>NC_054485.1:26612693-27219776 GCF_017639515.1 Carcharodon carcharias
AGAGGCTATGTGAAGATCTATGGAGTGTCCTCACTGCATGCCATCATCATCCTCCTGTGATCGAGCAACTATTGGGGCCTCCACTGCATCTCCCTGACAAGAGCTTTCTCACAGAGGGTATTGACGTTGCTATAAGGCTGACTGGAGTCAAACATTCACAACTACGATGCAAGGATCTACGGGATCTGCATGTCGTCATCATCCTCTACAAATTTGGCAGCTATGAGGGCCTCCTAAACATGTCTGCCTCACCCAGCCAGTGCGAGAGCCTCATCCCCATCATCATCACCATCAAGGACACCCTTACCCTCATTCCTGTCAGAGTCCTCCTCATCGGAGGAGAGATGTAGCTCCTCCATCTCCTCCTCAGCCAGCTCCTCACCCCGTTGCAGTGCCAGGTTGTAAAAGACGACGATGATGCGTGACATCTTCTGTGGACTGTATTACAGGGCTCCACCAGACTGTTCCAGGCACCGGAACCGTATCTTCAGCATCCCGATGGTTGCGAGTTGTAGCATGAGCCTCATTATAGCTCACTTTGCTGCAGTCTGAGGCTGCCACATAGGTGTCATCAGCCACCGCCTCCGCGGGTAGCTCTTGTCCCCAAGGAGACAACCCTGCAGCCTCTGTGGGCCCTGGAAGACTGCAGGGATCTGCAAATGACTCAGGATGTAGGCGTCATGCACACTCCCTGGAAACCGTGCGCACACCTGCAGGATGCATTTCTGGTGGTCGCATACCAGCTGCACGTTCAGTGAGTGGAAGCCCTTGCGGTTGATGAAGACCACGCTGGAGACCAGCGCCACATGGGTGCAGTCGATTGCACCCTGCACCTGTGGGAATTTCGAGATCAGGGTGAATCCAATGGCCCTTGCATCCTGGCTTTTCCAGCCCCGTGTGAAATGCACAAACTTGTGTGCCAAGGAGAAGATGGCATCCATGATCACATAGATGCATTTGTGGGTGGCGAATTGTGAATTCCCACAGAGGTCACCTGTGGTACCCTGAAAGGAGCCATTGGCAGTAGATGCCCTCCATGTTCCCTTGGAGCCTGGTTCTCAGTCATCTGCAGGAATGACAGGCGGTATCTGGGTGAAGCTAGGCACCGACCAGCCACGGCTCACTGTCGCTCCTGGGCAGTGTGTGAGGGAGCCCCTGCTGCCCCTTCTTCATGAGGTTGCTGCTCCTGCCTTTGCACAGCCAGGTGCCTCAGTTGCTCTCTCCTCCATCTTCTAAGGCCTCTGTAGGCCATCAGGCAGGCAGCTGGGTCACCTATAGCATGAAAAAGAGAGAGATACGTGGTTATCATGGCTGTACTGAGCACCTTTCCTGGCCCTGTGTGACTGCCCTTAACACTTCCCAGAGAGTGCTGGTCACCCCTCGGATGGCCATAGATGAGTGTGCTGCATGGCTGCCCTGTCAACCTGCGACAGGGGGGACACTGGTCCAAAGCAGGATGCTGAGATTGCATGGGGCTGTGAGCACCTCCAGCAGTGACTGCTACATGGCCAGCATTGGCGAGGAGATTGTACAACGTGTCCAGTCCAACTGCTCTTTGGTCCAAAAAAGTGGTGGCGGACTCGAAATCTGTGCCGGGGGGGGTGAGGGGTGGGATTGGGGTAAGATATGGAGCACATGGTGGCCCTTTGATGCCTCTGCATTGCTTGTATGGGTGGGCAGGCTAGGAGCCTGACCCCAATCATGTCACCGTGGCTGTGCCTGATCTGTCTTAGCTGCAGAGGCACAGTCAGTTTATACAAGTGTTCTTAAAGCATAGCCACTTCCCTCGCTTACCCTAACCCCCACCTCGATTGCCTGTGCGCAGGATGGAGCGCCAGAGCATCACTTGAACCCCCCCCCCACCCCCCACCCCCACCCTCAGCAGTTGCCTCTGAGGCTGGCCAGCACTTGCCCCAGGACACACCCCCACCTCCCCCAACCCCTCATGAGTTGCCTACGAGGCCAGATGTCAGTTTCCCCCATACCCCCGGCACCCCTGAGGCCTGTAAACAACGGGCAAGCCATGGAGAACGCTGCTGCTCAGGCATCTCAGTTCCCCCAAAGTGAAGGCCGCCAAGTGCACGTTGCCTGCGTGCTGTTGTGAAACACGTCCGTGTGCTTTCCCGCCAATGTGGACGGACGATACGGTGGGGTTACAAGAGCCTGGCGGGATGGCCTTTTAATTACTGATATATTACAATTAGCTCCCTGCCGACCGATGGTGGGAAACGCGGTCCGACGTTTGAGACTGAGCGAAAGATCCCGACCTGCCTTCACGCCGTCGTGAAGTGGGTCCCGCCATATTTTCCACACACGCCACCTACCATGCCCACCATCAACGGGCTCGGAAAATTCCGCCCATAGTCTTATGTTTAAACCCAAGGGCCTACCAACATTAACAGGTTCTCTTCTCCCTATCCGTCCAGGGTGAATCATCCAGTGTCTTTTTAAACAATGCCCCTTTTACTCAATCTTCTGATCATACTCAGATAGACTTCCAGTAGCATGGCACCCACTGACAGCTCTTTGCTCTTAAAATCCCCTCAAGCTTTGTTTCTTTGAACAGGGAATCTGTCCTCACCAACATTCTGCTTGAAGGTTTCCCCAGAAACAGTCCTTTTGTGCTCTGCTTGGCACCGCAGCATCTGGGCCTTCTTCCCTCAACCTCTCTGACTATCTCTGAGAGTATGTGGCCTGAATTTTCACTCCCTGGTCAGGCAGTGCAGAGTAAGGATAATTCCCAGCTCCGCAAATGCGACCCAGGAAAAAGTACCCTGGGACTTCTGATTTTTGTTCCAGATGGGCAGGGTGAAATGAGAGTGGGCAACCCCGGAAACAGTGCTGAGGCAGCACAGGGGCTGCCTTTTGTGGAGGCAGGGTGGGAGGAAAGGCTTGACTGGGTGCTCCAGTGCTTTATCCCAGCTGTGAAAAAAAAGAATGCAACAGAGTCCTCCAGCACTCATCCCTCACACCCCCTCAAACCCCCCACACTCCTCACACCCCATCCATACTAACCCATGCCACCGCATGCTGTCCACCGACCTGCCATGCCCCTTCATACCCTCCATGCCAATATACGTCCCTTCACTCACATCCCCATTGACTTCATAGCCTCCGGCAACTTATGAACCTCCACTCACACCACATGACCCCTCATACCCTCTTTGCTAACCTATGCCCCTCCACCAACTCCCCATGGCTCTTCGTAGCCCCTACATCAACTTAGTGTAAATTCATGCCAACCCATGCCACCCACCCACCACCCTTTACCCTTATAGCCTCCATGCCAACTCACCCAGTACCCAACATGGGAAGACCTCCACACCCATGTTCCAATTAAATCAAGTTCTTAAGTGTCTATTGATGAATTCATTATTTAAAGAAACACTCTCATTGATAAAAACCCATTCACTACATTTAACTTCCTTCAAACACTTAATCCCTTATAACAACAAGCATTTTTATACATAGTCCCACTTCAAAAACTTTATAAGCACTTGGGGCTGTAAATAAAACTGTGAACTGACATGCAAAATCAGTTATGTAACACCAATCCTATAATGTAGCCTTCAGGCTTATGTCAGCAGAGTGAAAATAGCTAGCATTGATTTCTCTAAAAAAAAGAACTGAAGATAGTTTTATTCAAATATATAAAGGTTAGGAGATTTAAATTCTCTGATAATTCTCTTTGACAGTTCCAATGAGTTTATCCACTTTTTACACACATTCATGTCTGATTTTAACAATCCCAAAGGGCACCTGACCTCTCCCAAAGGGCACTTTGCCTTTCCAAAAGGTGCCCTGGGACCATATCCAAATGGGTATTCTACCTCTCCAAATAACTTATCCTACTAAGTCTAAAGTGCATGAATCATGTTTTGGACATCCCACCAGCCAAAATCAGCTCAACCTGAAGGTAATTGCACTTTATCATGTGCAGTTGTCTCCAGGAACCACATATGTGTAAAATGCAACCCACCCTCATTACCCCACCGCAAAAATGGTGGGGGCCCAGGTCCTGGCTCAGGAATTCTGGATCTGGGCCTCTGCAGGCATTTTTGCTAAGATGGAGAGCCTCTCCATCTGTGTGTAAATTCAGGCCTGTGAGTATGTAGACAGCAATAACTTCTGTATCCTCTTTTGTGACCAGGTGTTAAAATTTATATCCTGCTTTCAATAAGTCTTGACCTGAGGCCCAGTCTCCATTGGAAACAAGGTCACATGGGCTTATCTCTGGGCAGATTTTGCAGGAGGTCACATCCTCTTCTGCAAACCACTCCATTTTACTTTGGATTAAAGGAGAAAGTTTAAAACACAACCATCTTTTAAAATTCAGCAGTCATAATACAGAATCTCAACAAACACATAAGGGAGAAAAAAGTAGAAGGTTATGCTGATGTTAGTTGAAGTAGGATGGGAGAAGCCTCACGTGGAGCAAAAACACTGACGCAGAAAAAAAGGCAATTTGGTACTGGTCTATGCTGAAAGTTCTATGCAGTTCTCTGTAGACTATTTTTTTGCCTCAGCAAGTACCCTGGTGGCCCATAAAGCAGGAGCCAGGTCCACATACATTAAACTACTCATAAGCAACACAAGTGGATATTGGTTAGACATTGATGAATTTAAAGGGGAGCAACCATTCCCTATTCCAATAAGAGTAACTTGCCTGTAAATTTCAGAATCTCTAGAGTCTGCCATCTTTTCTCTAAGAACAAGTCAGTGAAAATGAAAATGTCATGAAGCCGCCAAACCCATTCCCTCCACAACCACAAATCTACTTTATCATGGCCTCTGCCCAACCCAAATGATTGTATTATTGTCATACATTTAAAATATAAGCACTGCAATTAGAATTCTAGCCACAGCTCCAACTCCCCTTGACTCTGTACAAAACGCCGTGGCCTGTTCAATTATGTACAGTTGATTTGAGTTAAGTGAGTAGAAACACACGGCACAATTTTGGTTTATGTTGAGATCCTATATTTCCACCAAGACACCAAGACAGTTTTGGTACTTATTTCTTGAAGTCCTTGGGATTGGTGGAACTCAATTTTTTGGGGTATCACTGGCATACACTAATATGACTGGATGAGGTCTCCCAGCACCAGGGCAGGGTGACAGCAATGCAGCAAGGGCTCTTTTATCACCCCCACCACCTCCCCCCCTTCCCCACACCTCCAACCATCCCCCAGGAAGCATGGATGGCAGGGGGCCACAGCCATGGTCACAGGCCATCTTATGGAGGGCTGCCCCCACCACAGTGATGTTCCGGCAGCTGCGGTGACACACTTTAACCTTTTTTTGAAGTCTTCAGAGGGCAGCTCCATCTTGGGGCTGCCTAGCAGTCTCCTATCTACATTGGCAGTGCCCTCCTCTCCCAGAGGAGCTGCCAGCCACCCACAGCCTTGGGTGCTCTGATTGGGCCTTCCACCTGTGGAGTCCACCACTGCCACTAATTGGATGGGGTTCCCAAAAGTGGCCTATTAATTGGCGGCCTCCAAGAAGATTGTACACACGGACGTTAGTTGGACTCCATCAAGTATAGGATCTGCATATGGTCCCTGCACCTGAAAATCTTCTAAGTTGGTAAAGTTGTGCTCACTAAGTCATTCACTCATAGCATTTCCATGGGCAATGCTGACAAAAATGAGATAAATCTACCAAACATTTCAGCTTAATGCTCCAAGAAGATAAAGAAGTATATTTGAAACAAATATAAAAATCGAGCAAACCCTGTAGATAGAATACTCATTGAAAGTGTGTCCATATGTCCTAGTTTGAAGGACTCTTAACTCCAAGTCAGGAGGTTGTCTCATTCGCGATTTCAACACAAAGCCTCTGCTGATGTTGCAGCATTGCACTAAAGGAGCACTAAAATTGCACTAAAGAATAGAGATGCTGAACCCAAAACCCTTTTGCTAGTAATTGGGTGAATGTCAAGATCCCAGGACAATCTTCAGTAAAGAAAATCACAAGGAGTGCTTCTGGTAAAATTCTTCCCTTCACTAACATTACCGGCATGACTTTAATTGATGATTGATGTTTTAGTTATTTGTGGAAACTAACTGTCCATAAGCTGCCTGGCCTGTTTGGTCATTTCACAACACTTCACTCCCAAGTAAGTTTTTTAATATGTGCTTGGAAACATTTCTTAGAGATGTGTGTAACAAGTTATTTAATTTTCTGCTACAACTATCACAACTGATGGGCACTGTTACAGCATCATTTAGTGATTGAATATTTATATATCACGGGCTTTGATTATTTCATTTTCTATCAGAGTGCACAAGTGGGCTAGTTTTATTAAGTCTGAGGCATTGATATGGAGCCACACAGATAGAATGAGCTCTGCAGCCCTGTAAGGATCCCCACAGAGAAAAACTACTGCAAAGTCCTTATGGAGCCCAGCTCCAAACCCCGCACGCACCTCGTGCTTCAAACTGCACACCCAGTCCCCAGATGCAAACCCTATCTGCACCCTACTGTCTTGAATAAATATGATAATTGAGGAACTCAACAATAGTGAGGAATACCAAATGAGTCATAAATTACCTAGACTGAGTTTAATATGTTCAACCTATGCTATCAAGTATTGTTTCTTAGTCACATATCTGTTGACAAGCAGTAATCAGAGGTTAGTTTCATGCCTGCAGAGTGGGAGGCAACAGCATCCTGGGATGTTCTCCTGCATTAAATCACCATCTGCCTAATTTAGAACCATTTCTGGAGTGGACTGCAACACGAGTTGTAAAATTCTAATTGCACATTCAAAGGCTCGAAATATGTGGGTTGATTTTACCAATGCTGTTTATAAAATGGGGACATTACTTGTTTCTGTGAATAAGATTTGCAGTAAGTTTTACTCTGCCCTGTCATGACCTCAACCCTTTCCCCATTAAGTTGGGAACTGTACTCAAGCATCTACCAGGAGATGGTTTCAGGTGGCTAGACTGGGGAATAGGTTGTCCACAAACCTCTGCGTGCAGCAAATCATTTTGAGAGTTCACAAGTTCATTTGCTATATTACTGCAGGTACAAAATGAAAACTATTTCAAAATTTTAAGGTAAATTCCCTGCATACTGCTGTGGCATGTTTAAAGAAAAAAGTATAAATACTCTTTTAGTTTTCTCCAACCTCCACCCAAAAACTATTACTTTAAAGACAATTTCCTGTTTCTTTTAATTTTTGTAAGCTTTGTTTTTTTCCCACCAGGTACAGATACCACCTGCTGATGTTACAACAGTTCAAGTGAGCGCACCCACTGCTTGGAAGGAAAAAAACTGGCTGCCAATAGAAGGAAAGTGACGACAAAGAGAGAAGGTCAAAGTTCATTTTTTCACATAAAACGAACTCCTTTATTTTTTTTAAAAGGAGTGCAATTGTATTTTTTGATGAAACAAGGTAAATTAAGTTTTGTTGATCTAAGTGAAGATATTGTTCATAAGTATAACAGTAGGCGTAACATGTACCAACTTCTCAATTGGCAATTAGGAATGGAGAATAAATGATGTCCTGGCCAACAATGCCAGTATCCCAAGAATTAATTAAAAACCATAGACTGCAGTGGTTCAAGAAGGTACCACACCATCACTTTCTCAAGAGCAAGTAGGAAAGGGTGATGAAGAAGAAATAGTAAAAATAAAAAGTGTCACCCCGCCCTTGTGGGAGAGACTAGAACTAGGGGACACTGCTTAAAAATAAGAGGCCTCCCATTTAAGTCAGAGATGAAGAGAAATGATAAGTTGCTGCATCAAAGGTTACTATGCAAAATAAGAGCTCATGATATAGGAGGTTACGTATTAGCATGGATAGAGGATTATTTAGCCAATAAGAAGCAGACAGTATGGATAAATGGGTCATTTTTGGGGAGGCAAGATGTGACGAGTGGAGTGCCACAAGGATGGGGGCTGGGGGTCCATGACTTGGATGAAGGGACTGAATTATGGTTGCTAAATTTGCTGATGGCACAAAGATATGTAGGAGGGTACGTTGTGAAGAGGACCTAAGAAGTCTGCAAAAGAACATAGATTGGTTAAGTGAATGGACAAAAAATTGTTAGATGAATTATGTGGGAAAATGTGAACATGAGCAGTTTGGCAGGAAGAATAGAAAAGCAGCATGTTATTTAAAGGGAGAGAGATTGCAGAACTCTGAGGTACCAAGGGATCTGGGTGTCCTTGTACTTGAATCAGGAAAAGTTAGTATGCAGGTACAGCAAGTGACTTGAAAGGCAAATGGATTTATTTCAAGGGGAATGGAATATAAAAGCGGGAGTGTTTTGCTATAGTTGTGCAGGGCATTGGTGAGACCACATTTAGAGTACTGTGTACAATTTTGGTCTCCTTATTTAAGAAAGGGTATAAATGTGTTAGAAGTAGTTCAGAAAAGGCTTACTTGACTGATTCCTGGGATGGGGTGTTGTCTTACAAGGAAAGGTTGGACAAGCTATGTCTGTATCCACGGAGTTAAGAAGATTGAGAGGTGATCTTATTGAAACATATAAGATCCTGAGGAAACATGACAGAGTGGATGCTGAAAGGATGTTTCCCCCTGTGGGAGAGACTAGAGCAAGGGAACACAGTTTAAAAATAAGGGATCTCCTGTTTAATATGGAGATGAGAAGAAATTTCTTCTCCCAGAGAGTCGAGAATCTTTGGAATTCTCTCTTCCCCAGAGAATGGTGGAGGCAGAGTCAATGAATATTTTTAAAGCAGAGGTAGATAGATACTTGATTGACAAGGGAGTCAAAGGTTATCAGGGGTAGGTGGATGTGGAGTTGAGGCCACGATTGGATCAGCCATGATCTTATGAAATGGCAGAACAGGCTCGAGGGGCTGAATGGCTTATGCCTGTTCCTAATTCAAATGTTTATATGTATATGATTGTATGAATTTAAAAAAACAGAGGAAGCAAAATAACTATATCCAGGAACATTATATTAATGAGCTCTTTCAAGCATCACTGAAAAATAAGCGTTGGAGTAGAGTTAATTGAAGAAATGAACTCTCAAAGATTTACCTTTAATTCTCTTAATTTGACACAATATATAAAAATATGCTTGTAGCATTTAATAATCTGAAATGCAGCCAAAAGCAATAATGCAATATTAAACTGGAACTATCTTTTGGCAGAGTGTAAATTCCTCACTAATGACTGCATGTCCTATTTTTAGGCATCCTATTATTCTAATGTCTAGACCTGGCTTCACAGTTCTGAATGATAAGGCTAACATATCCTGGAAGCCATGGTAACGAAGCAGGCCCTCAGTTTCTGCAAATAGGCAGCACCTCCCACAGTGAATGTGAACACAATTAAATGTGATCAGAGCCTGTCCTCATTGTTTCTAATTGATGGGGTAAATTCATTCCTTCACTACCCAACCCTCCTGGTATTTTAAATGTTCTTGAAATCGTTCTTCTTGGAGAAAGTGGTTTAATTTACACAGTTCTAGAAGTAGGTATCATTAATAACCTCCCTGTAGGGCACCCAGGAGTGAAACTATTTACAATGATCAAGTTGGTTTCATGTTCCTGTTTGCAGGCAGCTGGCAATATAAATATATGCAATTTGTGCCAAGGTTTTGCATAGGATATATACCCAGCTTCCCCACAGCAACACATAAGCCCAGTGGTGTGAGGGATCACACTGCTTTCTGCCACTGCAATAGTAAGAAAGCATAAAACGAGAAAGGGACATCAACCGTGAAGACTGCTCCTTCCACAGAATACATACTATGCCTTGGTGGAAAGCATCATATAAACACTTCCCGATCCATAAATGTTATCAAGCAAGCATTAGGAATGTTTATCCATCATCTCCGTTATTTAACCCTGGCCTTCTGCTCTCCATAACTTTCTGTAAGTTCCCTTCTTCCAACTCTAGTGCCCAAGGAACATCAGCTCCATCCTTACTTAGATCCTTTTACTCAATGAGTTAAGCATATGGCTTTACATATGTCTTGACATATAGTTCAAACTATGGCTGCCTCCAGTTCAAGTTGAAGATTGTTCATTTCAGCCTGTAGCCTCCAATTCTGTGCTTGTGCTCAAAATCAATTTTTTAATATATATTCCCTCATTGAATGTGAGCAAAACATGGCAAGGCCAGCATTTGTTATCCATCTCTAATTGCCCTTGAGAAGGTGATGGTGGTGGCCTGCTTGAACTGTTGCAGTCAATGTGGTATAAGTACACCCACAGTGCTGTTATGGAGGAAGTTCCAGGTTTCTGACCCAATGACAGTGAAGGAACGGTGATATATTTCCAAATCAGGATGACAAGTGGCTTAGAGGGTTACTTGCACATGGCGGTGTTCCCAAGCATCTGCTGTCCTTATTGGCAAGGTCAGGGGCTTGAAAGATGTCAAATTGCCTGCATACTTCCATATCATCTCAGCATTTTAAAGTCCTGGATTATGTCCCCTTGTTACCACACCCTGGAATACTTACCTCTTCTCTATTCAAATTCAAACAGAAATATCGCACAAGTGCTCGATGATGTCTAGACGCTCGCCCGATGTCACTGCACGCTATTTCAACTCGAGCGTGTCAGGCACGTGTCCACACGCCGAGCGGAAAATTCTACCCGTAGTGAAAATACACTCCCCAAGCTTTCACATACTCCCATCTGGCATAGATGAGATGCGTAACATCAGCTTTTTGATGGGCCATTTGTTTGAAAAATATTTTTAATAGGATTAACTAGGTCAGGACAGGAAATTTGATATTGGCTATTGTTCTTAACAAGTAAGTTCTATCTTGTCCTGTGGTGAAACATCACTAATGGTTTTTTTATGGGATTGATCATATTGTGGAAAGGCATCTAGAGGTTGGAGACTGATGTGCAAGATTGAGGTCACAATCGGTGTGTATGTGAGAAGGCAATCGGGGACACTGCAGGTTATTTATGAGATCAGAGAAGGTACTGTCACCATGTCTTTGTAGCATTTAAGTTGCTACAGCACGTCTATACTATTTGCTCTCTTGGCCTTTGGTGGTCTGTTGGCCTGTGCTGCTAGGAACATGAAGGCATTATTTTTAGAAGGTATCCTTGCATGTCTGCCCTGGAATGAGGTCAAGTTGTCTTATTTGACTTGTCTTTGAAAAACTACAGAGGAAATTCTGCTTTCTTTTAGTAAGTTGAATCATTTCGGTAGGATTCAACAACAACAGCTTACATTTATATAGTGCCTTTAATGTCATAAAGCCTCCCGAGGCACTTCAAACACAGTATGACACTGAGCCACAGAGGAGATATTAGGTCAGATGACCAAAAGCTTGGTCGAAGACACAGGTTTTAATGAGTGTCTTAAAAGGAGAAAGCGAGTTGGAGGAGGTGAAGAGGTGTAGGGACGATGTTCCAGAGTTCGGGGTCGAGGCTACTGAAGGTGCGGCCATCTATAGTGCAATGATTAAAATTAGGATGTGCAAGAGGCCAGAATTAGAGGAGCACAGATATCTCAGAGGGTTGTAAGGCTGGGGAGATTACAGAGATAGGGAGGGTCGAGGCCATGGATTTGAAAACAAAGATGAAAATTATAAAATCAGGACATTGGTTGACTGGAAGACAATATAGGTCAGCAAGCACAGGAGTGATCGGGGTGGAATCCATGATCCAATAGATTAACTTATGGAGAAGTGAAGCTGATGGCCTCGATAGCATTTACTCTCATTTCATGCTTTCTTATGCCCTGGAACATTGGTTGTCTGAGTAAGTTGGTATTGACAATCTTTTTATTACTTCCCTTACCTGCAAGGAGGTGGTAGCACAGTGGTATTATCACTGGACTAGTATTCCAGCAACCCAGGGTAATACTATGGGGACATGGGTTCCCACCTTGGCAGATGGTGAAATTTGAACCCAATAAAAGTCTGATGATGACCATGAAACCATTGCTGACTGTTCATTAATGTCCTTTAGAGAAAGAAGTCTGTTGGTCTGGCCTGCTTTTATTTGTGTGAGGAAGATCAAGCCCTTGATATCACCAATTCTGTCCTTACTCCCAATGTTTCAAGCCCTTGTAAAGTGACTTCTCAGAAATTGCCACAGTGAGAATACCCTTAGGAAAAAAAAATTTGCAGGAGAACTTGTAAAACAACCTGAGACCATGTGTGCATCCATTTCACAATATCATATTATTTGGGGACCTTGCTGTGTATAAATTGGCTGTCACACTTCCTATGTCACAACCTTTGCTATACTTCAAAAGTACTTAAATGGCTATAAAACACTTTGTGACACTTCAGGCAAATTCTTCCTTTCTGTTAATTATGAGCAGACTTTGCCATTTTACCAAAAGATTAAATGGGCCAGCCCTAGGATTGAATTAGTATTCGTGGTATTTGATGTAACGTAGCTATGAAATTGACTGCATGTTACATCACAGCAGTTGTTTTCTTTTACAGCTCTTATTAGTATGAATATTTTCCTGTAAGTACATAAGTACACGTTTATATTCTTGAATTATGATCTTGTATCATGCATTTTAATTTTGTAAACTTTTTGCTGCTTACTTTAAACTAACCATATGTTAAAAACAGAAGTAAAAAGCTTCCTCCACAATGGTGCTCAGAAAAATACACAATCTTAATGCAAACAAGTTACACAGCTCAGCAGATCACAGGTGCGTTATTCACTTAACTAACATACACCAAAGTCTCCGCAAGTTTAAGGGTAGAATTTTACACCTCGCGGGCAGGCACACGCCTGACCCGATCGGACGTAAAATAGCGTGGGGAGATGTCAGGCGAGTGTCCCGATGTCACCCCGCACGTGCACAATCTTCAGGTCGGTGGGTGCACAAGGGTGTTGGAGCTGTGCCTGTCATCAATTAAAAGGCCATTTAAAAGCCATTTGATCCTGATTTTATGCTACCCTTGTGATTTTGTGCTCATCGCACAGGCAAAACAGGCAGGCGGGCAGCCCATGTTTTGCAAAACCTCATCCTAGGGCGGGACAAAAAGGGTCTGCAGCATTGAGTCATGAGGACTGTGAGTCATGAGGAGTTTTGGAGATAGTTTGCTGCTGGTTGCTTATTTGAACTTGACAGCTTCATCTCTGTTCTGAGCTTCATTCTTAGCATTTCTGGGCTTCATTTCAGGACCCATTGGTGTCTCCAAAGCTCCCGGAGGATTCAGACCGTGTGGACCCTTCCAGGTATCAGACAGCCTTCTGTAACCCTGGTAATGGGGATTGTTCTCTCCGCTGGAGGCACCTCCTCTGTGGAGGGAGAGGCAGAAGGGAGAGGAGACCAGGTGTCCCAATGCAGCTTCCAGGGGAGCGACCTGTGGGAAGAGAGGCGCAGGCACAAGGGGCGCAGGGCCAGCAGGTAGTCCAAAGCGTAAGGGGCTGCAGAAGATGCCTCTCTCCTGCTGTCAGGGTTTACAGGCAGCAATGCAGCTACCTCAATATGTCCAACGTGCAATGCCGAAGGAGGCTCTGCCTCTTCAGGGAAACTGTGACCTCCATCTGCCAGATGATTGGGCCTGAGATCAGCTCTGGCTGCGTGGGTGGAAACCCCATGCTAGTGTCTCTGAAGGTCACAGTGGCCCTCAACTTCTATGCCTCCAGCTCTTTCCAGGGGTCAGTGGAGGATCTTTGTGGAGTGTCCCAATCAGCTGTCCACAGTTGCATCAACCAGGTGACAGAAGCTCTGTTGAGGTGGGTAATGGCATTTATTCATTTCAGTATGGACGAGGCCAGCCAGGCTGAGTGAGCCAGAGGGTTTGCAGCAATTGCTGGGTTCCCCTGCATCCAGGGGTGCAATTGACTGCACACATGTGGCCATCAAGGCGCCAGTGGGTCATCCAGGTGCCTTTGTCAACAGGAAGGGATTCCACTCAATGAACGTCCAGATAGTGTGACCACAGGACGCAGATTCTGCAAGTCTGTGCAAGGAATCCTGGCAGCTCCCATGATGCTTATATCCTGGGATACTCCCAGGTGCTGAGGCTATTCAGTGCTCCAGCCCGACTGGATGGATGGCTGCTGGGTGACAAGGGCTATCCGTTGAAAGGGTGGCTTAGATGCCTCACCGCCAGCCAAGAACAGGGGCAGAGAAGCATTACAATGCGAGTTATACCTCAAGCTAAAAGCAAATTACTGCGGATGCTGGAAATCTGAAACAAAAACAAAAATAGCTGGAAAAACTGTGGAGAGGAATACAGTTAATGTTTTGAGTCCATATGACTATTCATTGGAACTAAAGAAAAATAGAAATGAGGTGAAATATAAGCTGTTTAAGGGGGGTGGGACAGGTAGAGCTGGATAGAGGGCCAGTGATAGGTGGAGGCAAAGAAGAGATTACCAAAGATGTCATAGACAAAAGGACAAAGAGGTGTTGATGGTGGTGATATTAGCTAAAGGATGTGCTCATGGTGACATTAAGGGTAGAAGGCAGGACAAGCAAGTGACAGATGGCCCTGGTGGGGGTGGGGTGGGGGGTAGGGATCGAAATGTGCTAAAAAGGTGGAGATAAATTTAAAAATAACACTGGAAATAGGTGGGAAAAGAAAAATATATTAAAAATATATATAAATTATTAGAGAAAAGGGGGATCGGAAAGGGGTGGGGATGGAGGAGAGAGTTCATGATCCGAAGTGTTGAACTCAATATTCAGTCCGGAAGGCTGTAAAGTGCCTAGTCAGAAGATGAGGTGCTGTTCCTCCAGTTTGCGTTGAGCTTCATCAGAACATTGCAGCAGGCCAAGGGTGGACATGTGGGCATGAGACCAGGGTGGTGTGTTGAAATGGCAAGTGACAGGGAGGACTAGGTCATGCTTGCGGACAGACCGAAGGCGTTCCACAAAGCAGTCACCCAGTCTACGTTTGGTCTCTCCAACGTAAAGGAGATTGCATTGGGTTAAGCGAATGCAGTAGACTAAATTGAGGAAGTGCAAGTGAAGTGCTCCTACACTTGAAAGGAGTGTTTGGGCCCTTGGACGGCTCCTCCTCACCGTTCAAGGGCCCAATCACTCCTTTCAAGTGAAGCAGCATTTCACTTGTACTTCCCTCAATTTAATCTACTGCATTTGCTGGTCTCCAGCAGTCCTCTGACTCACGGTGCCCTGGGCACTCTCTGTCTCTATCTGGGGAGACAAGTGAGTATGAAGTACCTCACCGCTTTGCTCTAACATTCTAGCCCAAGATCTAATGCCCACCAAGGTGCTGGTATCTGCACTGGTGTCTGGTTTAGAGAGCGGGTGTGACGCAGGTGCAGCTGAACCCCGGCAGTCCTCTGGTATCAGGGGTGGCTCTTCAGGGTCCTGCAAATGAATCCCTGCTGGCGAATCTAGGGGAGAACAACAACATCATTAGTTTCAGTCATCACACTGTCACTGTGCATGCCAGGCACCCTGGTGAGAAAATGGAGGTCTGCAGCATGGTGCCATCATCTTTCAATGATCAATGGGGAAATCCAGTTTTGAGGCTCCCATCAATAAAAAGACTACATAGACCTGCTGAGTTTTTCCAGGTAATTCTGTTTTTGTTTAAGAGACTACATAAGTTTGTTTGCACCATCCAAAACTCTCACCTCTGTGCACTGCACTCTTACCTTCATCTGACACCCCAACCTCTCCACTACCAGCTGACCAAGGTGCATGGTGCCTCTCCAGCTCCTAAGCGTCCCGCTCAAATCCGGTCAGGATTAGGAGATTTGCGGGGCCTCTGCTTGTCCGTGACCTCTCAATGTTGCTCAGAAAGGAGGGAGGGAAAAGAGGAGAGCAGTTGTGATAGGGGATTCGATAGTTGGGGGACAGATAGGAGGTTCTGTGGGAGAGATCGAGAATCCTGGATGGTCTGTTGCCTCCCTGGTGCCAGGGTCCGCAATATCTCGGATCGAGTTCTCAGTTTCTCAGGAGGGAGGGTGAGCAGCCAGATGTCGTGGTCCATGTAGGGACCAATAATGTGGATAGGAAGGAGGAGGTCCTGCAAAGAAAGTTTAGGGAGTTAGGTGCTAAGTTGAAGGACAGGACCTCCAGGGTTACAATCTCAGGATTGCTACCTGTGCCACATGCTAGTGAGGCTAGAAATAGGAGGATATTGCAGCTAAATACGTGGCTAAGGAGATGGTGCAGGAGAGAGGGCTTCATGTTTCTTGACAATTGGGCTCTGTTCCAGGGAAGGTGGGACCTGTTCCGACAGGACGGTTTGCACCTAAACTGGAGGGTGACTAACATCCTTGCGGGTAGGTTTGCTAGTGCTGCTCTGGGGGGGTTTAAACTAGATTTGCAGGGGGAGGGGAACCAGAGTGTTAGAGCAGATAGTGAGGTGGAGGAGGATAAAGGTCAAGCGAGGAATGCATGTATAGACAGAAATCAAGGGTCCGTACGTGATAGAAATGTTCTTAGGTGCATCTATTTCAATGCAAGGAGTATTGTCAGAAAGGCAGATAAGCTTAGGGCATGGATTGGCACATGGGATTACGACATTATTGCTATTAGCGAGACTTGGTTGCAGGTGGGGCAGGACTGGCAGCTCAACGTTCCGGGATTCTGTTGTTTCAGATGTGATAGAGGGGGAGGGATGAAAGGGGGAGGAGTGGCATTACTAGTCAGGGAAAATATCACAGCTGTGAGTAAGCAGGACAGCCCGGAGAGCTCGTCTACAGAGGCCATATGGGTGGAGCTGAGGAATGGGAAAGGTGTGACCACACTAATAGGGTTGTATTATAGACCACCCAATAGTCAGAGAGAATTGGAGGAGCGAATCTGTAGAGAGATAGCAGACCGATGTAAGAAACATAAAGTTGTGATAGTAGGAGATTTTAACTTTCCACAAATTGACTGGGATTCCCATACTGTAAAAGGGCTGGATGGCTTGGAGTTTGTCAAATGTGTTCAGGAAAGTTTTCTAAATCAATATAGAGAGGTACCAACGAGAAAGGATGCAATACTTGATCTCCTATTCGGGAACCAGACAGGTCAGGTGACAGAAGTATGTGTAGGTGAACATTTTGGGTTCAGTGACCACAATCTCATTAGTTTTAAGCTAATTATAGACAAGGATAGGTCTGGTCCTCGAGTTGAGATTCCACATTGAAGAAAGGCCAATTTTGTGGAAATGAGAAAGGATCTAGGAAGAGTGGATTGGCATAAGTTGTTTTCTGGCAAGGATGTGTTCAGTAAGTGGAAGGCATTCAAAGGTGAAATTTTGAGGGTGCAGAGTTTGCATGTTCCTGTTAGGATTAAAGGCAAAGTTAATAGGCATAGGGAACCTTGGTTTTCAAGGGATATTGGTGATCTGGTTAAGAAGAAGAGAGAGGTGAATAGCAGGTATAGGCAACAAGAAGCAAATGAGGTACTTGTAGAGTATAGAAAATGTAAGAAAATAATAAAAAAGGAAATCAGCAAGGCAAAAAGAAGACATGAGGTTGCTTTAGTAGATAATGTGAAGGTAAACCCGAAGGGTTTCTACAAGTATATTAAGAGTAAAAGGATAGTAAGGGACACAATTGGTTCCCTTGAAGATCAGAGTGGTCGTCTATGTGTGGAGCCTCACGAGATGGGGGAGATCTTAAACAGTTTTTTTGCATCAGTATTCACTCAGGAAACTGGCATAGTGTGTAAGGAAGGGAAACAAGTGGTAGTTTCATGGAACATATAGAGATTAAAGAGGAGGAGGTGCTTGCTGCCTTACAGCGAATAAAGGTAGATAAATCCCCCGGGCCTGACATGATATTCCCTCGGACCTTGAGGGAGACTAGTGTAGAAATTGCAGGGGCCCTGGCAGAAATATTTAAAATGTCCTTAGCCACGGGTGAGGTGCTGGAGGATTGGAGGGTAGCTCAGATTGTTCTGTTGTTTAAAAAAGGCTCCAAAAGTAAACTAGGTAATTACAGGCCAGTGAGCCTGACGTCAGTAGTAGGTAAATTATTGGAAGATGTTCTGAGAGATCAGATATATAATTATTTGGACAGCCAAGGGCTGATTAAGGATAGTCAGCATGGCTTTGTGCGTGGTAGGTCGTGTTTAACAAAACTTGTAGAGTTTTTCAAGGAGGTTCCCAAGAAAGTAGATGAAGGAAAGGCTGTAGATGCTGTCTACATGGACTTTAGTAAGGCCTTTGACAAGGTCCCACATGGGAGGTTAGTTCAGAAGGTTCAGACACTTGGTATCCATGGAGAGGTTGTAAACTGGATTCGAAATTAGCTGTGTGGGAGAAGACAGAGAGTGGTAGTGGATGATTGCTTCTCAGACTGGAGGTCTGACTAGTGGTGTGCCTCAGGGATCTGTGCTGGGACCATTATTGTTTGTTGTCTATATCACTGATTTGGATGATAATGTGGTGTACTGGATCAGCAAGTTTGCTGATGACACTAATATTGGAGGCGTTGTGGACAGCGAGGAAGGCTTTCAAAGCTTGCAGAGAGATCTGGACCAATTGGGAAAATGGGCCCGAAAATGGCAGGTGGAATTTAATGCGGAAAAGTGTGAGGTGGAAGGTCAAACCAAGGTAGGACATACACAGTAAATGGTAGGGCACTGAGGAGTGCGGAGGAACAAAGGGATCTGGGAGTTCAGATACATAGTTCCCTGAAAGTGGCATCACAGGTAGACAAGGTTGTAAAGAAAGCTTTTGGCATACTGGCCTTCATAAATCAAAGTATTGAGTATAGGAGTTGGGATGTTATGGTGAGATTGTATAAGACATTGGTGAGGCCAACTTTGGAGTATTGTGTGCAGTTCTGGTCGCCTAACTACAGGAAGGATATCAGTAAGATTGAGAGAGTGCAGAGAAGATTTACTAGGATGTTGCTGGGTCTTAAGGAGTTGAATTACAGGGAAAGATTAAACAGGTTAGGACTTTATTCCTTGGAGCGTAGAAGAATGAGGGGAGATATGATAGAAGTTTACAAAATGATGAGGGGTATAGACAGAATAAATGCGAGTAGGCTCTTTCCACTTAGATTAGGAGAGATAAACATGAGAGGACATGGCTTTAGGGTGAAAGGGGAAAGGTTTAGGGGGAACACTAGGGGGAACTTCTTCACTCAGAGAGTGGTGAAAGTGTGGAACGAGCTACCATCTGACGTGGTAAATGCAGGCTCACTCTTAAGTTTTAAGAATAAATTAGATAGATACATGGATGGGAGAGGTCTGGAGGGTTATGGACTAGGTGCAGGTCAATGGGACTAGTGGAATAATATTTTGGCATAGACTAGAAGGGCCGAATGGCCTGTTTTCTGTGCTGTAGTGTTCTATGGTTCTATGGTTGTTATGGCTCATCTTCTCCTGAAAGGACAGAGGAATGTTGACTAGTCCACTCTCTACCCTGCAGCCTGGCCAACCTCACCTGAGGAACACCTTGCAGGGTACATCCGAGTCGTGGCCCTCAAGCAGCAAGGCACTCAGTCCAAGCACCCAGGGCTCACCCCCTTTGGCCTGCCCTGGTGTCATTAACAGTTGCACTCAGACTCCAACACACCTGAGCTCCATGGAGGGGGGGCAGCCAGCCTTTAACATTTCACCACACTGATCCATGCCAACACGGTACTCATCCTTACCGAGCGCAGCAGGTCGTTGAACATTTTGCTGCACTGCACCCATGTGCGCCACACAATGTTGTGGCCGCTGACCTCGGTTGCCACCTCCTCCCAAGCTCTTTTTGTCAGGTGCGATGGCCTCCTCCTTCCATCTCTGGAGTCAAGGATCCCCCTCCTGGCAGCCACCTCCTCCAAGAGCACTGCGAGGCACTCATTCAAAAACCAGGGGGGCTGAGTGCCCACCCAACCTGCCCTTCCACCTGGCGTCTCCAGTCACAGTTGAGGCCATAGCTTCGGTCTCCAGGGCGCAGGAGATATGTTCTTCCCTGGCAGCCAACAAGGAGCTGCCTGTCCCATTTAAATGGCCAGGCAGCCATTGGACCAGGCGCCCAACAGGCCCCTGCCCGGCCCTTCCCAACCATCGGGAAGATGTGTTTCACGCTGGGCAGGCCTTAATTGGCCAGCCAGCGTGAAATTGCAGTCATTGGCCAATCGCAGGCAGGGACCTGTTTCCCAACCGGTTCCGGGCCCGCTAATCATGCGCTCCTGCCAAGGGTAAAATTCAGGCCTGACTGTGTCTATAATACCTTGCCCCAAACAAGTCTCTCCCCACACTACTGTTCACGATCCCCAGATCTCAAACACAAATATCCTTCAACTGAACTTTTTATGAGGTCAGAATACTGAAAAATTGCTGGAGATTCCAAATGTTGGCAGCTAGTGGATGAAGTTCTTAATAACAGAAGCATGTAATGAATTTTTGAGGACTTTATGTGGCAAACTTTATCTGAGACACAGTAAGGAATTTAGTTATTTTCTATTTATATATGAAGACTGCAATTACAGAGGATCATTAACCCCATTGTTGGCTTTTCCACAAGTTAGTGAGTGTGTAACTGTTTTGCTAACCTTTACGGATGGGTTGAGATGGGGCCCAGCCAGAGGAAAACAGAAAAATGAAACTACTGATTTGTCTTTTTTTATATAAAAAAGTTATATGACAATTAGAATTGGTATGTAGGATATTGTAGTAATTATAGTTTGGGAAATGTTGGACTGTAGCTTTGAGAATAACCCTGTGCAGTAATATCTCTTGATCTGTGTAAGCCAATGTATTAGCCACATGGGGAACCTCTACAGAGAGAGGAGAGCACTTCTTTAGTTATGGGGTTTGATGAACACGTGTAATTGCTACTGCTGCCTTGCAAATAAAGCCGAATGTTTCCACTAAGAAAAGTTGTCTGAAGATCAATTCTATAACAAACTGGCAGTGACGATAAATCAGATTTGGTGCTGTACCTCGCCCAGCGATTGTATTTAAGTTTGTTAAAAATAAAAGGTATACTCATCTGAAATGCCACAGTTTTCCAGAACCAATCCCTTTGAGCCAGGCACAGACAATTGGTCCCAGTATATAGAACATCTTGCGTTCTTTTTTCAAGTGAACAAAATCACACGGGAAGAGAAGAGGAGAGCGGATTCCCTGAGTATTTGTGGGAGCAAAACCTACAGTTTGATTCGAAGCTTGAAGGCCCCTAATGCCCCAGATTCAAAGGCTTTCAGTGAATTAGTGGACCTCGTTAAGGGACATTTTCAACCCAAGCCCTCAGTCACGTTGCAGAGGTTCAGGTTCAATTCATGAAGTAGAGCTCCAGGTGAAACAATTGCTACCTATGTGGCAAAATTAAAGCAACCAACGGAATATTGTGATTATTCTGAAACCCTGAATGACATGTTCAGGGATTGTTTAGTGTGTGGTGTGCAGGAAGACACTATTCAGCGAAGGTTGCTGGCTGAAGTGAATCTTGATTTTAAGAAAGCGTTAGAAATAGCACTGGCGATGGAAAGCGCTGTAAGGGATTCACAAGCAACTCAAGGGGCACAAAATGGCACCATTCTCCTAGTCGGGCAGGAACAATCAGCTGAAAATGGTGCAAAAAAACCAGGACTCTGCCGCAAAGCGGGAAACAGCCCTTGCTAACTGAAAAATTAGAGGAAACAGCTTAGCAAAAAATAACTTTCATTGATGCGGAAACAATCAGTCTTCTAGCGATTGGCAATATAAAAAAGTAGTGTTATTTTTATCACAGAAGTAAACACGTAATGAGACACTGCAGAGCAAGATTTAAATAGGCCTCCAAACAATAAACGAAGTCCAGTGAAGTCCATAGTGCAGAAGAGCCAGAAGCAACAAATTCTGACATTTATTCATTATTCAGCATGAACGTTGGGAAGACAGAGCCAATATTTGTTGCAGTGCAAGTGAATGGTAAACCATTAAAAATGGAAGTAGACACGGGAGTTTCCATCACTATAATGGGAGAACACACTCAGATATCTAAATAAAGGTGGTCAACAATTAGTTTTGGAACAAACATCTGCCAAGTTGAAAACGCACACAGGGGAAGAAACCCAAGTTTTGCCAGAGCAACTGTTCAATATAGAAACCAATCGGCATATCTACCAACGATGGTGTTGAAAGGCAGAGGACCAAGCCTTCTAGGGCGAGATTGGTTAAGGGAAATCCACCTTGATTAGCCAGTGAGATTTCAAAAGGAAGCTGGAAGAGTTCCTATCTTGAAAAAGGAACAAGGCAAGGTATTGCAGAAAGAGCCTGGAAAGTCCAAGGACTGTAACAGGATGAAAAAGGAGTGTGTAAGGATTCAACAACCTGAAGAAAGGAAGACTGTCTTAAACAACACTGGAAGAACAGCAGAAGAAACTCAAGGAGACCCTGCCAAGTGACGGAGTTCAAGACAAAGTGAGTAAACTTCACAAAAACAAGGAAATACTGTTGAAAGACCTTCACACACTACAAGATTCCATCAGGTCAAAGTTTGCACCTCTGGAAAAGAGAAACAAGAAGAATTTGACACCTCTCTGAACAAACTGAAGAATCTCACTGTTAACCACCTGGCCAATCTTTGTGTCATCCACAAACTTACTAATCCTACCCCCCACATAGTCATCCATGTCGTTTATATAAATGACAAATAATAGGGGACCGAGCACAGATCCCTCTGGTATGCCAATGGACACTAGCTTCCAGTCACTAAAGCATCCTTCTGTCATCACCCTCTGCCTCCTACAACTAAGCCAATTTTAAATCCACCTTATCAAATTACCCTGTATCCCATGGGCATTTGCCTTCTTTATAAATCTCCATGTGGGACCTTGTCAAAGGCTTTGCTAAAATCCAAATAAATTACATCAACTGCACTATCCTCATCTACACACCTGGTCACCTCCTCAAAAAACTCAATCAAATTTGTTAGGCATGACCTCCCTCTGACAAAGCCATGCTGACTATCCCTGATCAAATCTTGCCTCTCCAAGTGGAAATAGATACTCTCCTTCAGAAATTTCTCCAATAGTTTCCCTACCACTGACGTGAGACTCACTGGCCTGTAGTTCACTGGCTTATCACTACAACTCTTCTTAAATAGCAGAACCTCATTAGCTGTTCTCCAGTCCTCTGGCACCTCCCCCGTGGCCAGAGAGGAATTAAAAATTTGGTCAGAGCCCCTGCGATCTCCTCCCTTGCCTCCCTCACCAGTCTGGGACACAAATCATCCAGACCTGGAGATTTGTCCACTTTTAAGCCTGCCAACAGCTCCAATATCTTGTCACTCCCGATATCAATTTGCTTAAGAACCTCGTAGTCTCTCTCCCCAAGTTCGATACCTTCATCCTCATTCTCTTGGGTGAAGACAGATGTGAAGTATTCATTCAACACTCTAGCGATGTCCTCTGGCTCCACCCATAGATTGCGCCCTTGGTCCCTTATGGGCCCTACTCTTTCCCTGGTTATCCTCTTCCCATTGATATACATATAGAATATCTTTGGATTTTCCCTACTTTTACCAGCCTGTGTTTTCTCATATCCCCTCTTTGCTCTCCTATTTGCTTTCTTAAGCTCCACCCTGCACTTTCTATCCTCCACTAATGCCTCCGCTGATTTGCTTCCATTGTACCTGCTAAAAGCCTCTCTTTTCTTTCTCATCGTAACCTGAATATCGCCGGTCAACCATGGTTCTCTGGGTTTGTTACTCCTTCCTATCACCCTAGAGGGAACATGTTGAGCCTGTACCCTCCCCATTTCCTTTTTGAACACCCCCCACTGTTACTCTGTAGATTTCCCCATAAGTAATGGTTTCTAGTCTACCTAGGCCAGATCCTGCCTTATTTTACTAAAATCCACTCTCCCCCAATCCAAAACATTTTTATGCAACTTGTCGATTTCTTTGTCCATAACAAAGCTAAACTGTAACATGTTGTGATTGCTATTGCTAAAATGCTCCCCCACCACCACCTCAGCCACCTGTCTGGCTTCATTCCCCAGAATCAGGTCCAGCAATGCGCCGTCCTTTGCTGAACCCTCTACATATTGACCTAAAAAGTTCTCCTGTACACATTTCAAGAAATCCACTCCATCCAAGCCCTTAACACTATGTCTACTCCACTTAATGTTGAGAAAGTTGAAATCACCTAATATAATTATCCTATTGTTATTGTTTTTACACACCTCCACAAATTGTGCACATATTTGCTCCTCAATTTCCTGCTGACTATCTGAGGGTCTATAATAAACACCTAATAATATGGCTGCCCCTTTTTTATTCCTAAACTCTATTCACAAAGCTTCATTTGACGCCCCCTCCAAGATATCATCTCTCCTTACTGCAGTAACTTACTCCTTAACTAATAATGCAAAGCCTCCTCCTCTTTTACCCTCTCCTGTCTCGCCTGAAGATTCTATATCCCAGAATGTTGGGCTGCCAATCCTGCCCTTCCCTCAACCACATCTCAGTGATGGCTACTATATCACAGTTCCACGAGTCAATCCTCACCCTTAACTCATCCGTTTTACCTGTAATACTCTTAGCATTAAAGTAGAGACCACCCAGCCTTGCCTTACTCCCTTGGAGCTTATTGTAGCTGTACTCCCTCTGACTTAATTGTTTTACTGTATTATGATGTGTCCCTATTCTACTAACAATTCTGTGTCCCCTCTTCCTGCTTAATTAGTTTAAACTCCTCCCAACAGCACTAGCAAACCCACCTGTAACGATGTTAGTCCCGCTTTGGTTCAGATGTAGTCCACCCCGCTTGTATAGGTCCCATCTTCCCCAGAAACGGTCCCAGTGATCCAGGAATCTAAAACGCTCCCTCCTGCACCAACTCTTAAGCCACGTATTCGTCTGTGCTATTCTTCTATTTCTGAGCTCGCTAGCATTTGGCACTGGGAGTAATCCAGAGATTAAAACCTGAGAGGTCTTGTTTTTTAGTCTACTGCCTAACTCCCTGAATTCTTGATGCAAGACCTCTTCCCTCTTTCTACCCATGTCATTGGTACCAACATGACCATGACCTCTGCCTTATCACCCTCCCCCTTCAGGATGCCCTGCAGCCGTTCAGTGACATCCTGGACCCTGGCACCAGGGAGGCAACATACCATCCTGGAGTCATGTTGATGGCCACAGTATCGCCTAACTGTTCCCCTGACTATAGAATCCCCAATTAGTATTGCTCTTCCTCTCTTCCTTCCCCCCTGTACAGACAGGCTGCTTGTGTTGCCAGAAGCTTGGCTCTGTCCACATTCCCTGGAGGAACCAGAGCCCTCATCAGCCTCCAAAATGGAATGCCAATTTGCAAGCGGGACTCCAGGGGACTCTTGAACTACCTGCCTGTTTCTCTTGGACTGCCTGGTGGTCACCCATTCTCTCCCTTCCTCAAGTCCCTTCATCTGCGGTATGACCACCTCTCTAAACGTGCTATCCACGATGCTCTCAGACTCGCAGATGCTCCACAGTGTTCCCAGCCGCCGTTCCAGCTCTGAAACCCGAGCTTCCAGGAGCTGCAGCTGGACACACTTCCTGCACACATGCTGGTCCTGGGCACTGGAAATGTCCCCGGCTTCCCACATGGAGCATGAGGAACACACCACGGCTTTGCACGCTCCTGCCATGACTTATCCCTTTACATTAAATCTTTTAAGTCAATTACTCTCGGGCCCTTCTTTCCTGATCCTCGTTACTGTAGAATATACAAACTGTAAACCACAAAAAGACCTTAAACTATAAGCAATTAAAGTAGTAAATACCTTACCCACCACTTACCAGTGATTCCTTTCCCTTGTAGCCTCTCTTGCTGCAGCATGCTCTGAAGATTTAAGAAGTTGGATAGCAAGGAAAAAATGCAAAAAGCACATCATCCCCTATGCACCGAATTCCTGCTTTGCACCAAATTCCGAATACCCACTTTGGCTGTGCCCCACTCAGGATGTGCTCTCTCCCCTGTCCATGTGCAAGCACACTGTAGTGTGCTTCTAAATAATCCCTTTCTTAAATAGAGCTGAGTTGACTCACCACTAGTTACGCTTCAATTAGTAATTAACTCTTATTCAGGCCCTAATCAGGCTTCAGGTGATTGACAGTTAACTACCACATAGTCAGAGCTTGGCCTAAATAGCCAAGTGGTTATGGTACTGGGTTTGTAACCCCATGATCAAGAGTTCAAATCTCACAATGGCAAACTATGAATCAAGAGTTCAATTTTGGCTTGGCCTAAGTAGCCAAGTGGTTATGGTACTGGGTTTATAACCCCAAGATCAAGAGTTCAAATCTCACAATGGGAAACAATGTAACTTCATCTGAAATAACAGATGGAAACATGTTTGTACTCAAAAGAGTTACTAATTCTGGTGTAAGTGCACTGGTAAAGAACCATTATTTTGCTTGGCCTAAATAGCCAAGTGGTTATGGTACTGGGTTTGTAACCCCAAGATCAAGAGTTCAAATCTCACAATGGCAAACTATGAAACATGTAACTTCATCTGAAACAGATGGAAACAGGTTTGTACTCGAAAGAGTATCAAGAGTTCAAATCTCACAATGGCAAACTATGAAACAATGTAACCTCATCTGAATGGGAACAGATGGAAACGTGTTTGTACTCGAAAGAGCTACCACATAGTCAGCTACCTTACCAACCTTTTAACTGGACTTACAAAAATTAAAGAGAAATTAAAGAGAAAGACTTACCAGTTCAATTCCTGCTTTGCACCAAATTCCGAATACCCACTCTAGCTGTGCCCCACTCAGGATGTGCTCTCTCTCCTGTTCGTGTGCAAGCACACTGTAAGCAATTTCAGTGGAGGATCGAAGTGGTTACCTGGTAAAGTAAGTTCGGTGACCAGACCATTGTCATACCATGTGGAAGTGGAGCGCCAAATCACCCTTAAGCTTGTGGATCATTTAAGAAAAAGAGAGATACCACAACAAGATATTGTTCCACCTGTAACCATGACTGAACCACTGGTTCCTGTTGAAGATGCTCAACCAAGAGCAGGCATGTTTGGAGTCAAAGACACTGAACTGAAAGTGCCTAATGAGGCACCTGATGTTAATGTGGTTCCAGAGAATGTGTTTCCTAGAAAAGAATCTGAAGTCGTGGAGCTGTGACATTCCATACAGAGCAGGAAACCACCTGAAAGATTGAACTTGTAATTTCATGACCTTTGTAAATGTCATGAGATAAATATCCTTGTAAATACTAAAGGTACAGAAGAGTTAAAGAGGGGAGGAATGTAGTAATTATAGTTTTGGGATATGTTGGACTGTAGCTTTAAGAATAATCCTATATTGTAAGATCACATGATCTATGTAAACCAATGTGTTAGCAGCGCGGGGAACCTCGACAGAGAGAGGAGAATATTTCTTTAGTTATGGAGTTTGATGAATGTGTATAGTTGCTGCTGCTATCTTGTAAATAAAGTCAAATGTTTCCACCAAGAAAAGTTGTCTGATGGTCAACTCTATAACAGATATAAAGCGAAGAGGTAATTATTGGGGAATGAAATACTCGCACTATACATATATATATTGACTTATCCCATCGTAACGTGAACCTCCTCCACACAATCAAATTCTGGACTGTGCTGATTGCCCTTTGGGCAAATAGGACAGGTATATGTGCAATTCAGGAAAATGAGATGAGTAACCAGTTAATCCATCTGGTGTTATTCTGTCAACTTGGTTGACTTAGCAGAGTTCTTGTATCTGGAGCTCAAACTCCACTATGGATTTAAACGCATATTCTGGGCCTAATTCAGTGCAGCACTGATGGTGTGCCACATTGCCAGAGCTGACATCTTTCACATATGACGTTAAGTAACTTTTATTTGGAGAAGGTGGTGTGAAATTTCTTCCTGACATTTAAATAGATTTCTTACTGCAAAATTAGAGCTTGTTTCTGTAGCCTTATGTGTAAGCTGAAAAAATGTTAAAATCTGACTAATTCACAGGAGCTTGAGATATTCCTGAACCTAAAAATGATCTCAGGGATTCAGCTCCTATTATGCATCCTGATTCAAATGGATGAAATATCTTAGTTGATCCCAAGCTGCATAGAACTCATCAGAATCAGTCACTCACACAATGTAAACATTTTAAAGTCTGCACTGAGCAATTTGCACAGCAATACAGAGATTGATGTCCCATTTGACAACTCACTTCATTTTATTTCAAGTAAGTAGATAGAGGTAAAAGGAAAATAGGAAAATATTTCCTGGGCCAATAAGGGAAAATATTACTCTGTAAAATTCCTCTCTGACCCCCTTAAGCTATCAAAACCAGCCCAGGAGAACACATGGCTGAGTGTTGTTTATAAAGATACTTATCTCTTCTATATGATCTCTTCCCCAAAAAAGAGCCCCTGATTTCTCCAGTTCCATTCCAATCATTTTTACTGTGCCAAATATTATACCAAAAGTCATAGACATAACTTTAAAGTTTCAAGTGACTGTTTGAAATTAACATAGCACAGAATATTAGAGCTGCATATCAGTATCAGTTTCAGGGGTAAATAACCAGGGCATTTGCCAGGGTTCCAGGTCATGGAAGGTCTGGGTGTAGGGTGGGGGAGGGTGGTTGGGGGTGTTGGCTGGGGGAAGGCCCTTTAAGCTAAGCTAGCGGTAAAGCTCCTCAAAGTGTGGGTGGCAGAAAGAAGGGGAAGGTTCCACTCCTCATTCTTTGCCCAGGGCACCCACAAATTGAACATTTGGTTTACTTTGCCTCCCCTTAGAATCTGATAGGCCCTTTTACTACTTCTTATAAAATGCTACCTATGAGTCACTAAACTTAGGGAAGCAAGCTTTTGATCACAATCTCCTCAGTTAATTCGACTAATTCATTCAATCTAGCTACTAATAGAGCATAAAATTAGTATAAACAGCTAATAGACCATCACTGAGGGCAGTGTATCCCCAGTAATAATCCAATACTAATTAATTGTTGCTTATTAGGTGATGCATGCTACTGTGATTGGGGGTAATATATGAGGAAACTTTGAAATGACCTCTGCTGAACAACAGGAGTTAATGTATTAGTAATGGTAAATACTATTAAACTGATTACTTTTTTCCCAGAAACCTCTGGGCCTTTTAAATTATTTTGTTTTTAAATTAAATGAGGTTATCTTTTTAACTGAGTGTTTTGAAGGATTTTGATGTTCATCAATGAGAAGGACAGTGATGTTGGCAAATTAAATATTTTCACCATCAATCAGATGAAGATCAAGCCCAACAGATGTCAAGATTTATCCAGAAATCTCGCACTTGTCAAACAAAAGTCTCGCAAGAAAGGGACAGAGCCAGAGAATTAGTTCCAAAGTGTTGTTTGCCCTGTCACAAAACTTCGAACTGGCAGTGCAGAATCACCAAATATGCCCCAAAGAGTCCTTTCTACTCTGATATGTCTTCCCACAAACCCCACAGAAATAACCCCCAATGCCCATTTTCTGTAACAACCATCTCCTCTAACTCTACAAGATCTCTGTATTTCTCTAATTCTGGCCTCTTGCACATCTCTGATTTTAATCCCTTTACCATTGGCAGTTATTCTTCAGACATCTTGGCCGTGTGCTCCGGAATTTCCTCCCTAAACCGCTCCTCTTTCTTTACAATGAGTCTTAAAGTCTACATCTTTGACCAAGCTTTTAGTCACCTGCTCTAACATCTGCTTATGTGGCTCACTGTCAAGTTATGTTTGCTAATGCTCCTGTGAAGCACTTTGGAGCATTTATGTTAGGCGCTATATAAATGCAAATTGTTGTTTGTAGCCACTCTAAGCCAGACTGATGATTTAGAACCAGCTTGTGCTGAATTGTGGCCACACGCAGCTGGAGCTGGATTAAAATGTCTGAAAATCAGTTCTACCAGCATGCACTGAAAAGACCCATCAGCTTAGGCTACAGTAAAAACAAGTTTTAATATAATGTACCTGTTGGATCCAGTGTCCTGGTTTGTTGAGGCTAAAGGATCCGGGTTGTACGTTTGTTTCGGGGTGACTGAGTTGGTACCAAGAGAGAGGAAATCAGTAGACCATTCTTAGAACAGTCCTTAGAAGAAACACATTCTGTTTATTTACAAAAGGAACTCAGCAATTACACTTGTGTGCTTACACCACAAAACTCTGTCTTTACTCTTCAGACTCTAACTCAAGACTACTGACTACAGAGGCAGTCCGCACTACTCTGATATTGGGTATCAAGATCATGTGATCTTACATTACAACATTTGTCTTAAGGGTATATTACACATCAGATTACTAAATGCTCCCCACCCCCTTTACTCAGAAATACATTTTACAATTTTTCTCAAAATATCAATTTATTCACACAGATCAATAATTTTACAAAGCTAGTCTTTCTGGGGGTTTCCTTACGTGCGTAGAACGTCTCAACTCTACAGCTTCTGATGTTTGATCTAGAACCTCCCTTATTGTAATCGTCTGAGCATCAGGTACTTGAGTAGGTACCTGCAAATCCGTTTCTTCGACTCTTTCAGGTACAGTTGGTCTTTCAGTCACATCTGTACTCAGTTGAGTTCTTTCACCAGGAGATATTGATTCAGTCACAAACATTGGTGGAATCATTTTTGGGTATTTTGTTTCTCCTCTTCTTATATGATCTATATGTCTCCGTATGACTCGATCTTCCACTTTCACATGGTAGGAAAGAGATCCCGTTATTGCACTTATTTCACCAAACAACCATGTTGGACCTTCTCTAAAATTTTTCACAAATACTTTCTCTCCTACGTTAAATGTCCTGTCACAACCGTGACAGTCAAGTCCAATTTTCTGACTTCCCTGGCTCCTTTCCACCTTCTCCCCCAATTTTGGCATAATTAGGCTCAATCTCGATCAGAGACAGCACTTCACCAACAATTCCGCAGGTATGACACCTGTTGGCATATGAGGTGTGGTTCTATAATGGAGAACGTGCTAATTTAGTGGCTATGGAATCTCCAGACAATTTCTTCAGACCAGATTTGAACATCTGAACTGGTGTCTTGGCCAGCCCATTTAAAGAAGGGTGGTATGGTAAAGTTCTCACACGAGTAATACCGTTGAGGCTGATAAATCAGTGAAATTCCTGAGTACTGTTCCATTGTCTGATACGACCACTTCAGGTAGTCCGTTGATTGCAAAACTTTGTTGTAGCTTGTCTATTGTAGCAGAAGATTTCTGCGACCTCACTTCATTTATGTCCATCCATTTTGATTATGCATCGACGATAAGTAGAAATATTGTTCCCAAAGAAGGTCCCACATAGTTGATGTGTACTCGCACCCATGGCCTTCCTGGCCACTCCCAGGGGTGTAACGGAGCTGTTGCAGGTAATTTTTGTACTTGCTGACACTGCATACAACTTCTCACTAAGTTTTCTATTTCTCCATCCCTCACAGGCCACCAAAAATAGCTGCATGCTATTACCTTCATTTTGCAAATTCTGGGATGTGCACTGTGAAGTTCAGATAACAAAGGCTTTTGTCCTCTTGGAGGAACAATCGCTCATGCTCCCCACAATAAGGTACCTTCCTGGCTGGTTATTTCGTACCTTCTCTGGAAATACAGTTTCATTTCATCAGATTCTTGTTTTTGTGACCAACCATGAAGACCTTGATCTTGCACTTTGGATTAAGACTGGGTCTCAATTCGTCTAATATTTAATCTGTCTAGCAGTGATGAGTACAGGAAATTCAATAATAAAATGAATTCTTGAGGAATTGGAACATCCTCATCTTTTACTTGCACGGGCAAATGACTGAGTGCATCTGCGTTTGCAATTTGATCTCCGGGTCTACGAATGAAAGTATACTCATATGTTGCCAAGATCAATGCCCATCTTTGTACTCTTGCTGAGCCTATAGGGGATATAGCCTTGTCTTCGCTAAATAATCCCAATAATGACTTGTGGTCCAATATGATAGTAAAATGACAACCGTATACATATTGGTGAAACTTCTTAACACCAAAAATGATTGACAGGCCTTCTTTTTCTATTTGAGAGTACCCTTTTTCTGCAGTACTGAGTGTTCATGATACATATCCTATCAGTCATTCTGATCCATCATCCATTCAATGAGAAAGCAATGGTCCCATTCCACATGGAGGAGTGTCACACATTAGTATCAACTCATTTTTTGGGTCAAAATGTACTAGAAGTATAGATGATTCTAACAACTGTTTCACTTTTGTGAAAGCTTCTTCCTGTGGCATTTGCCAAGACCATCGCTGGTTTTTCTTGAGCAAGTAATACAGGGGTGTCAGTTCTGTCGACAAATCAGGCAAGAAGCGTCCATAGTAATTAATCATCCCCAAGAATGATTTCAGTTCGGATGTATTCTTTGGCGCTGGTGCTCTTCTAATGGCTTTCACTTTTTCTTCAACTGGATATAGGCCTTTTGACCTAGATAAGTGACCTCTTTCATTTGGAATGTGCACTTCTTTTTCTTCAAACACACTCCAACCTGCGAAAAGTTCATCAAATGTTCTTTTTCTGTGAGTCCAGTCACGAGAATGTCATCCAAATAAACTACATGGGGCAGTCCCTGTAGTAAACTTTCCATGCTTCTATGAAATATGGCACAAGCTGAAGATTCACCAAAAGGTAAATGGATGTATTGGTACAACCCTTTGTTTGTATTAATGGTGACAAACTTCCAGGAGGCCTTCTCTAATTCCAATTTTTGATAGGCATGACTCATATCAAGCTTCACGTAGACAGTTCCACCTGCTAGTTTAGTGCACAAGTCTTCAATTTTTGGTACGGGTTATCTTTCCAATTCAACCACTTTATTGACTGTTAATTTGTAGTCCCCATAAATTCAAATGTTCAAATGATCAGGTTTGAGAACAAGTACAATCGGTACTGTCCACTCTGAAAACTGCACTGGATGTATCACTCCCAGTTTTTCTAATCTGTCCAGTTTGGTGTCTACTTTTTTCCAAATTGCATAAGGCACTGGTCTTGCCTTCATGAATTTTGGTGTTGCCTCTCGATCTACATGAATTTTTGCATGTAGCCCCTCAATCTTTCCAAGTTCGTCCTTGAAAACTGAGGCATATTTTTGTAATAGCTCTCATAGTCCATTAGTTCTCAGTTGGAAGATTTCAGTCCATTCCAATTTAATTTCTTTCAGCCAGTTTCATCCGAGGAGACTAGGTCCCTCGCCTGCTACCACCATTAAGGGTAATTTCACTGTTTGATCTCTGTAGCGTACTGTGACTTTACATATGCCCTTGACTTGTATGTCTTCTCCTGTATAAGTTTTCAATTTGGCATCAGTTTCTTCGAAATTTAGTTTACGTTCCTCATGATTCAGGTATTTAAAAGTATGCTCACCTATCACCATTGTTACTGCTCCAGTATCCACCTCCATTCTGGTAGGCCTCTCTTTCACTCTCATGGTTACATAGATAGGTTTTGTTCTTCCTACCTTAAAATTATATAACAAATAAATAACTGAATCTATTACTTCAGGCTTTTCAATGTTGTTAATCTCATTGGGTTTTTGCTTTTGTCCGAAAGTCTGCCTGATTCTATCTTTAAAATGTCTCATGAGGTGTCCATTTCGTTGGCGGAAAAGACATTCGATCTTTTTAAACTGTGATTCATTACGAGATTGTCTGCTTCCACCTCTGTTATCATTATGCCATGTTTTTGCTGCTAAGTTATCTCTTTTAATTTGTCTGCTACTGGTGGCTGATTCTCACTTTGCTTTGCACTTTCGCGCTCTTTTTGGCTGAGGCTCCCCACCCAATGTGGAGGACAGCGCAATTTTGCGTTCCCTGTATGGCTTTCAAGTCTTGCACTGCACCTTCCATTGCCAGAGTGATTTCCAATGCCTTCTGAAAATCTAAATTTGTCTCAGACAATAATCTTTTCTGAATCACATCTTCATTTATACTACACATCAAACAATCTCTAAGCATATCATTGATAGATGTACCAAACTCACAATATTCAGTTAACTCTTTCAGACTTGCTGCATAACAAGCAACTGTCTCTCCTGCGGCTCTATTCCTTGAATTTGAACCATTGCATTGTCACCGACAGCTCGGGCTGGTAATGATTCACTAAGTCATCAAAACTTTTCAAATCTGGAGCACTGGGTGCCAACAAATTTTGAATTAATCCGCATGTCTGACTCCCACACGTGGGTAAGAGGATCATGTGCTTCTTCTCCTCCCCCGCAATGTCGTTCACCTGGAAGAAGAAGAGGTCCAGTAGACCATTCTTAGAAGAAACACATTCTGTTTATTTACAAAAGGAACTCAGCAGCTACACTTGTAGTTCTACCAGCATGCACTGAAAAGCCCCATCAGCTTAGGCTACAGTAAAAACAAGTTTTAATATAATGTACCTGTTGGACCCAGTGCCCTGGTTTGTTGGGGCTTAAGAATCCGGGTTGTACATTTGTTTCGGGGTGACCGAGTTGGTACCAAGACTGAAGAGGACCAGTAGACCGTTCTTAGAAGGAACACATTCTGTATATTTACAAAAGAAACTCAGCAGCTACACTTGTGTGCTTACACCTCAAAACTCTATCTTTACTCTTCAGACTCTAACTCAAGACTACTGACTACAGAGGTAGCCCGCACTACTCTGCTATTGGGTATCAAAATCATATGATCTTACTTTGCAAAATTTGTCTTAAAGGTATATTACACATCAGATTACTACAATACCCCAGCTCCCCACCCCTAAATTAGATGGTCTTCATTTCAGTAATGCTGAAATATTGAACTTTAAATATTTCTCAATAACCTAAGTGGATAGGTTGAAGCTTATTTGTCTAAAAATAGTGTATTTTAAAGATGTTTTGTTAAGGTACAGCTGTGTGTAACCAGAGGCTTTTTGTTTCAAGTTACTAATTGCTGTTCTCAGGGCAATCCCAGATTAGTTGGTGTTGGGCGCAGGTTAGTGAGGAAAATAACTGGTTTTCCTTTCTCATTTTTTTTATGTGTCACACTGACATGTGCACACACATTAAAATGTCACACCTGAAGAATGCTGGGTGTGTTGCGAAGTTTCGTCTTTTCATGGTTTCCATAGTTTCTCCTGCTGTAGTGTTCGATTGTGAGTGCAAAGGGGACACCATCAGGGGGATTTAAGGATAAATATTGAGTAAAACTTGGTAGTTGATCCCCAACTTGAGGCTGAAGCTATCTAGTCTTCATAGAGGAACACTCACAAAGTCTGCTGGTGCCAAAAGCAGCAATGATGTTTAAGAGAAAATGATGGTTTTCACTAACTGTTCTAGGTACTGCACAGAATTCTGTTTTTCTTTCAATGAATAGCTTTTAAGCACTGCAGAAAACAAAAGAAGGAGAAAGCTATCAATTAATAAACGCCTGATTCTCCTGGAACCTGGTGTCAATTCCTCTCTTGGGGGGTGGGTGGGTCAAAGGTTGTCAGTTAAGCTCATTCGTTGTATTTAACCTCATTTGTTACCATGTCATCACCTATTTGTTTAAGTAATCCTAGCTACTGAAGTTTACTTGTTGCTATGCAGTATTCTCCATAGTCTTTTTGGAAATAATTTCTTGATGACTTTTCCATTCTCTCCAACATTTATCTGATGTTTATGTGCATGTTGTGAATTTCGTTCCCAAGGCAACAGGCAGCATTTCCATTCAACAAAAAAATATATTTTTCAATATATTTCCACAAGTAACATGAAAAAAGGAAATACCTTTCATCACAGGTTGGATAAATTGCTGACCTACGACAAACTGCTGTCATTACAGGGTGATTTTTCTTTTGTTTAAACTGAACTAAAGGAAGTGAAGAACACTTCTAGCTTTGGATCGTTGTTGTGGCAGATAACATCACTTTACCAAAACTCAAATGGATCGTTGACATGCTGGAGCCATGGAGGAATTCAAACCTCAAGAAAATGAATCATCAAATGGAACTCTATTTCCTGAAAACACTACCAGGATCTGATGACATAACCAGCACTGAATTGATGAAACAATAAGACACCAGTGCGCAATGAACCATGGTGCTAAGATTGGGTTGTCAACCCTCCAGGATTGACCTGGAGTCTCCAGAATTGAAGATCAATCTCCAGGACACTGATGTGTGCAATCCTGGAGAAAAATCATTGGGACATTAAAAGATATTGTTCTTTTTGTAATTTTCTTTGAACATTTCTCTTTACCAGATATAAAAATATTGCAAATGGGGAAAAAAGGCTGTTTGGCTGATAGTCGAACATCATCCAATTGGGTAATGCGTCTTTTTGTTTTCCACTTGGTGTAAGAAGGCAGTAAGGATAGATGTGCTGGCTGACTAATGGCTGGAGTGTGGGGCAAGTCATGTGATGAAACCTCCAGGAATACAATTAATTATAGTTGGCCATCCTTTGCTAAGATGTTGCAGAAATGGTTTAGGGGAGTTTATACAGTGCTTGATTTGACACTCAGCTACAAGGACTAAGATTGTCCCAGGTTCCAGGAATGACAGATTACAGTTACATGGATGGGCTGGAGAAGCTGGAATTATTCTCCTTACAGCATAGAAGGTTAACAGAAGGTGATTTGATCAAGGGGTTTAAAATCATGAATGATTTAAATAGAGGAAATAAAGAGAAATTGTTCCCAATAGCTGAAGTGTCGATAACTATAGGATACAGATTTAAAGGGATCGGCCAAGGAACCAGAGGTGACATGAGGAAAATCTTTTTTTTAAGCTGAAAGTGATTAGGATTCAGAATGGAATATCTGATAGGATGGTGGATGCAAAGTCTCAATAGCAGCCTTCAAAAGAAGATTGGATAAATACATTAAGGAGGAAAATTTGCAGGAATGTGGGGAAAAGGTGGGGGATTGGGACTAACTGGACCACTCTTTGCAAGAGTCGGTGTAGACTTGATGGACCAAGTGGCCTCCTTCAGTGTTGTACTATTCTATGATTTAATGCTTAGCATATGTTGAGTTAGCTGATTCTGGCTGCAACAGCAGTAAGGGCAGCAGTGTTTCAATTAGCATCATTAACCTTAGGACAAAGCATATGTGTATAGAGGTCGGGACCCTGAATTTCTTTGGGATCCTCACGATTTCCCTCTGTAACTACAGCAGACCATCCAAAGAAATGACATGAATGGAAATTCTTAGCTGCAAAGATATCAGCCATAGGTGAAGAGGTGACGGGGCTCCACTGCGATGTCTCCATGGTCAAGCAGGTTTCTGAGACTCAATGGTTAGTCCACCTCATCCAGCAGTGATGAACTGTGGCTGCAGTATATAGGATCTGCAGGATTCACTGCGGCAATAAAACAAGCTTATTCCAACAGCAACTCCCAGCCTCATGACATCAACCACTAACAAGGACGGGAGCACCAAAATCGCGGGAACACCATCGCCTCCATTCTCCCCTTCAAGTCGTGCGCCCAATCCTGACTTGAACATATATCACTGCTCCTGCGCCATCACTGACTCAATATAATGGAATTCTCTATATGCCATCATTGTGGGACCACAATCAGCATAAAGATCACTTTAGTGGCTCAAGGAAAAAGCCCATCACCACCTTCTCAGGGTAACTCAGGAAGCACAATAACAAGGCAGATTTTTCACTGTCATTCACATTTCAAGAGAAATTAAATAACAGATAATTTATAAGAACATAAGAATTAGGAGTGGAAGTAGGCATTCAGCCCTTCAAGTCTGCTCCGCCATTCAATAAGATCATGGCAGATCTGATTGCAGTCTCAACTCCACCTTCCTGGCTGTCCCCCATAACCCTTGATTCTCTCGTCTATCAAAAATCTATCCACCTCAGCCTTGAATAAATTCAATGACCCAGCCTCCACTGCTTTCTGGGCAAAGGAATTCCACATAATAACTACCCTGTGAGACAAAACAACTCTCCTCATCTCTGTCTTGAAAGGGAGACATTTATTTTTAAACTGTGTCCCCTAGTTCTAGTCTCTCCCACAAGTGGAAACATTATTTCACCTTAATCTGACCCATTCTGAATGAGCCTTCATTAATTCAGTTCAGCATTTAGCCTTCTTACGTGGATCTACAGTTACTACTGTAATGCTGGAGCATGCAACTTGAAATCCAATTAAGAAATAAGTACAAAACCTTGAGAAATGGAAAGCAGCCATCTTTAGCAATAGAGCGAAGAATCATCTGTGATCACTTGATAAGCCTAGACAAACAATATTGCATTCTCCTATGAAAGATATCACTCATGGACAACTTCATGATATCTTCAGAGAGAAATGGCATTTTCCAATTGAATATCAACACAAAATGTTAAAGACGCACCATCTTGATACTCATAATGAACCAAGCCCCAAATCTTCTTGCACAACTTCTCAAAAGCTGACAATGCCTCTTATTGTCATACGGTTCAATTTGTTGAATTTTGTCATTTTTTGTCTTCTCTCCATTTTCCACAGCTGCAGGCATCTATATGACCGTTTGCTTCCTCGGGGAGTTTGAAGTCTCATTTGACCTCAGCTGTAAATTGACATTTGCCAAATTTACAGCTGCTTGCCATTATAATGTGGAGTATAAATGGTAAATTAATTATCTCCAATCTTCAATCCAAACAAAAATGTTTAACAGCCTGATGCTGGTTTAGTATTAGCTCAAGAGCATATGGATTCATCAGTCTGATTCAAAGGTTTTTTTTTGCTCTGCTGGTTATCAATGAGCAAGTGTCCTTTTCTCATTCCATGTCTACCTTCCCTTTATTAGCGGTGATTTGGATGGACAGGTAGCATTGTATTAGGCTATTTAATGAAGATGGTTTATTGAAACCAGGAATTTGAGCATTTTGTCCATTTTTTACTGGGCAAGTCCAGAACGTTTGTGACCCAATGTCACAAATTGGGTTTCAAAAAAATCTGCTGCCCATATCCTGCCTCACACCAAGTCCCAACACCCATCATCTCTCTGTTCGCTGGCTTATGATATTGGCTCCCAGTCCACCAACATCTCCATTTTAAAATTCTCATCCTTGTTTTCAAATCCCTACATGGCCTTGCTATCATCCTTGCTAACATCCCTTCTTAATCCTACCTCCCATGTCTCTGTAACTTGCTTCAGCCCTACAGCCACTGAGATTTCTGCACTATTCCAATTCTGGCCTCTAGCACTCCCCAATTCTCATATGCCACGTTTGGCAGCCATGCCTCCAGCTGTCTAGGCCCTAAGCTCTGGAATTCCCTCCTTTAACCTCTCCACTTCTTTATTCCTCTCTCTCTCCTCCTTTAAGATGTTCCTTAAAACCTACCTCTTTGACCACATTTTTAGTTACATGTCCCAATATTTCCTTATGTGACTTAGTGTCAAACTATCTTCGATAATTACTTGTGTGAAGTGCCTTGGGATGTTTGTAGCAGGTTAGAGGTGTGAAAGTTATTGTTGTAAATTGTAACATATTCCCATTAGAAACAAAAAAATGGGAGATTCAATTTTGGTGCACTATCACTGAAAATTAAAATTACCCCTAATACCTGTCAGGTGAGTAGCTTTTGTTGAATCATTTCATTTACTTACCTTTGGGACCTTTTTGAATGCATTTATCAGTCTGTTTTTTATTACAAAATTTGGATTTTTTTTTTATAATTTCAAAGAGAATTAGCCAAGATAGATAGCTTCTGTAGAAGAAGAACTCCATAACAATATCACTTATTATAGTTTTTCACAGTTGTTGTTGACTATTCATTATTTTCAATCGGACAGATAAGCTTAAAAACTACTCTAACAAATATCCTGTGTACTGTTACAATTCACAAGTTCTTCCACAGATCAATATTTTTGGTAGCCTAAATCAATGTCTAGTGTTGTGGCTGCCTTTCGAAGACAAGATGAATCATGTGAAATAAATGCAAAAGACTTTCATTTATGTTGTGCCTTCCATGACCTTAGAAGGTCCCAAAGGCATTTACAGCAAATGAGGTACCTTGGAAGTGCAGTAACTGATATGCTATAGGAAACACTGCATCCTATTTGCACACAGCAAGCTCCCTCAAACAATGATTAGATCATTTGTTTTAGTGACATAGATTAGAAGTTCAATTTTGGCCAGGACAGTGAGGAAACCTCCACTGCTCTTATTTTGATATTTGCACAGGATCTTTTACATTGAACAGATGGAGCCTACATTTACTGTCTTATCTAAAAGACAGCACTTTTGACAATGCAGTGCTCCCTTGGTGCTGTAGAAGTGTTGTTCAAGATTAGGTGCTCAAGTTCCTAGAGTGGGACTTGAACTCACAACCTCCTGATTCAGAGGAAAGAGTGCTGCCCACACTGAGCCATGGCTGACAGCAATGGGAATGAAAATCAGACAGTCAGGGAGAGGGCATTAATTTGAATATCTACCCCAAAATTCCCACACATCTTGAGCAGCACTTATCTGGGATCAATGGGTCACAAACCTTTCAGGCCATAATGCAATTGCATTTAAGTAAAAATGTTCATTTTCTTTTTGCAAAAGTTGCTGGATCTATGTTACGCCACATTTATCTTCCATGAACACAGCGTGAGCAAGAAAAATGCCCTTGTAGCTTCAAGAACATTAAATTTAATAATTAATACAGTGCATTTCTTCATACTAAATTTTGGTCTCTGCTTCTTACATTCTGGCTGTTTTTGTGCCAATTTGCTGGACTATTGGATCATGTCTGCCATCTTGTGGCACAAAGACTATTACAAATCAAGAAGCTTTTTCCTTATCGAACCTTCCCTTCAGACTGAATTAAAACAACATTTATCGTAAGGCTCCACACAGTCTTTAAGTATTGCAAAGTTAGCATTAAAGAAAATCAGATTCAGTGCTGCATTTTATCAGTCTTGCTGGCCCTAATTAGACCAAATTCCTAAAGTATTACAATGTGACTTCTTAATCAAAATAAATTAAAGTTGTCAGAACACTGGGATTTGTCCAAATAAAAACTACTGTCTGTCAAAATTCAAGGGAGAAATTATATAATTAATATTGTCTGTTTCATCTAAGTAGAAGAAAAGTGTTTATCTCTGGCTGATACAATGCATGAAGTGTGTTAACACAGTGGGTAGTGCGTAGTGGTCAGTCTGCTTGTCACCTCTTGCTTTCAACTATCACTGCTGGCTAGCAATATAGCTATTGTGAAAAGAGAGCTGAGTGTATAGGCCTCTTCCAGCAGTGTATAGTCTCTTCATCAGCACGCCCTATTTGGTGCCTCCCCATCGCGCTATATGTAAACTTGGTACCTTGTGGACCCAGGCCAAACAACAAGGACTTGGAGGAGACCTGGCCCACAGGCCCATGGAATACAGGCCCACCGGTGTGCGGTTATGCCCAGGTGCTCACGACCCAGACTCCCAGCTACGGGTAAATAGCCCCACTGCCCTGTGGGTGTCTCATGTGAGTAGGTGGCTAAGGAAGTAACCCTGACAGAAAATCTGGAGTGGAGTCCCATTGGTGGTAATCTGTTATCTATCAGACAGCTTTCTGGCAACTCCGGCAGCAGAGCTTGGAGCAAACAGCACTGGTTTCAACCTTTCCTTTGGACAATACTAGCAATGCCAAGATGGAGGGGCACTGATGCCTGAGCAACTCAGGGTCTCCATGCTATTTGCCTAGGCCTGCGCCCTGGAGAGGACACTCCAGCTTTATGACACAATGCAGGAAGCAATAGTTACCAGTTATAAGCTCTCGCTCGACTGGCATGGATCATGAGCATCAGGGGTTACTTCCAATGGTGAGAGAGAGCATCATGACTCAGTGGATAACTACCTCCCTCCTAAAGCTGGGCATCCCCCAGTCAGTTAGGTGCTGTCCTGCCACCACTTGCTTCCTTCAATGGGTGCTTGGAGCTTAGAGAGTTATATCTCGGCTTTTTTCAGGATGGTTGTTAACCGATGCACCAGGTAAGACAAGCCCAACATAGAGGGCATCAGTTTTTCGCATTGCGAGCTGCAATGTATGGACCATGTACACTGGCTTTAAAGACAACCTACTGCAGGTTGATGACGCACGCAAGACAGCTATGACTGACAAAAAACTTACAAGGCTCAATGTGGACATTGCTGCAATGCATGAAACTAGGCTCACTCAACATTGATCCCTTAAAAAGAAATATTACACATTCTTCTGTAAGGGGAAAGCTGAAAAGGCAACACCTGAGCATCCAATGGGTTTCACAGCAAAAATCTCTCCACTAATAATGATTGAACCCCGCACACCCCACCCCTGCAGAAGGCTCAAGAGATATCTTACATTTCGCTTGTCAACAAACCAGGGCCCAGTTAACCTCATACGTATCTATACCCCAACACTCATCCCACCCTAGATTTCAAGGGTCAATTCTATGAGGCACTTGACGTTACCTCCAGAAGAATTCCCAGCACTGAGGGACTGTACCTTCTAGGGAACTTCAACATAAGGGTGGGTACCGACAACAAAGCTTGGCCCACATGCATATAGTACCAGGGAACGACAAGATAAGCAAAAATGGACAGAGGTTGCTGGAGCTATGCTGTTACCACGAGCTCTGTGCGACGAACAGCTACTTCTAAAACAAGCCATGCCACAAGGTGTCCTGGGGACACCTAAGATCACACCACTGGCACCAGCTAGATCTCATCATCACCAGACACAACAGTATCCTCACAGCATGTAGCTATCACAGCACTGACTGTGACATTGGCCACCCTCTGGTGAGTGATAAAGTCAAGGAAACCATACCACTCTGAGAAGAAAGACCATTCTTGGATCAAGACTTGCCATATCACTGACCCAAAAAGGTTCCAGGAGATCCCCAACATCTTCAGGCTCTTTCAGACAACAATGCCAAGGTCAGAGTAGGGTGTCAAAGTGGGATCATCTGGGCAACACCATCTATAATTCTGCACTCACTTTGTACGGAAAAAAAGATCAAAGGAATGCTGAGTGGTTTGAGGCTTTTTGGGTTGAAATGGAGCCAGTTACTGTAACCAGAAGGAGAGCCCTCATGAACTACAAGTGCGAGAATCAAGACCATGACTGTTTGGCGCTTCCTCAATCAAAACTGGTCAAAACTCTGCAACAACAAATTTGGGAAGATGTGGTAAACCAAAGACTAGAGACAAGGCAAGAGAGAAAGGTATTAATATGGGAAATGATAAATAGACTGTGTCAGGAAGGGACAGAGAGGACAAATCTAAGGATAAATCAGCAGATAAGAGTAGACACTACAAAAATAATAAAAGGACAAAATTAAAGACTGTATTTAAACGTAAGTAACATTTGAAACAAAACTGATGAACTGATAGCACAAATAGAAATAACTAATTACGATCTGATAGCCATTGACGTGGCTACGGCATGACATATATAGGGACCTGAATATTGAAGGGAATATGATACATAGGAAGGGCAGTAAGTTAGGAAAAGGTGGAGGTGTGGCTCTGTTAATTATTGATGGTATTAGCACATTCAAGAGGGATGACCTGAGTTCAGGTTGCCAGGATGTAGAAGCGGTCTGGGTTGAGATGAGAAATGATATAGGCAAGAAGTCACTTGTGGGAATCGTGTACAGGCCCCCTAATTGTAACTATACGGTAGGATAGAGTATAAAAGAGAGGTAATGGAAGCTTGTCAGAAAGGTACAGCAATATTCATAGGGATTTTAATCTACATATAGACTGGAAAAATCAAATGGGCAAAGGTAGCGTAGATGAGGAGTTCATAGAATGTTTTCAGGATAGTTTCTTAGAACAGCACATTCTGGACCCACCCAGAGGGCAGGCTACACTATACCTGGTATGGAGCAACCAGATAGGATAACTGATAACCTCATAGTAAAGCCACCCCTAGGTAGCAGTGATCATAATATGATTGAATTTTAAATTCATTTTGAGGGAGAAATGAGTGCTGCCAAGACTAGTATTTTAAACTTAAGTAAGGGCAATTATGAGAGCATGAAAGCGGAGCTAGCTAAAGTGAACTGTCAAATGAGGTTAAGGAATAAGTCACTAGAGATTCAGGGGCAGACATTTTAAAGGGATATTTCAGAATAGATAGAATAGATACATTCCAATGAGAATGAAAAATTTGAAGAGGTAGGCTCACCATCCATGGTTAACTAAAAACATTAAAGACAGTATCAAACTTAAAGGAAAAGCATATAATTGCGCAAAGACAGGTGGCAAGTCAGAAAATTGGAAAGAATATAAAGAACAGCAAAGAATGACAAAAAGATTAATGAGGAGGGAAAAATTAGAGTACGAGAGAAAGCTAGCTAGTAATATAAAGACAGATAGTAAGAGTTTCTATAGATATTTAAATAAGAAAAGAGTTAACAAAATGAGCATTAATCCTATAGAAAGTGTGTCTGGGGAATTGATAATGGAAAGTAAGGAGATGGGAGATGAATTAAACAGGTATTTTTCTTTGGTCTTCACTATAGAGGACACAAGTAACTTACCAGAAATAGCTGTAAATCAGGAAACGGAAGGGAGGGAGGAACTTGGGGAAAATCATAACCACCAGGGAAGTGGTGTTGAGCATATTGTTGGGGCTGCAGGCTAACAAATCCCCAGGTCAGGATGGACTTCACCCTAAGGTCTTGAAAGAAGTGGGTAGTGAGCTAGTTGACACATTGGTTTTAATTTTCCAAAATTCCTTAGATTCAGGGAACGTTCCATTAGATTGGAAAATAACAAATGTAACACATTTATTCAAAAAGGAAGGGAGACAGAAAACAGGAGACTACAGGCCAGTTAGCCTAACATCTGTCATAGGGAAAATGTTAGAAGCTATTATTAAAGATGTTAAAGCAGGGCACTTAGAAAAATGCAATGTAATCAGGCAGAGTCAACATGGTTTTGTGAAAGGGAAATGATGTTTAATCAATTTATTGCATATTGTGAGGGGAGTTGATCACAAAAGTGGCAAGGTTATGTTTCAGTTGTACAGGGCACTGGTGAGACCACATCTGAAGTATTGTGTACCGTATTGGTCTCCTTATTTAAGGAAAGAAGAAAGAGTGTTAGAAGCAGTTCAGAGAAGGTTTACTAGACTAATACCAGGAATGGGCGGGTTGTTTTATGAGGAAAGGTTGGATAGGTTAGGCTTGTATCCACTGGAGTTTAGAAGAGTAAGAAGCGACCTTATTGAAACCTTTAAGATCCTGAGGGGTCTTGACAGGGTGGATGTGGAGACGGTGTTTCTACTTGTGGGAAAATCTAGAACTAGGGGTCACTGCTTAAAAATAAAGGGTCGCTCATTTAAGACAGAGATGAGGAGAATTTTTTTCTCTCAGAGGGTTGTGAGTCTTTGGAACTCTTCCTCAAAAGGTGATGAAAGCAGAGTCTTTGAATATTTTTATGGCAGAGCTAGATAGATTCTTGATTAACAAGGGGGTGAAAGGTTATCGGGGGTAGGCAGGAATGTAGGGTTGAGATTACAATCAGATTTTATTGGATGATGGAGCAGGCTTGAAGGGCCGAATGGCCTACTTCTGCTTCTAATTCATATGTTTGTATGTTCAAATAAAACGTACAATCTGCTGCTGAATCCAGGGATGCTAGAAGGATGTATGAAGGAATCAAGAGACCAATTGGCCCAGCGGCAACCAAATCAGGTGCCTGAAGACAAAAACAGGATGAACATAGCAAGGCTGAACTTAGCATCACTGAACCTAGCAAGCAGATAGAAAGATGGGTGGAGCACTATCTCAGACTCTACGCAAGAGAGAATACTGTCACGGACGAAGCTCTCAGTGCCAATCCAGACTTTCCTGTCATGGAGGAGCCGGACAGCGAGCTCAACATGCCCCTTGACCATCTCACCAGTGGTAAAGCCCTAGGAAATGATGACATTCCACCTGAAATCATCAAAAGTGGGAAACCAGAATTGCTGCAGCATCTCCTTCAACTTCTGTGCCTCCTCTGGAAGGAAAGGTTGGTGCCTTAAGAACATGTATAATGCAAAATTAGTCACCTTGTACAAAAACAAAGGGGATCACAGTGAATGTAACAATTACAAGACATCTCCTTGTTAAGTATTGTGGGGAATGTCTTTGCCCGCATTGCTCTGACCAAATTGCAGTCTCTGGCATCACACAGCTACCCAGAGTCTCGTGCAGCTTCGGAGCTGGCAGATCAATAGTGGAACTGATTTTCTCACTTCAACATTTACAGGAGAAGTACAGCAAAGACCGCTCTACGTTGCTTTCATAGACCTCACCAAGTCCTTGTCAGCAGAGATGGACTCTTTAAATTGCTGTGGAATAAAGGTTGCCCATCTGGATTCCGGGGCATCATTTCTTTTTTCCATGAGAACATGCACAAACGCTGTTCGATATATTTTTCTCCATGTTGTTATTGTACGCTTTGGGAAATTCAAATCAGGGTGTCTACCTGCATACCAGGGCCAAGGGCAAGCTGTCCAACCTGGTAAGACTGTGCGCCAAGACCAAAAGTGCATAATGTGATAGTTTGTGAACTGCTGTTTGCTGATGATGCTGCGCTGGAATTCCCTACTGATGTTCACCTGCAACAACTTGTAGATCAGTTCTTCTGGGCCTGCAAGGAGTTCGGACTGACAACCAAAGTTATGGGCCAGGACTTAGAGGCTCCACCTTCCATTGACATCGACAGCCTCACTTTGGAGGTTGTTGACAGCTTCACACACCTTGGATCAACAATTACCAGCAACCTGTCCCTTGATGCCAAAATCAGAACCAGGATTTCCAAAGCCACAGCCGTCATGTCAGAGTTGAGAAGTTGAGTATAGACCAACAGCAAAGTAACCAAAAATACAAAGCTCCGTGTTTACCAGGTTTGTGTTCTCATCAGCCTCCGTACAGTAGCAAGGCATGGGCAACTTATGTATGTCAAGAAACGCGGCTGAGCAGCTTCCACCTCCACTGCCTCAGATGAATATTGGGCACCTCCTGGCAAGACAAAGTACCAAATATTGAAGTACACCAGCGTGCAGAGATCCCCAACATGTTTGCTTTCTTGAGTCAGCCGTGACTCCATTGGTTGGGCCACGTAAGCAGAATGGATGACAGCTGCACCCCCAATGACATGCTCTATGGCGAGGTCACCCACGTCTGCAGTATAAGGGTATCTGCAAGCAAGACTTCAAACTGACCAGAATCAGTATCGATGCATGGGAAATTCTCGCTGCTGACTGGAGTGCCTGGAGACAAGCACTCAGGAAGGGTGTGGAAAAAGCAGAGGACAAAAGAAATGACCAGATGGTGGAACAGCGAACCAGTCAGAAGTTAAAAACATCAGTTGACCTTGGGCCGGCACTATTCATCTGTGCCAGCTGCAGAAGGGATTGCCACTCATGAATTGCTCTCTACAGCCAAATCAGACAATGTTCAGTCAAAAGTGACGTAAATCCTGGGTGCAGTCCATCGTTTCCCAAGATGAATGGATGATCATTCAAGAAGAAAAGTGCAGGAGCAATTGTTTAATTTTTCTTAAGACCATTCGTCTCTTCCCCATTTGCAGAAGGTGCATTTTATTCAGTATGTGGTGAAACCTGTCCTTCTTCAGTGTGAGCTTCCACAAACAGCCCCACCTGGTGGCCTCTTCAGGAACATATAAATATAATCCTGGCCAGGATTCAGACTTGAACCTTTCATGATTTGACCCCCTCATTGCTAATCTTCTGTGCCCTTGTACTACATATCATTATTTTGTTACAAATTAAAACTGGTGGAAATTTTTGCCCCCCCCCCCCCCCCCCACCACTCCTTCCCCGATACCAAAATACATGTTCTGCAAACTATAGAATCATAAGAATATACAACACAGAAAGTGGCCATTCTGTCCATCGTCCCCATGGTGGAAGAACACACATTTAACTACCTAAATAAAGGTACACAGCCACTGAATCTGGAGCAAACCATGGCTCAATTGAAGACATCCATTAGAGAATCCATACAGGTAAAGGGCATCGCCAGAGTACCTGTGTCCTATAGGCAACAGACAACCCAGCTTCCAGTGATCATAGTGACAGGTGAAGGACCTAGTCTCCTGGCCACGACTGGTTACAAAAAATTAAGATCAACTGGTCAGAAATATTGCAAGTGAGAACAAGAGGAGTTCCTGAACTGTTAAGGAAGTACAACAGCTTATTTCGTGGCAAATTGGCGAAGTTAAAAGGCTTATGAGCAAAAATATATGTAGATTTGGAGGCGACACCCCATTTCTTTAAGGCCAGATCTATGCCTTATGCCCTAAAGGAGAAAGTGGATATAGCATTGTGCTGCGCAGAGAAGCTAGGCATCATCCAGCCAATCCAATTTTCAGAATGGGCAGTGCCCATAGTCTCTGTAATGAAACCAGATCAAACTATTTGCATTTCTAGGGAATACAAATTGACTGTGAACAAGGCTGCTAAACTAGGTAAACATCCTGTCCCGAGGATGGATGACTTGTACGCAAAGCTAGCTGGAGGCAAATCCTACACCTAATTGGACATGAGCCATGCAAAACAACAGTTAGAGCTAGTCAGTACGTCTACAAGGTATGTAACCATCAACACGTACAAGGGCCTGTATCAATACACACACCTGCTCTTTGGTGTATCATCTGCATGTGCAATCGTCCAAAAGTCTATTGCAAGAACTTCCCTGAGTAGAAGTATACCTGGATAATGTCCTGATCACAGGATCAATGGAAGCCAAACCTAGAAGAGGTTTTAAGAGTTTTGGAAGATGGTGTATGATTAAAGAAAGAGAAATGTACATTCCAAGTGCAAGAATTCACTTAAATGGGTCACTGGATGGATGCCATGGAGTTGCATCCAGCAGAGGAGAAAGTTAGGGCAATAAAGAGACACCCTCTCCTTCCAGTGTCACTGAACTCAAGTCTTTTTTGGGCATGATTAATTATTATAGTTGCTTCTTGCAAAACCTGTCAACAGTGTTAGCACCTTTATAATTGTTATTGAAAAAGAATCATTGTTGATCATGGAATTTGCAACAAGAAGAAGCCTTTTTGAAAGCTAAGAAGCTATTATAATTCATCAATGTCTACTGGTACATAATGACCCATCAAAAGAATTAATATTAACGTGTGATGCATCTCCTTACAGCGTTGGACTGGAGTTGTCACACAGGATGGAAGATGGTTCCAAAAGGCCAATAGACTATATCTCCAGAACCTCCTCTGCAGCCGAGAAGGATTATTCACAACTTGAAAAGGAAGGCTTATCAGTGATATTTGGAGTGAAGAAATTCCACCAGTATCTGCACTGACGACATTTCACCATTGTGTAGGACCATAAATCATTAATGGGTTTATTCAGTGAGGATAAAGCCATTCTGCCATTAGCTTTAGCAAGAGTTCAATGTTGGGCTTTGATTTTATTGGCATATAAGTACACCTTTATGAACCATCCTGGCATGCATATTGCAAATGCGGAAGCGCTTAGTCATCTCCCATTACCAGATAACATTATACATTGTCCAGTTCCACAAAAAGTTGTGTTTGTGCTGAATTTCTTGGACTCTTCACCTGTGTGTGAAGCAAATAAGGAAATGGATGGACAGATTTCCAATTTTGTCAGAAGTCCGAGACCTTGCAAGCGTGGTCGAACTCACCAGTGTCTGAAGAGATAAGACTATTCCATGCCCATAAAATAGGGTTAAGTTGTCAAGATGGAATCGTGTTGTGGGGATGAAGAGTCATCGTCCCTTCGCAAGGATGAGAACCGCTCTTGGCAGAGTTTCACAGTGCGCATCCAGACATATCGAAGATGTAGATGCTTGCACAAAGCTATGTTTGCTGGTCAGGCATTGACAGTGAGATTGAAAGCATGGTCAAGCACTGTCTCCATTGTCAGCAACAATAGAAGTTGCCCGTTTCAGCTCCACTGCATCCGTGGGAGTGGCCTGGTCAACCCTGGATTAGACTACAAATAGATTATGTAGGTCCATTTTTAGGGTCCACGTTTTTATTGATCCTCAATGCACATTCTAAGTGAATGGACATGTATGAAGTTAGATCACTGACATCATTTGCAACTATTGAAAAGCTGCACCAATGTTTTGGTATACATGGCCAACCGGAAATCATTGTTGTGGATAACGGTACTATCTTCACTAGCACAGAATTTCAGAAATTCATGAGTTTAAATGGAATTAAGCACATTGAAACAGCACCAGATCTTCCCTTATCAAACAGGTTAGCTGAAAGAGTACTGCAAACTTTCAAATCGGGAATGAAGAGGTTATCTGAAGGTACTCTAGAAACTCGACATTCCCATTTTTTTCTCAATTATCATATGGCTCCTTATGCAACTATGGGTTCAACACCGTCTGAATTACTGGTGAAACGCTGCCTACATACAAAGACAAGTCTGGTGTTTCCAAATCTGGAAGGGAACGTAGACAAGAATCAGAGAAATAAAAAATTGAATCACAATATTCATAGCAAAGCTTGAAGCTTCACTGTAGGAGATACAGTTGTCGTGGAGAATTTTGGAAATGGACCTAGTTGGGTTCCTGGTATAACTGTCCCTGAAACTGGACACTTTTCATTCCAAGTGGAAGTGGAAGTGGAAGACCGAGTTGTTCAAAAATAGGTGGATCATCTAAGAGACATCTACTTTAGAGACATTCCAGCAACCAGGTATTCCGCCTGTAACTAATATCGAACCATCAATCCCTGAGGTGACAGATCGACCTAGAATAGACATACATGAAGTCTCTGTTGAATTGCCTAACCCTGAACTGCCACTTTCTAAGGATGTACCTGTTGCTGTAGTTCCTGTTCACGTCCATCCAGTGAGAGAACCTCAAGTGGTGGAGCTATGCCACTCTGCCCGAATGAGGAAATCACCTCGGAGACTTAATCTTTAATCACCTGACCTGTATTTTTGTATATGTTGTGGGTTAAAATGTTCTTTGTAAATAGGAAATGTAAAAAAACTAGAGGAGAAGGAAATGCAGTGATTGAAAGTGTTGCTTTTCCTACTGTCTATTAGGGGTCACGTGATTATTCTGATGAATGAGCCCTAAGTGTGGGTAAGCTGGGGGGTGGAGCTTTCTAGTTGTGGACCCAGTTCAACCATGTAGCTTCTAAAAGGGCTCTGTAATTAAGTTATCTGTTTCAATTAAGAAACCCGTCTGGTACATCAAGTTAATTACATCATTCAATTCCCTTTTGAAACTTATTACTAAAATTGCTTCCACCACCTTTTCAGGCAGTGGATTCCAGAAAGTAACAATGCACCTGGTTGAAAAAAAGTTTCTTGAAGTCACCTCTGGTTCTTTCACCAATCACCTTAACTAGGTGTCTCCTGGTTGTCAGACCTTCTGCCACTGGAAACAGTTTCTCCTTATTTACTCTGTCATATCTGTCCATGATTCTCAACGCCTGTATCAAATCTCCCTTTAATGTGAACTGCTCAAAGGAGAATAATCTCAGCTCCTCCAAAGTCCGTCAGAATGGTAATGTTCTAATAAGTTTCTTCTGCATCTTCTCTAAGGCTTGACAGAGTTGAACACAGTACTCCAGCTGAGGTTTAACTGATGTTCTATAAAGTTTTATCACACCATCTTTGCTTTTGTACTCTCTTACTCTCTTAATAAAGTCAAGGATCCCATGTGCTTTCTTAACAACTTTCTCAAATTATCCAGCCATTTTCAAGGGTGCACATACACCCCCAAGGTCGCTGTTCCTGCTTCCCCTTTAAAATTGTACCATTAAGTTCATACTGCCTCTCCCCATTCTTTGTGAACGAGTGAGAATAGAGATATGAAATGAATTAGCTGCATCTGTAACTTTCCTTTACTTGAGATAAAACTAATGACATTTGGGATAAAATTTCTCACTCACGGGCTCCGCACCTGAGCCATTTACTGGTGCCAAAAAACCTGGTTGAATGTGACAAGCTGCACCTGTCACCTGGGCCAGAGTGTGTAGCCAAGAGCTTATAAAAAAAAGAGCATGCATTTAAGCAACAAATTATCACACTCTTAGTAGACCCAAAGCACTTTATAACCAAAGATTATCTTATAAAGTGTAATCATTGAAATCATAGGTGGCAAACATGACACAGCAAGATCCCACAAACAGCAATTGAAACAAGCAACCAGATAAGCTGCTTTTAAAATTGTGTTGGTTGAGGAAGGAATGCTTATCATACCAGGAAAACTCCCTAATTTTATTTGAATAGTGCCTTAGGCTCTTTTACAACCAGTTCAACAGACTGAGCTTCAGGTTCACTTTTCATTAGAAAGGTCACTCCTTCAGCATTGCATTGAAGTGTCTGCCTAGATTATCTACTCAAAGCCATATTGGGGTGTGAAGGCTGGGATGATAAACAAAAACGGATGTAAAACATCCCAAGGCACCATTTCAAAGAAATGAAGGCGAGGTCTTCCTGATGTCCTGGCTGTTTACCCTCAACTAACTTCACTTAAACAAATTATCTGCTTATTGTCACATTGCTATTTGTGGGATCTTGCTGTACACATTACAACTGCACTTCAAAAGTACGTCATTGGCTGTAAAGTGCTGTGAGACATCATGGGCTTGTGAAAGATGCAATAGAAATGCAAACCTTTCTTTCTGAACCTACAACCTTCTGACTTAGAGACAGAAGTGCTACAAATAAGCCAAGCTGACATCATAGTGTCTGTATTAGTAAAGCATTATTCTTGTAATAATCAAAATATGTTACACTTTATGGTAACAAGTGAAGAGGGCACTCAGCAGAGCACATACCTCCACCATGCTGTGTTAGCTCAAAATAATTACAATTATACAGCTCTTCCTTGATGCTTTTCCCTGCCTGGTTGATGCTCTGTAACTATAAAACTGATGGAAGAAATATCTTTACTAAAAGCATTCGTCTCACAGAAGGTTCAGAATAATTCACCTCCAACAATCTGCTCTAAAAACTCTGCTCACGTTTTGACAGCCGTGACAAACTCCAACGCAGCAGCTGAGACAATCCACAATATTTTAAAACAATCCACAACATTCTAAATCATACAATCCACAACATCCTAAAAAGAAAGTCAATTTGCCTTCTCTCACAATGTTAAGGGATCATTAAAAAGTTCTAGAATCTGGATCCATATCCACATCTTCGCTAAAAATGAATCAGTTCTTCCTTGGGCCATACTCTATCTGTGTACCAAGTTTCATTGGAATCTGCCCCATTAGTTTTTGAAATATATTGTTTGCAGACAAACAGACTAACAAGGGCAAAACATTACCTCTGCCCACCTTCAGCAGCAGATAATAATGTATGAAAAGTCTTGATATATTTTTCTTCACCATTTCTTATTCCTTCCTTCTGGCTTTTCCTCCTTTTTCTTTCCTTTGTCTTTCCTGCATTTCGATCTGGTTCTGAAATTATTCGCTGCATATCTACATTTCCTCTTTCTATTAGTTAAATGGAGTCATTAACCCCTTCATTACTTCAAAGGTTAACCCATTTGTTAAAATTGAAGGGATGAATTTTAAACAAGCACATTAAGCTTTCATACAATAATATCCCCCTCTTGCAAAATCAGGATCTTTTGCCCTTTGCCGTTCACTCAGCTGTGGAATCGGCAAAGGGTTTTAGTTGGTGGCTGAGGTCAATTTCAAACAAGTTCTGGTGATGATAACTCATTCTACTCATTGTCAGTTTCCTCCACCAACACATATCTAATAAGTTGCCGTGTTTTAATTTGGTTAATGCACTATGGGGAGAAACAATACAATGGTATGGATTTTGACTTCAGAGTCTGGCTTGTGGCAGTCTGGACCATTGTTTTGTCAAAGCAGTTGGTAAAGGCTGGGTTATTTAAAATCCCAGAGGGAAACTTTGAACAACTGTCACAACCTATATTTTCAATTGGTATGTTTGAGATGCCGCTCTAAATTCAGGAATAAAAACCACCAAGCCTCAAGATGTTTTTTTATATATACATTAAATTAAACATTTATTAATTTAACAACAAATTTAAACACATTCACATGCCTAGAAATTATTACCATAATAACTTTTAAACAAATCCCCAAATCAATCATTCCCAGGTAAATCTTCACTTAGGCAACAATAACCCATAGACTTTAAACAGATACCAGGCAAAGCACATTTGACCTTACAAATTCACAATGACGTTCCTTTCAATTTGGTTCCTTTACAGACAGTTGTAGGGCGTACAGGCTGCTTAGATCTTACATTTCTCTGACCTGCACACACAAGCTTTTCTCGGGTTATAGCTAGCTTTCCCTTTGAATGTAAATTCTCATTGTAACACTAGGTCTTTGAACTCCACCTCTTCTAACAATAAAAACCCTTTCATAGCACCAATTTTATTAGTAATATGGACACATATCTTGGTGTCTCCTAGCTAGGTGCAAGATTTTACTCCCTTCTTTTGAATGGCTTATTCAACAAATGCAAATATACTCTTTGCCTTTTAATTTACTGTTCACCCAGTTAGCATCTCAAAACTACTATACATCAAAGCACCCAGGCTATCTGACTTTAACCCAATTAAGCCACACACAGACACACCCACAGACACAGATCCTACTACAAATCCAATTTGAAAATAATTTCCAATAACATTATGTACATTAATATCTTCCTGACAACCATCTGCCTGCGATAAAACCCATATGATTTTCATTCCTCTAACTTCTGTTTCACCTGATTACACCCCAGTTGGTTAAAGACAAAAATCCACCCATGATCCGTATTCATGTACACAACTGTAAGGAAACAAAAGTTATGTTGAAAATAACAGGGATATGAAACTGGGATTTGGAAAATACAGAGGAGTGCATTTTACTCTGAGCACATTTGTGGGACCTTGCCGTGTGCAAGTTGGCTGCTGTTTCCTACATTCCAACAGTGACTAGACTTCCAAAGTACTTCATTGGTTTTAAAGTGCTTTGGGATGTCCTGAAGTTGTGAAAGGCACTCTACAAATGCAAGTTTTTCTCTTATTCCAGTATGTAATATGAATAGGAGGGGAAGAAATTGGGAAGATGAAAGGGTATATTGCTACACACACAACTGTGCTCAGACAAGAATGAAAAAGAGGAGATTTTTAGGCTTTCATTAAATCAGGAAAACAAGAGAAAGTGGGAATGACACAAAACAAGAGAGCAGATTTTGGCACACCAGCAATATACAATTAACATTTTCCAAACTGACAACTGCACCATTTTCTGCACCTCTTCCTAGTTTAAGAATACAATGGATACATACTTGATAAGGAGAAAGAAATTGCAGGGATACAAGTAAAGAGCAAGGGGGTTGGGGATAATTGGGTAGCTCTCTCAAAGAGCCAATGCAAGCACGATGGGCTGAATGATTTTGTTTCTAAGAATGCTGCAATATTTGAACTTGTGAAATTTCTGAGATTCCTGATGACCACAGTGCTGACAAAGTGTAAGTCAAGGCGGATGGTCTGTCAAAACATGGTGCCAGCAGTCTTGTGCTTTTGAATCATTTCTAAAGTTGGCTGACCACAGAGAATTCAACATGTAGCTAAACCAAACAGAGAAGGAATTTAAACAAAGGTAATGAATCAGTGTAACTACACATCCTCTTCCAATGTATAATATGTGACAGGACAGGCCCTGCTAATGACCATGCTTGTTCCACTTTCTCTGTATTATGCAATGAATCACAAGATATAATGTCTTCTGCTGCTAAAGCCTTTAGCTTGAGGTTCATGAGTCACTCCAGTAGCTTTTATTGTGTTGAAATTAAGGTTGTTTTTCTCCAGTTCTTCCCAGTTTTATTAATTTATTTTCAGCTGTTTCCAGGCACTCTGCAGTAGTATTTCACACAGCTTTACTTGTTTTGGTCACTTCTTTGAAGTGCCTTGCCTAACTTCCAATTCCAGTTCTAACAAAGGGGTGAATTTGGTCTCATGGCGAATTGGCAGCTTGCTTCACAACATGACAATGGAAAGGAAACCTAGACACAAGATAAAGCCAACTGCTGATTCGCTACAATTCCATTTTGTGCATTGGCAAAGAACAATTTCACCCCCTGAATCATTAACCTGACATTTCCCTTCCCATGTCTTGACGGATCTGCTGTGCATTCCCAACATTTTATTGTTTCTACTTTAGATACTCAACATTTGCACTTTTAAAAATCTCATGCACTATCTCATCCTCTTCCAGGACCTCAACTGCAGCACTCTTTACCTTCCTCACTTCCCCAGCCCTCCGTAAACCCAAGGCCAAAACCCAAATTTTGAACCCATAATCATGCTTCACGATTTATCTCACTATTGTCCTTGGATTTTGTCCTGTATTTGGGCTTAGACCTCTTATCCTCCCAATTTAAAGAAAAGAAAAAGTCATAATTATAAGTAACAGAAGATGATTTATCTTATCCAGTCATTCATGAAGATTGAGCAGACCATCCTCAACTCAGATTGGAAGTCTTGTATTAAAATACACACATGCTTTTCAAGGTACAAAGTGAATTTCCCCACAGTTCTGATTGATCTTCAGGACCAGAGAGGGTACATTAGAATCGCAGAATCTAGCACAAAGAGAGGTCACTTGATTCACCCAGGCTCTTAGTAAGGGCTATCCAATTTGCTTCTCTCCTCCATTCTTTCCTCTTGGCCTTGAACATTTCTCCTTTACAAGTTTATATTCATATCCCTTAAGCAAGTTACTATTTAACCTGCTTCCTCCACCCTTTCAGGCAGTGCATTCCAAAATAGCAGTGACGACACTTCAAAAGGATTTAATTGGTAAAATTCTTTGGGAGGTCCTGAGGTCATGGAAGATGGTATAAATCTTGCCTTTTTCGGGAGAGGAGGAAAAGATTTAATTTACATAGAAATTTACAGCAGGGCCATTCAGCCCATCATGTCAGTGGCAGCTGAAAAAGACCTATCCAGTCTAATCCCACTTTCCAGCATTCTCCCATTGTTCTATAGATTACAGCTCTTCAAGAACATATCTAAGTATTTTTTAACTGCGATGAGGGTTTCTGCCTCAACCATCCTTTCAGGCAGTGAGTTCCAGACCCCCACCAACCTCTGACTGAAAAAATTTTCAACTCCCCTCTAATCTTTCAATCAATTACTTTAAATTTATGCTTCCTGGTTATTGACCTTGCTTCTAAAGGAAATAGGTACTTCCTATTGACCCTATCTAGGCAATCATAATGTTGTGCACCTCAACTGTATCTCTCCTCAGCCTTCTCTTTCCAAAGGAAAAACCCCAGCCTTATCCAATCTTTCCTCATAGCTAAAATTTTCTATTCCTGGTAACATCCTCATAACTCTCCTTTGTACCCTATAGTGCAATCCCAGATTCTGTAAAATGATGACCAGAACTGCATGCAGTACTTTAGCTGTGGCCTAATAGTGTTTTATACAGTTCTAGCATCTCTTCACTGCCCTTATATTCTATGTCTCAGCTAATAAAGTAAAGTATTCTGTGTGCCTTCTTAACCACCTTATCTACTTGCCCTGCTGCCTTCAGGGATCTGTGGGCATGCACTCCAAGGTCCCACTGTTCCTCCAGATTTCTCAATACCCTACAATTTATGGAGCATTCTTTGACATGTTTGCCTTCCCCGAATGCATTGCCTCACACTTCTTTGGATTGAATTCTTTTGCCACATTCTGTCCGTCCATTGATACCACCCTCCAGTCTCCTCACCATTAGCCACAAAACCAATGTTTGTGTCACCTGCCAACTTCTTAATCATGGCCCCTACATATACCCACAAGCAAAGTGCAATCTTTGGCTCTTCTGCTGCGTGAAGAGCTGGAAAAGCTGATTTCAGACTGGCGTCCAAAATGAATCTGGATTCAGAGCAATACCTTTAAAGGTTTGTGAGTTGTGCATCCGAGATTGCAACACCAAGATCTTTCCACAAGTTTGTATCTTAATGGGGATCTCATGGGAGGGACATGGTTGCTGCAAATCAAAGTAAATTGGTGTCTCATCAGTTCCTGTATGAGTGCAACAACCTGTCAGAGTTAAGGCATTTCCACGAGGTGAGTGGAAGGAAACTAAAGACAAACTAGAAAAAGGTCAAGCCAAAATTAATTTCTTAAAGTTTCATTGTAAGCCTCTTACGAACTTAATTCTTTTAATGTCTAGTAGGAATTCGATCTTCTCAATATTAATGCTTTTTTTCTTTAATGTTCTCCTAAAGATATATTTGTGTCCCCCCCCCTCACTCACAGATTATACAAAGTGAAAGTGCTCAGCATTAAACTAATCTGTGCTAAAATATGAGTTCCACAGTGCAATGGGCACTGAAAACCTCACCTCCTTGTCAACCTGCTCATTCTTCAACAGAGTGTGAAACATTTGAGGAGAACTCGTTTGATGAAAGTGCTGTAGCCTCTAAAAAAAACCCCAAAAAAGAAAGCCAAAACGTCCGAAATAAAATAGAAAAAAAGAATGTCTTTAAACAAAATGTTAACCTGCCCTCACTCTTTTCTGACGATGTATTTACAGCATTTTCTGCTTTCACTACAGCAGATATATTTAAAATATTAACTAAGTCTACCCTATCAAACTTCATAATACCAAAGCCCTCTATTGGTGTCTCTATCAGCTACAGCAAAATCTTTTTGCTTATACCAATGGGCAGGTGGCTTTTAATTTTTACTATATTTACTTGAGTGGATCAATTAGCTATTGCTATTTTAAACCAGATGTTATCAGCAAAATCCAACTGATTGGTGCAGCTCTGACCCCTGACCCTCTCCCATTCTAATATAATATTCTTCCTCAGCAACAACAACAACTTGCACTTATATAGCACCTTTAAATAGGAAAGTGTCCCAAGGTGCTTCAAGGGAATGTAACCAGAAACAAATTAACACTGAGCCAAAGAAGAAGCCTAGGTATTTAAAAGCTTGATTGGAGAGGTGGGTTTTAAGGAGGGTCTTAAAGAAGAGAATGAGGTGAGGAAGATGGAGTGGTTCAGGAAGAGATTTCCAGAGTTTAGAGCCTAGACAGTTGGGAGGAGAGGCGTACTGCTGTCCATCGGTCATGTCTAATCAGGAGATAGTTTTTGACTTAACGTCCCATTTTTCCTCTTCCCCCCCTGATGAGCTGCACCTCAACATAGGGCCTTTACAGCATGCATGCTTTGTGAAGCCTTATTACCTGCTATCCTCATGATCACTTCCTGTTAGACAGGGGGAATTCCAGTTCTTGTTATTATTGCATCCAATATTGCTTCATGCAATTTTTTTTAAATCAATTTATCACCTGCAGCACAGGCTCATCCTGTACAAACACACAATCAGTGAAACAGAACAATAGAGAAACAGGAGCAAAGAATGTTTTCCTCATCAAATTATCAGTATCAAAAATGTTAACACACGTCCAATGATTGGAGAGTGCTGATTTCTTAATCGGTGTCAGCTTGACTCAGTTGGTGACCCTCTTGCCTCTGGGTCAGAGGATTGTTAGTTCAAGCACCATTCAAGGTATTATTTTGCCTTTGTATTAATTCACAGGATGTGGGTGTCACTGGGTGGTCCAGAATTTATTGCTCATCCCTAATTGCTCTTGAGGATGGGGAAATGCCTTCTTGAACCGCTGCAGTCCATGTGCTGAAGGAACACCCTCGGTACCGTTAGGGAGGGAGTTCCAGGGTTTTGACAGTGAAGGAACAGTGATGTAGTTCCAAGTCAGGATGTGTGTGGGGCTTGGAGGGGAACGGGTGGTGACGTGCCCATGAATCTGCTGCCTTGGTCCTTCTACGTGGTAGAGGTTGCGGGTTTGAAAGGTGTTACTGAACGAGCCTTGGCAAGTTGCTGCAGTGCATCTTGTAGCTGGTACACACAGCAGCCAGTGCACTGCTGGTGCAGAGAGTTATTTTTATTTATTCTTTCATGGGGTGAGGGTATCATGGACAAGGTCATTTATTGCCCATCCCTAATTGCTTTTGAGCTGAGTGGCTTGCTAGGCCACTTTAGAGGGCAGTTAAGAGTCAATCACATTGCTGTGGAGTCACATGTAGGCCAGACCAGGTAAGGATAGCAGATTTCCTTCTCTAAAGGACATTAGTGAATCAGATGGGCTTTTATGTTTACTGTGACTAACTTTATATTCCAGATTTATTAATTGAATTTAAATTCCAACACTTACATGGTGAAATTTGAACCCATGCTACCAGAACATTAGCCTGGGCCTCTGGATTACTAGCCCAGTGACATTACCTGTATGCCACCGTCTCCTCCTAATTGTTTTACGTGGTGGATTGGTGCCAATCAAGCAGGCTGCTTTGTCATGGATGATGTTGAGCTTCTCGAGTATTGTTGGAGCTGCACTCATCCAGGTAAGTGCAGAGTATTCCATCAAACTCCTGATTCATGCCTTGTAGATGGTGGACAGGCTTTGGAGAGTCAGGTGGTGACTCCCCAATTTCCAGCCTCTGACCTGCTCTTGTAGCTACAGTATTTATATGGCTGGTCCAGTTCAGTTCCTGATCATAGTAAATACTTGGATTTTGATAATGGGGGGGTTCAGCAATGGTAATGACAGTGAATGTCAAGGGAGGATGCTTAGATTCTGTCTTGCTGGAGATGGTCATTGCCTGGCACTTGTGTGGTACAAATATTGCTCGCCATTTGTCAGCCCAAGCCTGGATATTGTCTAGGTCTTGCTGCATTTGGACATGGGCTGCTTCAGTATCTGGGGAGTCGCGAATGGTATGGAACATTGCACAATCATCAGCGAACATTCCCATTTCTGACCTTATGATGGAAGACAGGTCATTAATGAAGCCAAAGATGGTTGGGCCTAAGACACGACCCTGAGGAATTCCTGCAGTGATGTTCTGGGACTGAGATGATTGACCTCCAACAACCACAACCATCTTCCTTTGTGCTAGGTATGACTCCAGCCAGTGGAAAGTTTTCCCCCTGATTCCAGTTTTGCTAAGGCCCCTTGATGTCACACTCAATCAAATGTGGCCTTGATGGCAAGGCCAGTCACTCTCACCTCACCTCAGGAGTTCAGCTCTTCAGTCCATGCTTGGACCAAATCTGTAATAAGGACAGGAACTGAATGGCCCTGGCGGAATACAAACTGAGTATCAGTGAGCAGGTCATTGCTAATTAAGTGCTGCCTAATAGTATTGTCGATAACACTTTCCATCACTTTGTTGATGATTGAGTAGACTGATGATGCATTAATTGGTCAGGCTAGCTTTGTCCTGCTTTTTGTGGTCAGGACATACCTGAGCAATTTTCCACATTGTCAGGTAGATGCCAGTGTTGTAGCTAGGGGCATGGCTTGTTCTGGAGCTCAAGTCTGCACTACTATTGCTGGGATGTTGTTAGAGCCCATAGCCTTTGCAGTATCCAGTGCCTTCAACTGTTTCTTGATATCACATGGAGTGAATAGAATTGGCTGAAGACTGGCATAGGGACTTCAGGAGGAGGCCGAAATGGATAACTCACTTGGCTCTTCTGGCTGAAGGTGGTTACAAATGCTTCAGCTTCGTCTTGTGCACATGTGCTGGACACCCCCATCATGGCGGGTGGCAGTATTTGTGTATTGAGCACATAATCTAGACTGACAGTTCAGGGCAGGACTCAGGCCATGTATTTGCAAAAGTCCCACTGCTTGCTTAAGGGGTTTGATAAATGGATCTAAAAGATCCTGTTCGCATTCTTCAAAGAACAGGGTTTTCTTCTGGCTCATTCCTCTCAACTGATTAACCTTACGTCATACTGGCAATCTGGAGCACATTGCTTGTGTAAATTGGCTTCCCCATTTTGCTGACAGAACAACAGCGACTGAACTTGTAAAGTAATTTATTGGCAATGAGGCACTTTGGGAGGATGTAAATAAATGCAAGTTCTTTCGTGTACCAGTAAGCACCCAAAATTTCTGTTCCTTTTTTAAAATCAGACCACTCACCTGCATTGCTTGATAGAAACACAGAAGAAATCAATGTTCTTCCAGAGCTGATTAGTGCCACAATTCAACCAGTGAAATCCAATTATTTGGGCTTGTATTTCTAAATGTTCACTCGGTTATTGAAGCAAACAATTGCAAAATTATTGATGGACTAGCATCACACACTTAGACTTCATGCTTTGGAGTTATTGTTGGACAAGGTTGATTTTTCTTTTCAATTGCTTTAATTGAATTATTAGGTTAATGGAAGTAATAATTTTTTTTGGACATGATTGCGAAATTTCTCCTTGAAAATCAGACCTCCTGAAGTAATTTTGCTTGATCTGGCAAACACTAACCTTCATTCCCTCCTTCCCACAAAAAAATCCTTCCTATGCCATTGACATTCAAGAGATTACATGCGCAATAACTGTTTGACCTGCCAACATTCACACAAATTAACTTGGACATGGTATCAGAAGTAGGTCTGCTAATCCTCCAGGATTTCCCTGGAGTTTCCAAGAATTGAAAATTAATCTCCAGGACACTGCTACGAGTAACACATCAAAATTTTATGCTTTTCAGCAACTTATTTGAAACATTGCCCCCTTAACAAGTTACAACAAAGCTGGAGATAGGGGGGAAAGGGTTGACTTGCTCAAGTTGAGAATCATCTAGTTGTCAATGAAGAGTCAGGCCTGAATTTTCACTCCCGGGTTGGGAGTGCATCATTGGGAAAATTCCTGGTTCCACAAATCCAAACTGGAAAATAGTGCCCCAGAAGGTCAGATTTTTGGTCTAAGGGCATGGGTGAAAATTGAAGTCGTGGCAGGTGACCCCGGAATGACTGCAGAGAGTGCCAGATACAAAGACAGGCTGGGTGGAAGGCTTGCCTCAGTGCACCAGCACTGTGTCAAAGTTTTAAAAAAACAATGAAATCAAAAATAGCCATCCAGCCCTCTGCACCGCTCACATCCCCTCCCCTTCCATACACACACCGTGCAGCACCCATGCCAACCCATGGCACCTCATGTCCTCCACACAATGCCCCATGGCCCCTCATACTCTCCATGCCAACCTATGCCCCTCTACCCATACCCATTGCCCTTTATAACCTCTATTTCAAAGTAGTGCCAACTCATGCCAACCCATGCACCCAAACCACCACCCTTTGCTCTCACACCTAGCATGCCAACTCACCCAATGCCAACCATTGGCAGACCCGAGGACCCACCCTGAAATGAGAAAAAAATAAAGTTATTATTAAGTCTCTGTTGAAGAATCCACTATTTTTAAAAAAATACTCATTGATAAAAACCTATTCACTACTTTTAATTTCCTTTAATCCCTTATAAAAAAGATTGGAATTCATAGTCCCACTTCAAAGAGTCTATAACCACTGTGAACTGTCAATCAAACTGTGAACTTATGCACCCCACTGCAATAATGGAAGGTTGTGAAGTCAGTCGTACAGTACTAATCCAGTAATGATAGCTCACAAGATTGTGTTACCCATTCCCCTCATGCATAAAAAGGTAGGTGTCGTGTCTGGGGGCAGGACTTCCAGATCCAGGCCTCCACGGCTATTTCCTGAGGCTTTCCATCTTTAAATAAATTCAGGCCTCTGCTTTTCAATTGGCCGTGGGAAGACAGGGCACCACGTGGATGGATGTGGCAGGTGACCAATGGCAGGTCATGGTACAAGGTAGTGGGAGACAGGAGATCCATGTGATGAAACCTCCAAGAATGCATCCAACCAGTGTTGGCAACCCGAATCAGAGGGCATTTGTAACTGTACTTGAGGCAAAAATAAGAGCCTTCAGAAGAGGAAGGGGGAAGAACTGGAGAAAATAATATTTTTGTCCTAAACAGTTAACCCACCAGAGGGATGATAACAGGCTGACTCAGCTACTCATTATGATCTCACTACAATGATTACATTCCAGTGGTCTCTTGAGGCTGAGAAGAAAAAGTGCCAAGAGATCAAGAGACCGGAGTCATTGAAACCCTGATGAAATTATGGCACCTTTATCTCAGAGGAGGCATTGTTCACCAGTCAACTATAGCCTAAAGGCTTCCTCTTAGACAAAGAGAAGGGCAGGTCTTTAAGGTCACTGACTCTGTGGCATTCAGGTTCAAAGTAAGCAGCATATTTTTTAAAAAATCATCACCCAGGTAACAGGTAATATTTGGTTGATTAGTATAACAGCACATTTGTACAGTCAGGAAATTCCATCAACCCAGCTTTAATTCCTTCTACATTAAACATTGCCCAAAAACCCTCTTCCCTGCATTGCATGGAACCATTTTCACACCCCATCCAGTGAGTTCTCCATTTGAGCTGTTTCATATGGAGGCAAGTCATCCTCTCTCTATTCAGCATGAGCGGGAGTTAGAATTATAGGGGACCTTACCCTATAGTGTATTTCCGAGCAGCTTGGCCTTCGGGCTTCGGGTTTCAACTAAAGATTCCAAACAATTGAGAGCTACCTTTTTTTATGGCATATTAATGTCCTCATGAGGGCTCCAGTGGGAAAGATCCACAGTTTTTCCACAGCTCAAATCTTAGTTGCCCTGAGCCACAAGGTCATTGCTGAGAGTGCCACCAGCTGAGGTCACAGTGCAAGGTGCAAGTATAAGGTTCTCCAAAGACCCACAGGCAGACAGCTGGGAGCACTGGCCAGGTAGTGAGACTTCGTATGGGTGACTGTAAGAGGTGGAAATTATACCAAACTGTCAAAGAACAAAGCTCAAACTGAATCAAGCAGTAACTTGGGTCTTATTTCCATGGTTTTAATTTGTTTTCCTGTTCAAAAATACAATTAAGAAAGCATGTGAAGGCATTAAGCGAGGGTGCAGAAAAGATTTATGAGAATGATTCTGGAGATGAGACTTCCGTTACGTGGATAGATTCCAGAAACTGGGTTTATTTTCCTTAGAGAAGAAAAGATTCAAAGGAGATTTGATAAAGATGTTCAAAATCATGAGGCATTCTGGACAGGGTAGATAAGGAGAAATTGTTTCCATTGGCAGCATTATCAAGAACCAGTGGATACTGACTTAAGGTGAATGGCAAAAGAACTGAAGACGACATGAGTAAAAGGTTTTTTTAACACAGCGAGTGGTTAGGATCTGGAATGCATTACCTGGCCGTGTGGTGGAAGCAGATTCGATCGTGGCTTTCGAAAGGGAATTCAATAAGCGCCTGAAGAGAAAATATTTGCAGGGCTCTGAGCAAAAGGTGGGGGAGTGAGATTAGCTGAGTAGCTCTTACACAGAACTGGCACAGACATGGCAAGCTGAGTATCTCTTTCAACTTTGTAACCATTCTATCAGCAAGATTTTCCACACCGGCCCGCCACCGCTGGGATCTTCCGGTCCCGCCACGAGTCAATGGGCTTCTGGCTGGGGCACCGCCTCATCCATGGTGGGTCCCACCCTCGATGGGGCCGGAAAATACTGACCTATGACTCCATGAAATCTTCTCATTGCCCTATGCTATTCCGACATCTGGTCAGCTAACCAAACCGCTGAACATCTGGCAATATCAGCCTGCCAGTCAGACCTCTAAGATATAAGTGAGGGACCTATGGTTGCCCCTTTCGAGGGTAAAATACATTGATGGCACTTTTCAAGTGTTTACAATCGCCAAAGTAAACAGTCCCCTTTAGAAGGCCCAATGTGACTTTCAGAGGAGCCTGGGAATCGGCAGCCTGGAGACTTTCCCCAGAAGAGTCGACTCTAACATGCAAATCAGGAGCCAACGGGAGTTGAAGGGCTCCTGTTCGCAATTTTCAGTCCAAAGGGGGCGGAGCACAGGCGATTCAGTACTGGGCCCTCAACCAAGTAAGCAATGGTCCTTAAGGGTCAACAGGCCGTACACGCGACAACCAGTGAAAATCTGACTATTGTTTTGGGATGCGGGGAGGTGGGTGCAGGTAAGGAGCAAGAATTCTTCTCCTGGCCAATACAAAAGGTAAATGGTTGCCAATTGCTTAATGCTCAAACCTCCTTTTCCAAGTTTTCTTAGCTCTACCATGGAGCTGCCAGGTCTCATGCCCTCCCCCCGTATTGGCAAGCTGCCCATCAGTCTGCATTGACTACTCAGCAATCACCACCAACCCAATGCAAATAGGCCCTGAAAGTAGTTTGGGCCTCATATTGTAAACTACAAGAGTAGTTGTTGAAAATTGCACCTCATTTCCTCCTTGGCAAGTAACAATAATGGCAATGATGGATGGACAGGGGTGGATTCGTGACTCCAAAATGTAAGTTCTGCTGGGCAATGTTGCAATGGTGTCGGCTGTGGCTTGGTGGATAGCAGGCTTCCCTCTGAGTCAGAAGGTTGTGAGATGTGAACACAAAATTCAGACCAGCACTGAGGGAGGGCTGCCCTATCAGAGATGACATCTTCCAGACTGAGATGTTAAACTAAGGCCCTATCTTTCCTCTCAGGCGGACATAAAAGAACCATTTGTGCTATTTGAAGATGAACAGGTGAGTTTTCTCTGTTGTCCTGGCCAATATTTTTCCCTCAGTCAATATCAGCAAGAGAAATTCTCTGGCCATTATTACATTGTTCTTTATGGGAGCTTGCTGTGCAAAAAATGGTTGCTGTTTTATATTACAATAGTAATTACACTTCAAATGTATATTGGCTGTGGAGTGCTTAGGGATGTGGTTGTGAAAGGTGCTATATAAATGCAAGTTCTTTCTTTTCAATGATACAATATGCTGGAATATAATGTTACGATTCTACTTTAAAAAGCATAAAATACCTTAGATATTTGAGTCAGGAAACTTCAATAAGAATATGTTAGGTCGCTTTTCTTGGACAGACCTTGCTGTAGAAATGCTTTAATACAATATTGAATGCCATATTTCAGGGCATGGTGACTAAGGAATGCTACATGACACTACTGCAGTATTTATCTGAGCTTGCTGAACCCAATGAAACAGAATAGGTCATGTGTGATACAGAGTTGATCCTGCAAAAGGCCTCTAAACCCATTAAGTCAGAAATCTGGCCTGGGTACGATTAATTCTATATCCGTGGATCTGTCATTTCAAGTAAACTAAGTTTGAGTAGACAACTAGCACATTGGACAGATCTTTCACACACCCGAATCAGCTTTGGTTTTGCTACAACTCTTTATTAAAATAAAGGACAGTATCTACCTCCATTCCTGGGTATGAAACAAGCCTGTGGCTTGATAAAAAATCTCTTGATTCCATTTAGCCCCCGTCCCAATCATTCAAGTCTCTCTCTCGTTTGATCAATGTTACAAAGTAAAAAAGTGAGAAGTGACTTAATTGAAACCTTTAAGATCCTGAGAAGTCTTGACAGGTTGGATGTGGAGAGGATGTTTCCTCTTGTGGGAGAATTTAGAACTAGGAGTCACGGTTTAAAAATAAGGTGTCGCTCATTTAAGACAGAGAATGAGGAGAAATGTTTTCTCTCAGAGAGTTGTGACTCTTTGGAACTCTTCCTTAAAAGGCAGTGGAAGCAATCTCTGAATATTTTTAAGCCAGAGCTGGATAAATTCTTGATTAAAAAGGCAGTGAAAGGTTATTGGGGGTAGACAGGAATGTGAGGTTGAGGTTACATTCAGATCAACCACGATCTTATTGAATGGCGGAGCAGGCTCGAGTGGCCTACTCCTCCTAATTCGTTTGTTCGTATGTACATAGGTTCTCCGATATGGCCTATATTGTTCCTTAGGTCCCAAACATGCCACCTTATACAGTCTTCTTCAACACCTTGGAACATTTTAGCATGTTAAACTCACTATATTGCTGCTGTTGTATCCTGAATTTTGAAATCACAATCCATTTCACAGTTTTCTCCACTAACCTGTTCGTTCTCAGTAGGTCAAACAATGAAATTCCTACCTCTCCGTTATTCCTTCCTCTTAAAATCTTTTCAAAATAGGCTAATTATTATTCTCTGGTGATATCTAGCGATATGGACCTTGACCTCTCCTGTTGGTTTTTGCAGTAAAAGAAATGTTGACAGAGCTGGAGAGGAGGCCAATGGCAATAGACAATCTTGCACAAGCAAACTAAAATAACCTCACTCTCCAATTTTCTTTTCTTCTCTTCTGAGGGGTGTTGACTGTCACTGGGATTTGGTTTCCAGGATGCCAGGTTATCCTGATACCTCATCCTGCTAAATGCTATTTGCTGAGCTCCTGACATGTCTTGACTGGGAGGGGAGACAGGGACACCAGGACCAAGCCAAGTCCCATCCTCTCACACGTGGGTGAGGTGAGTGGGAGACATTAATTTTAAATCTGGGGGCGGTATCAATGGCCTACTCCTGTTCCTATGAGGGTGAAAATGGTATAGTCATCCATTCTACACATCCAGCAATTTTCCTTGCCACTGATGTGAATGGCAAGGAATAATGGGCAGCCATATAAATATTGTCCAGTTTAATTCACTGCCCAAGTTAAAATTACTCCCACAGATAGTTGCTCAATAGTAACTAATATGGAGAACCCAGGCTGATTTCCAGCTTGAGGATAGCTCTGGTACCTCCAGCACTGTACAAATTGGGGTCGTCAAATTTACTGGGGATTGAACCTAGGATTTTCATAAGGCCTCTATGGCTCTGACCCGCTTGATGAACTTTCTGTGCCACTGTGGGAGCCCAATTTTTATGTATCAAGATTATCAGCCTACCTAGTTAAATAAATAAAACCAAATTCCAATGCTCATGTCTTCCGAAATCAGACCCAGCAGCAAAGGAAGTGCATCCGTCAGATCAGCAGGAACTCAAGAAGAAAACATTCCTTACATTACTGTGGTACTGCTCTCTGGATATCCCAATAAATACTTAAAAGGAGCACAGTCATACCAACACGCAAAGCTGGTTTTTCCTTATTAGTTTGTATGCATTATGCAAGATCACAAAACACTCTTAGATCCATCATTCCATTGCTGGCACAAGGCATCAGTTGTTAGTCAGGAGTAAGAAAGGGCTACGTAGATGAAATTAAGATACAGAGGCCATGAATTAATTGAATGACAGAACAGGCTGGAGGGACTGAATGACCTACTCCTATTCCTATCGGGATGGAAATGGAATAGAGGCAATGACAAACAGAGACCTACATTGAACAAAAACAAAAATACCTAGAAAAACTCAGCAGGTCTGACAGCATCTGCGGAGAGGGATACAGTTGACGTTTCGAGTCCGTGTGACCCTTCATCAGAAGCGTCATACGGATTTGAAACGTTAACGGTATCCCTCTCCGCAGATGCTGTCAGACCTGCTGAGTTTTCCAGGTATTTTTGTTCTTGTTCTAGATTTCCAGCATCCACAGTATTTTGCTTTTATCTTAGAGACTTACATTGCATGGGTTCAAAGTCAAAGTTCAAAGTGACGTTTAAAATCCTGAAGGGGTTTAATAGGGTAGACATAGAGAGAAGATAATTCCCACTTGTGGGAGAATCCAAAACTAGGGTCTTTAAATTTAAAATAGTCACTCATAAGTATATCAAGGATTTCAGGTGGAACCGCTTAACCCAGAGAGTAGTTACAATGTGGAACTTGCTACCCCTTGGGATAGTTCAAGCAAACAGCAGAGGTGCATTTCAAGGAAAGTTAGATAAGTACATTAAAGGAGAAAGAAATAAAAGGATATGTTGATAAAGTGAGATAAAGTAAAGTAAGAGGTGGAGTGTGTGGAGCATACTGTCATGACAATATTATAACTCGTGAAAATTGTACTTTAAAGGTTACTTTTTTTCAAAAAATGAACTGATTCAAAATGGACTCTTCTCTTGTGGATTTCAACCATTTTCCTCTTACCTGACGAGGAAACAAGAGCATGCATTCTCAGACATGAAAGACATTTGGAATTCAATGAGCCTTCGACAAATGTAAATAGACACCTTTGCCTTTGATGGTTTCCCTTCACACACAAAGCCCTTGAACTTTAAGGTGCAAAAAAACACCACAGCAGGTGAGAGGAGGATTCAGACTGTAACTAAAATTATCATAATGCCTTATTTGGAAGGTGACTTGGCATGTTACAGGACAGCAGCCATCCATACACCCCTGTTAAAAATATAGCAAAATGTTACTACAGGCAGAACCCTATTACAGAACTTGATCACACGGAGAGGGGAACCAACAAGCACAGCCATCAAACTGCTGTAATCAATTCGGTTAAAAAAAGGGCCAAACCACAGTTTCTTGAAAGAGAAATAAAGAACCTCCTCTCCCACCCCTACCTGGTCCCATCTTCAAGCTTACCTGAGAACACCAACCTCCTGCAAATTAACTATGGGAGCCATCACAACTGCTGAGGAATCTCTGCGATTTCAAAGCCTTCACTTCAGACAACATAACAACGCAACTACAAAATAACAGGCCTGCATTGAAACAGAGACTGAGATCCATTGCATTTTCATAAGCATTGTTTTTATCTTCATCTGTACCTAGTTTTTGTGTCTGAAGGGACAGTGTTTGAGATATAGTTTTCTTTAGTAATCTCAAGGGCAAAGAAATTAAACTAACCTTTTTCCTTTATAAATACAAAAGGGCTTGCTGCTGGGTTATTTTCTGCTCCTAATTCATTTATATGTATGTTTGGCTCACTCCAGAGGTTAAGAGAACACACAGACTCACATGCAAATTTAAATGACCACAGTCAATAAAAGGTAACGCACCTTAAAATTGTCCATGACAACATGCACTGACACAAGTAGTTGGGCCAAATAGCCTGTTTCACACTCACTTTTCCAGAACCACTTCATCCAATTCAGGGTCATGGGGAGCCAGAGCCTATCCTGACAGGCAATAGGTGCTAGGCCAGGTATACCCAGGATGGGACGCCAGTCCATCACAGGGCACACACTCACACATACTGGGGGACAATTTACCGTAGTCAATCCACCTAACCAGCATGTCTTTGGACGATGGGAGGAAATTGCAGCGCCTGGCAGAAACCCATGCAGACACGGGGAGAACATGCAAACTCCACACAGACACCTGGTGAAAGGATCGAACCTGGGGCTATGAGGCAGCAGCGCCAACCAGTGCACCACCGTGCTGACCCAATAACCTTTTTCTATTCTGTAAAATTCTGTGTAATGTAATTCTATGTGAGCATTCTTATTAAATAAAAGACAGTTATGTTAACCATAAAAGCAACAGAAACTCAAATGCAAGCTTTTTAAAGCAAAAGACTAAAAACATAGACAACAGTGACACCAGCTGGCAAGACCCAGTGCAGCAACATACCAAGAGCAAAACACGAAGAAGGCTTTGCAGCATATTTGATTTTCCCCTGTCATCAGAAGCTACCATTACAAGTGTTTGGGATAAATGATACACAAGGTTAACCCTTAAACATCTGCAACACAGCAGCAGAGAGAATAATTTGATAAGAGCATGCTAAGCAGTTGCACGACAACATAACTGGCAGTATTTCTACCCTCAAGCAATTTCTTGAATAAATCCAGTATCCTGGAAATTTATTACAGCTGGCAGTAACATCCTGTATACTTTCATCACAATTGAATCTGAATGTATTGTTTTGAGTTACCTTTCTCGATCCAGTTATATTTATTTAATATCTCTAAAAGATGCCCTCCAAAGTCGCTGCTTCCAAAGTTGAAGAGTCCGATTTGTTAAAGTCTTCTACATAGCTCTTTCCTTTGACTCACAGATCAGCCTTCTTGCTCTCATCTGGCGCCCTTACATCAAGATAATATAATTCTAGTTGGATTGCAGCCAGGTATCTTTCCTTGCTGGCTCTGGAATTAAAGCATCTTGTGTACATTGTACCAGTTAATCATGGCTGTGTACAGTTAGCCCCCTATGCTGCTGCAAAACAGTACTTTTTGCCCTCTTACTTTTCTTCAGATGAATAATAATACTCCTGTACATAGAACAAAGAAAGTTACAGCACAGGAACATGCCCTTCGGCCCTCCAAGCTGCACCAATCATATTGCCTGTCAAACTAAAATATTTTGCGCTTCCGGGGTCCGTATCCCTCTATTCCCATCCTATTCATTTATTTGTCAAGCTGCCTCTTAAACACCACTATCGTTACTGCTTCCACCACCTCCTCTGGCAGCAAATTCCAGACACTCGCTACCCTCTGCGTAAAAAACTTGCCCCGCACACCTCCTCCAAAGTTTTCTCCTCTCACCTTAAATCTATGTCCCCTAGTAATTGATTCTTCCACCCTGGGAAAAAGCTTCTATCTACTCGGTCCATGCCACTCATAATTTTGTAAACTTCTATCAAGTCACCCCTCAATCTCTATCACAATTCGAGTTTCTCCAACCTCTCCTCCTTGCTAATAACCTCCAGGCCAGGCAGCATCCTGGTAAACCTCCTTTGCACCCTCTCCAACGCCTCCATATCTTTCTGGTAATGTCGTGCCCAGAATTGCACGCAATATTCCAAGTGTGGACTAACCAAGGTTCTATACAGCTGCAGCATGACTTCCCAGCTTTTATACTCAATACCCCTGCCGATGAAGGCAAGCATGCCATATGCCTTCCTGACTACCTTATCTACCTGCGCTGCCACTTTCAGTGACCTGTGGACCTGTACACCCAGATCCTCCTGCCCGTCGATGCGCTTAAGGGTTCTGCCATCACCATGTATATTCAGAATCGAGTCTATTAGCACATTTAACAAAAGCAATACAAAAAGCTGTATTGTTAATTTACAAAAATCTGCTTCAAAATATTGCACCAAAATGTCTCCTCCTGCTGTAACCATTTATACCTCCTCCATACCAATCTTGTTTCTTTACTTGTCCCAGTACCACTAACTTTTGCCTTACATCATCACCCTTTTTATTGCCTAATTGCTCCTGCCCTTCACAGATCTTTGTTCTTTCCTGCCCCTTTCTTCCCAGCTCTATCTTTGCTTAAAATCTGTTTACCTCTGACTTCTTTCAATTCTGCTGAAAGGTTATTGACATGTTCTCCCTCTGCACAGATGGTGCCTGATCTCCTGAGTATTTTCAGCAGTTTCTGTTTGTCTCCTCAATTCTTAGACTTCAAACCCCCTCAAGAGCCACACATGCTCCACAAGGGCCAATGGCAAGTCGTGGGGGCAGAATGTGCCCAGGTTTAAATGATTTTGACATTCGCATGGCTGCTGTATCCACAGGCCATCAGTGTACAAGCACAGTAGGTGACAGCCAGTTAATTTCCAACATTGTGCCAGTCAAATCACAATAACCCACTTCAATTAAAAGATCAAAAATATCAGCACATACTGTCACCACAAAATGCAAACCAAAAGGCAGGTTTTCCCCAGCTCAGATGTAAAGTTAAAAACCAGGGATTGGATTTAGTGCAGCTTGCTGGAGTGGGCAAGGTCTTGGATGGGCCCCGCATAATCACGTATCCCATTCCCGCCAGCAGGAAAACTGACACCATTAAACCAAGGGTGGGAGCGGCTGACATGGGGAACCTGCCCACTGGCTATAATTACTTGAGCCACTTAAAGGTCATTACCCCCGAGACCACCAAAATTCAATGGTGTCTAGGGGATTCGCCCAAAATCACACGGATTTCCCAGGTCTCCTGAAGATTGCCCAGCAAAGCCCATCAGGTTCGACAGCAGCTTGCCATGTTGCTGGTGGGGGTGGTCCATTTTTTTTCAAAGGCACTTAGTGTCCAATTGAGGGAGCCGACATCAGGAAAGGGGATAAAAACAAAAAAACTGCGGATGCTGGAAATCCAAAACAAAAACAGAATTACCTGGAAAAACTCAGCAGGTCTGGCAGCATCGGCGGAGAAGAAAAGAGTTGACGTTTCGAGTCCTCATGACCCTTCAACAGAACTTGAGTTCGAGTCCAGGAAAGAGCTGAAATATAAGGCTGGTTTAAGGTGTGTGTGGGGGGCGGAGAGATAGAGAGACAGAGAGGTGGAGGGGGGGGGTGTGGTTGTAGGGACAAACAAGCAGTGATAGAAGCAGATCATCAAAAGATGTCAACGACAATAGTACAATAGAACACATAGGTGTTAAAGTTAAAGTTGGTGATATTATCTAAACGAATGTGCTAATTAAGAATGGATGGTAGGGCACTCAAGGTATAGCTCTAGTGGGGATTTTTTTTATAACGGAAATAGGTGGGAAAAGGAAAATCTTTATAATTTATTGGGAAAAAAAAGGAAGGGGGAAACAGAAAGGGGGTGGGGATGGGGGAGGGAGCTCACGACCTAAAGTTGTTGAATTCAATATTCAGTCCGGAAGGCTGTTAAGTCCCTAGTCGGAAGATGAGGTGTTGTTCCTCCAGTTTGCGTTGGGCTTCACTGGAACAATGCAGCAAGCCAAGGACAGACATGTGGGCAAGAGAGCAGGGTGGAGTGTTAAAATGGCAAGCGACAGGGAGGTTTGGGTCATTCTTGCGGACAGACCGCAGGTGTTCTGCAAAGCGGTCGCCCAGTTTACGTTTGGTCTCTCCAATGTAGAGGAGACCACATTGGGAGCAACGAATGCAGTAGACTAAGTTGGGGGAAATGCAAGTGAAATGCTGCTTCGCTTGAAAGGAGTGTTTGGGTCCTTGGACGGTGAGGAAAGAGGAAGTGAAGGGGCAGGTGTTGCATCTTTTGCGTGGGCATGGGGTTGTGCCATAGGAGGGGGTTGAGGAGTAGGGGGTGATGGAGGAGTGGACCAGGGTGTCCCGGAGGGAGCGATCCCTACGGAATGCCGATAAGGGGGGTGAAGGGAAGATGTGTTTGGTGGTGGCATCATGCTGGAGTTGGCGGAAATGGCGGAGGATGATCCTTTGAATGCAGAGGCTGGTGGGGTGATAAGTGAGGACAAGGGGGACCCTATCATGTTTCTGGGAGGGAGGAGAAGGCGTGAGGGCGGATGCGCGGGAGATGGGCCGGACACGGTTGAGGGCCCTGTCAACGACCGTGGGTGGAAAACCTCGGTTAAGGAAGAAGGAGGACATATCAGAGGAACTGTTTTTGAATGTAGCATCATCGGAACAGATGCGACGGAAAGGGGATGTCAACTGAATGCCACCCCCCACTCTTACATCTGACCTTCCCCTACAACCCCTAATTCGCACTATTCATTTCTCTTCAGGGATTTAAAAATATTCTTTCTTGGGATATGGCTAAATTTATTGCCCAATCCTAATTGCCCTCGAGACAATGGTGGTGAGCTGCCCCTTTGAACCGCTGCATTCCACGTGGCGTAGGTACACCCACACAATGCTGTTGGAATCCCACGATCTCCAGTGAAAGCCTCTGTATTACCAGCAGCAGCCACCACTCCCAGCAATGGTAATGGGAGAGCTGCCAGCCTCTGATTGGCCAGCAGCTCTCAGCAGACAGGATTTCTGCCACGATCCGAAATCCCAGGAACACAGTTGCCACCCCTCCAAGATTATCCTGGAGTCTCCAGGATTCAAGATCAATCTCCAGGACACTGCTGTGTGCAAGTTCAGAGAAAAATCATAAGGACATTAATTTTTCATTTTCTTTGAACATTTCTCTTTACCAGATATAAAAATATTGAAAATGGGAAAAATGCAGCTGTTTGGCTGACGTTCATGCATCATCCAATTAAGTAATGAGTCTTCTTGCTTTCCAATTGGTGTAGGAAGGAAGCGCGTCACAAGGATAGATGTTGGCTGACTAATGGCTGGAGCGTGGGGGCAAGTCATGTGGTGAAGCCTCCAGGACTAATTTAATCACGGTTGGCAACCCTACCCAGGGAAGGCTCAACGCTGGTCAGTTAAAGGTCTGATAGGTACTGCATTCGATTGGGTTTTCCCCCAATGAAGGCGGTGGCTTTCCCACCAATTCTGACTTTGGGAACATTAAATCCACACCCGTATCCTACACATAGTCAGATTCCAAGGAAGAGACTTCAAAGCTTTTACTTTATTTTTGTGGGTTAATGTACAACCACTGGACAAGGTGGGAGGAAAAAAAAATGTAATAAGGAAGACTGAAATAAAATGAGAAAAAAAGTCCATAGCAAGCTTACTTCACATCTGAAAAGAGGAGGGTAGACTAGTGTTCTAATGACTCGATCATAACTGCCAGTATTAACTCAAAATGACGTCTTTCTGATTCAGATGCTAGCTGATCAATTTGAACAGGTTTTGGCTTCCTTTCGCATCGCCCGATTAAAATTCAAGACTTCACTGCAAAAATCACTGAACTTTGAAAACACAATCACACATTCAACCCAGCTGAAAAGAAAAAAATATCTTTATTGATAAAGTCCCAAGATTTAGAATGATACATGTTACAAATACAACTTTCAGCTAAAGGATGGCTGGTCATGTCTACTACAGGTTAAATACATAAATTTCAATTTTCCTAATCATTGATTCTATTCCAAGAAAACTGCAAAAAAAAATTAAATCATTATTCCTTGTGACTGTTTTTGAGGAGACTCCTTCTTTAACAGTCAGCAGTAACATATTGCAACAAAACGCTTTGAGAAAAGTGCAACTACAATGCAGAAAAAGCCCTTTCTCACCCTATAAATCTTGTTGGTTTCATCACAAGGAAACTACATTACTTGGGCAAGTGATTCTAAGTGGTGTAACATCTTGTGACAAATAGTGAACATTTGTACAATTGCTCTGTTGATTTCTATGTTTGCAGGATTTGGTGACCGAATTTTTGCATAAAAGATCAACCTGGGGGAGGGATCGAAAATAATCACTTTCTAAATGGGCAAAATGATCTGTCTTCGTTAACAAATGAAATTCACCCAGCACATCTGAAATAGGCACAACTGGTGAGGCAAATTTTTGAGCTTTGAAAACTCAACAGAACTCTTCAAAGCTTAACATTCTTTGTAACTGATTTAAAATCGTGGGGATTTTAAACAGAAAAATCATACTACTACATAGGTACAATGTCTGATATGAAATTTCATTATCACTTTCCATCATATAAAAAAGCTTTTTGTTACCTTCCACTTTTTCATGAGAAGGGAGGTTTACAAAATATAGTACTTTAGAGTTCAATAAAAGCGATAGCAGATGTTACAAATCTTTACTGATTTAAACATGTTGCACTGTGCCACAGCGAATTATTAGATCACCACACAGGCAATTATTGCCCCAGCATAGACTATCTCACCGCCACTGAGGATTTTACAATGCTTGATAAAAAATTAAGAAATTTGCTGTTTTTAGAAAATAATTCCTTTTCTGGTGTGTTTTACTTCAAAATTAAATTGCAACTTCCCCCATAGTTGCTTCCAGATTGTTTCAGTTTCCTTGACACCTGGAATAATGAACACTCCTCTGTTACACCCACACAGGCAACACTATTAAAATTTCCTACTTTCCAGGACACCCAAGGTAAGAGGAGTAAATACCACATAGGAAGCTCATCCATTCCAACTTCAAAGTTCTTTAAACTATGACAACTCTATCCTCTCACTGCTTTGCTAAAGGGGATCAATGTGGAAAGAAATATCAATAGAAAATGCCCAAACTTTGTCATTCTGCTGCCCTGCTTTTTCTTTTAAATGGGATAACCCAGTCATGAGTCTAACTGAATCTTGTCATCTTGATGCTCATATTGATAGCATGTAACAGTGGCGCTAGCAGACCACTATTCATTATTAAAGCAGCTTTACTCGAGATAAAAGCCAGCATTCTCTGACAATAGTTTCAGGCCCTTTTCGCATCTCATGTTTTACAACTACAACTCTCAAGCACGTCTTTAACTACTAAAAACTCCCTTCAAAAGCATTCCCTCCTACACTATTCCAATCATTTCTTCTAAAGACACACATATAATAATCACTTCAGCATTTTGCATTACTGTTTCATTTTTGTGATTTATTTGCAAACATAAACTTCACAACCTCGGTCCCACATCTAGTCAGTTTCCCTTTGTTAATCCCAGGTCACAGTCCTACCTACAACCTCATTAACTTCTTATAAGTTGTGAAATTCCTTAAATAAATACTGAAATACCAATAATCTTCCACCTCTTTCAAATTAATGACATGTATATATTGGATAATATTTTGTGATTACAATTGTTTTGCCAGTTGGCAGCAGGCTAAGCTAGATTTAGTTTTCCCTATGAAAAACTAAGTCATCTCAATGCACTGTGCATGGGGAGTGAAGACCTGATTCTAGTCTTCAAAAAAGCAGAGTTAGAGGCAGAGATAATTGGATGAGAGCACACAGATACACTCCAGCTCTCCTTTCAAAGTAATACCATCTGCCCTTACATTTTCAGTAAAATTGCTTATGTGCTCATAATAGAAACTGTCTGTAAATATGTAACACTGTAGTTACATCTTACTGCTCGTGGTGGCATTGCAGCACCTCCACTGACAAGGTGGGGGGTTAACTGCAGCACAACCTTCTTCCATCGACAGTTGCCATTATAGAAAATGCAAGCACAGGAATTGATTGTGGTAAAGCTGACTAGCCATAAGTGCAACAGTTGCAAGACTTTGTGGTATATTTATAGATGTTTAAAATGGCAGCTTCAAACACTATTGTCGTCAGATAGGATGGGAAAAAGTAGTTTCATTATCTGTAACATTTATAAACTTTCCATTTTGAAAGATTGGGGAAAATGTGTGGCAAAAAGTTACAGTACAATGTATTAAGACATCCTAATAGGAAACCAAAATGGTGCGGTACCATAATTTTTGCAAGTATCATTTAAGGTTCTTAAGTATCAATAACCTTAAAATAACTTTATTTACAACCAAGGCATTGGAAAAATTTAGCCTATTGAAGAGAGTATACAAAAAAAGGCAAGTGTCAGTAAGCAGTGTCAATTACTGCTTAGCTAAAGTCACGATTTGATAGTATGACAGGAGCAACCAGAGTCCATAAGTACAACAGGAGTCCAATCCAGCTGGAGGAGATCTTCACCCAGACGGCTGACCAGGCACTCTGCACAGCCGAGTAATCAGAGGTGGGACTAGGAAGACAGCACAAGGGTTAAAAAATAATAAAATTCATGAAGCTGCCAGTTATTAATCAATAACAAGAGAATGCAATACACTGGGCTGACATTTTCTCCAGTTCTCAAGCCATTGCAATCGAATTAGAAAACACTGTTTATAATTTAATTGGTTGTAGGCACGTCTGAAAAAACAGTAAGCAAACTGGAAACTGCAGACAATATGAATTGAAGCAAATCAAGAGGGTCTGCAAGGGGGTTTCAGAACACTAGTATTTTGATCAAACATTCATACACACATGCTTTCCAAGATGAGTCACTGCACAATGAGGAGCAAAAACCCTGGTTGAATTTTTTTTATATTTTAAAATGCTCCCTTAGCCCAGAGCTTCTGAGACCAAGTTACCCAGCTGTAATAAGCAAACAGAATATAGAATCTTCTGGTCTGCATGGCTTGGTGCTGTCCCAATGTGAGATGAGTAACAAGGCCAATTATGAGCCAGTTAGTACAAGGTGGCACTGAGTGGCTTTAGGTAACTATTCCTTCAAATTTTTGCTCTTTTGATCCTTCTGGGGAAATATTTCTGAAGTTGTTTGCCTGCACAGGGCACTCTGGAGATCAGAATCTTGTCTTGAAGAATTAAAAGAACTTAACCAAATTCCATGGTTAACCAAATACCTTCAGCCCTCTCTCTGACAATGAAGTCATTAGCCTCACTTTTATTTTGCATGTAACACGGTAGAGGGCGACTTTGCTATATTTCGCAATGTTTGTTATTGATTTGATAACATAATACATACCGGTACCAGTTGGTAAGTGTCATCATGATGTAGAGAGAGGCCAGGAAGAGGCAAAAATGGAAGAAGGAGTAGCTGTAGGTGACTGCATCCTGCTCGTTATCCACTGCACGATGCAAACCATCTTCACAGGGAGTAGAGAAGTCATCATTCGACGCTTCACCTTCTTCAGTCATCATCAATTTGTTCACTTGCACATTATTGGACGATCGGATGCTGCAGGACACAAGGAGAATGCACTGAGTGAAAAAGTTGTTCGTGGAAAAGTTCGCTGTGCGTATTTCATTAAAAAAAACCTAAAGCTCACAACTAATAAACTTGTGTTTGGTGTACATGTCATTTCGTTTAACTTATTTTCTCATTCTTTCTCCAATTTTTTTTCTGCTCTGAAGGCAACTAGCAACTCTTTTAGGCATATTTCACTGTTCGCGCTTTCTGATTAAGTATCAGGGCTTGAAAATCCAAATGCTATGGATGGCAATGAAAGGAACTGCTTGGCAAACTAAAGTTGAAGAGCTCAGGTATAGAGCTCTCCACAGAATGCTAGACAAGACGGCCAAATGGATGCCTTTACTTCACATTGAATCAGTCTCAATTTCTTGTCCACTATACTCAGGTCAATACTAAAAAAAAAGCGCAGAGGAAAGCAAGAGAATAATGTACAAGAGATTGCTTGCTCTGAGAAAACAGGAGAGTACAGTGCACAGCATAGAGGTCTGGCTGGATCAGGGAACAGGTGAACAGCACACAGGAAATTGGTTGAGGGGGGTGGGGGAGGGGGTGCCTGAAAGAAAAAAAAATCTTTAACTAATGAGACATTGAACAAATATATCTAAATAAAAACATCTATTTCACTTTGGAAAAAATCTTTTAGATACAGCGGTAATTTTAAATTGCCAGGGTTAGTGTTGGGTGAAGGGCAGGGGGAGCTACAAATACCACTCCCTCCCCATCCCTACAGCTGTGACCTACACCACTCCACTACTGAGTGGAGTCTATCCTGCAAGGTCCACTGGTGAGCTTGTCCCCCACAGCCAACAGTATTCCATTTGAATGGGAACCAAGAACAGGGAACATTATTGCATCACTAAATATCTTGCAATCAGTTAAGGCCTGGATTCAAGTTCGTAACCTGTATACAGAACCTCACATCGGTTTGCGTTCTTTTAAGATAAATCTTAAAGAGGCCTTCAGTTGGAATAAAATAGAAATATAGAAGGCATGCAAATACTGACCTTGCATAAAGCACACAAAGGAGGAAAATGATCAATCCAACAATGCTCTGGGCATCCCACCACTGGACTACTGAATCGGAGGGTGGAGCAACTGTTGCGTTGCTGGTGGTTTGATGGACAATGCTTAGGAGACTGGGGTTACATTTTCTTTCTGAATAGGATGAACAGAAATACTATAAAACTCAGTATTCCCCAAATCACAAATGTACAATAAGCAGTGAACAAAATACTCTAGCCTTTTCCTTTGACAAAATCTTTTAATGCTCTATTACTAAGCTCTTGGACAGCACTCCAGAATTGCACAACATGGAGCATTTCAGGTGCCACAACCAGCTTTTGTGGCAGTTTTCACCAGCACCAAGGTTTATGGTGCTGACTTTTTTCAGCAGGAACTAGATTAAGAGTGCCCAGTCTCATTTCAGACTTAAGTCAGAAAAAGTGAGACAGGAAAACAATTGTGGGGGAACTCACACTGTATTTAAAGCATACTTAAAGACGGCCCTTTCCTTCATACCACAGAAACTGATATAAAACTGCAAAATTAAGCTTACCCGGTTCATTGGTCATGGCAGACCAGGTCACATACATTGTATAGAGAGTAATGACAGAGGCTTGCAGCAAACCTGAATGAGGCTGAGCTTCCTGCAAAAAAAAAGATGCAAAAACTGTGATGAACAAGTAGGCAAACTCCCAATTTTCACATATGTCTAATTCTACTAATATAAATACCAAATAGCACTTGGAGGGAAAAAAGCTGCATATGTATATATTGTCAAAATCACAGAATTATTATAGCAAAGAAGGATGCTATGCAGCCCATCGAGCCCATGCTGGCTCTCTATAGAGCAATCCAATCAGTCTAACTCATCCGTTGTACCATTCTATCCTTGTAGTTTGCAAGTTTGTCTACCTGTATCTTGAATTAAATCATTAATGGGTGGTATTAATAGTGGAAGAGTGTACAAAATCAAGGAAGTTATGCTAAGTCTTAATAAAACACTGGTTAGGTCTCAGTTGGAGGATTGTGTGGGCACCACATTGTAGGAAGAATGTCAAGGCCTTAGAGGAGGTTGCAGAAGAGATTCACTAGAATGGTACCATGAATGACTTTGAGAGACTGGAAACATTGGAGTTGTTCACCTTAAAGCAGAGAAAGTTAATTATGAACCATTTCGATGGTTTCTCCTTATTTACTCTGCTTTAAGTGGCAGAGGGTCAGTAACCAGAGGACATAGATTTAAGGTGATTGACAAAAGAACCAGAAGTGACATCTGGAAACTTCTGCTTTTTTGCGCAGTGAGTTGTTGTGATCTGGAATTCACAGCCTGAAAGGGTGTGGGCAGCAAGTTTTATAGTGACATTCAAGGAAGAATTGGATAGCTCTACCACAAGCAGGCACAGGCACAGAACAAATATCTTCTTTCTGTACTACACCATTCTATAATGGTGTAACTGCGACTGAAATTGAATTGCGTCATAATAATATCATGCTCGAGTTAATACAGAGAAGGCACATTTTCACTGGTCACTAAAACTCTGTCTTCCAAAGACAACACAAATTGTTCTGTAATGAACAGCACTTCAGGTCGTAAGACATATGTATCTTTTGTTGTGCTCAGAGAATTATAAACTAACAACCTAGCTACTTAATTTTTTCCTCAATGAAAGCAACTCTATACCACTGTAACGTACTAAGAATTCTACCTATTTCACCCATTTTATCATCTATGTGAAACAAGGTTTAGCTTACAAAGGATTAATTCTTAGGGTTGCAGTTTTTTTTAAAAAAATACCTTATTAAATGCCGGTAGTCACTGAATGAAAGTTGTCCGGTAAATTAAATGAACTACTGTGAAGGAAAATGACAACCTGTTCACTTTCACATTTTGCATCAAGATTTGTAGCAGCATTGGAAAGTCACTGAGCATCTCAGCAGCTCGGACTGCAATGGAAGTATTAGTTTCACCAATTGTACCCCAACCAGTGGCTTATTTGAAAAGACAGTGGCTGAGGCTGTGAACCCTTAGGCATTAGAACAATGAACATTTTTTGTTTACAAGTTCTTAATGAGCTGTAAAGCACTTGGGACATTTTGTGCTGGTGAAAGGGAATGAACAAAAAACTTATTTATATAGTGCCTTTCACAACCACAGGATATGCCACAGTGCTTACAACCAACAAAGTACATTTGAAGGATAGTTACTATTATAAAATAGAAAACACAGCAGCCAATGTATGCACAACAACTTTCCAAAGATAGTAATGTGATAAAGACCAGTCACACTGTTTTTGTGATATTGATTGACGGGTAAATATTGGCTTGGACACAAAGGATAACTCCCCTGCTCCTCTTCAAAATAGTGCCATGGGATCTGTTGAGAGGGCAGAGCGGGTCTAGTTTAGTGTCACATCCAAAGACTACACCTCCAATAGTATAACACTCCACAGGTAATGCACTGGAATGTGAATCTAGATTTTTTACACAAGTACTGGAGTGGGACTTGAATACCCAATGTTCTAGCTCTCATTTTCCTTTTCGTATCAAACATGGTAACTTCTCTTGGTGCCAGGGTAAAGGACATCATGGAGAGGGTGTGATCTGGAAGTTGTGGTACACGTCAGCATATATTGAGGTCATATGGTCATAATCTCAGGAACTTGGAAGGAAGTTAAAAAGTACAGCCTCTGAGGTAGTAATCTCTGGATTACTCCTAGTGCCACATGCTAGCGAGAGTTGAAATAGGAACATAAGGAGGATCAATGCATAGCTTGAAGCACCCTGCAGCAGGGAGGGTTTCAGATTCTTGGGGCATTGGGACCAGTTCTTGGGCACAAGGCATCTATTCAATAGGGATGGGTTGCAACCTCAACGGGATTAGACCAATGTCCTCACAGGGAGGTTCAAAACTTGGCTGGGGAGGGCGGGATTTAAACTAAATTGGCAGGGGATAGATTCTAGCATATAGAAGTAGAAAAGAGGAATAAGGTGCATAAAATGATACAGTACTAGAGAAGGATGTAGTTCTACATTAGATATGAGCAGGCTCTGAAGGACAACGAGGAATACAAAGGCAGGTTCATAATACATTTATAGAAATGCACCAAAGTTCCTGTTAGCTGGTACAAGGACTAGGGGGTACATGTTTAAGGTTTAGGGCAAGAGATTGAAGGGGGGTATGAAGAAGAACTTTTTTTTTTTACATGCAGAGAGTGGCAATTACCTGGAACTCGTTGCTCATGAGGGTGGTGGAAGTAGAGACGATCAATGATTTCAAAAGAAAATTGGATGGGCACTTGAGAAAATAAATGTGAATGGGGTTAGAGAAGGTGAATGGGGATAGAGCAGGTAAAATTGGAGGTGCATGTAACAAGGGTGGTACAGTAATCATGGGGGACTTCAAACTACTCGGACTGGGTAAACGTAATTAGCACTAATGCTGTGGAGGGTGAATTCCTAGAATTTATGAGATGGTTTTCTGGAACAGTGCATTGAGGAACCAATTGGAGAACAGGCTGTTTTAGATTTAGTATTGTGCAATGAAAAAGGGCTAATTAGTAAGCTTGTTGCAAAGGAGTCTTTAGGGAACAGGGACCATAATATGATAGAATTTGACTGCAGGCCATAACTTCCTAGCTACAGGCATGTGTAACTAGGGGGTAACCTAAAGATGCACTAGGGAAGCCCCCCTCTCCCACCAGAAGATTCCAGATAAGGATTGCATGGCAATTGCCTGGAAGTGCAAACTTCTCATCGGAAATTGCCCTCCACCGGAGCCTTCTGAACATGCGATTTAAATCACAAACTTCAAATGGCCCTGATTGTGTTACGTCGGTAGTTATCCAAAAAAAGTTAGAAGAATTAAAATCACTTCTAGCTTCTAAGTAACTATTGTAAAGACCCAAGCCAAACCTCCATGAGACTCACCACATGCCCCCTGAATCTCCAGCGGACTTCCCCAACTCCCCGTGTACCCTGTCCCACCCTGCATGGACTTCCCCTGCTACTTCGGTTCTGATGAAAGATTAGTAAGTTAGAGATAAGAATTTTTAAGCCAGTGGAAGGAACAGGGGAGGGTGGGGGTGTCCAGGAAGAACAAAGGAGAAGGTCTGCAATAGTGTGGAGGTCAGGGGAGAGTAAATAACAAAAGATTTCATGATGCAACAACCAAAGAAGGTGGTAATGGATATAGTAAATAAACAAAGGCTGTGTCCAAATGAGACATGAATTGCTACTACTTTCTTTTATGCCTTCATGTTGCATTCAGATGGTTTTTATGAAACTTTAACTCTGTTTCTCTCTATAGACGCTGCCTGACCTGCTGAGTTTTTCCAGCTTTTTTTTTGTTCAAGAGCGTTTTCTACAGTAGTATGTGCTCAGTCCAACAGGGAGAGATACTGCCTGGTTCTTGGAAACGAGGTGGGCCAAGTGGACCAAATGTCGTTGGGAGAACGTTTAGGCAACAGTAATCATTGTATGATAAGGTTTAGGATGATGGGAGAAAAGGACAGTGTGCAATCCAGAGTTAGAATAATTAACTGGTGGAGAGCCAACTTCAATGGGGCAAGTTTGGACCTGGGCCGGATAGGACGGAACCAAAGATTGGCGGGAAAAACTGTAGCTGAACAATGGGCTACCTTCAAAGAAGAAATGGTTTGGGCACAGTCAAGATATGTTCCCTCAAAAGGGAAAGGTAGGGCAAACAAATCCAGAGTTCCCTGGATGAAAAAGGAGATAGAAATTAAGATAAAGAAGAAAAAGTGTGCTTATGATCAGGTGTCAGGTAGAAAATAAAATTGAGAACTAAGCTGAATACAAAGATTTAGAGAAGAGAGCAAGAAGCAAATAAGAGAACCAAAAAGGGATTATGAGAAAAGACTGGCAGCCAACATAAAAGGGAATCCCAAAGTTTTCTATAGGCACATAAATAGTAAAAAGGTGGTAAAAGTAGGGCCAATTAGAGACCAAAAAGGCGGGATTGCTTAAGGGAAAATCGTGTTTAACAAACTTGGAGTATTTTTGAAGAGGTAACAGAGAGGGTTGATGAAGGTAATGTTGTTGATGTGTGTACATGGACTTCCAAAAGGCATTCGATACAGTGCCGCACAACAAACTTGAGAAAATTATAGCTCATGAAATAAAAGGGACAGTAGCAATGTGGGTACAAAATTGGCTGAGTAATAGGAAACAGCGAGTAATGGTTAGTGGATATTTTTCGGGCTGGAGGAAGGTTTGTAATGGAATTCCCCAGGGGTTGGTATTGGAACCCTTGCTTTTCTTGATATATATTAATGGTCTAGCTCTTGGTGTGTAGGGGACTATTTCAAAGCTTGCGGATGATACAAAACTTGGAAGCATTGTAAACTGTGAGGAGGACAATGTAGAACTTCAAAAAGACATAGACAAGTTGGTGGAGTGGGCAGATAGGTGGCAGATGAAGCTCAATGTAAAGAAGTGTGAGGCGATTCATTCATGTAGGAAGAACATGGAGAGATAATATAAAAAAGGGTACAACTCTAAACGGTGCGCAGGAGCAGAGGGACCTGGATGTATATGTGTATAAGTCATCTGAAAGGCAGAAGAAGCAAAGGTTAAGAGGTATACAGCACAGAAATTTGGCAATATTAAAAAGGTATTTATTTAAATGCAAGGAGTACAGCAAACAAAGCCGATGAGCTGAGGGCAGAAATAGGCACGTGACATCATTATATCATTGCTATAATGGAAACTTGGCTTAAAGAGGGACAAAAATGGCAGCTCTGGATATAGAGTTCTCAAGCAAGATCGAGGGGGAGCTAAAAAGGTGGGGGTGTAGCATTATTGGCTAAAGAATCAATTACAACTGTGAGGAGGGATGATATGCTAAATGAATCATCAAATTAGGCTATATGGGTTGAGCTCAGGAATAAAAAGAGAGCAGCCACACTACTAGAAGTGTACGATAGACCGCCAAATAGTGAAAGGGAGATAGTAGGGCAAATATGTAGGCAAATTCTGAATGCAAAAACAATAGGGCAATAATAATTGGGGACTTCAACTGCCCTAATACCAACTGGGATATAAACAGTGTGATAGGCACAGAGGGCGCAAAATTCTTGAACTGCATTCTTTTTTAAGCCAGTACGTAACAAGCCCAACAAGAGGGAGTGCAATTCTACATTTAGTCTTAGGAAATGAAGCTGGGCAAGTGGAAGAAGTAGCAATGGATGACCATTTTGGAGATAGTGACCATAATACAGTTAGATTTAGCATATTTTTGGGAAAGGATAAAGATAGAACAGGAGTAAAAGTTCTAAATTGGGGAAAGACAAATTTTATGAAGCTAAGAGGTGACCTGGTGAAAGTGGACTGGTTACAGTTACTTGAAGGGAAAATAGCGACAGACCAGTTGGTGATATTCAAAAGCACGGGCACAATGTAGACATGTCTCCACAAAGTAAAAGGGCAGTACTGCCAAATCTAGAGCCCTCTGGTTATCTAGAAGCATGGAAGGTAAGATAAAGCAGAAAAAAGAAAACTTATGACAGTCACAAAAGACTTAATACAATAGAAAGCCTAGAGGAGTATAGAAAGTACAGGGGTGAAGTAAAAAAGGTAATTAGGAAAGCAAAGAGAGGCTATAATAATGGCAGGTGAAATCAAAGAAGCCCAAAAGATGTTTTACCAGTACATTAAGAGCAAGAGAATAGCTAAGGAAAGGGTAGGGCCTATCAGAGATATACATGGTAACTTGTGCACTGATGTTGAAGATGTGGGCAGGGGTCTGAATGAGTATTTTGTCTCCACTAAGGAGGGGGATGTTGCAGACATTCTAATTAAAGAGCAGAAGTGTGAAATATTAAATACAATAAGCATAGTGAGAGGAAATACTGGATGGACTGACATCCTTGAAGGTGGATAAATCACCAGGGCAGGATGGATTGTATCCCAGGCTGTTAAAAAAACTCACGGCAGAAATAGCAGATACTCTGAGGATCATTTTCTAATCCTCACTAGATACAGGGAAGTACCAGAGGATTGGAGGTCTGCAAATGTTGTACCATTATTTAAAAAGAATTAGACCAAATAATTATAGGCTGGTCAGTCTGACTTCGGTGGTGGGCAAATTATTAGAATCAATTCTGAGACACAGGACAAACAGTCACTTAGAAAGGAACAGATTAATCAGGGATAGTCAGTATGCTTTTCTTAGGAGAAGATCATGTCTTACTAACTTAATAGAATTTTTGAGGAAGTAATAAGGGTTGATGTGGGCAGTGCAGTGGATGTTGTCTATATGGATTTCAGTAAGACATTTGGTAATGGCAGACTATTCAGAAAGGTAGAAGCCCATGGGATACAGGAGAATGTGTTGAGTTGGATCCTAAATTGACTCAGCGACAGGGAACAATAGGTAATATTTATTGGATGTTTTTGGAAATGGAATACAGTTCCCAGTGGCATTCCACAGGGCTCAGTGTTGGGTCCCTTGCTGTTTGTTGTATACATTAATGATTTACATTTAAATGTGGGTGGAATAATTGGGAAATTTGCAGGTGACACAAAAATTGGCCATGAGGTTCATATCAAAAAGGATAGCTGTTGTCTCCAGAATTATATTAATGGTTTGGTTGAGTGGGCAGCAAAACAGCAGATGGAACTCAATCCAGAGAAGTGTGAGGTAATGCATTTGGCGAGGGCAAACAAAGCAAGGGAATACTCAATAAATGGGAAGATATTGGGAGGGGTCAAGGAAGTGAGAGACCTTGAAGTGCATGTCCACAGGTCCCTGAAGGTGACAAGACAGGTGAAAAAGGTGGTAAAGAAAGCACATGGAATGCTTTCCTTTATTGGGCAAGGTATAGAATACAAAAGCAGGGATGTAATGATGGAACTGTAAAAAAGCACTGCTTAGGCCAAAACTGGAATTTTGTGTAAAATTCTGATAACCACATTACAGGAAGGACATAATTGCTCTGGACAGGATACAAAGAAGATTTACAAGAATGTTGCCAGGGTTTGAAAATTGCAGCTATGAGGAAAGATTGGATAGACTGGGGTTGCTTTCCTTAGAACTGAGGAGGCTGAGGGGTGACCTGATTGAAATGTACAAGATCATGAGGAGCCTAGATGGAGTAGACAGGGATGTCCGGTTTCCCCTAGCTGAAAGATCAATTGCTGGGGGCACAGATTTAACATGAATGACTGAAGGATTAGCGGGGACATGAAGAAAAACATCTTCAACCAGAGGGTGGTGGGTGTTTGTAATTCACCGTGTGGTTTGGTGGTGGAGGTAGAAACCTCAACTCATTTAAAAGGCACCTGGATCTGCACCTAAAAAGTGCTGTAACCTGCAAGGCTATGGACCAGGTGCTAGAAGGTAGGATTAGAATGGGCAGCTAGTTTTTTTTAATTTCTCTTTTTCAGCCGCGCAGACACAATGGGCTGGATGGCCTCTTTCTGTGCCGTAGTTTTTCTATTGTTCTATTAAAGGTGGTGGAACAGGTGGAGAGAGCAGCTAATAAAGCATGCAGTATCCTGAACTTTATCAATAGGGGCATAGAGTACAAGAACAAGGACGTTATGCTGAACTTGTATTGTACACTCGTTAGACCTCAGCTGGAGTATTGTGTACAGTTCTGGGTGCCACACTTTAGGAAGTATGTGAACCCATTGGAGGGAGTGCAGAAGTGGTTTACGCAAATGGTTCCAGGGATGAGAAGCTTCAATTATGAAGATGGATTAGACAAGTCAGGACTGTTCTCCTTGGAGAGGAGAAGGCTAAGAGGAGATTTGATACAGGTGTTAAAAATCATGAAGGGGCTGGACAGAGTAGACAGGGAGAAACTATTCCCACTTGTAAAAGGATCGAGGACAACAGGGCACAGATTTAAAGTGATTTTCAAAGGAAGCAATTGTGATGTGAGAAAAAACTTTTTCACTCAGCGAGTGGTTCAGGTCTGGAATGCACTGCGTGAAAGCATGATGGAGGCAGTTTCAATTGAGGCATTCAAGAGGGAATTAGATGATTATTTAAAAAGAAACAATGTGCAGGGTTTGGGAAAAGGCAGGAGAATGGCACTGAGCCGCAATACTCATTCAGAGAGCCGGTGCAGGTATGATGGGTCGAATTACCTCCTTCTGCACTGTAACAATTCTGAGATTCTTATTTCAGATTTCCAATATCCATAATATTTTGCTTTTGTACCTTCCTGGTCTAGCTGATTTAGTACCATACCAAACAGTGCATTCACCCACAAGGGCATCAAGTAGTTGTTTCATTTCTGTTGTAACAAAGAATCAAGCTTACATTTATACAGTGCCTTTAGTTTGACAAAATATTCTAAGACCTTCCACGATGTGTGGTCAGAAAACCATACTGTAGAACAGCTGGTAATTTTTTGACAACTTAAATGGAGATTTAATATTCTACCAGCAATGCAGATCATGCTCACAAACTCATCAGTCCTGTTCTTACCTGAATCTTTGGTAGGATGGACACAACAGAGACAATGATGCAAAAGATGAGGTTCAGACTGATGAAGACCTTATTTGCTGTACAGTCATCTGGCTTTGTGTAAAAAATGTACAACACTACAACTGCAGCAATTGACAGGAGGTAGTTTAGGGCCGTACTGATAAGTAAGGCTGTAAAATAAGAGGGAAGGCAACGTAAAAATGGGTACATTGATTTCAGAACTATGTTAATCGACAACAACTTATATTTATATAGTGCCTTTAATGTAATGAAACATTCCAAGATACTTCACAGGAGCATTAGGATGACACCCAGCCACATAAAGCCATATATGGTCAGATGACCAAAGGCTTGGTCAAAGAGGTAGGTGTTAAGGAACGTCTCAAAGGAGGAAAGTGAGGTAGAGAAGCGGAGAACTGTAGGGAGGGAATTCCAGAACTTGGGGCCGAGGCAACTGAAGGCACGGCCACCAATGGTGGATCAATTATAATTGGGATTACACAATAGGACAGAATTAGAGAAGTGCAGGTAGCTTGGAGGTTTGTGGGGTTGGAGGAGATTATAGAGATAGGGAGGGCAAGGCCATGGAGAAATCTGAAAACAAGGATGAGAATTTTAAAAGCAAGAAATTGCTTTACCGGGAGGCAATGCAGTTCAGCAAGAACAGGGGTAATAGGGGAACGGAACTCAGTGCGACTTAAGACACAAGCAGCAAAGTTTTGGATGACCTCAAGTTTACGGAGGTTAGAATGTGGGAGATAACCAGAAGTGCGTTGGAATAGTAGAGTCTAGAGGAAACAAAGTCATGGATGACAATCATATCAATCAATCATAAAAGTTATGATCTTGGCCTAAATAGCCAAGTGGTTATGGTACTGGGTCTGTAACCCCAAGATCAAGAGTTCAAATCTCACAATGGCAAACTATGAAACAATGTAACTTCATCTGAAACAGATGGAAACATGTTTGACTCAAAAGAGTTACAAGGTATAGATTTAGGTTAACAATAGCATTTGATATAACTAACTGCTCCTGATGAAAGTGGAAAATGCATGCAACATTCTGTCATTATCCTTTAATAGTATCAGTAAGGTGGCACTAGACATGATATTTAACACACTTGCAATTATGACCATATATGCCCTTGAGTTGTGAAAGACACTGAGGAAAACAATGACAGATTTTGCCTTTCAAAACTTGGATCGTGTCTGGAAAATATTTTGGGCAACTTAACTCAAGGGCAGAGTACTGATAGTTACAGGCCTGTCACTACTGCAGGGATCACAAGAAAATTTGGCCACATGTTTTAACAAAGACAGAAAAGCCTCCAAGTTCTGCACATTAAAACTGAAATTTGACATTATTATGAAAATAGGCAATAGCTAGTTTAGGAACCCAACAATAATTTCAAAAAATAAACATGATTGAATTGATAAACAGAGTGCCTATCCTACAAATGCAGCCATTGCTTTCTACCAGTGGGGCATGTAGTAAATGTTCATGGTTTATTGTGAATTTGACACATGGGTACATCTATTACATACCATGACATACAGCCAAGTGACTGCCTATGAAAAAACTAGCTAACTTGCTCATACTATTACATGCTGAGTTTATTTAGAATACTGGCATGAATGCAAAAGATGGAAGACATTCTTTAACATTATGCAGTAAGGTTATTGAATAATCCTCTTAATTCATCAACTCTCCTGCCATTAATTCAGTGTTTAAACAGTTCCATATGCTCCCTGTTCTCCACAAGTGAGACTGGAAATTTACATGCATTATTTAAATTTGTTTTAGTTCAAGTGTACAAAGTTGTAACAACTTTACATGCCAGTCATAATGCCTTATTGAACTTCCGACGGTGCCCCTTGAAGAGTCAAGGTAGCATAATAAATTGGTTCTCTGATCAACAAAAATGACCAACAAGAGCAAGGTCCACACTATGATTCCCAACACAGTTCTAGATCTCAGCTGTTGGATCCAGTGAAGGCACCTGGTTAAAGGAATAGAAGGAATTAAGAAAAATGAGGTGCCCACCATGTATTAAATGAGGAAATGGAACGACTGAAAGTGGTATTGAGCAAATCGCCTCCCTATCCCGTGAATGGAGTGTGCGGTAGGTAACTTTCAAAAGCATTTTGTTAATAGAACAGCAAGGATAAGACTGTCAACATATTTTTACATACCAGTAAACCAGCATTTGGCATTGCCCTCTTCCATGTTCTGCACCCAGGCCTGACTCCAAGAATGAGCAAAATCAACGAGAAGTATTAGCTGGATGAGAATGAAGCAGAAAGCCCCAACCACACCAAAGTAGAACCACACTGAGAAAATATAAAATATAAATTAGCTAGTTAAGACAGACAACTCAAAAAGCTGATGGCCTACTGGGTAAAAATATTACATGGTGCTGCCTGAGGTATACAACTAAAAAGTCTAGGTTCAATTCTCAGTCAGCAATAAATTTAGTTGATCTCACCAACATCAACTGGCCTGCTACAGTTAGCAGTCAGTCAGTCAGCAACAATCCTGCTCCTGATAATGACTTGGTGAGTGCTTTCGGATGGTGAGTGTCGGTGAATATGGGGTGTGGACACAAAAGGAGCAGGTCATTCAGCCCCTCGAGCTTTACTACCATGAAATCAAATTGGCGGGGAAAAAAAAAAGAGATGGGCTGTGAAGGCCTGGCTTTTAACATTTTTCACTGGCTCTTTGCTGCATTACTAAGAATGTCAGCACAGCTCCTGCTGGCAAGCAACAATGCAGCTGAAGTTCAACTGAAAGTGCAATTCTTATACCTACAAAGATGCAAATGTGGTTGAATAGTTGTCCCAAAGAGCAATTTTCTTATTTTCTTTCATTTAAAAAGATGTTCATCATATGACATGAATTAAGTTATTCAAATCAGGGCTTGTTTGACCCCCCCCCTTTACTTTATAATTGACCTCAGTCAGGACAATGATCAGGATGCAACAATTCACCTGATTTCCATGGGTTTGAGGCAGAAAATATAATCTGCCAGCATTCCTATTCCATTACCTGGTAGAAATTGCTCATTTGGGTGTCAGCTGAGGCCAGGATTATCTCACTTGTGATGCCCTCCACAATAAATAACCCACTAATATCTGTTGTTTGGGTCTCTGCTTGAAGAATGGCCATTTAGATAAGGTACCAGAAGATTGCTGGTACCTCATAACCATACTCCAGCAGAAGTCTGTGCTTTCAAGGGGGAAAAGGGGGAGAAAATTGGAAAAATGCATTTAGGAAGATGAAGAAGTATGCTTCCCCACCACCACCCCCTGCCCCACCTCAATCTAATCAATGTTATATCCTCTCTCTTCATTATGACATTTTCACTGATGGCAGCCCCTACTCTCGTAGAAGTGATTTTATCCCCTCAATGTCACTGATGGAAAATGTAAACAGTTGTTCTGGTCAGTTTGAAACATTGTTCATCTTTTGTGCTTTGACCACAATGAAGACCAAATCTGTGACCTTGACCCATTTGAGTCAAAAGTATACTAGCCCACATGCTTATTTGCTGACACACAGGGATAATTGGATAATTTTCCATGCATTTTTAGTACAGGGACAAGACTTAGGTTGAAAAATCTTATGACACTTTTTATACAAATATGTTGCTTTATAGAAAGTTGGTATTCACATTACCTGTTGTAAAGGTACCATCAGGAATGAAGAAAGCACCAACAGTAATTCCCACTAAGGCCAGAAATTTGAAAAACCAGAATCTAAACAAAAACACAAACAGATAACCATTACCATGAATGCTTACCCACAACAGGAGTTACAAATGCATTATGCGCTCACTGGGAATGTGTGAGCAGCTACTTTCCTGCTTCAAGTAGATATGTGCCAGACTAAGATAAAAGCAAATCACTGCGGATGCTGGAAATCTGAAACAAAAACAAAAATAACTGGAAAAACTCAACACATCTGACAACATCTGCGGAGAGGAATACAGTTAAAGTTTCGAGTCCGTATGACTCTCCATCAAGAGTCATACGGACTCGAAACGTTAATGTATTCCTCTCTGCAAATGCTGTCAGATCTGCTGAGTTTTTCCAGCTACTTTTATGTGCCAGACTAGTTTGTTTTAAAAAAGTGATAATTTACTTCAAGATTTCACTTTCACTACTTGGTCAATTACAGTTTGGAGACTTCGCTAATGTCCCACCCCTACAGCTGCTCCCTAAAGATAAGGGTTAAGGAGAAGAAAAACAAAGATAATTCAAAATTCTCAAATTGCTATCCAGCAAACCCTGCTTAACGTGTGTCGACATTAAGCTAGGACAGAATTAGCCTTGGCTGCAACATCCTCATGGTTTGTCGACACTCGTGTCTGGGCCATCAGGGCGAGTAGATATCAGAGGATTGCTGGTGCCTATGGATGGTTCTCCAGCAAGAATTAGTGCTATCATGAGAGATAGTGATTCACCAAGGATTTTAGACACTAATCTTTCCAGGAGTTCAATACTGTCAGCTCTTTGGCTAGTTCTTCCCAGTGTCCTGGCCAATATTTACTCCTCAAACAAATCCTAAACAGATTATCTGGTCATTATCACATCACCGTTTGCGGGATCTTGCTGTGTGCAAATTGGCTCCTGCGCTTTGTACATTACAACAATGACAACACTTCAAGAGTAATTCAGCTGTAAAGTGCTTCAGATGTTCAAGATTATGAAAGGTGCGACACAAATGAAAGTCTGATTTTCTTGTTCTCGGATCTTTACTATAATTTAATTCTAAATCTGTGTTTCCAAGTAGGGATCCATTTGCTTAAGGTGGGGTTCAGAGGGTGTGGATTGGTGTTGGGGGTGGGGTAAGTATTCTTGGTGGCCTTCTATTTCAGAAATTTTTTGCCTTTGAGAACTTATTTGCATGCTATTTCTGTTGTTGAATCTAAGGAAGAGAGCAGAGACATTACTACTTATACTTAATAATTCATTAGAAAAAAAGTGCAGTGCCAAAGGACGTGCTAATGTAATTCCTATTTTAAGAAGGAGGGCCAGCCTTAATATCAGTAGAAGCAAAAATAATAGAATCCTTACTTAAGGAAAATAGAAGAACATCGAGAAATAAGAAATATAATAATGAATAGTCATCATGATTTCAAAGATGTTTGACCTACTTTTCAGAATGTTTTGAAGCGATAACAGAGAGTAGACAATGGTGATGCAATGGATGTATTTTATCTGGATTTTTAAAAGGTCTTGGATAAGGTGCCTCATGATAGATGAATCAATAAGGTCAGAGAATGTGGAGTCAGGGGACAAGTAGCAGAATGGATTGCTACCTGGATTTAAGACAGAAAGCAGAGAATGGGAATAAAGGGTACTTATTCTCAGTGGTAGAAGGCTCAAAATGGTATTCCACATGGATCAGTGCAGGAACCACTGCCGTTCACAACTGACACGAACAATTTGGACTTTGGAATCAAAAACAATTTCTGAACTTGAGGATGACACCTGACTGGGGGTGGGATAGTCAATACTGAGAAGATTGCAACATAATACAGGAGGGCATTAATAAACTTGCAGAATTGGCAAATAATTGACAAATGAAGTTCAACACAGATAAATGTTCAATAGTACATTTTGGTAAGGAAGAATAGGGAGGTCACTCATTACTTTAAAAGGTGCAATCCAGGTTGGGTAGAGGAATAAAGGGATCTTGGGAGTACAAAATACACTAAACACTATAAATTGTGCCACAGGTTAGCAAGGCTATAAAAAGCAAATCAAGCACTAGGTTTTATTTCTGGGGAACTATAATTGAAAAGTAGGGAAATTATGTTAAATGTATCGAGTCTTGTCTAGACCACCTTAAAGACTACTGTGTGCAGTTCTGGTTTCCATATTGTAATAAGGATATACAGGCACTGGAGAGGGACCAGAGAAAATATACCAGGATGATACCAGAAATGCTGTATATCCTATGAACTCTGGTTAAAAAAAACTGTTGATTAGGTCACTGATGTTAACCCACATGTCACATGATCCAGAAACTCCTCAAAGGCAGTCTCTTTAAAGTCACTGCTAAGGTTATAAATAAACTAGTTTCTCTTGTTTGAAGCGGCTTACCCATTCTGCAGTCCGCCCCTCGGGTCTTTGCTGCTCTTCACTTGAATCATGATCAAAGTAAACAGGAAGAAGAAGCCAGCCAGACCAAAGCACATACGATACACAGACTTATAACCCACAATGATATCACAGTTAACCTTCCCTTGAATGAAGGGAATACTGGAACCTCCTTCACAAAATCCTGGAATCTGGAAATAAGACATTTTAAAAAAATGTTACATGGAAAGCTTGCATTTTTAAAAAATTACTTCTGGCAAGCAGCAACACCCCCACCCCCTGAAAACTGCTCTGATGATAAGCAGGGATGCAACTTGTGGGGTGGTGTAGCTGTAGTTGTAGTGTCACTGGACTAGTATTCCAAAGGCCAAGGCAAATGCTCTGGGGACATGACTTCAAATCCCACCACAGCAGCTGGTGGAATTTAAATTCAATTCATTAATCTGGAATCAAAAGGCAGTCGAATGGTGACCATGAAACCATTGTCGATTGTTCTATAAACCCATCTGGTGCACTAGGGAAGGAAATCTGCTGTCCTTACATATGACACCAGACCCACAGCCATGTGATTGGCTCTTAACTGCCCTCTGAAATAGCCTAGCAAGCCACTCAAACTGCTACAGAGTCTAAATGGAACAAATCCAGATGGACCACCCGGCATAGACCCAGGCACCAGAAACGAAAACAGCACACCCAGCCCTGATGACCCTGCAAAGTCCTCCTTGCTAACATCTAGGGGCTTGGGCCAAAATTGGGAGAGCTGTCCCACAGATTACTCAACCAACAACCTAACAATGTCTGAATAGCATGTTTCCATAAGCATGACCATGTCCCATCACCACTATCATCATCCCTGGGTCGGTCCTGTCACCAGAGGTGGCAGTACATTGGTATATAGTTGGGAGGGAGTTGCCCTGGGAGTCATCAACATCGATTCTGAATGCCATGAAGTTTCATGGCATCAGGTCAAACAAGGAAACGTCCTGTGGTTACCACCAAACATTCCCTTCAGCTGATGAATCAGGACTCCTTATTGAACACACTTGGGAGGAAGCACTGAGGTGGCAAGGAAAGAGAATGTACTTTGGGTGGAGGACTTCAATTCCACCACCAAAAGTGGCTCAGCAGCACCACCACAAACTGAGCTGGCTGAGTCCTAAAGGATATAGCTGCTAGACTGGGTCTGCGGCAGGTGGTGAGGGAACCAACAAGAGGGAAAAACCTACTTGACCTTGTTCCCCCCAGTCTACTTGTCACAGATGCATCTGTCCATGACAGTATTGGTAGGAGTGACCACCACACAGTCCTTGTGGAGATGATGCCCCGTCTTCATATTGAGGATACAATTCATAGTGTTGTGCAGCACTACAACCATGTTAAATGGGGTAGATTTTGAACAGATCTAGCAACTCAAAACTGGACATCAATGAGGCGCTATGGCCCATTGACAGCAGCAGGATTGCATACAACCACAATCTATAACCTCATGGCTCAGCATATCCCCACTCTACCATTTCCATCATAATGGGTGTTCAATACCGGTACAAAAATAAAGAGGCATACCTAAAAATTAGATGCAAACCTGACGAAGCTACAACACAGGTCTACTTGTATGCCAAACACTGGAAGGAGCATGCGCTAGGCAGAGCCAAGCAATCCCACAACCAACGGATCAGCTCTGCAGTCCTGCCACATTCAATCGTTAATGGTGGTGGACAATTAAACAACTCAGTGGAGGAGGAGGCTCCACAAATATCCCCATCCTCAATGATGGGGGAGCCCAGCACATCAGAGCAAAAGACAAGACTGAAGAAGCATTTGTAATCATCTTCAGCCAGAAGTGCCAAGTAGATGATCCACCTTGGTCTCCTCCAGAGGTCTTCAGCCAATTTAGTTCACTCCATGTGATATCAAGAAATGGCTGAAGGCACTGGATGCTGCAAAGGCTATGGGCCCTGACAACATTCCAGCAATTGTACAGAGGACTTGTGCTCCAGAATTGGCTACGCCCTTAGCCAAGCTCCCCCAGTACAGCTACAACTGGCATCTATCCAGCAATGTGGAAAATTGCCCAGGTATGTCCTGTAGACAAAAAGCAGGACAAATCCAACTCGGCCAATTACCACTTGAACAGTATACTCTTGATCATCAGTAAAGTATTTGAAGTGGTCATCAACAGTGCTATCAAGCAGCACTTACTTAGAAATAACCTGCTCACTGATGCTCAGTTTGGGTTCCACCAGGGCCACTCAGATTCTGACTTTAATACAGGCTCGGTACAAACATGGACAAAAAAGCTGAACACAAGAGGCGAGAGTGACTGCTCTTAACATTAAGGGCACATTTGACCGAGTGTGGCATCAAGGAGCCCTAGGAAAACTGAATGGGAATCAAGGGGAAAACTCTCCACTGGTTCGAGTCATACCTAGCACAAAGGAAGATGGTTGTGGTTGCTGGAGGTCAATCATTTCAGCCCAGGACATCGCTTCAGGAGTTCCTCAGGTTAGTATCTGAGGTTCAACCATCTTCTGCTGCTTCATCAATGACCTTTCCTCCATTATAAAGTGAGAAGTGGGGATGTTTACAAAACACTCAGCGACATTTGTGACTCCTGAGATTCTGAAGCAGTCCATGTCCATATGCAGCAAGGCCTGGACAACATCCAGGCTTGGGCATATAAGTGGCAAGTTACATTCATGCCGCACAAGTGCCGGGCAATGACCATCCCCAAAAAGACTGTATCCATTCATTTCCTCTTGACATTCAATGGCATTGCCATTGCTAAATCCACCACCAACGGTATCCTTGGGGTTACCATTAACCAGAAACAGAACTGGGCCAGCCACATTAATACTGTGGCTGCAAGAGCAGGTCAGAGGCTGGGAATTCTGCAGAGAGTAACTCACCTCCTGACTCCTCAAAGCTTGCCCACTATCTACAAGGCACAAGTCAGGAGTGTAGTGGAATAATCTCCACTTGCCTGGATGAGTGCAGCTGCAACAACACTCAAGAAGCTCGGCGCCAGACAGAACAAGCAGCCTGCTTGATTGGCACCCCATCCACCACCAATGCACAGTGACAGCATTGTGTATTATCTAAAGGATGCACTGCAGCAACTCACCAAGGCTCCTCCGACAGCAGCTTCTCAACCTGCAACTTCTACCGACTAGAAGGACAAGGGCAGCAGATGCATGGGATCATCCCTACCTGCAAGTTTCCCTCCAAGTCACACACCATCCTGATTTGGAATTATATTGCCATTCCATCACTGTCGCTGGGTCAAAATCCTGGAACGCCCCTTCCTAACGGCACTACTGGTGTTCCTACAGCACATGGACAGCAGCGATTCAAGAAGGCAGCACACCACCACCTTTTCAAGGGCATTTAAGGATGGGCAATAAATGCTGGCCTAGCCAGCAACATTCACATGTTATGAACAAATTTTTAAAAAAGGGCTTGACATTTAAAATAACAGCATTGGTTGAGAACAACTGTGATGTGTCACATGTTCAAATTGCCTGCTAACAATTCATCTTCAGGCTCACATATTTAAAATGGCCGTTTTGATTGGTACCCAAAGGACCATCCCCCAGCATAATGCAGTGCCTTCAAGGTGGGGAGGGCGGGGTGCATGATAGAAATAGAGAGCAGGAATAGTGGGGGAAAAGACTTAGTCAAACATGCAACTGCAATCTGAACAATTTAGTCCTTTGAGAACTGTGGCATTGGTTGGGCATTTATTAAGTCTTAGACACTGAAGGGTAAAGTAAAGATGGTTCTACCCTCAATAACTACTCAAGGATAAAGCCTTTGAAATTCAAATCCAAACGTGATAACCCCAAAGGAACTTACAGTAACAGGTCCAGTGATATCATGTAATAAGAACATGGCTACAGCAATTATAGACTTTGTACAGTAATCTTGAATCCACTTTATTCATTATTAATTTAGCACATTTAAGGGCAGCACATCACAATGACAAGATGTACATTTTCTCCCCAGATGATATTTGATTATCTTACCAAATGCTCAAATACCTTTCAGTCTCTGATGAATTCAGATGCTTTCAAAACTCTATTGTAGAGGAGATGCAGGTTAAACTGTAGTGCGTGCCTTGGAGTTTCAGATGCATATATTAGCATGTGTTGGGGGTAAATCCATAAACAGCAAGAAAGACTGTGGAATTACAAATAATTTGCAGCACAGAAACAGCCATTTGGCCCTACCAGTCCCCACCAGTGATTATGCTCCAGAGGAGCCTTCTCCACACATCTCCACTTAACCTTACAGGAGTAATCTACTCCTTTCTCTCACCTCTTTATCTAGCTTCACCTTAAAAATATATGCGTTATTTAGCTGAACTACAATTGGTTGCAATTTCTACATTCTGACCCCAGTAAAACGTTTTTCCTGAAATCCCCACTCGATTCATTAGTGACTATCTTTACTTACAGCACCAAGTTTGGCCTTATCACAAATGGAAACTACAGCCCAACAAGTTTACATAGGCAATTTCCATTATAAATCGTAGGCACTGGGGAGTGAGAGAGTGGCCAAGAACTCAGAATTGTTGCTATATCAGCACATGCATGCATACTGCTTGAAAATTCTTAGTCAGCTGTTTTAAAAGGAGACATTTAGCTGGATTAAAATAACAAAGATATTCCATACTTATTATGCAATCGTACTGTTATATTATGCAACAAAATTTTACAGCTACAGTTTAGAATCTATATTACCAGGACCAAGTGGAATATACACCAGCATTTTCAGAAAGTCAGAAGGGGCCAGATAAAGATTTGAGAAACATCAAGATTACATAAATCAATTCCCATCACTGGAGCGTGAAAATACAAATATGTTGAAAAGGAAAAACATTTATCAGGGAATTTTAAACAATCAGTCTGACACTGGGACAACAGAGAAAAAGAGATACTCAATAACAATCACAGGAAGGGAGGGGGGGTGGGGGGGCGAAGAGGGAGAAGGGGGGGAGCAGAGCGACAGACAGAGCAGCGCAGAAGGAGGGAGAGACAAGAGAGGAGGAAGTGATAGACATGGGAAGAAAGTAGGAGGGAGGAGGAGGAAGGAGGGGGAGAAGGACACAAGAGATAGCAAGGTGGGAGATAAAAAGAGAGAGAGAGAGAGAGAGAGAGAGGGAGGCAAGGTGAGGCCAAAGTGACAAATTTCAGGTGCCTCATGCACTTTTAAAATGAAAATTATAGTATTAGGGGAGCACACTGTGTTATGTTCAATTCCAGAAATTCTGTTGATCAGTATCAAATATACTAAGACTCTCGGAAGACATTTTAATAAAATGAAGGCAATTACAGTTAATATTAATACAGCTAGATAGACTGAAAACAAAAACAGAAAAAAAAGCCAAAGTCTTTGAGAAGTAGAGATGTTATTTGGGAAGACGACATACACTATATACAAAAACAAGGGGTCAATTCTCACATTAAATTTGTTTTGATACTAAGTACTTAATTCGGCATTTCCGTGCTGCATACAAGGACATCTGTTGAAAATAAATAGATGAACTATGGTATGCCAATGTTGTGTAATCTTATAAATGTACTGAATGTGCACTGGGACAGGAAACATGAAACCTGTGAACAGTGGGTGGATGCCAATTGGCAGAAAGATGATTTGAGCATGATTTTAATGCAAAGGTTCAGCTAAATTAAGTTGGCTATCAGCAACATTAATTGATGCTGCAACACATCCCTAGGATATTTGCCTACAAGTCAAAGAAGTTTATTTTACTCTTTTAGAACTAAAAAAAGATTCTGCATCATAAACTGTGTGCCATTTAAAGCATCTTGTTTTCAAGACAAAAATCGATGTACTGTAGGAAGCTTAGGGCACAGTATGCCATGGAAGATTCCAATATGTAAAATGCTAGTTTGAGAAGATCAGTTTCAACTCGTTTATATAGAAAATATGTAGACAGGAATATTATCCTGACCTTAAAAATTCTGGTATGGATATTGTGGAATTTTTCTCCTCAAATATGATCTCCTCTCTTGAAAATATGACTTGCTGGGATAGGGTCCCACATGCCAGAATCCCCAACCTTGCCATCATTTTTCATGTGTCATGTCATGGGTCACACAAAGAATGGCTATTTTTCAGTGAGGCATTTGGTAGACTGCTAAATTCCAACAAATTATATCTTGGCAAATTTTCAGGAGAGAAGATGGGACTAAATTGGAAGAAATATTATATATATTTAGATAAATTCACCTTCTTTAGTTGGGCTTCTATGCCTGGTGCTATCATGATACAGGAGACAATTGTTCCTAGGAGCAAGAAGCCGCCATAGGTAAGGCGAGTCACCACCGAGTTCTTGGTAGAGGGACAACAGCCACAAAGCAGGCATGATGCACTTCCACACAGACACGAGGCCTGAAATAAAAAATAATCAGAGTTATAATCAATGAAGCTTCCAACTTATCTTTTCAACTATTACATTTATAAAGTACCTTAAATATAGAAAACGAAAACATAATATTTTACAGAAACTAAAATAGTCATTGATATGTTATACAGACAAAACAGAACATAGATCTCAAATCTTTTTTGTTCTGTTACTTCTATAATGAATTGCAATTACTATAGCTCCCCAATACTTAGCATTCCAAAAAAAAAAAATCGAAGTAGCTATTCCCTTGAGCATCCTGATTATGACTGCCATCTTCTTTCATCTACAAAACAACTCGCCCGGATTTAGCATTAAGAACAACCGTGAGGCCAATAGCACTCACTGTTGTCATGGGGTAGACTGAACAGCAACTTCAAGAGTACCCAGATGTACAGTTAAACATGAAATCCAGAAATTGCAGGCTGAGTTATCCCGCTTCTTCACAGCCTGAGCTACAACAATACCTCACCAATAATTCATATTCAGGCATGAAGTTATGGTACTCACTACTAAACATGCCAACAAAAGTTAGGGTTGGTGCATTCAAACGTAAATTAATTTTTAAAACAGTGATAAGTCACTGTTGCTGCCAAACAACCACTCAGGCACTCAGTCTAATTTTACAAGTGTAAAATACATTCCTTCAGAACATAAAAGTTTGGCGATGTAAAGAAAATCCTTTTTTTCTCTCTCTCTCTATCCTATTTTCTGTATGATTTAAAGCTAATTTATACTTCCTGGTTTAGTGTTTGCAACTTCCAGTGCAGATTTTTCAACCTGATTGGTTGACGAGGTACACCACCGTTTGCCTTGTTCACACATACCAGATCATCTGCACAAAGTGTTGTATTGCATCAAATGTCCAATGACACCAAGTCTCCACTCAAAATCCCATCAGGGTAGTGAATGGCGACTATCATTGCTTATTTGCTGATCGCAAAATCCAGGCCATTACATTTTGGGGCCTACAACCACGGTATCAGTCGTGGACTTCAGATGCACTAAACTTTTCACTTTGTGTTTTCAATTTCTTCCCCTGTTCCAAAACTGTCAAATATGGTTAACTTTGAAACCACAAATTCTCTGACCTCAACAATTACTTTAAAATCTGCATACAAAGAAATCGGGGCAAATTAAATGGCAGGGGAGGAGTGTGGTTATCAAGTGGGTGAAACTAAATGCGAGAGCAATACCCCAAGAAATGCTCAGGAGAATTGCAGTATTATTCTGCAGTACTGTGCTTCTTTATTTCTAGATATTGGCATTTATTCTTTTGTGGTTATTGCTCAACCCAGCAGAATTTTCTCTTCTTTCATTGCTCCCTGAAATTTCTCCTTAAGGTAGATTCTTGTTAGGTTACAACTCCACAGTACACATTCTTTATCTATGAACTTGGTCAGGGAGAGTCAAACCTGAACCAATCCTCACACAAGTCCACACAATGCAGTTTCCAACTGAGATCAATGGAAAAAAAAATTAAGAGAAACAACCCTAGCTTATTTCCTCTCCTTACCTGCAGACACCGAAACCAATCATTGCACACCTACTTTCACTATACCCAACACACCACACGAGTACCAAACCTCCTTTGACATCTAGAAGAACAAGGGCAGCGGACATATAGTAATACCACCGCCTGCAAGTTCCCCTCCAAGCCACAAACCATCCTGATTTGGAACTATATCGCTGTCCCTTCACTGGATCAAATTCCTGGAACTCCCTCCCTCACATGATGGGTGTATCTACACCGCAGTGGTTCAAGAAGGCAGAACCAACTGCTCAAAGGCAATTAGGGATGGGCAATATCTGCTGGCCTTGCCAGCGACGCTCAAATCCCAAGAATCAATAATAAAGAAAAGAAGAAAATATCAACCTATTGGGAATAAGCCTGGGAACCTTCTGGTTTAAATGGTTGTTACATGTTCTCTTAGCCAAACTTACTAACGTTTGGGAATCAGAGAAACTTCCAACTGATTATAACCATCAAAGCTGCATATAGAAAGCGAAAGAATGAAACAAAAATTTATAAGGAAACAACTTTAAAATTAGCAATGTATTTTTAAGAGTTGGAATATTGCAGACCACTTAATCCTTAAAACTGATAAGATTCTGTCCTTGATATTAGGGCCTAACTAAATTGAATGCTTTTCAATTCACTATTATACCACGATGATGGATTATGATCAGAATACTGGAAACAACAGCATGGGAGAAGTGTGACAGCACTCTGTGGGTTTCTCCATCAATAAATCTGCTTGACTATTTTAAAGAATAGAAATTAATGGGGGACTTGATGGCATAGTGGTATTGCTGCTAGACCAAGAATCCAGGGACCCAGAATAATGCTCTGGATTCGAATCCTGCCACAGCAGTTGGTGGAAGTTGAATTCAATAAAAATCTGGAATTAAAAGTCCAATGATGACCATGAAACCATTAACTGTTGTAAAAACCCATCTGGTTCACTACCATTGTGCTAAATGGAATAGATTTCAAACAGATCTAGCAACTCAAGACTCATGAGGCACTGTGGGTCATCAGTAGCAGCAGAATTGTACTCAACGCAACTTGATGGCCTGGCATATCCCCCACACTACCATTACAATCAAGCCAGGGAATCAACCCAGGTTCAATGTCCCAGACAACGGCTATGGGCTCCGACAATATTCCGGCAATAGTACTTATGCTCCAGAACTTGCTCTAGCCAAGCTTTTCCAGTACAGCTACAACACTAGCATCTGCCCGACTATGTGGAAAATTGCCCAGGTATGTCTTGTACACAAAAAGCAGGACAAATCCAATCTAGCCAATTACCGCCCCATCAGTCTACTCTCCATCATCAGTAAAGTAATGGAAGGGGTCATCAACAGTGTTATCAAGCAGCACTCGCTTAGCAATAACCTGCTCACTAACGTCCAGTTTGGGTTCTGTCAGGGCCACTCAGCTCCTGACCTAATTACAGCCTTGGTTCAAACATGGGCAAAAGAACTGAACTCCTAAGGTGAAGTGAGGGTGACTGCTCTTAACATTAAGGCAGCACTTGACCAAGTGTGGCATCAAGGAGCCCTAGCAAAACTGGAGTAAATGGGAATCAGGAGAAAAACTCCCCAATGGTTGGAGCCATACCTAGCACAAAGGAAGATAGTTGTGGCTGTTGGAGGTCAATCATCTCAATTCTCGGCCCTACCATCTTCAGTTGCTTCATCAGTGATCTTCCTTCCATCGTGAGGTCAGAAGTGGGGATGTTCATTGATGATTGCACAACGTTCAGCGACTCCTCAGATACTGAAGTAGTCCATGTCCAAATGCAGCAAGACCTGGACAATATTCAGGCTTGGGCTGACAAGTAGCAAGTAACATTTGTGCCAAGTGCCAACAAGAGAGAATCTAATCAATGTCCCTTGATGTTCAATGGCATTACCATCACTGAATCCCCCACTACCAGCATCCTGAGGGCTTACCATTGATCAGAAACTAAAATGGACAAGCCAATAAATACTATGGCTACAAGAGCAAGTCAGAGCCTGGGAATCCTGCAGCGAGTAACTCACCTTCTGCCTCCCCAAAGCCTGTCCACCATCTACAAGTCACAAGTCAGGAGTGTGATGGAATATTCCCCAGTTGCCACAACACACAAGCTTGACACAGTCCATGACAAAGCAGCCCACTTGATTGGCACCACATCCACAAACATTCACTCCCTCCACCACCGACACACAGTAGCAGCATTATGTACCATCTACAAGGTGCGTTGCAGGAATTCACCAAGGCTCCTTAGATAGCACCTTCCAAACCTATGACCACTACCATCTAGAAGGAACAAGGACAGTAGATAGATGGGAACAGCACCACCTGGAAATTCCCCTCCAAGTCATTCACCATCCTGACTTGGAAATATATCACTGTTCCTTCACTGTCGCTGGGTTAAAATCCTGGAACTTCCTTCCTAACAGGACTGCAGGTGTACCTATATCACATGGATTGCAGCGTTTCAAGAAGACAGCTTACCAACACTTTCTCAAGGGCAACTAGGGATGAGCAATAAATGCTGGCCCAGCCAGCGAAGCCCACATCCCATGAATAAATAAGAATAATCTGCTCTCAGCTTGGCCAAAGTCACTCTCTAACTAACTAGTATGCACACAAATGCAAGATGGCAAACTGACCATGTGCTAAGTGTCAAGAAGATATAATAATTCTCAATGCTACTGGAATTTATTATAAAATAAAGTAATAGTGGGATGTGTGTGTGTACACGAGAGAGATTTAATTGAATTAGAGGCAACCAGTCTGGGTGCTTTAATCTAAGTGAGGGTAGGTTTGAAATGTTAATTTGGTAAACATGGGTGTCAAGGGAACATTTGCATTTTTAAATAAACCATGCTAGATTGTTTTCAAAGGAGGGGTGAAATGTGTCACCTAGCCAGGTGAAGTTTAGAAACAGTGTGTTTATTTTTCCCAAAGATTACTGGTAAAACTTGGCACTATGAGGGGTCTTATTATCAGGTGGATAAAGTTCAGAGACAAAGTGAAACAATGGGTATTTGCATTCAAAGAGGAAGATATGTATAAAGAAGGGACAATGACTGTATGTAAGGGGAAGGCATTTTTAAGATCTTACTAGTATGAAAAGCCTTCAGCATCTATGGCTCAAGCTGCTGTCTTCACACGACTAAAGTTAAGAAAACTCACTTGGAAGTTGACTTGTTCAGGGTGTCATGTTTCTTTACCTGGGTCTTCTAAAATCTGTGTGTCTTACTGTTGCCTTAATGAAAATCTAACTGGGAGGTAGATTGAGTGGGAGATTTAAAAGTAATCATAGTAGTAATTTGTAAATCTATGTATATATTTAAAATCATTTCTCTTATTAATAAACGTTAATCTAGTTTTATAAAAACCTATAAGACTTGGTGGTCTTATTACTGAATTCAAGGCATGCATCTCGAAATTTATACAAATTGAAAATTAGTTGTGACAGTTGCTTCAAGTTTCCCTCTGGGATTTGAACAGATCAGCGTTTATCATCTGCTGTGTCATAACACAGCCATGGCCAAAAACCCACAATCCGACACGACAGTCACATCTACAATAATACATCAGTAACAGATAAAAGCTGTACTGGAAAGCAGCACTAACACAGGTAAGCATGAGCATTTATATCTTGGTGTACGTTGTCGGCATCAATACTCAGTTCTGTGGAATTCGCATCTTTCCCCAAAGTGTGAAACATTTCTTTCATTTGTCTGTACTGACCAAGTCCAAATATCAACACATTCATTACAAACATTTCAATACAGTTTTTGTTTTCTGCCAGTTTTTTCCTTATGCCTAGGAACTAGAGGTTAAAAAATGAGGGGTGATCTCATTGAAACATATACAATTCTTACAGGGCTCAACAGGGTAGGTGCAGGGGGGAATATTTTCCTTGGCTTGCTGGTAGGGGGGGGGGGGGGGGTGTTGGTCTATAACCAGTAGGGGCAGTCTCAGAATAAGGGGTAGGCTACTTAAGATTGAGATGAAGAGGTATTTCTTCAGAGGGTGGTGGATCTTTGGAATTCTTTACCCCAGAGGGCTGTGAAGGCTCAGCTGTTGATTATGATGTAGGCAGAGATCAACAAAATTCTATATATTAAAAACACCAAGCATTATGGGGATAGTACAGGAAAACGGCATTCAGGTAGAAGATCAGTCATGATTTAGTTGAATAGTGGAGCAGGCTCAAGGGACCAAATAGACAACTACTGTTCCTATGTTCCCAAATGAATTAAGCATTTTGCATGCATACTTTGACAAACAACATTTGAGCTGCACAGGGTTCACGTAAAATGCTCACTTTCTCATAGCTTAGAGTAATTAGCAAAAAGTCACGGGGATTGTAATGAAAAAAGAATTTGCATTTATAAAAATTCCTCATCTTTTTCTCTCTCAATCATCCCAAAAGCACTTCAGCTACAAGTTGTCACACAGCCGATTCATCAGCAAAACCACTCTTTCACCTCCAAAATATCACCTTCCTCCACCCCAGAAACCTCAATCCATGCTTTTAATCGTATTATAACTGGGTTTTCCTAACCCTTTCCTTATCTGAAAATGTACGAAATAGCAATCGGCCACAGGGTCCCTATCCCGCTCTGCCATTCAATAAGATTATGGCTGATCTTCTACCTAAACTCCATCTCCCCACCCTATCCACATTGAGAACCATAGAATGATTGCAGCACAGGAAGCCATTCTGCCCGTCGTGTCCACATCAGTTCTCTGCAAGAGCACTCAGCTAGTTCCGCACACATACAAATTCTCTCTCTTCAGGTGTTTATTCAATTCACTTTTTTGAAAACCATGATTGTATCTGCCTCCAGCACACTCTTAGGCTGTGCATTCCAGATCTTAACCACTTGCAGTGCAAAAAGCTTTTCCTCGTGTGGCTTTTGGTTCTTTTGCCAACCACCTTAAATAAGTGTCCTATGGTTCTCAATCCTTCCACCAATGGGAACAGTTTCTCCCTTTCCACTCTGTCCTGACCCCCACATGGTTTTGAATACCTCCATCAAATCTTCTCTCAAACTTCTCTTCGCAAAGGAGAATAATCCCAGCTTCTCCAATCTATCCTCATAACTTAAGGCCTTCAACCTTGGAACCATTCTTGTAAATCTTTTCTGCACCCTCTCCAAATCCCTTCACATCCTTCCTAAATTGCCTTGATTCTCTTAGTGCCCAAAAATTTATCACTCTCGGTGTTTAAAGTACTCAATAATGGAGCATCCTCAACCCTCTGAAGTAGAAAATTCCAAACATTCACAACCCTCTTAGTGAATAAATTTCATCTCATCTCAGTCCTAAATTGCCAACCCTTAGTCTGAGACTATGACTCCCCAAGTCATAGTCAGGGGAAATGAACCCCTCAGTATTTACCCTGTCAAGCCCTATAAGAATTTCATGCTTCAATGAACTCATCTCTCATTTTTCTGAATTTCAAAGAATATAGATCAATTTCTTTCACAGACCATCTTCCCTGCATTCTAATTCTAAAACTGCAAATAAATAATCGCAGAACACATCTTCATCAACACTAAAGCCTACATCATCATTGCCTGTGTCAACAACAAGCTCCATCAGCTTTGTGTTCCATTAAATCTACTTCAAGATTCTTATCCTCTGCTTTAAGTGCCCAAGCTCCTCATACCTCTCTAACTGCAGTCTCCAATCTCATACCCCTACATTCACCCTCTGTTTTCCCGACACAGCTCTTCTCATTCTTCATTTCCTCCACCTCACTGCCAGACACTTCTTCAGCCCTTTTACTCCTGACATCTGAAACATTCTTTCAGTGCCTTTGCACACACCTGAATCATTTGCTTTACAGCTGCATTGCTCATCTCCTCCGCCTACCACCCCCCGGTTCCCCTGCTCAGTGTAAACCCCTGTTTAGCACTCATATCTCTGTACGTAATTAACAGAATGGAAATGCAAGTTACTGTTATGTGACCGAAAAGAGCAAGTGTTTTGTGCAGCAAAACTGAAAGACAGATGTAGTAATACCCTCATGATTGCGATGAAGTGCCAGCACAGATTGTGTGCTCAGGTCCCTGAATCGACTCAGAATGCCACCAGCTGGGGCGTGAAGCAGGGAATCGTTTCAATCATTAGAGCCGAGCTCATCAATAATATTTATTTTCACTCAATGTGATCTGTACTGAACATGGGTTAAGTCACAGTTAACTTCTCTTCATAGTAGTCTTACACAAATGAAGCTTCATGCAGCTTTCCCAGGCTAGCAGAACTCTGAGTACTAAAGTTTTGTTGAATGTAAAATGTACTGATGGCCTGCACTTTTTCAGGGAAGTGGTGTTAATTGGGTAGCTTTTTCAAAGCATTGGTACAGACATGATTGGCCTCGTTCTGTGCTGTCCATGATAAGCTGTAACAAAATGTTACGGAAATATGTACAACTATGGAGTTCTGACAGAGAAGTGCGAGTAGTAGTAACTCCCCAAATATTTAAAATAAATTCATAATTATGAATTTTTAAAAGTTAGTCCAAATTTTACAGCCAAAATTTCTCCTTTCCATGTCTTTAAATCTACTCTAATATGCTATAAGTTGAAACTTAGTTTAAAAATAAAAGCTGTAAATAAAAAGCTGAAATCAGTAAAAATGACCATGATGATGCCAGTCAGTCACAAAATCCAAAAGGGTTAATGTTCTTTAGGGAGGGAAACCCACTATCCCCTAGCCTCTGTGAGACTGCAGTCCCATACCAACATGGTTGGCTCTTAACTGCCCTGTGAAATGGCCTCACATACCACTCTGTTGTGTCAAGCTGCTCCTGACAGTTCAAGAAGAGGGTCCACTGTTACCTTCTTAGGGCAACAAGAGATGGACAATAAATGCCAGCCTTGCCAGCAACACCCATAGTCCAAGAATGTCTTTTTAAAAATATCTTTTGCCCATAGTCTAGTGGAAGTTTTGAACCAATGCACCAGTTAAACTTGCAGCATAAATGCACACTGAAGTAGGTATAAGATAAATCATCTTTCAAAATAAGTGCTGCTGTGCTGTTCAAAGCTAAGGCAGTGAGAATGCCTATTATTAGTACCATGTAATTAGCCTCCAACAAGTTGAATTTTATTTTATTCAAACTTTGTGGATTTTATTATTGTCACTCAACTGTGAACATTTGATCCTCACATAGTCGACAATCCTTCTCAAAAATCCACAGCGTTAAAGTACAAGATACAGACACAGGCATACAAAAAAAAGACAATAAATAACAATCCTCTCTGTATACTTCCGGAGGAATTTTTTTTGGAATAGTTGTCATCCAACAATAACCAAACAAAAATGCCACCCACACTGTTATCACTGGGACAAGCTTCATAAATATGTTTGAAACTAGTAAGCCTTCTTTGAGGTGCCACATAAGTAGACATACAACTAAGGTCAGACCTTGTGGAATCAGGGGGACAAGTAGCAGATTGGATTCAAATCTGGCTACAAAACAAAAAGATTATGGATTGAAGGTAGTTACTCAGACTGGCAAAAGTTGGGAAGTGGTGTTACACAATGATTGGTGCTGGGACCACTGGTGCTCTCCTGACATAAACAGCTTGGACTCAAGAATTGGAAGTACAATGTTAAAATTTGCATATAACACCAAATTTGGGAGTATACTCAATACAGAAGAGGACTGCGACAAAATCCAGAAAAACTTGCAGAATAGATGTGCAATTGGTAAATGAACTGCAACATGGATAAATGGGAAGTGGTACGTTTTGGTAGGAGTATAAGGAGATCACATACTGCTTGGAACACAAGTGTGTAAAATGGAGCAGAGGAATCGAGGGGTCCACATATCACTAAAATAATGAGAGATTAATAAAGCTATTTAAAAAACGTGTTTGTTCCTTCAGTAATAAAATTGAAAAGCAGATAAGTGACGTGAAGCTTGTATAGAACCTTAGTTAGACCACACTCAGAAGTACTTTGTACAGTTCTGCATTATAATAAACATATTAAGGCACTGGAGAAGGTTCAAAAATCATTTTATTAGGATGATATCGGAATGAAGTTATTATACCTTCAGGAAAGCTACAACAGGTTGGGGATCTTTTCACTGCAGAAAAAAATGAAGGTGTGAACTGATAAAGATCTTATAATTAAAGATGATAAAGTCGATGTAGAGAAGATGTTTCCATTTCCAGAATTAATATCTATGAACACAAAATAGTCACTAATAAATCAAATAGAGAATTCAGGAGAAAAACAAGAAATAGTTGAGGCGATGAGAAATTGAAGGATAAGCTAAACATATGAGGGAGTAATGAACAGAAGGATAAATTGAGGGGATTATAAGGGTAAGTGGAAGCTCAAACACAGGCATGGAGCTGTTGGGGCAAATGGCTTGTTTCTGTGCTGCAAATAACCAAGTGCTATTTGATAACATTTTGGGAACATTTTTTGAAATCATATCTTTTCAGACAAGTGAATAATTCAGATTAAAATCAATTCTAACTTTGTACTGTAAAAATTAATTTACTGTGATAACCCAGTTTAATAATACTCATTACACAAAGGCAGAACTAGACAGCTCCATTGACTGATAGCTGGGAAGAAGGGTGCGTGGGTGGGGACGGGGTCAGTAATGGAAAGAGAATAAAATCACTCAAGTAAACATGAAGCCAGATTGTGATGGACACAATGTCCTCGATTGAAGCAATACAGTCCTGAATCCCCAGCCTTAGTCACTCAGCTGCAGATGTCAGACATCTCTCGGGAGGAAAAAAAGCGGAAATAAATAAGATCAAGTGAACTGCAACCACGAACAGTGTTTACAAGTCAGAAACAACTCGCACTCACTCCAACAATTATTCATCATAGCGCGTTGAGTTGTGACAGTCCCTTTAAAAGGGCACAATCTTCCTATTGCCAAATTAAGCACCTGACTGTGATGATGCAAATCTCAAACTACATGACTTAAGCTACAAGAAAATAGCAAAGCCTTATTCACCCACAAATGAAATGTATTCACGAAATACATAACAAAAAAGTATCCTTAGTTAAAAGAAGCAAAATTACAAGCAAATTAAAAAAAAATAAATAAGGCAAACGTCGTGGGGAAACCAACGCTGGGTCTGACAACAACTTCCTCAAGCAGGAAGTGAAAAGCTCCAGGATAAAAGCAAAACACTGCGGATGCTGGAAATCTGAAATTAAAATTAAAATAGCTGGAAAAACTCAGCAGGGGTCAGAACTGAAGAGGAGTCACACGGACTCGAAGCGCTGACTGTCTCCCTCTCCGCAGATGCTGTCAGACCTGCTGAGTTTGTGTCCCCCCCCCCCCACCCCACCCCCGGGAAAAACTCCAGTCCAACTGTGCAAATTCCCAGCTCCTGAGGAGAAAGTTGAACGTTAACCGCAGCGTTTAAAATGGAAATAAGGAGGTAAGCTCTGCCGACGTAACGCGGAACACCAAGGGCTGTGACTTCTGGTCGCCAAATCCAAGACAAAAAGCCAGGAGTTTACTGCTGGGATCCATGGGAACAGGCCCGCTCTCCGCCGCCACATTCCTGAAGCCGAATTGAGGGAATAGAACAAGGAGCCGAGCACCCCCCACCCCACAAGGCAGAGATATTCGGCCCGGAACTCTCACCCCCCTCCCCCCGGGGGTAAAGGTACTCACACAGCTGGCCAGGGAACAGAGTGCTAGGCAGGCTCCCATGGTGACTGAACCCGAGCTCTAAAACTCGCCGCTGAGGAGACGCCGTCGTAACCCGTCGCGTTCCCCTCGGTTCCCTTTTACCGGGCCTCACTCGGCCCTTTCCGGAAACACTCGGCCGCTCCGAGCCCGGGTTAACCCTTTCACCCAGCCTCACTCGGCCCTTTCCGGAAACACTCGTCCAGCTTCTCTGAAGAAGGGTCGTACGGGCTCGGAACGGTCTGTCCGCAAGAATGACCCAAACCTCCCTGTCGCTTGTCATTTTAACACTCCACCCTGCTCTCTTGCCCACATGTCTGTCCTTGGCTTGCTGCATTGTTCCAGTGAAGCCCAACGCAAACTGGAGGAACAGCACCTCATCTTCCGACTAGGCACTTTACAGCCTTCTGGACTGAATATTGAATTCAACAACTTTAGGTCTTGACCTCCATCCCCACCCCCTTTCTGTTTCTTCCCCCTTCCTTTTGTTTTTTTCCAATAATTTATATAGATTTTTCTTTTCCCACCTATTTCCATTATTTTTAAATATTTTATGCCCCCCCAACCCCACTAGAGCTATACCTTGAGTGCCCTACCATCCATTCTTAATTAGCACATTCATTTAGATAATATCACCAACTTCAACACCTCGTGTTCTTTTGTTCTTTTGTCTGTGACATCTTTTGATTATCTGCTTCTATTACTGCTTGCTTGTCCCTACAACCTCACCAGCCCCCTCCACTTCTCTCCCCCCACCCAACCACACCCCCCCCCCCTCCCCACCTTAAACCAGCTTATATTTCACCCCTTTCCTAATATTCACTCAGTTCTGTTGAAGGGTCATGAGGACTCGAAACGTCAACTCTTTTCTTCACCGCCGATGCTGCCAGACCTGCTGAGTTTTTCCAGGTATTTCTGTTTTTGTTTTGGATTTCCAGCATCCGCAGTTTTCTGTTTTTATCTCGGAACATTAACCCTGTTCCTCGCCCCTGCAGGCGCTGTCAGATCTGCTGAGTTTTTCCAGCATTTTCTGTTTTTATTATCTAGGGAAAGCTTAGCAGACTGGCAGCATCTATGGTGAGAAAAACAGAGTTAATGTTTCGAGTCCGTATGACTCTTTTTCAGAGCGAAAGAAAAATTGAAATGTGATGGATTTTAACAATGGTTAAGAGGTGGTGGAGAAAATAGGTCAGGGACAGCTGGGACCTAAGGAGAAATTTGACAAAGATGCCATGGACACAGGACAAAGGAGGTATTAATGCTAGCATTAAAGACCAAAGAAAGTGCTGATAGTGGCATGAAGGTAAGATAGCAGAAGGTGTTAATAGCAGAAGAAGAGTCAGTGCTCTGTGAAGGCAAAACATAAGAACGCGTTGCAGCTGGCCGGGATTTGGGGGGGGGGGGGGGCGTGGTGGCGAGAAGGCGTTGAGGGAGGAAAAAAATATTTTAAAATGAATAAATCAATAAAAATAAAAAATTGGATTAAAAGGGTAAAGATGGAGGAGAGGGTTCATGGTCTGAAGTTGTTGAACTGAATGTTAAGTCCAGAAGGCTGTAAGGTGCCTAATCAGAAGATGAGGTGCTGTTCCTCCAGTTTTCATTGGACTTCACTGGAACATTGCAGCAGACCAAGGACATACTTGTGGGCACGAGAGCTAGATGGTATGTTGAAGTGGCAAGTGACAGGAAGGCCTGAGTCATGCTTGTAGGCTGAGGGAAGGTGTTTTGCAAAGCACTCACCCAGTCTGCGTTTAGTCTGTCCAATGTAGAGGAAACCACATTGGGAGTAGCAAATACAGTGGAACAAATTGAAGGAGGTACAAGTGCTGCTTCACCTGAAAGGAATGTTTGGAGCCTTGGACGGTGAGGAAGGAGGAAGTAAAGAGGCAGACGTTGCATCTTCTGCGATTGCATGGGAACGTTCTGTGGGAAAGGGATGAGGAAATGGGGGTGATGAAGAGGTGGACCAGGGTGTCATGGAGGGAACAGTTCCTACGGAATGCTGACGGGGAAGGGGGGGTGAGGGGAAGATGTATTTTGTGGTGGCATCATGCTGGAGTGGCGGAAATGCAAGAGGATGATCCTTTGAATGCGGAGGCTGGTGGGGTGAAAAGTGTGAAGCTTGCCATTTCAACACACCATCTTGCTCTCATGCCCACCTGTCCGTCCTTAGCCTGCTGCAATGTTCCAGAGAAGTCCAACACAAACCGGAGGAACAGCACCCCATCTTCTGATGAGGCACTTTACAGCCTTCTGAACTTAACATTGAGTTCAAGAACTTCAGACCATGAACTGTCTCCTCCATCCTTACCCTTTTTTTAATCCAATTATTTCTTATTTTTATTTATTTATTCATTTAATTTTTTTATCTATACACCCCCTAACAGTGCCATCTGTAACTTGTTCTTATATTTTGCTTTCAAGAGCGCTGACCCGTCTTCTGCTACCTTAACTTAATGACACTATCAGCACCTTCTTTAATCTTTAACACTGCCATTAACACTCCCTTTGTCCTGTGTCCATGACATATTTGTCAAATTTCTCCTTAGTTCTCACCTATCCCTGACCTTCTAGTTTCTCCACCTGCTCCACCCCCTCTTAAACAATATAACATCCATCACATTTTTACTTCTTTTTAGCTCTTGAAGAAGAGTCATACAGACTTGAAGCGTTAATTCTGTCTGCAGCCAGACCTGCTGAGTTTGTCCAGTATTTTCTGTTTATGTTTCAGATTTCCAGTATCCATAGTATTTTGCTTTTATCTTAGCTCCGATTCTGTTCACTGAGCCTCACTTGGCTCTTTCTGGAAACACTCGGCATCTCCGAGTTTGCCTTCAACTTGGACTCAGCAGCACCATTGGCAGGCACCTTTCGCCATCATAACAAAAGTGATTGCGCACACACTGCTGCCTATGGGCGGGGATGACCTCAGCCCAAACGCTCCTTAGTCATAGAAAGACAATCAGGCATAGACTAGAATAACCTGTTCGTCCTCACACATCTGAGTCAGAAGGTTGTATGCCGAAGTCTCACTTCAGAGATTGGAGCCCATAATCTACACTAACACTCCAGTGCAGTGATGGTAAATAATGGCATCATATCTTTCAGCTGAGATAGTGGAAACCCATCAGGCCTTTTAGTTGGATACAAAAGATTCCATGACACCATTCAAAAGAGCAGAGGTTTATTCCTCCCCAACCCCCTCCCCGGAAAAGATTTATCCCTCAAACGACATTCTCTCTCTCTCTCTCAAACTCCCTCTCTTCAGGTACCATGCCCTAAGAGGGCATTGTGTCCATGCAGCTCCATGTTAATCTTGCTCTAAATGCATGGATCATCTGCGTTGGTCGTATGTTCATCCAATTTGCCAGGCTCTTTAGAAAGATCGTTCTTTGTTTACCTCAACCTCTTTTACCACTGATCTTTCCCATCAGCATCGGACTTTCTAAATCATGACTTCATATTACATTTGCAAGAAATTCCAACTGTCGCTTCCTGATCTTGGTGACCAAAGATCTTTTGGTCTCAGATTTTACTAGCACCTCTTCATTGGTAATGTGACTTTCCAAGATATCATTATTCATTATTCACCTCAACAACCACAACTCTGCAGCCTCAATTCTTCACTGATTGTTCAACACTTGTTTCTGTATGTCAAAATTGGTGTGATGTAGCTTTGCAGAATTCTCAGCTTTGTTTTCATGGCTAATTTTGAGTTGATCATAATCTTTTTCAGTTTTTGAAATGTATAGTTGGCTATTCCAATCATTTCTCTTATTTCTTGGTCACAATTTCTGTCTGTTAACATATACAAGTGTGAAAATGTTAATCAAACCTTTTAGATCTTTTCATTCTACACTGTGATCTTACATTCTGGTGTGATTTTCTTTTTGGACACTACTAGACATTTATTTCCTTACAATTTATGCTCAGCTCTTTCTTCTCACTTTCACTCACTTCTCCATCCAAAATCATTTGCAGTTTCTCCTCAGTGTTGGTAATAAGAAAGGTGTCATTGGTGTATCTTATATCACTATCGTTGTAACTTCCAACTAATAATCCAGAAAGGTCTTCAATCTGTCTACTTATGAACATACGAGCATATGAAATAAGAACAGAAGTAGGCCATTCGGCCCCTTGAACCTGCTCTGCCATCCATTAAGATCATGGCTGATCTGTTTGTGTTTCAAATTCCACATTCCTATCTACCCCCGATAACCTTTGATTCCCTTGCCCAGCAAGAATCTATCTGCCTCTACCTTAAAAATATTCAACGACCCTGCCTCCAGCACCTTCTGAGGCAGAAAGTTCCAAAGTTGCACAACCGTCTGAGAGAAAAAAATTCTTCTCCTCTCTGTCGTAAAAGGATGACCCCTACTTTTAAAACAGTGCCCCCTAGTTCAGGACTCACCCACCATAGGAAACATCCTTTCCATGTCACCTTGTCGAGACCATTTAGGATCTTATATACTTAATCAAGTCACCCTTCACTCTTCTAAACTTGAGTGGAAACAAGCCCAGTCTGTCCAATTTGCCCTCACAAGGCATCTCGCTCATTCCAGGTATCAGTCTAGTAAACTTCCTCTGAACCGCCTCCTACACATTTACATCCTTTCTTAAATAAGGAAACCAAAATTGCACACAGTATTTGAGAAGTGGTCTCACCCAGCCTTTTATAATTAAAACATAACATCCTTACTTTTATGTTAAATTCCTCTCATAAGAAATATAGCATTCCATTAGCCTTCTTAATTACCTGCTGTACATGCAAACTAACGTTTTGTGACTCATGCACTAGAACACCTAGATCCCTCTGCACCTCGGAATTCTGCAGTTGTTCTCTGTTTAAGTAATGCTCTGCTTTTTTATTCTTCCTGCCAAAGTGAACAACTTCACATTTTCCCACATTATACTCCATCTGCCTTATTTTTGCCCACTCACTCAACCTAAATATATCTATCTATAACCTCCTTTGTCCTCTTCACAAAATACTTTCCTACCTATCTTTGTGTCATCTGCAAATTTAACTACCATGCCTTCTCTCCCCTCAGCTAAGTCATTGATATAAATTGTAACAATTTGGGGCCCCAACAAAGATCCCCGCAGGACTCCACTCGTCACATCCTATCAATCAGAAAAAGACCCATTTATGCATCTGCTTTCTGCCAGCCAGCCAATCTTGCCAATATGTTACCCCCTACACCATGAGCTTTTCTTTTCCGCAATAACCTTTGATGTGAGACCTTATCAATGCATCTGGAAATCCAAGCACAGTACATCTTAATGCTCCCCCTTATCTACAGCTCATGTTACTCCTTTAAAGAACTCCAGTAAATTGGTTAAACCTGATTTCCCTTTCACATATCCATGCTGACTCTTCCCGGTTGCCTTGAGTATTTTTAAGTGCCCAGCTATAACCTCTTTAATGATTGATTCTAACAACTTCTGCACATCAAGCTTACTGGCCTAGGTTTCCTGTTTTCCACCTCTGTCCCTTCTTGAATAGAGGGATTATATTTGCTATTTTCCAGTCTGATGGAACGTTTCCAGAATCTAGCGAATTTTGGAAAATTAATATGAACACATCTACTCCTTCATTAGCCACCTTTTTTTAAGACACTAAGTCCATCAGGATCCAAAGACTTGTCAGCCCACAACTCCATCAGTATACTCAGTACCGCTTCACAATGATGTAATTTCACCAAGTTCCTCTCTCCCTTCCAGCTCCTGATTTACAGCTATTACTGGAATGTTTTTGTATCCTCTGTCATGAGCACAGAAGCAAAATATTTAATCATTTCATCCACCATTTCCTTACTATCTACTATTAACTCCCCACTGTCACTCTCTAGAGGACCAATGCTCCCTTTACTTACTCTTTTCCTTTTTAAGTATTTGTAGAAACTGTTGATATCTGTTTTTACATTTCTAGCTAGCTTCCTCTCATACTCTAATTTCTTTCTCCTGATTAACCTGTTAGTCATTCTGTGCCATTCTTTATATTCTGAACAATCATCTGACCTGCCATTCACCTTTGCACAGTTATATGCTTTTTCCTTAAGTTTGTTGCTTTCCGTAATTTCTTTAACCAATTTTCACTATACGAATTGAATAAATCTGGGGAGAAAACACACCCTAGTCTGACCTCGCTTTCAAACTTCACAAAATTACTTAGAACATTCCCAACTTTTATGCCTGCAGTTTGTTCAATAAAGATTTCTTTTATGAGAAAAAATTTTTTCACACTGTGAGTGGTTCGGGTCTGGAATGCACTGCCTGGAAGTATGGTGGAGGCAGGTTCAATCAAGGCATTCAAAAGGGCGTTAGATGATTATTTGAATAGAAACAATGTGCAATTGTTTAGGGAAAAGGCAGTGCAAGGGCACTAGGTTATAATGCTCATTTGGAGAGCTGGTGCAAACACGATGGGCCAAATGGCCTCCTTCTGTGCCAATAAAAATTCTGTGATTCACTCTAAGATCTTTGCCATTGAGATCAAGAGACTCTAACATGATCATAAGTTCTTCATGTTTCAGCTTACCAAATGCCTTACTATAATCAATAAAATACATGAATACATCTTTTTTTCTGATAGCATTTCTCATTTCTCTAACTTCTACAAAACCACATTGGAGAGCTGAAATTTCTGCCTTTATCTTGCTCCTGGCCCTATTTATCAGAACTCGAAGAAGGACCTTAGTAACATGAGCCATCAGACTGTTAGTGTGATGGAGTTTACATTCAGTTGCTCTGGGCATTTTAGGGAGCACAATAAATGTTGATTTCCTTAAGTCTGGGATTTCTCCTGTGTCGAAACTTCATTAGAGATGAGAATCGTTTTGTCCATTCCAAAGTCTTCTAAACTTTTAATTTGTTTGGTGACTATTTCCTCTGGGCCTTTGGGCTTTATTGTTTTTCATCTTACTTATTGCTGTTCTTACTCCATCTTTCATGATCTTTGGACCATCCATGTTTTTCTTAATTGCTGGCTTTTCTTCTTGTCTGTTGTCCTCAAATAAGTCTTGTATGCATTCAGTCCAGCTTGTAAGCCCTTTGTCACTTTTCATGATAACCTATTTCCCTATGATACATGCGACAGATGGACATAGTCAATTTTTCCTGTGATTTCCCTAATGTCTTTATGCATTGTTCTTGAATCTGTGTTTTTTTGTTTTTCTATTCCTTCACGTTTTTAGTTCAACCACTTTTCCTTCTTTTCAACACATTATTGTTTGATATTTTTATTCAATTCCTGATATTTCCTTTGATCTATTTGCTTTACCTTCCTCCTCTCCTCCCTCAGGTCCAATATTTCATCTGTCGTCAATTATTGTTTGACCTCATGGCCTTTGTGATCCCAATGAAAGATGGGAAATGTGGATCGATTGGTGTACAGCGAATGATCAGGTTATTCTAAATGCCTGGTTCAAGGAGCATCCAAAAAGGGAGTACAACAGGAAAAGTCCTGGCAACATGACCAGAAATCAAATTAACTATGTGACAATAAACAGCAAATTCCAAAATGCAGTTTGACAAGTAAAGACCTACCTTGGTGCTGACTGCAGGAGTGAACATACACCTTTAGTTTGTGCCATCAAAATAAAACTGAGGAAGTTCAAAAACACAGGGACATTAAAGAGACTAGATTATGAGCTACTCAATACATAGAGTTCAATTAAAGAAAAATTTAAAGTGGAAGTTCAAAGCTGTTTTGAATAGCTTGAAAACCGAGGAAACCATTCAACATGGGACATGTTCAAAGCATCAGTGTTAGAATCATCAAAAGGCACCAAACAACATGACTAAAATAAAAGATCTGGTCATTTATTTATTTCATTGCTGTTTGTGAAAGCTTGTGCCATACAAATTGGCAGCCACTTTTCCTACATTATAACTGTGGCTACCCTTCAAAACTACTTCATTGGTTGTAAAGCACTTTGGGGTGCCTTGCAGTCATGAAAGGTGCTATATAAATGCAAACTCTTTTTTCTTTCTATTCCACCCTGATATGTTGCCCTTCACAAGTGACCTCTGTTAAAGAGAATGTGTTTCCCTGATTAAACCTCCACTTATCAATGCTCCTTCAATCTGACTAGAAACTAGTGAAAATATTGTGGCCCTGCAAACACAGAAATAATGACATTAGAAAAAGATCATCCGGTCCATCCAGCCTGCCCCTTACAACAGTGATTCCATATATTTTCACACAATATATATACTCTTCATCCCAACCAGAACCATGCAATCTTAGGTGATGGAACACACTTCTATTTTTGTTAACTATGTAATGAATCAGATGTGAAATAGAGCATTCTCTACTTTTCCCCATCAGTGTGCAGAACCTTACAAATGCTTCCCAATCTTCAACCTTACAACTGGCACAAGGAGACTTGCAGTCTGTAGGTCAGGTTGGACTTGAATTTGAAGTCCCAGCAAGAGGGACAGTATGCTAACCCCATATGGCATTGCCCCCTTTTAAATTAAAAGAATGTTTTTCTATTATAACTCTGAAAATTACATGAAGCTAAACTAAACATTACATACTGCCGAGTCTATTCAATTTAAAGATTCAATCCCAATGAAGAAATGGGCAGAAGTGACTCCCACATTCTACGGTTTACGAGACAGAAGCCTTACTGCTTGACCACCACACCAGATGCTCATTGCTCTGATTCTGAACTGGCCAGGGCTGTTATAATTGGATAATTCTATAACATATGCCACTTTCTAACAGCTTGTGTAAAGGCATTGAGTAATATTGTATTAAAACATAGGTTTGGAGGTAAAAAATTGTCTTAGGCAATGGTTTTGAATCCTGTCCTTCACTAATATTCTGTTCCATTGACATCAATCTTGTTTCAAAGTGTTCATCTCTAACATCTAGTTCTGGCAAAAGGACATTGACCTGAAACATTTGTGGTTACTTTACTCGGTGCACCTTGTGGGAAATCCACGAGATTGGGTGTAAGTTCATTTCTATACCTGCCAATCGCTTCCTTACAAAATTGCTTGTAATTTGCATTTAGAACTTTACAACAATGTAGCACCATTTTAATGAAAGAAAGAAGGGAGAACTTGCGTTTATTGAAGGAGTTTTCTGCACCTCTGGATGTCCCAAAGAGCTTTATCAGCAATGAAATACATTTGAAGTGGTGCCTTAAAGTGCTTCAATACATTCCTATAAAGTACACTGACTGTTGCTAAATAGACAAATGTGACACCAATGTGCACACATCAAGATCCAACAAGTGGTAGTGAGAGGAATAAAGAATTGATTTGTTCCTGGTGGCATTAGTTGATGGAGGAATGTTGGCCATTATACTGCGAGAACCTTTTACTTGAGAAGCGCCATAGATTCTTTAACATCCACCTGAAGCAACCGAAAGATTAGGGTTACCAACTTATGTTGAACAAATTCCTGGCAATTTGATTACGTGGCATCAGATCATATGACATCTAATCATATGACACTTGTTCACAGTTTGAAAGTGTTATTGCATTTCCCACCTAAAGATACGGTTCCCTTTAACTGAGCCCCCTCACTTAGGCTAGCACCTGAAATGTGAGAAGTTCCACGAACCAGCATATGCCCATGAGCAGACAAAGGAAGGACACAGCCATAAACCAAGGGCACAAAGCTCTACTGCTCCCCCTGGTTTTTGACAGCAGTGCCCAGAAGATCCATTTTCCATTCCAGGAATAGGTAATCTGAGAGTATTGATGATCTTATTACCTATTGATGGAATACTGCATTGTTGGAGGTGCGGTCTTTCAGATGTGACATTAAACCAAGGTCTGTTTGTCTACTCTGGCGCTAAGAAAGATCCAACAGCACTATTTGAAGAAGAGTGATGGAGCTCCCTCTTATTCTTCAGAACTTGGCTTGGTAAATTCACAGCTCCGGAGCGGCAGGCAGCTCTTTAACATCTCATTTGCAGCTCGCAATCTTTTCCTATTGAATCACATCATCGTGAAAAAAAAGCCAAAAAAAGATTAAGTTGAGGAAATGATAAATCACAGAACTAGATGGCGACATAATTTTCTTTATTGAGTTATTCATTTGCTTATTCAAAAATTTAGTTTCTACACTGGCAAGCTTCAAAATAGCATTTTAGAGTTTATTTTGGAAAATATATAGGCCCAGATCTTCAATTCTCCAGAGCGTCCTACCCTGGAGGTACCACGGAAGATGCGCTGTGAGACCCCTGAGAGGTCCCCATGCAAGGACTGCACAGGAATTGCCGATGAAGTTTCCAGGAAAAGTTAGAAGGATTAAAACCAGTTCTAACTCCTGGGTAACTATGTTAGTGATGCTACCATTCCCCGCATCGCCCCCCCCCCCACCGGCTAACGCCCACCCCTGACTAATCCTCGCCCCCCAACTACTCCCCCACATCCCGACTACCACCCAACCCCCCCCAGCTAACCCCCCAACTACCCCCAACCATCTGACTACCCCTCACTGCCCACTGACTACCTCCACCTCCTGACCACATCTCCCTACCCCCCAACTACACCCTACCCCCAAACACTCACCACCCCTCCAACCTTCCACCTACCCCAACCCCTTATTAACTCCCCAACCACTCTACTACCCCCCTGCTGCCCCCCCCAACTACCTCCCAAACCCCGACTAAACCCCCATTCCCTGTACCCTCCCACCCCCTGAATACACCCCTCCCTGACAATCCCCAACACCCATGACCACCTCCCCAACTCCATGACCATCTCCCCAACTTTCCAACTAACCCCAACCCCTGACTAAACCCCAACGTCCTGTGCAGCGGCTACAACCTGAACCCGCTGACCATCATCCAACCCCCCCAACAGCCCCTGACCATCCCCAAAACCACAGTACCCCCCACGCACTGACCCCCAACCACCACAACTACCCCAACTCCCTGATGACTTCTCCACCTCCCACTTATGCAACTAACGCCCCATCGCCACCTGACCACCCTCCTGACTACCCCCCACCACACGACACCCCCGACCATCTGACTACCCCTAATCCCCTGAGGACCTGACTATCCCTTGACCCCACCTCGATCACCCAAACCCCTCCACCCCACCCAATCTACCCCTTCACCCACTTATCTTACATACTTACCTTCTCTATTAGCTAGTCAAAGTGGCTTTGGGACATGTAACATTACCAGTATATGGCAGATAATGCCATAAAAAGGGGGCTTGACTTCATTTCCCCCAATGATGATGCACTGCACAGAAGGGCTCCAGGAGCAGCTACGCTCCGCATGCCTCAGCAGGCCTGGCTTGGAAGTCTGGGCGAGAATGGTGCACCTCCAGACTGAGGTCAGGGTGAGTAGAGTGGCAATCCCACAGTGAGTGCCATTCCATAGAAGATTCAACCCAAATATACTGTAATTGCAGTCTTAAAAACTTAAGTTAAAAGGTCAAACCACTTTTAACAATGAGCTCTCCTCGCTGTTGACAATTTATCTCAGGATTCAATTCATACTAAAGAATTTCTCATTCATAATTATTTACTAAATTATGCACATGATTTTAGGAGAAACATCACACACATGGATATGTCTAACTTGACGAGAGGACTAGATTTTGCCTTGCTACCAAGCCAAAGAGGGCTCGCATATGACTGATATGAGATGAAATGTTTCATATTAATCAAAAATTGAACTCTGCCTGGCAACTGCTAGCAAAGCTTTGCCAAAAAATATCCACCTAGAAATGAAAGAAAACATGCCGTTATGATTCTCCAGGAATAGGCTGATCAAGCCAAAGGCAAAGTTAAGATTTGGTTAGCATCCAGATTCAACTTTGAAAGCAAAAATAATGTTTTTTCCCTATTCCAGGATGTAGAAACTGGATTTTTGCCCAACATTTGTACAAGATTGAAATTACATGAAATTCTGTAGTAACTATCGTCAGGCTTATAAACATCAGAGAGAAGTTAAAGCAAATGGCTTTTTACAGCATCAAATAAGTGCACAATATTCCTTCGATTCTTGATAAACAATTTTTTCTTTTAAGGTATTCTTAAGTCTGCACTCCACTCTTTAATTTTTTTTCATCTTGCAACTCCCAATAGATTTTATTTTTGGCAATCTTTTTAAAAAGTCTTCTCTGGTAAAGTAGATTGCCGACCCCTGCTCCAAGACATTTATCACTCAGCGAAAACCATCATAACACACTATCTGATCATTTATCTTATGGCATTTGTGAAACTTTGATGTGTGTAAATTGTCTGCCATGTTCAGAACTGTAACTATTTTTAAAGCAATTCATTGGCTGCAAAGCGTTTTGGGACCTCCTGAGGACATGAAAGGTGCTATATAAAGCAAGTCCTATCGCTGGTTCTTTCTTCTTTTACAAATAAAGAGTATTCAAAGGCAAAGTTGAATGCCTGTGTACCAGGTCTTGCCGCTCCTTAAGTCAAGCCGGACTAATACAGTTATAACACTTGTATCTAGCCAACCATGTAGAAGGTTGCCCAGGTATGTCCTATCCACAAGAAACAGAATCAATTTAACTTGGTTTAATAACAGCCCTATTAGCCTCCTTCCAATTATAAGTAAAGTGATGGAAGGAGTCACTAGCAGTGTCATCAAGCAACAAGTTTTGAAGGTTGAGAGGTGATTTGATCGAGTTGTAAAAGGATAAATATAGGGAAACTATTTGTCCTGATGGGGGAAATCAGGAATGAAGTGATCTAATCTTAAAGTTAGATTTCAGCCTTGGCAGAAGCCAGAGATTCATTGTCTAATGCAGGAGGATTGGCAACCTTATGGCAGAGATAAAACTAGTGTGTGTCTACTTCTCATCAGAAGGAGTGTATTTCCAGCAATGCAGCACTCCCTCAGTATGGTGCTGGATTGTCAGCCTAAATTGTATGCTCAGGTCCTGAGATTCAGTGCAGCATAAATTACAAAATCATCCTCCTCAAAAACATCTTCGTAACAGATGATGCTGGGAAAAATATTTGGAGCAGGCAGCCTTCCATATGTTAATTTCCAACATAGGCTAGAATCGTTTCAGATTTGCACAAGGTGTCCAGCCAAGAGGACACCTCCTCCATTGAAGAGCTGGAAATAAGTAAGACCCATCACAGCACTTACCTACACAGAGACGCACACCGCACAAGTGTCAGGCAATGACCATCTCCAACAAGAGAGAAACCAACCATCGCCCCTTGATGTTCAATGGCATTACCATCACTGAATCCCCTACTATCAACATCCTGGAGGTTACCATTGACCAGAAACTGAACTGGACTAGCCATATAAATACCGTGGCTACAAGAGCAAGTCAGAGGCTAGGAATTGTGCAATGAGTAACTCACAATTTCTTCCCATGTGTTACTATATATACGACATTGTCTAAATAAACCTCACAGTTATGTACTTCAGCTACTACTTAACTCATAAGTCTCTGAAATGTAGCTGGGGCATTTTTAAACCTAAGCAGCATGACTGGACATTGATACAACTCACTTGGTGTAACAAAGGCAGATATTTCTTTGGCTCTTGATGTTAATGGCACTTGCCAGTACCCCTGCAATAGGTCAATTTTAGAAAGAAATTAGGTACTGCCAACCCTATCGATGCAATCTTCTAACCAAGGAATTGGGTGCGAATCTGTCCTCGTTACTACATAGAGATAAAAACAAAGAATTGACTGCCACTGCTCTTCAAGAAATGCCTACCTCCTTGAAGAAGTTCTGTTCTTCTCTGCGACAAGATTTCCGTACCTCTCTTTTGCCTTGCTCACCTTCATTGCTTTCCATTTCCCTTCTGGTGTTTGACCAGGTGTTTACTAAAACCCGCTTTCACAGCCATATCTCCTTTCTCAGTGACTGTCTCCGTCTCCGACTTACCCCACGTGGATTTCAACTGAAATTCCACCCCTCATGTTTCGAACCCACCCAGGATTACAGGTATCTCCGGGACATAAAACGTTTCTCGGACTGCTGTTCCCGTCACATTCTGAAATCCACACTCAGTGCCATGCACCGCCATATGAACACACTGGACCTCTCCCTCCAGCAGCACCGCCGTACCCTTTTTCAAAGCTGCGCATGCCCCCAGTTTCATTTTATTCTTCGGCTCATCTGACGCCTCAACAAGAAACTTTTTCTCTTTCTCTCAAGTGCTAAGGAACGCAAGCTCCAACAACTCATCGACACCAACACCCATCTAGGACCCTCCACCCCTGCCTGTCCCTCCGTCCCCACCCCATCTTCCAATCCCAGCCCCAGCCATGTATTCACTATACCCTCTGACTTTCCCTCTCCGATGCTGAACGTTCAGTGCTCAGCAAAGGACTTAGTTTCATACCCTTACGCCCTCACCTCAATGAATTTCGGGCTCGGCATGATGCTGAACTCTTCTTCCGCTGTCTTCGTCTCTGGACTCACTTCTTTGGGCAGGAGTCCTCTCCCCATTCAACGGATCCTTTCACCCAGCTCCAGTATTCTCCCTCCACCTGGACCCCTCCCTCTGGATTCTTACCTTCTCTTGATCTTTTCATTGAGAACCGTCGGCGCGACATTAGTCGTCTCAATTTCTCTGCTCCTCTCACCCATTCTAATCTCGCTCTCTCTGAACTTACTGCACTCCATTCTCTCAGGTCCAACCCTGACATTGTCATCAAACCCGCTGACAAGGGTGGTGCTGTTGTTGTCTGGCGCACTGACCTCTACCTCATGGAGGCTGAGCGTCAACTCGCAGACACCTCCTCCTACCTCTCCCTGGGCCATGACCCCACCACTGAACATCAAGCCATTGTTTCCAGGACTGTCACTGACCTCATCTCCTCTGGGGATCTTCCTCCCACAGCTTCCAACCTGATAGTCGCCCAACCTCGGACGGCCCGCTTCTATCTCCTACCCAAAATCCACAAACAGAACTGCCCTGGTAGACCAATCGTCTCAGCTTGCTCCTGCCCCACAGAACTCATTTCTCGTTATCTTGACTCCCTTCTCTCTCCCCTTGTCCAGTCCCTTTCCACCTACATCCGTGATTCCTCTGACACCTTACGTCACATCAACAATTTCCAGTTCCCTGGCCCCAACCGCTTCCTCTTCACCATGGATGTCCAATCCCTCTACACCTCCATCCCCCACCAGGATGGTCTGAGGGCCCTTAGCTTCTTCCTCAAACAGAGGCCTGAACAATCCCCATCCACCACTACTCTCCTCCGTCTGGCTGAACTTGTTTTCACGCTGAACAATTTCTCCTTCAACTCCTCTCACTTCCTCCAAATAAAAGGCGTGGCTATGGGTACCCGCATGGGCCCCAGCTATGCCTGTCTCTTTATGGGGTATGTGGAACATTCCTTGTTCCAGTCCTACTCCGTCCCCCTTCCACAACTCTTTCTCCGGTACATCGATGATTACTTCGGTGCTGCTTCATGCTCTTGTCGGGACTTAGAAAAATTTATTAATTTTGCTTCCAATCTCCACCCCTCCATCATTTTCACGTGGTCCATCTCTGACACTTCCCTTCCCTTCCTTGACCTCTCTGTCTCAATCTCTGGTGATAGACTGTCCACCAATATCCATTACAAACCCACCAACTCCCACAGCTACCTCCACTACAGCTCCTCACACCCCCCTTCCTGTAAGGACTCCATCCCATTCTCTCAGTTCCTTCGCCTCCGTCGCATCTGTTCCGATGATGCTACATTCAAAAACAGTTCCTCTGACATGTCCTCCTTCTTCCTTAACCGAGGTTTTCCACCCACGGTCGTTGACAGGGCCCTCAACTGTGTCCGGCCCAACTCCCGCGCATCTGCCCTCACACCTTCTCCTCCCTCCCAGAAACATGATAGGGTTCCCCTTGTCCTCACTTATCACCCCACCATTCAAAGGATCATCCTCCGCCATTTCCGCCAACTCCAGCATGATGCCACCACCAAACACATCTTCCCTTCACCCCCACTATCGGCATTCCGTAGGGATTGCTCCCTCCGGGACACCCTGGTCCACTCCTCCATCACCCCCTACTCCTCAAACCCCTCCTATGGCACCACCGCATGCCCACGCAAAAGATGCAACACCTGCCCCTTCACTTCCTCTCTCCTCACCGTCCAAGGGCCCAAACACTCCTTTCAAGTGAAGCAGCATTTCACTTGCATTTCCCCCAACTTAGTCTACTGCATTCGTTGCTCCCAATGTGGTCTCCTCTACATTGGAGAGACCAAACGTAAACTGGGCGACTGCTTTGCAGAACACCTGCGGTCTGTCCACAAGAATGACCCAAACCTCCCTGTCGCTTGCCATTTTAACACTCCACCCTGGTCTCTTGCCCACATGTCTGTCCTTGGCTTGCTGCATTGTTCCAGTGAAGCCCAATGCAAACTGGAGGAACAACACCTCATCTTCCGACTACAGCCTTCCGGACTGAATATTGAATTCAACAACTTTAAGTCTTGAGCTCCCTCCCCCATCCCCACCCCCTTTCTGCTTCCCCCTTCCTTTTGTTTTTTTCCAATAAATTATATAGATTTTTCTTTTCCCACCTATTTCCATTATTTTTAAATATTTTAAAATCTTTTATGCTCTCCCCACCCCCACTAGAGCTATACCTTGAGTGCCCTACCATCCATTCTTAATTAGCACATTCGTTTAGATTACATCACCAACTTTAACACCTATGTGTTCTTTTGTTCTATTGTTGGTGACATCTTTTGATGATCTGCTTCTATCACTGCTTGTTTGTCCCTACAACCACACCAACCCCCTCCACTTCTCTCTCTCTCTCTCTCTGTCTGTCTCTCTCCCCACCCCACCCCCCCCCCACCCCGCCCCCAACCACACACCTTAAACCAGCTTATATTTCAACTCTTTCCTGGAGTCGAACTCAAGTTCTGTCGAAGGGTCATGAGGACTCGAAACGTCAACTCTTCTCCGCCAATGCTGCCAGACCTGCTGAGTTTTTCCAGGTAATTCTGTTTTTGTTCTCGTTACTACATACACTTTCCTGTAGTCTATACAAAATCTAGTGGATCCATCCAGCTTAGGAACCAATGCTACCGTTTAACTCCAGCCACTTTGGCTAGGCTCAATCAATTGATTTTCCAGCATATATCGGATCTTTGTTCCTAACTGAACTTGTTTTTCTGGGCTCAATCAATAATTATGTTGTTTTACTGGCACTGAGTCCCCTACGTCCAAATCATATCTAGCTAACGTAGTACATCTGGGGGTATCCCTACAAATTCCCTTATACTTCCTAAGTAACCTTATTAAATCTTCCTTGGCCCTTCCTCTAAATATGAAAACACAGTGTCTAACTGTGTCAGTATTGTCGTATTGGCTAGTTGAATTGTAGGGGGTTCACTTTAGACACTGTCTACTTCTCCTTCTACCTTGCCCTTACTGCCTCTGTCATCCTCTACTACTCCTACCACCTGGCACACTTACTCTATCTTATCATCTTCTCTGCAATTATATTGCTTCAACATGTTTATGTGACATAACTGTTTCTTCTTCCTACACTCAGGACTATATATCAGATAAATCACTTTACTAACTTGCCTAACTCTCTTATAGGAGCCACTGAATTTCACTTTCATGGGTTCACCTGCAAAAGATTAAAATACCAATACTTCATATCCTGCTTGGAACATTCTAGTTGTAGCATATTTGTCTGCCCATTTTTTCATTTTGGCTTGGGAAATTTTTAAGTGCTCTTGTGCTACTTTACATGCTCCTGTGAGTCTTTTTAGAAACATGGACATGTAATCCAACATGGAGGATTCATCTTTCTGTTTTCCTTAATCACTTTAAATGAACCTCTTATTTCATGACCATAGATCAATTTGATTGGACTAAATCCAGTGAATTCATTTGGAGAATCTCTGGGAGCAAATATTAAGAAATCTAATCCTTTGTCCCAATGCTTTGAGTATTCATGGCAATAGGTCTTAATCATGGTTTTGAGAGTCTGATGGTATCTCTCTAAAGCTCCCTGTGCCTGTGGGTGATAGGCAGCATTATTTGATACCTAAATTGCTGTTATGTCCTGGAAAACTTTACACATGAAGTTAGAACCTTGGTCAGATTGTATTTCAATTGGTAGGCCATAACAAATTAAAAACTGAGTTAACTTTTCCACTACCACCTTAGCTGTAATTGTCCTTAAAGGAATAGCTTCTAGAAATCAGGTTGTCATATCCATGACTAGGAGGATATACTGATGTCCTGCTTTCGTTCTGGTAATGGTCCTACAGAATCTACTAATACCCAACTGAATGGTTCTTCAAAAACTGGTATGGGCATTAAAGGTGCTGGTTTGATTACATGTTGAGGTTTACCTACTACCTGACATGTATGACACATTTGACAAAATTGCACTAAGTCCTTATGAAGTATTGGCCAGGTAAAATACCTGTTTATCAATGCTTGGGTTTTCTGTATTCCTACATGCCCTGCCATAGGGATTTCACGTGCAACTCACAATATCTCCTTACGATATTTGGGTGGTACCACTATCTGATGAACAACCATCCATCTCTCATCTGCAGGTTTGTAAAGGTGTCTCCACTTCCTCATCAAAGCTCTGTGTTTAAGGTAATAGCACTCTGGAATTCCTCCTGCCTCAGCTTCAGTGTGAGCTGACTGTGCTAACTTGTTTAACTCTGGAACTGCTTTCTGAGCCTCAAATAATGAAGACCTACCAAACACTTCCTTTGAATTATCCTCATGCTTAAAGCAAGTTTCAGCTACTCTAACATCTGCTCATGGTATTACTTTGACCTCTGGTAATGGACTTTGTTTAGCCGTTGCTCTGGTCACCACACCCAATGGATAATACCAGGAACTTGTTCTTGTAGCTGTTCCATCTCTTTAGCTTCTCTCAGACTTTCCATAGTTATGGCCGAAGCTATAACCTTCACTCCTGCCAAATCATTCCCCAGGAGTAAATCAACTCCATCAATGGGTGATTTCTTAACCACACCAACAACAACTAATCCAGACAACAAATCACATTCCAATTGCACTTTGTACAATGGAACTGGGATATACTCTCCATTTATCCAGTTTACCAATACTTCAGCTTTCATTGAACTCTCTGGAGAGAAAACTAGGTCCTTTTCCAGCAAAAGAGTTTGAGTATCTTCTGTGTCCCTTAATATAGTTATGGGTTTAGCTGCATCATTTGATGAAAAAGGGGTTATCTTTCCTTTAGACAAAAACCCTTTATATCTCTCATCTACCTTATTCACTTCACCTGCATTCACAGCAGTATTTACCTCCAGACTCTTATTTGTAGTTAAAGCTACAATTTGGTCCGTGACTTTTTCTTTTTGAGTTCCCTTTTTGGATTCACTCTTCTGACCTCCAATAAGTCCCATGGGCTTCCCTCGCAACTTCCAGCATTCTAAACAAATGTGTCCCACTTTATTACAATGTAAACACTTAGGCCTTCGAGTTTCACCTCCACCCTCAGTACCTTCATTCCTGATCTGGGGAGAAGATCTCAAGGCATTCCCAGCTATCCATTCTTTACCCTGGCTACTTGCCTTCCTTTCACTCTCCCACTTTCTATCCTTTACAAATTTATGGGGTGTTGGAAAAAAGGTTTAGTTTTATGGATCAGCTCATAATTGTCAGCCATTACTGATGCCTGTCTAGCAGCTACAACCCTTTGGTCTTCAACATGGGTTCTTATTACAGAAGGTAGGGAGTTTTTAAATTCTTCTAAGAGAATGGTCTCTCTGAGAACCTCATATGTAGTTTCAACTCCGAATGCTTGTATCCACCTGTCAAAACTAGTTTGCTTAACCCTTTTAAATTCAATGTAAGTTTACCTCAGCTGTTTCCTTAAATTTCAAAACGTTTGCCTGTATGCTTCAGGGACCAACTCATATGCACTCAAAATGGCCTTTTTCACCACATCATAATCCCTAGAAACCTCCTTTGACAATGAAGCATAAATTTCCTGTGTTCTACCTGTCAATTTGCTCTGCATGGGTAATGTCCAATTTTCCTTTGGCCAGTTCATCTGTTTAGCCATCTTCTCAATTTTTTTTTATTATTAATTCACGGGATGTGGGCTTTGCTGGCTGGGCCAGCATTTATTGCCATCCCTAGTTGGCCTTAAGAAGGTGATAGTGAGCTGACTTCTTGAATCACTGCAGTCCATATGGTGCAGGTACACCCACAGTGCTGTTAGGAAGGGAGTTCCAGGATTTTGACCCAGCGACAATGAAAGAACGGCGATATATTTCCAACTCAAAATGAAATAAATAATGCTTCAATATCAATTTCCTCAAATTTTTGAAGATCTTGCAGACATGTAAACATCTCCCCACTGATTTCTGATCTGGAGATAAGTCCTATCTCATCTATTGGTGTCTCTGGCAGTCAAAGCTGGAATTGTCTCTCTTTTTCTCTTTCCTCCTTTTCTAATTCCCTTTCTTGTTTCCTTTCTCTCTCCTGCCTTTCTGCCTGTTCCCTTTGAAATGCCCTTTCTCTTTCTGCTACTTCTAGTTCCAATTTTTTATTTGCAACTGAATTTGAGTGCATTCCAATGAACCACCCCTTGGAGAACTTGGTCTCTATGGTATTCTTTCTAATTTCAAATGCTGTGCCATCTCTTCAATTATCTTTGCCTTCCTGGTTTTGGCAGGCAATCCTACTCTTAAACTTATTTGCCAATTCAATTAACCTGGCTTTTGGGATCCCTTGTAAAATTATCAGGGGCATCTCTTCCACTTGCAGGAAAGTTTTAGCATTTTCCAGTGCCATCATATTTTTGATAGTACAAACCTGGTGTTTCCTTTTAGCTTTTGTTACTTACTAAATCTACACCCAAATCGTCGCTGTCTTTTGTTTCAAAATATCTGGGTCGAACCCCCAAACTTTATCATGATTCACTGAAGATAGTGTGCTACAATATCAAGATCCACTGCTCCCTGAGCTGCAACAAATGTGAAAAGTTTGATCAAACCACCAGATTGCTCCAATTCTACCTAACTGTTTAATTTAGGTTAACATAATACGAGCACTAGGTTTGTAAACTTAGTAAGTAAATAACTGTATAATGAGCAAATTGTCTTTAATTAGTGGCAACAAGAAATAAATATTAACTGCTAACTTCTAACACTATAGCTTAAACTCTACCCCCTTCTTAAGCACTCATACATACACCCTCCCCCCCACCCCGCATGGATTTTAAGGGTGGGATAAAACAGTTCAGTAGTACAAATCTGAGTACAGGATTTGTTGCGTTAATTTTGATTGATGTCTTCCAAATTCTTTTCTGATTTGGTTGATGAGACAAGGTGGTCTTCCAGCACTTTCAGTATTTAGTCCATTGGTTGAGAACTTGCTTTTTAATGTCTCTAACAGTGGTTTTCGCCTTTTCCTCAGAGGTTTCCTCAGAGAGAGAGCAGGTTATAGCGATATGAGGAAAAGAGATTTTAGATGTTTTCTCTTTGCAGGCTAGGAGCTTTCTGTTGCTCTGCCCTCACACTACCTGGTCACCTGGTCAGGAGCCAATTAAAATACTGTTGTCAGGTAGCTCCCATGGTCCAGGACTCCTTTCCCGCACCATCCTGTCTTTCGTGGCACGCTCTGTTCCAGGACTGCAATATTGCATATATCTCTCATCCTTTTCCAGTGGACCCGTCCTTTAAACTGCAGCCATTGCAATCCCAATCTACAGTCCAACAGAAAATAAAAAGATATGTTCTTTATAACAGTCCAACAGAAATAAAAAAAAATGTTCCTTACACGAGGAACTGACTTTGAGACATTATTGTTTAGACAATGTCAGACAGCATTGATTTGTTACCCCTGGCCCAGCATGACTCCCAAGTTTATTTCCATTACCTTTAATGCATTTATTATTTGGTGACACTGCCGAGCAACCCAGGAACTACAGCACAACAGAAGACTTTTCAGCTCCAGCAAAAAACGCAAGAGGCATGTGTGTATCTGAAGAATTCTCTGCATGGGCTGATTAGCAGCCAGTGAAAACAAAGGTCTCAAGCTGTGATTTGAGTACTTCTCGTATAATGATGATTATTAATCATCTTGTGCTTTTCTCAGCAGTCCAGACGCTTCACTGTCTGTAATCAGTGCAGCATTCAATGCTGAATTAATGTGTTTCATCCAGCCTACTTGTCTCTTTCAATAGCCCACAGAGCTATTTGTGTGCAGGGTTTTGGACAAGGGCAGAGGGTTAAGGGGAGGAAAAGCAGCAAGAATTCCCACTTTTAATCACTATCCTGTGACCGGGGCTGAAAAACATGTGTGTGTTGACATCAGTAAGGATAGGATTTGCTCTGATGCATGCTCTAGTAAGGCCAAATAGCCTGCCAACACTCATGTCTGGGCTCACATGTGTAGATGGCCATTTGAGTGAGGTGCTTATGGAATCAAATGCCAGAAAATGTCAGCAACTTCAGAAGCAAAAGGAAGAAGTTGGAAAACAAACAACTTGACACAAGATGAACAGTGGTTGGTTTGTTGTGCCAAGTGGCTGCTTTCAGTTCCGAAGAACCTTTATGCCCTTTTCTGATTAAGCTAAACTCGAGCAGCTTATTATCAATCTTAAAGTTAAAAAAATTCTGGGAGTCCCAAATATTTAAAACAAAATACATAAAAAGCCAGTTCCCTGATGTTGCACTCAATAAGTGATCACTTACAGTCCATGTGGAATCCTTAGCGCTTTGTTATCTCAAAGATTGAATGCCGTGAGGAAAGAAGCGAATGCCACCATTTCCCTTCTTTGCCTCCTAATTTTGGAACTTCTTGGTTGCTGCATTTTTAAAATTCATTATTGAGATATGGGCATCACTAGTGAAGTCAACATTTATTGCCCATCCACAGTTGCCCTTGGCCAGGTGGTGACAGGCCTTCTTCTTGAACCACTGCAGTCCTTGTGATGAAGATACTCCCACACTGCCAGTAAGTGGGGAGTTCCAGGATTCTGACCCAGCTACAATGAAAAAATGGTGAATTATGCCCAAGTCTGCCGCCCTTGTCCTTGTCCTTCTAGGTGATGGAGGTGGCGGGTTTGGACGATGCTGTCACTTGGACTACATGCAGTAGCTTGTTGCTGGCTGACTTGATGAAAAAGGAAGAGAGCAGGAAGTTGCACCAACATAGGGTATTGACTTACATCCTAACTAAATTCCATGGATTTCACTAGCTTTTGTAGAAACTATCAAGAAGTTGAGAAGGATTGAGTATGCTGAAAAGATCACAGCAGCTGAAAATATCATTTTTACATCTTCGATTTTTATTGTCAAGAATATTGTCACCATTCTGTCACTCCATGCTGATTTGCAAAATCCAACCATAATCCATAACATCATATTTCTATTTGCCTGAGCTCTACTTGAACAACACTGATGGGGGTTGCTGCCCCCACCCTGGGATTCCACTCAGCTTTGCTGATTGATTCTTGTTTCTATTTGGTGCGTTAATTAGGAAAGTGGATTTCAGTGAGTGTAATAATGGTTCCTCAATGGTGATGGCTACACTTCAGCATAATCTACTGGTTTGTAAAGCACTTTGGGATGACCTGAAGACTTAATGAGGTAAATGCAAGCTCTTCTTCACATTTAAGTATTTGCTATTTGCAATTTACATCCGAGTGCATGCTCCTGTGGTTAAATGTTTGTTCATGCAGTTTGCGGTTCCTTATAAAAAAAGGGTAACATTTTATGAATTTTAAAATTTCTTCAGTGTTTGGAAAAACAGCAGGGTAGAAGTTTGTCTCAGGCAGTGGCACAAAATTGCAGGGGAGGGGTGATACTGGATCAACCACCTGTTGTACACAGCATCTGATATTTAATCTCACTGACTGCAATGGAACTGTATCAAGCACTGCATAAACAGCCCATCTAATAATGCCTGCTTAACGTCACCACCCGAGATGAATTTTTGCTCAAGTATGTTGCATCAACGAATCAGTGTGGCAAAACTTTAGCTACATTCTATAATCTAAAAACTGGAACCGTTCTGATGAAGGACCTCTTTTTAAAAGACCCACTTGTTTATTTTTTCTTTTCAGAGATTGATGGAATTGCAGTGTAATTTCAACATTTTTTTTGCTTTTATAACAGGAACCAAAATGTTTTCCAGTAAACTTCACAATGACCGCAGTATTGAGAATCATGACACTCGGCCCCTTTCTCCTTTCCTCCAAACTTGCCTGCAACCAAAGCTGATTACAAGAGTTCCATTGTATGCAAGGACAGCATTTCACAAATGCTTGTTTTTTTAATTTCTCAGTTCAATGTTTTTCTTTCAAAGATGAAAATGTAACATTACACTCACCTTAATTAAACACAGTAATACCATACCTCTGAATTATTCAGTTGATAGAAGCCTTTCCAATTCACTATAACAACTATTTTCAGAGGGAGAAAAATATTCCAATACAATAGGAACCAAATATGGAGAATGGGTCATTTTTAAGTTAAAATGATTTGGTTGAATATGTTGGCATCAATCTAAACAAAAAGAGATTGTGACCAGAAGTGCAAGCAAAATCTTTAGGTTAATACAACTGACATACTCACATAACTATTCCAGTCTACTCTGAGGGTGCACTGGAAGATCAGTGGAAGTGTTGAAATGTAGGTTCACTCCTAAGCGCTCCCATATGGTTGCTATCTTACTGAAGTTACCAATGGTTCAACCTGGGTTTCCTCCCACACTTGCCTTACTTTGGGAAATGGTTAAGTACATTGCACTTGGGGACATAATTATAGGTGAATTATAATAGTGCTCATTGATGCAGTTGCATATCCAGATTATATTTCTGAGCCTTTGCTTCCCTTCCTATCCTATATATGTTGGTTGCTGTTTAAGCTTGCTCACGGCCTCAAGTGCTCCTCCACTGCTGCAGATATCTAGCCAAGCATTATACCCAGGTTAACAAACAGAAAAGTTAAAAAAAAATTGTGTCTACAGCACCAATCTTGTGTGTCCACAGAATCCTTCCCATGTCTTTGAAACTTGGCAGAATATCACAATGTGAGAACATAAGAAATAGGAGCAAGTGTAGGCTATATGGTCTCTTGAGTTTGCTCTGCCATTCACAAAGAGTAAAGCTGATCTTGGACCTCAACTCCACTCTCCTGCTTAATTTCTACATCCTTTGAATCCCCTTTAGTCCAAAAATCAATTGATCTCAGTTTTGAATACATTCAATGACTGAACATCCACAGCCCTCTGGGGTTGAGAATTCCAAACGTTCACAGCCCTCTGAATGAAGAAACTTCTCCTCGTCCCAGATGGAAATGGCTGACCCCTTACCTTAAGACCACACCCTCTAAATCTTGACTCTCCTGCTAGGAGAAACAGCCTCTCAGCATCAAGACTTCATTTCAACTTGAACTAACCACCAAGTTTATTCAATTATTTGCCCCATTTCTACGCACAAATGGTAGCATAAATGTTCAGAATCTTTACAAAGTTCTTACAGGTTCACAATTATCGGTGACTACCGAATATATTGTGGATGGAGCTCGGATGAGACCGGAATCCTATTGGCTTCATTCAAACTAACAGGCAACCTAAACCAATCATATTCCAGGTCTATTCCTTTATTTTTTTCTCTCTCCAACAACTTATTCCTTTTTGTATGGCACTGACTTACGTTGAGGTTATGGTTTCATAGGCATGGTTGGGCCGAGGACACTACCCTGAGGAACTGCTGCAGTGATGGCCTGGAGCTGAGATGACTGACCTCCAACAACCATAACCATCTTCCTTTGTGCTAGGTCTGAATCCAACCAGCAGAGAGTTTTCCCCCTGATTCCCATTGACTGCAGTTTTCTAGGATTTCTTGATGCCCCACTCAGTCAAATGTGGCCTAGATGTCAATGGCAGTCACTCTGACCTCACCTCGGGAATTCAGCTCTTTTGTCCATGTTTGAACCAAGGCTGTAATGAGGTCAGGAGCTGAGTGGCCTTGGCGGAACCCAAACTGGACGTCAGTGAGCAGGTTATTACTGAGCAAGTGCCGCTTGATGGCAATGTTGATGACCCCCTCCATCACTTTACTGCACAAGCTATCCAGCAGAAGATAGTATAGATTGATCAGGAAAGAGAACCATGGTTGATTTTATGCCGCTTCAATCGGGGGATCTTGAAGCTGATTGTAAAATGCTGGCTGCGACTAACCCCTAGAAGATTTAATCCAGTTTTAAGCAGTTCCTATTTGAATGAATTAGTCCTTCACTTGATCACCCAGCTGAGGCCAGGGATTTATATTTTAGTAGCTCATTGCACAGGTTGTTATTGGACAGTAAATGGCACTTCAGCATCCAAATCTACTTGTTCCTTTCTTATTTTATCTCTCTGGTCTATTAACAGTGGTCCTTGCATTCTAAAATTCTGCTGGCTATGTTATGCAAAATGTATGATGATTGTCACCACCAGAGCTTGCCCCCATCAGCGATGGGAAATTCCTAAGGGAGTTGTTCCTCAGGGGGAGGGTGCAGTGGTGGGTGAGCCATTCACCTTCCCATAGTATGCGGCCTGAGGGGTGGATGTTTTTGTAGGTATTGGCATGCAGTATGTCCCGGCATTAGATCTGATGTGAGGCCAAAGCCAATGAGACACTAAAAGCCCTGATTCCACTCACGGGGCAAAATTTTCTGGCTGGTGGGAGGGCAGAGATGCCCGCGATCGGGTGCTCGCCGCCATTTTATGCGGGCAGGCAAATTAAGGCCTGCCCAGCGTGAATCGCGGCTCCCAAGGACAGCAGGAGTGGGTGGGCGGCGGTGGGACTGCAATGGCTGCCGGATCCAATGGCAACCCGGCGACCCTGTTTTAAAAAGCTGCTGCAGCCTTTCAAAGGCTGTGACTCATGGCCAGTGGAAGGACTCCCCAGAGCGCTGCTGGTGAGCAGTCCAGGCAGGTGGGTAGGGCACAGGGGGGCACTGTGCCCCTCGTTTTTCGGACGATTGCCTTGCTGCCCTTCTTGAGGAGGTGGCAGCACGGCAGGAGGCCCGCGTACCCCAGGATGGGAGGAGGAAACCCCCCCCACATGACCAAACGTGCCTGGGAGGAGGTGCCGGAAGTGGTGAGCTCCTGCAACATTGTGCAGCGCACCTGGATCCAGCGTCACAAGCGCTTCAATGACCTCTTGCGCTTGGGAAGGGTGCGTACTATGTTGGCATTGGTCCCTTCACCCAGCAGGTAGGCTTCCCCCCTGGCACCGCCCCCTGCCCCCCCACCTCCCCTGCACAAGTCTGAGTGTAGTGACTGCATTGAATCATTGAAGGCATGTGCCTTCACAGGGTGGGCCAGCAGATATTGCCCATGCCGAGGTCACCCTGAGAGGGTGGTGAAGAGATGGGTTCTGCAGCCGCAGCATGTGGTACACTGAGACCCACATTACTGTTTTGGGGGCAACGTGGAGGAGCTGGAACTCCAGGACATGTCAAAGTCAGGGTGATGACATGCTGGGAGGGGAGCTTCAAGGTGCAGGGCACCGATCGATCTGCTGACCTCTGTGCTCCAAGTGGTTGTGCCTCCTTGCTATGGAAGGTTAGACCATGTGGTGCCAAATCTGATGTAGGCAGCATTTGGCTAAGGGGGTGGGGGAGTGGGGAGCAGGCCTAGCATCTTTGTGTAAGTGTTCAACAGCAGCGGGGTGAGGAGGCACTGGAGCCCTGCAATGTCCTACTCTGGTTGGGGTGGGCTGACGTAAATAGAATCCAGGTACAAGTAGCACTAATCAATGCTCCTCTCTCCTTTTCAGCAGAAGAATGCACATAATGCAGCCGAGAGGGTGAGGACTGGCAGAGGGCTGGCCCAGGTGGCAATGCTTAGCCAGTTTGAGCAGGAGGCCCTGGATTTGGAGAGGTGCCATGCGTCCAGGTCCACTGGTGTCAGTGAGGCTGGGGTGCCACGTGCAGGTATGTTTGCCCAGCAGTGAGGTCACCATTGTTCTCCCAGCAGCCATGGCAGTGCTGAATGTTCAATGATTGAAGTTTGCAACATGGCTTGACCATTGCTTAAGGAAGGATGAGTGCATAATGATCCAGGGGACAGGGATGTACAATGACATTGGCTCCACATTAACTAATCAAATATCCTTGTTCTTCCTTTCAGCATCAGTGGAGCAGGGATGGGGGAAGGAGCAGCAGAGGCCCCCTCTCATACCTGAGGGCCCTGAAGTCTCGGACTCACCAGCGTCACACCATCTCTGCTAGGCAAGCACCAGCGTAGATATTAACATCATCGGCTAGTGTCCCGGGGCACAGAAGTGAAGGCATTTCACAGTCGCTAGAGGAACTGGCAGAGACAGAGAGTGGCCATGGTGTCAGCAGCTTGAGGACTGCAGGGAACCAAGCACATGCTCAGTCGGTGCCTTTGGAGTCGTCTGCGACGCAGCAAACGCAGGAAATGCAGCAGGATGTGCACGAGCACCTAGTGGAGATACATGAGGCTATGCTTGGCTTGGTGTCCGTGGTGGAGGAGTCTATGCAGACCATCGCTAATGCAATGAGCCTCTTGGCCGAGCACCATGCGTCATCCATGGAGAGAGTGGCAACTTTCATGGAAAAGCTCCCCCAGGAGACCAATCAGGGCTTCCTGGGGATGCGTTCAGACCAGCAAGCCCTCACATTAGCATTGATCCCAGCTGGTCAGTGCCAGTGTGAGAGATGGTCTGGGCACCAAGTTTCCCAGCTTGGTGCCCATCCATCCTTGGTGAGCAGGGAGGTCCGAACTGACCTCACTTTCGGCGCAGTAGCTGCATGCCGTCTCTGCGGGGTCCTCTCAGGGTGTTCCAGATGAGGGTAGCAGCTCCTCCGCCCCTCTGCCAGTGACCATGGCATCGAGTGATGCTTCAACAACTGGGGAGATGCCAGCTGTGGAACTGGCAGCTCCCTCCCAGGCACCAATGGGAAAATTCTGCCCAAAGAGTCAAGTAGGCGTCAGGGTGTGCAGCAGTCTTATCCAAGCTGACCCCCATTTGGACAGAGTTTCTTATTTGTGAGTAGCCCCAGACCTCCCTCCTGAGACTCCACCTCATACCTTGAGCTTTCACTCAGAAAATCCCTCTATGTCAGCTCACTCTACGCATACAGGGCTCCTGCACACTTCCTACTTACACGCCCTCGTCTTACATCTGGTCATGCATAGCATTCCACCCTGCCATCTGATAGAGGTGGAGGGACCCCAAAGGAGGAGTCTCTATGTGGAAGTGCTTCCTGTGCCATTGAGTGATTAGGGTGTGAAGAGTGTCATACAAAGCAGTCCTGACAAATAAGTTGTCAGGGGCGTACAGGCCCCTGGTGGTATTAGGAAAATTCCAGTTTGCCTCTGTTAATTGGCCATTAAATTACCTGAATTGGATATCTGCCACTTGCAGGCAGGTATCCCTTCCACCAGATCCTGTCTCTGCACAAATAGCCCAGGGCCTGGCAAACCAACGTGAATTCTTATGCCTACCCTCCTCCCTACTCCGCTCTGAAAATGCTGGCCAGGACTTCCACCTCACAGAGGATGTATTCCTGGAAGGTTGATCAGATGGCATTGCATCATATAACATCTGGTCACATGATATCTGGTCACATGACACTCATTCATTGTTTGCAGATGCTATTGTGAACATTATCTTTGCTCATGGTTTTGTGTTAGCAAGAAAGAGAAGGCCACTTGTCAGCACATGCCAACCACAGGCATGCAGTTCCAAAATAAAAAGATCCTGTGGAAAAAAAACTGGAATTCAATAGAAACAAGAAAGTTGACACAACTATGACTGTATTGAAATACAGGAAAGGACTTAATGGAGAATGGGAGGGCAGAGGTGAGATTCAAATCTGTTTGATGGACCGAGGTGGGATGGTGTTCAACGGGTTGGCACAGGTGGAGTCAAGAACTGTTGAGAAGGAAATGAATTATTGGAATGAAGGGAGATGGCTAGTTTCAGGAGAAGCAAGGTCAGAGGCAGCTTCAGCAATGTAGACCAAAACTAGTGATGTGTTTGCAGTGGTTCATGAGTTTTGGATTCATTGGTGTTTGTCTTTGGGCAAGGAAGATGTTCGAGGTAGTCACACTCACTGGTTTTCAATCACATAAGTTTTCCTTGTATTTTAACTTTGGATAGTGTTTTTCCCCATATCCAATGAAATTCTGACCTCCCCACCACCTGTCTCTAAAGCACTATCTGATACCAAAAAAAAAGTGAGGCAACAGTGGTAGCACTGGATATCCACAATGTCCTGGTCCCTGAAACCGCTGTATTGTTTGAACTGAGCATGTTCTAGTGCTGTCTGGTTTGGTTGCAAGAGAGCTGTACTGAGTCAGGAGCTGTACTGTGTGAGAAGGAACTAGACAAAGGATTAATTACTCACATTCCAGATACAACAGCAAAGGTCAGCAGTCCAGCTAACAGATGTTTCTGCCATGTTGTTCACAGGAGTTCTGGAATTGCAGAAGACCCCAGGCCAATTCAGGAGGGTTAGCAACCCTATTCTAAAGGGTTGGTTGAGGAATATTGTTGATGCAGAGAAGAAAGAGCTGTACCCTACAATTAAGCATGTTATATCTGACCTGATTTATGCTGTCACCAGTTATATTGGTCAATGGTCGGTCACGAGAAATTTTTAGTTCTGCTTTATTTTCATCATGATGCATGAATTCTGTTCTTCTGTTACCATGATCACCTGATTAATGTGTTTCCTGTGCTGTATGCACAGGAGAAATATGAAAAGACATTATTAGAAGTTACGCTTCCTACGATTGGTTGATATTTCCTTTAGTTTACAGCATTTGCCATTAGACAGACATGCCATTGTGATATGTGTTATACAGCTCCATTGACTATCTTTATGACAGAAACACATTCTGTGCTTTTTTTTTGTGTGCAGACAACATTAATGAGCTGAGTGGTATTATGGGGATCAATTTTTATGCTAACTTATAAAATTAAGCTGTGTCATGTTGGGTATGGCACACAACAGAAAAAAAAAGGCATGCATTGATATAGAGTCTTTCACAACCTCAGAATATCTCAAAATGATTTACTGCCATTGTAGCACATTTAAAGTGTAGCCACCATTGCAATATAGAATACATGGCAGCCAATTTGTCCATAGCAAGCTCCCACGAATAGCAATGAGATAATGAACAAATCATCCATTTCTTTTTAGTAGATGTTGGTAGTGGGATAAATGTTAGCCAGGATATTGGGGAGAAATCCTCATTTTTTTCTTCAAAGTGCTACTGTCTTTTATGTTCATCTGAGAGGGTGGATGGACCCTCAGTTTAATGTCTCATCCAAAAGGCAGTGCTGCACTTTTTCAAACTGTTAGTCTAGATTTTGCACTCAACTCTCTGGAGTGGAACTTGACCCCACCACCTCTGCCTCAGAGGCAAGCATGCTACCCACCAAGCCACAGCTAGTATCTCTATATGGTGTAGTACAGAACTGGCCATCCGTGTTGAATAGTTTCTGAGTTGTAGTATTAGTGACAGAGTTGATCTGCAGACACTTCTTGGGTGGAAATTTTAAATTTATTTACAATATGCTTAGCAGCAACTTTACATGTGCTTTCAACTCCAACTCTAGCTCTACACTGACTGCTGAGGTAGCCTGCACTACTCTCCTATTGGTTACTCTCCTATTGGATCAAGTGATCTTCCTTAACAAGTATTATTCTTAAAGGCACATTACAGACTAAATAAAACCGTAATTACTACACACAGCTCGTGAGCTGCATGCAGCTCTTTGGCACACAGACTGTGGCTCATTCCTTGTGCTGTGAAACCAGTTAAATCATCCATTAGAGGTAGGTAAACAGCCAGGTGCAGCCTCAGCTTCACAGAACGAGAGAGCTGGAGTCCGGGCAGCAGCACTGAGGGGAGGGAAGGAGGAGGGTTAAAATCAACGGTTCGTTCCAGCAGTGTCGTGAGATTTCTTTTGTAGTTTCCCGCTGGTCTTACATAAGGTCATGTGACCCTCAGTGTCATTTTATTTTGGCTCCCTAACCTACTCTCTCACTGCTGACTCTCCAACTTGCGGCTTCTGTGTGGAAAGGGAGGAACCAGTTTAATACAGAACAGGATTGAGAGATTCTACTGTATTGGGACACAGGTAACCTGATTCAGATTTGTGGTTCAGTAGGCATTTACAGCTTTTTTCCAAATAAAATCAATCTTTTTTTTTAACCTTTTTGACTGATTTTCCACATTGGAAGAGGCTGCAACCGTCAGTTAAGCAGCAAGCATGGGCTAGCCCTGACGTGTGTCAGTGAAGCAGATTTATTTTTGCCGCAATCTGCATTGTTTGTGAGATGAGAGAGGAAAAAGCTGGATCAAGGAAGCCTGGAAGGTTAGGGAGGAAAAAAAACTTAAGGTTTTCTCACAGAAGTGTGCACAATAGTAATAAAAATGTGTCTGTAAAGGTTGTTCATGTCTTGCGGCTCTCAAACGCCTCAAGATTATCGTATGCAGCTCTAAGGTTCATACGATTCAGCCGCCCCTCCTTTAATAAAATTCTTCCTTAAATCAAAGTATATGTTTTTCATTTTTTTGGTTCTGAAGGTGGGGATATCAGCGACATGAAATGGAATACTTGTTTACTTTTGGAACCCAATATCAAGCACTCCTGGGCCAAGTGCAAGTCTTTTAGAGGGTAAACCGCTCAAACAGGGTTGAGATTCACATTATTCCTGAGCTGCAGCCAGGACATTCCAAGCAGCAGGAAAATTGCAGCCTGATAGTTTGCAATAACACTCCTGCATGAGTCAAGAAAGGCAAGTCAAACTTTTACCCTATGTGCCTTGCTTTGCAACCTTGAGATGGCACTGCTACACTAAGACGAACATGACATTTTCTTTTTTACACCAGGCCCTATATGGCCGTCATGAGTGAAATTACCAGTGTAATGGTAATTTAAATTATGGTTAATATTTGTACTGTAGATTTGTGCTGAATAGGAAGTGCGTTAAAGCTGCGCACCCATATTGACAGTATAGTTACATAGCTGCCAGTGAGAGGCGTCTGAATTAGATTAGTTCTCAAGATATCAAAGAGCAATGTACTAACCTATTGCATAAAAAGAGTCTCACACCTCTCCTAAAATTCTATCTAATCAATGCTCAACCTCAAGTGTATATCAGGAAAACAGGTTTTACTGTAATAACATAATGAATCAACCCTTTACACTACAGCTTAGATATTTCCCTCCAGTATCCATGGAGAAAACACAGCCAGCCCCTAAGGCCTATGTTATTGGAATCTCCATTGGAGATCTGCTTAGAGATTCTTGGAAATACCATAAGACCAATGTGGACTGATGTGCTGAGACACCTTCTATCAGTTTTACTGGCCAAATGCCATATGCTTTCCAGATTGGTATGGAATGGAGGCATTTCTTTGGTGCTTTTTGTTAACTCTGAAACCAGTTCAGAAATGGCTAGTTGGAAATAAATGAGCCTGCACTTATATAGCATCCTTCACTTTTTTTATTCTTTCATGGGTTGTGAGCGTCTCCTGTAAGGTCAGTGTTTGTTGCTTATCCCTATTTGTTCTTGAGAAGGTGGTGGTGAGCCACCATCAATCATCATCTGAACCTCTTTAAATCCTTTACGACCAATGAAGTCATTTTGAAGCATGGTCAGTTCTAATGTAGGAAAAGTGATGATAATTTTACTCGCAGCGAAGCCCCTCAAACAGCATTGTCATAATGAGGAGTTCATCTGTTTTTAGGTGTTGGTTAAGAGTTAAATATTGACCAGGATACTGGGAAGAACTCACTGCCCTTCCAAGAAATAGTGCTATGGGATCTTTTACATCCACCTGTTAAGCTGTTTTATAATGTCATATTTGAAAAGTCAGCTTGTTTGTTTCTATAAGTGGCGTGGGTCAAAACTAACCTGAACTTAATATAGAAACTTAGGTCAGTCTTTGCTCCTGTCCTAGTTTCTCAATGTATTTCTTTGATAACCTTTGATTATGCTTTTATCACCTGGTTTGGCTTCCACTTGTTTTTTCATTTACATCTTTATGTCCTTTTCTTTTGCCTGGTTTGAAGGGTCTGTCAGTCACCTTGAATAGCTTCTATTCCTTTGTAACGGAATTGCAATTAGATCTGTATTGATAGCTCAAGGTTATTCCATAAATGTAATGTAATGTGAACCAGGGAATATTCATGGTGCCACTGGATGGTTCTCTCAGTCTATTTTGGAGCATTCGGCTCCAGAAGCTTGCAGGAGTTTTTTTTTTACATGCTACATAAAGGAACAAAGTGTGCTTTGAGTGCTTGGAAGGCTCATCTTTAAAATTACTCTTCCAAAGTGATTTCATCTGGTTATCCAAACTGCTTTTTTAAAACTATTTTCATTGGGGTTTTAAAATTATTTTTCAGTGCAGTTTTTTTCTGTTCAAGAGAATGATCAATATCAGTGTTGGTTGGTGGAAATGTTATTTCCAGGTGTTTGCACTTAATCGACATTAATTGGTCCAGATCAGGTTTCCCATGGGTAACCTGCAAAGCAAAACTACATATACCGTACACACTTGTCATAGAGTCATAGAGGTCTACAGCACAGAAAAAGGCCCTTCGGCCCATCGAGTCTGCGCCAGTCAAACAAGTACCCATATTTCCAGCACTAGGCCCATAGCCTTGTATGCCATGGCATTGCAAATGCACTTCCAAATACCTCTCAAATGTTATGAGGGTGTCTGCCTCTACCACTTGTGCAGAAGTTTAACTTTTGAAACCAACTTTTTAGGCAAAATGTTAAGAGGTTGACTTTTACACGGCTAATGTTTTTGAGGAGCTTACTTTCAACTAAAATACACCTACCTGGCATACTCACTATGACTCTCAAAAGAATCCACAAGGTCAAGTGGGAAGCATTGCCCACATCAGCTGTTTATTCTCTCTTTTTATTAAGGAGCCTCTTCCACACCCCAGGAGAGGAAGCGCAGTGTCAGCTGAGCCTGTGGTTTCAAGGCTGCCTGCAGGGCTAGGGGAAGAGAAGAGCTGTGCTGTTGGAAAATGTCACACTGACGGCCCCAACCCTTGACCTCGGCCTTGGGGATTGTACTGTTTCAGCATTCACAAAGGCCCAACTGGCAAGGCCTGAGCCACCCCAGGAGGCTGATGATTGAGGACCCAAGATCCAGGCATTCATTTAATTAAAGTTCGCTCTGGAAGTTGGTCCCTGACCCTGTTTCCATTTGCGCTGTTTATTACTCTTCTCTGATCTACCAGTTTTCCCCCCACCAAAATATCAAAATCGATCTACATTCTTTCTGCCTAACTGACAAGTAGGAACTAGAGGAAATATGGTAAGTGTAATTTTTAAATGAATAATGAATTGAGGTTTTTGCTGTGATTGTAGCGATTATAAAAACAAAAAACTGCGGATGCTGGAAATCCAAAACAAAAACAGAATTACCTGGAAAAACTCAGCAGGTCTGGCAACTCAAGTTCTGTCGAAGGGTCATGAGGACTCGAAACGTCAACTCTTTTCTTCTCCGCCGATGCTGCCAGACCTGCTGAGTTTTTCCAGGTAATTCTGTTTTTGTTTTGTATCGATTATACTTTGGTTCTGAAATTTTTGGGCTTCGATCCCTGATAAAGTACAGTTGACTTTTACACAAAGAATATGAAAACATACCATTTTCTTCGACCAAAAATCATGGGGTTGATCTTTACATGGGACTGACTTTTACATGAGTACTATATACATGGTATTCAATCCCAGAAAACCTCACCTAGCGCATCAGTGTGACTTGTCGTTGTTTTCTCCTCATCAGCTATACTTATATTCCTTACCAATTTTATGTCAATTTGTACCACTATTATTTCTGCACAAATGAGTTCTTACCAATTGGTGTAATTGGTTGGCATGCTACAGCATTACCCAATGGATACACAAGGGATTAACCAATGAATGAGTCTCCCACATGGAAGAATGAAAATTGGACGGCAGGTCAACATAGCCTGCTCCCAGGATCTGCCACACACCTTTATTCTCAGCAAGATGAAGATTAAAAAGACTGGAGAAAACAAAGGCTAAAATTACTTAATGTCTATAATGAGTGCATTGGATGGATTTATCCAGATCTATGAAGAGGAATACAATTTTGTGGAATGTAAGTGCCCAATATTTTTCATCCCTTTTCCATCTCTGATGATTACTGGAATATTTTGACCAAACAATTATCCCTTGTGTGTTATTCCAGACGCTTAGTGTCAGCAGGTTGTGCAGAGCTGAGTCTGATCTTATTCTCACCTAACATCCACATATGGGCATTTTTTAAGAAGAGGTCAAAGATAGGAGTGAGAAGCATGCCTAAGGCTGACAGTAGCTCACTAGCTACTACCTGGTTAAGATGAGTTACGTCAGCACAGATATCAGATTGAACTTGGGGTCCTCTGGTATATAGGCCTATTAACTTGACTTCAATCATAGCCAAGATGCTGGAAAGAATCATCATAAGAAATGCTGCGTATGATCACATGGATCAAGGAGAAATTTTCAAAGATACTCAACATAGTGTTTTGGGAGGAAGAAAAGCTTGGATCTTACTAATTGAGTTTTTCTGAATAGGCAGTGGATGAGGATAGCCCATCTGCATCATCTGCTTGGAAAATGTTTGGAGGAAGGCCACAAGAAAGATTTCTAATTCAAAACAGTTATCCAAATAGGCTTAAAAAACTGGGTCTACATACTTTAGACATGCATAGTCTCCAGGATGATTTGATAGAGGTGTTTAAAACAATGAAGGGACTGGACTGTGTTCTTTGTGATAAAATACATCAATCAGATAGCTCAGGGAGGAACAAGGGTTCACGTTTATAAGTTACGCGAATGTAGAACTAAGTTAGATAACAGGAGAGTCTTCTTTTCCCAAGAGGATTGTCAACCCATGGTAAAAGTTACCACTTTTGCAATGTGTGCTGACTCTGCAAACTTTCCAAGAATGGTGTACCAGTTCCTGGCTAGGATAGAAATTACAGAATGGAAGTTTTGATGTCTTTTGCCTCTCCCAGGAGATCAGATGGCTGTTGTCTGGTGGTCATTGTTATAAATCAGGGCAGGCTCAATGGGCCAGCGAGTCTATTTTTGTCTATCCTATCCATATGTTTTTATAGGAAGAAAGATTTTCATTTATATGTTAAAGTTTGCAACCTTAGGACATCCTGAAACACATCACAGCCAATAAAGTACTTTGGAAGGGTAGTTACTGCTGTGATAATGTGGTGACCAATTTATGCCCCATCAAGCAGCAATATCATAATTACTACATCATATGGTTCTTTTTAGCAATGGTAGTTGAGGGATAAATATCAGCCAGCACACCAGGAAGGACTCTTCTGTTCTTCTTTGAATTGTGCGATGGGATCTTTTACATCCAACGAGAGGGGCCTTGATGTAATGTCTTATCTGAAAGGTGGCAACACCTGACAGAGAAGCCAGCACTGCTCTCACACTAAGGCAAACATGGTGATGATGTTATTGGAGACTGATTTGCACATTTAAAGAGGACCCTGCTGTCTTTAGGGCTGGTGCCATTTCCGCCTGTAATTTAAAATTGACATTGGCCAGATAGAGGTGGGAAAGAGGTAGGGAAGTCCTTCGTTCTATTTTAACTATCCACCAGCCTGCCTTCCACCAAATAGTTGAAGGAGTTAAAATTAACTGCATTATTTGTCAATAAAACCTTTGTTGATATTAATTTACTAATCTTATAAGTAACTCCCTTCCTGCATGATCCCCTCACAGTCTGTACTGTTTCCAAACTGGAATATTGTGAGCAAGTATAAATAGAATAATTTTTGTTCAAAACATTTAGTATTCTGAAAAATCTTTGATTAGTCTAATAAGAGAATAATATATTCACAGCAATAGGATATGATCAACTGAAGCAGATGCTTCGCAATTACTTTAACTGATTTAAGTTTAGGACCTTGTGTGAACTCTGCTGGTTATTTGCATGGCTGAAAAAGATGTAACCAGACTGGAATCTATTTGTATGGTCAAAATAACTGAAAAGGTTTCTCACAAATTTATAAATAACCATGCTAGCTAATCATTTACTGACTGCTCATATGGAACAAGATTGTGACACAACAGTAACAAGCTTCATGTATTGGAGCATTGTCACAAACTGCTGACATCAGGATTATATTTTTATCTGGACATAACTGGCAAAATCAAATGCTTGAGTCAAACTTCCATAGACAGTATTGTTTATTGCGAGGCGAAATGGACAGAATCAAAAGACAGTATTTGATAACAAGACAAGCAACGGTTACTGAACTGCTTGCTTGGAGTTTACAAAATTCTGTCTCGAATATATGGATAGTGACTACTGAGGGGCCAAAATTCTAAAATCTTCTGCCTTTCCTACAGATGTAAAAGGGGTGTAACAATAATCAAAATAGCATGGCAGAGGCCCACACTCCAACTATATGGGTGTTGAAGCCATTACTAATTTGGTCAGGGCCTTTTCTTGTGGGCCTTAGTGCCCACTTAAAATGAGTGTAGGCTTCACTTCAACATTGAAATCAGATCCCTGCGCCCATTTCTGACCCAATCTTTAATTCATTCAGTATAGTCTTACTTCAACCAGTATTTCCAGATTTTCCAGGTCAAGGGTTCGCTGAGAGACCATCCCAAAAGGATCCAAAATATGCAAAAAAAAAAATTTTTTTGTGGAGTCAGAGGGAGTAGACAGGCTCCCTTTGGCTCCACAAAATCATTGTGGGCCACTGCTGCTCCTTACCCACCCTCCCAAACAACCCCTCACCCCTGGACATTGCTGTGGTCCACAGTGCCAACCAAAATTTATCAGACCCTGACTAGTCTATATTATGATGCTTAGGCCAGAACACAAATTTTTTAGGCTCATCCTCTCCATTCTAGTCATTGTAGCTGCCTCACCCCAGTTTGGGGCACAAGTTAACTCAGATCACACTGTGTTAGGAATTCACTACAAGATACTTTTCTTGAGCTCTCAATGCCACATTCCCAAATGCTGCATGTAGGTATATACTGATGATGCCTGTATGGACATATACGGAACATTTTCCTTTTACAGATTGGCCTAAATTGGGAACCAACTTTTGGGGGGTAATTATAGGAGTGTCTTTTATTTTTTTGAGTCCAAGAGAAAACTGGGCAAACTGGGATTCTTAAGAATTCATAAAGCAGGACATTTATCATTGGAATTCAAAGAAAACTAGAAACTGTCAAGTGCACGTTTAAGAGGATTCCATTTTAAAGCTGACCGTATTAATTTCTACCACAACATTGATCCATTTTATTTTAAATATATGAATTAACCACTCAAACTATAAACGCCTGTTATTGTAGACATTCTGATGAAAGGCCAAATTAATTCATTTCTCTCACCATAGATGCTGCCAGACCCGCTGAGTGTTTCCTACATTTTCTGTTTTCATTTAGATGTTATGGTAAACTATCATATTGCACCCCAGCAACACAAGTATTCTTCCTGCATTACACTTCCACTGGCCTGTTTTGATGACTTTATAAGTTTAAAAGTTAAAACCTGACAACAATAACTTGCATTTATATAGTGCTTGAATGTGTTAAAACCAAAGTACTTCACAGGATCAATATCAAGCAAAATTTGACATCAATATCACTTGGTGATATTAGGGCAGAAAAGGGGTGGGCTTTAAGGAGCAATTTAAGGGAGGAAAGAGGGATATAGGTTTGGGAAGGGACGTTCAGAGCTTAGGGCCTAGGGAGGCCGAAAATATGGGTGCCACTCATGCAAGAAAGGAAATTGGGGATGCACAGAGATTTTGGAGGGTTGCAGAACTGAAGGAGGGAAGATGCCATTTGGGGATTTGAACACAAGTATGAGAATTTTAAAGTTGAGTTTTTTCTGGACCAGGAGCCAATATAAGTCAGGGGTGACAATTATGGTCAAAACAAAAATAGAATCACCTGGAAAAACTCAGCAGGTCTGGCAGCATCGGCAGAGTTCTGTTGAAGGGTCATGAGGACTCGTAATGTCAACTTTTTTCTTCTCCGCCAATGCTGCCAGACCTGCTGAGTTTTTCCAGGTAATTCTGTTTTTGTTTTGGATTTCCAGCATCCGCAGTTTTTTGTTTTTATCTCTGTGACAATTATGGTGTTATGTGTTCTATAAAAAGACTTGCCCTTTCGCCACTGGAACCTGTGCTCAAATCCAATTCTGGCTAATATCTCTGTTGTTCTGCTGAAATGGCTTTCTGACACTCCAGTATGAGTACGTGCTGCACTATAGGAAATGCAGTCTTTCAGAAGAGACATTAAACCAAAGGGATATCTGTTCTCTCAGGTGGATTTTAAAGATCCTGGCACAATTTGAAGAAGAGCAAGGAAGTTTTCCCTAATGTGGCAGCCAATTTTTATCCCTCAATCAACATTACAAAAACAGATTATCTGATCATTATTACATTGTTGTTTGTAGGAGCTTGGTGTGCCACAGATTAGCTGCCACATTTCCTATATTGCAACAGTGACTACACTTCAAAATTGTTCAATTGGCTGGAAAGTGCCGTAAATCGTCCTGAGGTCCTGAAAGATGCTACATAAATGAGCAATCTTTCTTTATATAAGATGAGTTTGAACAGTTTGGTTCCTACTGATTGTGAGCTCATAATACAAAACTAAAATACAATCTGCACTAAGATGCCCCATGGAGTTACTTCCAAAGCTCACCCACAAAACGTTTATTGAACTAATGTACTTATCAAGTTGAAGAATGCCACTGCATGGGTATTGAATTCTTTTCCTATTTTGATACCCAACGTCAGCAAGAACCATGAGCAGGTCAGATTACAAAAAAGAGACTAAATGCTGTGCCTCAACATTTTGCATCACCCTTTTTGTTTTCATCCACACACTGGGCAGGCTAGTTGGTTCTGAATAACTGTCAGTTTTATCCCCTGCACTGTGTCCTCTAAGAATTGAGTTAATATTCCCCCAAATCATTTCAGATAGAGTTCTTTACAACAGCAGCGGGAGGTAGCTTTCATTCCGTCAATCTGAGCTGAAGTTCAAGATGGATCTCAGAGTTCCAACGGGCTGTAACAACAAAGAAACAACGTAGGCTATTCAGCACCTCGAGCCTGCCCAGCCATTCAGTTAGGTCAATTTGATTTATAGCTTACTTGCCTTGGTTCCATAAACCTTACGTAACAAAGAACTCTCAATCTCAGTTTTCAAATTTTCAGCCGACCCCCAGCTTCACATATTTTGGGGGAGAGTTCCAGATTTCCACGACACATTGCGTGAAGAATTGCTTCCTGACATTACCCTGGGACCTTACCTTAAATTTTCAGGGAACCTCTGCCTAGGTTGAGTAATGCAGGGAAACTCTGGGCAGAATTTTATGGCTGACGCGCGAGTGGCAGAACCCGCACGTCAGCGCTTAAAATGTCGTACGCACATCCTGACGTCAGTGCACGGCATCACGATATTTAGGTGGGCCTAGCTATGAAGCGTGACGCCCGCCTGCCATTAATTAAAGGCCATCGGAAGGAGGCGCAGCTAGGTGTGGCGCTGAGGCCAGCAGATGACTCTTGGCCGCGACACCTTGAGGCTCCCCTTCCACCATCTCATCACCATCAATAAGACATGTGTTGGAGTTCTGAGTATGTGTCTAGCTGCCTCCCCTGCAGGTTGCCCCCCGACTACTCAAATGCGACGAACACCAACATATGCTGCAGGGAGAACCCATCTTCTCCTCAACCACTAAGGCTGATGTAAGCATGGTCACTATCTGTTTGCCCACCCAGCGTGAGCCAAACGCCCAATGCAGTAACGACAGTAAGACGTGGGGGAGGGGAGGCGGCCTCAAAGGCTAAGGCTACCTGCTCGGACAAATGGCCAAGGCTGACATGGTAATCACCCTTCTAGAGCGCAGCAAATCATTGAAGTGCTTGAGGCACTGTGTCCCTGTGCGCATCGCCATGAGAGCTAATAGCCTCCACCACCTCCTGCCAAGCCTGCCTGGTGAAGTGAAGGGCCCTCCTCCTCCCATCCTCTGGATACAAGACCTCCCGATGGTTGGACACCTCTTCGAGGAGGACAGCGAGGCAGGCATCTGAGAACCGAGGGGCACAGTGACCCCCCGCCTGGCCTATCCTGCAGCCTGACCCCTCCTCCTCCTCTGCCCTCACCTCTTGTGCTGCCCGGTAACTGGCCATGGTGAACAGCCTAAAGGAGGCTGCCTGGCCATTCTTTATACAGACTGTCTGTTGGAACCGACGGTCTGAACACGCCCACCGCCAATTTAATTTTCCCGATGAACACGGGAGTCAGAAACCCGCTGGGCGGGCCTTAATTGGCCCGGCCACGCAAAATGGTGGCGCGGCCCATTTCGGTGGTGGGGATCGGCTGCCCGCCCACCGCCAAGTCGGTCAGGCCTGGCCGCCTGCCAAATGCAAAATTCTGCCCTCTGTGTGGGTTCTTACTTAGCCTTGTGGCCATCACCAAATTTTAAGCATGTCCTTGTTTGGGCACCGAGGAAAGATTTCCACCAGTCACCGTGTGTTATTGAGATTGTAAAATATAATTTGAAGATTTCCCATGTATATTATTTCTAATATTTCATGAAATACCTTATTTATGATTTTGTTGGAAGTTGTGAACAAATATAATCTTCACTCTGTGTTTAGGATGCCAGACATAAGCAACCAGACAAAATAGTCCAACACCATCCCCAGGAGTGATCATGGATTCTGTAGGTAAGGAGATCAAGCTGGTTGAGGGAATGTTTGCGGTTGGAATGTTACTGTCATTATAACATAAATAGCAAATGCTGGATATACTCAGCAGGTCTTGCAGCATCTGTGGAGAGAGTTAACATTTCAAGTTGGTACCATTTCATCAGAATTGGAAAATATTACAGATGTAACAGGTTCTAAGCAAGTGCATGTGCAGGAAAGGGTGGAATTTGGTGAGGAAAGGACAAAACGCAACCAGTGATATCCTGAGGCTGAGATGATTGACCTCCAGCAACCACCTCCCATCTTCCTTCATGCCAGGTATGACTCCGGTCAGCGGCGAGTGTTCTCTAGAATTTCTGTTGACTTCAATTTTGCTAGGGCTTCTTGATGTCACACTTGGTCAAATGATTCCTTGATATATGAAATCAAGAGGAGTCTAAACAGAATGGATAGAGAGAAATTGTTCTTATTGGTGGAAGGGTCAGGAACAGAGATCACAGATTTAAGGTGATTGGCAAAAGAACAAAAGATGACATGAGCAGTAATTTTATACACAGCAAGATCAGGAATGCATTGCCTAGGTGGAGCCAGATTCAACCATAGCTTTCAAAAGGGAATTGGATAAGCACCTGAAGAGAAAGATTTGCAGGGTGACAGGAAAAAGGCAGGGAGTAAGACCAGCAAAATTTTTCTTACAGAGTCAGCACAGAGCCGACTGGCCAAATGGCCTCTTTCTGTGCTGTAACCATTCTATAATACTATAACAGGGAAGGTCCACGATAAGATGGAAGGCATGAGAGGTTAAATGACAAAAGAGATGATGGTGCAAAGCAAAATGGTGATGGAGCAAGTAAAGAAACAAAAGATGAATCCAGAATCACAGAATCACAGTGCAGAAGAGGCCCTTTGGCCCATCGAGTCTGCACCGACACACGAGAAACACCTGACCTACCTACCTAATCCTTTTTACCAGCACTTGGCCCGTAGCCTTGAATGTTATGACGTGCCAAGTGCTCGCCCAGGTACTTTTTAAAGGATGTGAGACAACCCACCTCTACCACTCTCCCAGGTGGTCACCACCCTCTGGGTAAAAAAGTTTTTCCTCACATCCCCCCCTAAACCTCCTGCCCCTCACCTTGAACTTATGCCCCCTTGTGACTGACCCTTCAACTAAGAGGAACAGCTGCTCCCTATCCATCCTGTCCATGCCCCTCATAATCTTGTACACCTCGATCAGGTCGCTCCTCAGTCTTCTCTGCTCCAACAAAAACAACCCAAGTCCATCCAACCTCTCTTCATAACTTAAATGTTTCATCCCAGGCAACATCCTTGTGAATCTTGTCTGCACCCCCTCCAGTGCAATCCTATAATGTGGTGACCAGAACTGCACACAGTACTCCAGCTGTGGCCCCAAAAAGGTTCGATACAACTCCAACATGACCTCCCTACTTTTGTAATCTATGCCTCGATTGATAAAGGCAAGTGTCCCATATGTCTTTTTCACCACCTTACTAACATGCCCCTCTGCCTTCAGAGATCTATGGACACACACATGCCAAGGTCCCTTTGTTCCTCAGAACTTCCTAGCGTCATGCCGTTCATTGAATATTTCCTTGTCAAATTACTCCTTCCAAAGTGTATCACCACACACTTTTCAGGGTTAAATTCCATCAGCTACTTATCTGCCTATCTGACCATCCCGTCTATATCTTCTTGTAGCCCTAGACACTCAACCTCACTCTTAACCACCCGGCCAATCTTTGTGTAATCCGCAAACTTACTAATCCTACCCCCCACATAGTCATCTATGTCATTTATATAAATGACAAATAATAGGGGACCGAGCACAGATCCCTGTGGTACGCCACTGGACACTGACTTCCAGTCATTGAAGCATCCTTCTGTCATCACCCTCTGCCTCCTGCAACTAAGCCAATTTTGAATCCACCTTATCAAATTACCCTGTATCCCATGTGCCTTTGCCTTCTTTATAAGTCTCCCATGTGGGACCTTGTCAAAGGCTTTGCTGAAATCCATATAAACTGCATCAACTGCACTACCCTCATCTACACACCTGGTCACCTCTGTTGCCATGTACAGAAGAACTGTACATGGCAGCAGAAGCATTATCATCAATACCTGCTCTCTGAAAAAACTGGAAACATTGCTAAGATCTGAAATTATTGAAGTCAGTATTGAGTCTGGAAGATTACAGTGTCCAATCGATGGCTGAGGTTCTGTTCCTCAAGCTTCTTTTGAACTTAATTGAAATAGTGTAGGAAACCGAGGACATAGAGATCAGAGTGGGAGTGGGCAAAGAATTAAATAGCAAGCAATCAGAAGCTCAGGGCCACAATTGCAGATTGTGTTTAGCAAAGTAATCACCTAGTCTGCATTTAGTCTCCCCGGTGTAGAGGAATACATTATGCTCACTTGAAAGGAGTACAAGTAAATAGCTGGAACAAGTGTTTGGGGTTTGGATGGTGGGGAAGGAGGAGGTGAAAAGGCAGGCGTTACAACTCCTACACTTACATTAGAAGATACTTTGGGAGGGGGAACGGGTTTTGCTGGTGTAGGAGGAGTGCACCAGGGTGACGCAGGTGGAATGGTCTCTTTGGAATGCTATGAGGGGAGGGAAGACAAAGAAGAGTCTATTGGACTCAAAACGTTAACTTTGTTTCTCTCTCCACAGATGTTTGCAGAACTCTTGAGTTTTTCCAGCACTTATTTTTAATTTCAGATTTCCAGCGTCCGCTGTATTTTTGCTTTTATTGAGGGGAAGATGTTTTTGGTGGCATCATGCTGGAAGTGGGGGAAATAGCAGAGGATAATCTGTTGAATGTGAAAGCTGGTGGGGTGAGAAGTGAGCTCAAGAGAAACTCTATCATGGTTCTGGGCGGAGGGGAAGGGGCACTACTACAATTGGCATTGTCTTGGCAAGACTTAAGAATGTATTCAGTTCCACTACTAATGGTGAACATGCTTGTCCAGTTTTAAGTGAACAGTTACAGCTCAGTTATTGGAAAGGACAATTTTGTTCTGGGGGTTGATCAGCAGTGGCCAAGATAATTACACTGTATCGAAGAGTTATTGAGCAACTGTTGGAAGACCGGAGCTTGCATGATATAAACAAAATAAATTGGTAATTACACAGGATTAACTCATCAAAAGAAAAATCTACAGCTGTTGGAAATGAGAAGTAAAAACAGAAAATGCTGGAAAATGCTCAGCAGGTCAGGCAGTGCCTGTGAAGAGAGAAACAGATTTAACAGTTCAGGTCGATGGCCTTTCATCAGAACTGGTGATGCAAACGAATTCTGATGAAAAGTCACTTACTTGCACAATTAAGTAATTAAGGTAATCACACTTTAATAAGGGAAGAGCTAATTGAAGATACTTGAAAATTTGACTGTGCCTGATACAGAGCCAGAGCTTTAAAATAGAACCTCTGTAATTGACATCCATGGGTGAATGGGTACCATTAATTGCACGGGTTCCCTACGCTAACCACGTGCAGTTTAAGTGATGGCGTCTGTATTTCACCTATCCCTATCAGCCAAGTGTGAATCTTATATGTTTCTGTTAATGCATGAGAAATATTTTTCAAAAAAGGACAGTAGGATATCCTGATGGGACTGGAATGCTGCAAAAGGAATAAGTTGTGCTCTAAATGGAAAAACTGTTCAAGAAACAAATGAATATGATTCATTACTTTGGTGATGAATTACAAAATCTTTGGAGAGGAGCATGCTGTGTCTATAAAACTGTGGAATATTGCCAAGTAGCAGTATTCTTATGCTCAAGGCCAGGGAGATAAAGAACAGTTGGTCATTGTCTCAAACTTTTTTAAGATGCTAAGAGAGCAGCCTCCTGGAAAATCCTTGTAAAAGCAATGGGTTGAGAGGTTAAAAAGGAGGTTGCAAATGTTTTTTTTAAAAGTGTTCTGAAGAAGAGTCATATTGGATTCTAAATGTTAGCTCAATTTCTCTCTTCATCAGTTCTGCTGAGTTTTTCCAGCACTTTTTGATTTTGTATTAAAAACTGGGGAGGTTTAAAATGGTAAAAATAATAATTTAAGACAGCGCAAGGCACAGTTATGAGGATGGGGCAGTCCTCAGCTTATTTTCCAGCATTTGTTTAAGGTTGTAAATGGCTAGTAGGAGGGCTCTCTTTCTCTGATATGATGTAAAATAAACATATTTTGCTTGCTGGCTACAAGAATAAAATTAACTCTGCTCCAGCTTAAAACCTTTCCCCCCTGTAAAACTCCAAGTTACTACTCCTGAGGATCATAAAAGAGCAGCGGTTAGAATTAGACAGAGTCATGGGCATTGAGACTGACCTTATGAAAGTTAAAAAAATATCATGGTGCACTATTTCTCCTCAGTCTATTCAATCTTCTGTAGTATTTGACATGGTTAACCACACCATCCTCCTCCAATGTCCCTCCTCCATTATCCAGGCTGAGTGAGACTGTCCTTGCCCGATGCCAATCTTACCTGTCAGTCATAGCAAGACAATCTCTGTCAAAGATTTCTCTTTTCTCCCCCATTATATTGCTTTTAGGATCTTCAAGGATCTAACCTTAGCGCCCTCCTATCTCTCATCTACATGCTGTCTCTCAGCTACATCGTATGATGTCATTCAGGACCTCGAGGTTTGTTTGCCTACCTTGCTTCGAGCAACACTTGCGGTCATCAGCACCAGGCTTTGGAGGCAGCACCACATCACTTTTAGGGGGGCTCACGGGCAGGTGTCTAGGTAGGAGAGGCTTTTCAATGACTGCGGGGCTAGGGCTTGCTTGGGGAAAGGGGAGAAATTGTTTCAGGCAAGGGAAGAGGCTGCAGGGCAAGTGCTGTACTGGGGAAGGGGGGTATCCCATGGTGTGTGTAGGGGCACATGTTGATCTATGCAAGTGGCGTCAAGATGGTGAGGGCTGAGGAGGCAGTCTCCAGAGGAGATGAGGCCAGATGGAGATGTGAGGGTGTGTGTGAGAGAATGAGTGGTGACATCCCTTGAGCTGGCAGTGAGTGAGATGCCAGTGAATGTGTGATGGCCTTGTGAGTATGTGAGTTTAGAGTGATGAGGTGGTTGCTTTACCCTGGCGGCATGGATGAGACCATCCATCCTCTTTCTGCTTTGGATGGCCAACCTCTTGTATGTAGCACTGGCACTGATTACCACTGCCATGGCTTCCCAAGCCAGAGTGGTGAGATTTCTGGGCCTCCTGCGGCCTGAGTGCCAGTGGTGGACATCACACCAGCCCTCCAAAAGGCATTCCAGTGATGGGTCACTGAACTCTTCTTTCAGGCCCATGTCTGCACTGGAGCAGTCCTGGGCTGCAAGCATTGAGAACTGTGTGCATGGCTGAAGTTTAGATATGGCACCCAGAGTGAGGAAACAGGTAACAGCACGGTAGGCAATTCAGAAGCCACCCACCAGTGAGATGTCGTGATTCCTGTGGCTGCATAATTAATAAGGCACAATTGGGATGATACAGCATGAATAGCTGCCATTGTGGCTGGCGGGTAAAATGTCCTTTTCCTCGCCCGCTACTGCACTCTGTGCAAATCTGGGATGATTGCGCCCGTTGTCTCACCAATTTCATTCCCTCATCATCAATGCCACTCCCTTCCCTGGCCACTGTCTAAAGACACCATTGGAATATTTGAATCTGGAGATAACAAAAGCGGAAATGGGGGCTTCTGAACAGATAAGCTGAGGTACGGATGGGGATGGGCAATGTTATGGAGGTGTAAATGGACGGTCTTTGTAATGGAGGGAATATGAGATTGGAAGCTCAACCCAGGACCAATTAGGATGCCGAGGTTGTGAACAGTCCATTTGCAAGATTAACTGATAAATTCTGATTGCTATGATTAGTCAGCAACTCCATTATTGCTGGTAAATGAGACAGAATGATAGGAAGCAAAATATGGACCTGGGTCTTCTTTTTCTTAACAATTCCAATGTTGAGGAGGCAACACATTTAGAAGAGAATAGAGGAGGATAGAAAATTGGAGTAACATGGTTTTTGATGGTAAGCCAAACATCTGGGACTTTTTAAGAAACTGACAGAGAATTTTGTAAACGCAGACCACAGATCCGGTTGGATTGATGAGTAAAATGCAGCCAATAAACAAAAACATGATCAGTTAAGTGGTTGAAAGAATCTTGCGCTGAAGTGGCTAGTTGCCGAGGCCAATAATATTTACCACAATGGAGAAAATTAGCAGTAGTTCAGAGAACCTGGGTGACTCATAATCTAAGTTGCTGGACTGGATTGGATTTGTTAATATGTTATTTATTCAATAAGCTCACTATTTGTCTTCTCTTCATTACCTGGCTGGGAAAACAGCTAGACTATATGTATCACTTTCATTATGAGGTTGGCCTTCATAAGTGACATCATGATGCCTTCACAGAAATCACAGGCCTGATGGCACAACGTGACCCTTTACAATGCCATGTGCCACTTCCCCACACTCCTTGGACGGTGTCCCAGAGCTGAAACCTAGATCCTTCAGGTGAAAGACCAACGTGCAAATACACAGTGGCCTTCAATGTCTCAAAAATTATATTTCTTCTAAAATTGTATTTGACTAAAATTTACTATACATTTGATTTCACTGTCAATCCTTCAGTCCTCAGGTGGCATTGTCTAATGCAAATTTCAAAATCACAGAATCACACAGTGCAGAAGAGGCCCTTCGGTCCATTGAGTCTGCACCAACACGTGAAAAACACCTGACCTACCTACCTAATCCCATTTACCAGCACTTGGCCCATAGCCTTGAATGTTATGACATGCCAAGTGCTCATCCAGGTGCTTTTTAAAGGATGTGAGGCAACCTGTCTCCACCACCCTCTCAGACAGTGCATTCCAGACTGTCACCACCCTCTGGGTAAAAAAGTTTTTCCTCACATCCCCCCCAAACCTCCTGCCCCTCATCTTGAACTTTTGTCCCCTCATGACTGACCCTTCAACTAAGGGGAACAGTTGATCCCAATCCACCCTCTCCATGCCCCTCATAATCTTGTACACCTCGATCAGGTCGCTTCTCAATTTTCTCTGCTCCAACGAAAACAACCCAAGTCTATCCAACCTCTTTCCATAACTTAAATGTTTCATCCCAGGCAACATCCTGGTGAATCTCCTCTGCAGCCCCTCCATTGCAATCACATCCTTCCTATAATGGAAGAGAGCATGTTTCGTTGAAAATTCTATTCTTGTATCAGGTTATTGGTAAACACAAGCAAAAGAGTTGCCAAATCCTTCTAGTAAAGACTTCCGCATTGACTTTTAAAAGAATGTATCGTCCTCATGTAGTCAGAATATTTCAAAGTCCTCTACAACCATGGAATTACTTTTGAGGTGTAATCACTGCTGTTTTCATAGGCATAAGCAGCAACTAACTTGTGCACAGCAAAGTTCTGTGAACGACAAATGAGATAAATGGCCAACTAATCTGTCTGCTGGTGTTGGTTGAGAGATTAATATTGGCCAGGGCACGGGGAAAACTTCCTGCTCTTCTTCCAATAGTGTCATGGGATCTCTGTCCATTTACCTAAGCAGGCAGACGTGGCCTCAGTTTAAAAGCTCATTAAAAAGACAGCACCTCCAATAATGCTGTCAGTACTGCAATGAAGCATCAGCAAAAATGGTGTACCTAGGAAGTTCTCCCCGTGCCCTGGCCATTATTAATCTCTCAACCAACACCAGCAGACAGATTAGTTGGCCATTTATCTCATTTGTTGTTCACAGAACTTTGCTGTGCACAAGTTAGTTGCTGCTTATGCCTATGAAAACAGCAGTGATTACATCTCAAAAGTAATGGAACTTGAATCCACAACTTCCTCAGAATCAAAAGTGCTCCCACTGAACTAAGTTAATACGAGTTCTGTAAATTGTTTTGATCTTCCTATCCTCTCGCGGCTAAATTACAGGTTAAGTTAAATTAGGTCAATAGGATTGGGTAGAATATTAAGTAATCACAACTCCTGTTCACTTCTCTCAAACTGGGTTTATATCAACCCAGATTATTGGGATGAAAATCTCCAGTCAGCTGCACAAATCCTATGTGGAATGAGGCTGGACAGTGTTTTAAAAACTAAGCACTCAAACTAAACAGTTTTTATTACTTATGCAAATCACCATCTCACTTAGAGAAGCGACATAGATGGCTGGTGTAGGATTAGGTCCTTTTTCTGAGGCTGTATCTGAGGTATGTACAAGGATTTTATTCTGCATCGCTTTGTGACATACATGACAACAGAACAAAAAAGAAATTGTTCCCTTCCACTGACACCTCTTATCTTGCTGAGCACAAGAAAGTCAACAAAAAATAAGTAAGGTTACATGCTGTAACTCATTCATGACCTCAGATTGCAACAACAACTCATAATTATAAAGTGCCTTTAATGTAATAAAATGTCACAAGGTGGTTCACAGAGGCATTATAAAATAAAATTAGACACTGAGCCACAAAAGACAATGTAAGGGCAGATGGCCAAAAGCTCGGTTAAAGAGTTAGGTTTAAGGAGTGTCTTAAAGGAAGAAGTGGTAGATATTCATAGAGGTTTAGGGGGAGAATTCCAGGGCTTGGGGCCTAGGCAGCTGAAGACCTGGCCACCAATGGCGGAGCAATTAAAATCAGGGATCCTCAAGAGACCAGAATTGAATGAGCGCAAGTATCTCAGAGGGTTGAGAGGAGGAAGGAGATTACAGAGATAGAGAGGGGTGCGAAGGTTTGGAGAGATTTGAAAACATGGATGGGAAATTGAAAATCAAGGTTGCTTGACCAGGAGTCAATGTAGGTCAGTGAGCACAGAGGTGAGAGATCAATGAAAGTAAGGACATAAGTAACAAGAATTTTTGGATGACTTCGAGTTTACGGAGGCTAGAATATGGGAGATTATCAGGAGTGCCTTGGAATAGTCAAGTCTAAATGTAACAAAGGCATGAATGAGGGTTTCAGCAGCAGATGAGCTCTGGTCAAAATTAGGAGATGGAAATAGAGAGTCTTAATAATGGTACAGATATTTGGTCAGAAGCTCGTCTCAGGATCAACTATGACACCAAGGTCATGAATGATCTGAATGAGTCTCACACGGTTGGTAGGGAGAGAGGTGGAGTCAGTAGCTAGGGAACAGGGCTTGTGGCAAGGACAGAAGACAACACTTCAGCATTACTAATAGTTAATTACAGGAAATTTCTACTCATCCATTACTGGATGTCCCGCAAGTTGTCTGATAATTTAGCAGCAGTGGAGGAATGGGGAGGTGGTGAGGTAGAGCTGGGTGTCAGCGTATATGTGAAAACTAATGCTGTGCTTTCAGATGATGTTGCCAAGGGGCAGCATGCAAAAGAAAAATTAGAGGGAGCCAAGGATAGACCCTTGGAGAACACCAAAGATAATGGTGTGGGAGCAGGAAGAGAATTGACTATTAAATTGACTTCAAATTTTATGAAGTGGCTAGAATCAGTTTCTTTATTAACTTTTGTTGAATGTTTTAAATCGTTATACCTTCAGGATTGTTGCTCCAATACAGTACAAGATAATAACACTGGGGTGTCATCAATGGCATATCTGCATTCCTTTGGCCTCATTGTATGGGTTCTCTATGGTGATAACAATTCCAATTTAATTTTATTGATATTTTCTTGCATGATGCATTACATTTTCACGTTAAAATTCATTATATTTTCATGAAAAGTTCTCTCAATGGTGTCATAATTGATATATTTTACATAAAAATATAGAACACGAGAAAACCTCGAATAAGAAAAAAATTGTCAATAAAGCCATTGTAATCTTCTCCAATATATGTCTACCAAATATGTTTCATCTGAGGAAATATGCTGCGCCCTCCAAAATTAAACCAAGATAAACACTGTCCTTAGATTATAATTCCTAGGTTTCCACTGGCTTCATAACTCCAAATGTCAGCATATTGGGAACTAGTGGATTTAATTATCTCAATTATTCTTGCTATGCTCAGTCCTAAGCAGAGTCCCAATCATCTTTTCAAAAGGAAGTAAATTGTTGCAGTGTTAACTTCTTTTTCTGGGAATCTATTCTGCAAAATTGGCTGATATCACAGAGGTGGAAATAGACAATGATAAAATTAAATCATTTTGATCTTATCCTAAATAAGGCTTGTTAATTTTATACTTATCCTCAATGATGATATTGCTAGCAAAACTTGTTTTTATGTATAATCTTATAATATCAAAGCTTTTCATTCAATTGCAGTACCATTATGTAGGTTAATACATTTATGTTTCCACTTTTGAATTCAGCACATTATGTACACAATCATGTCAGGCCTATCATAGGCCATTCCAGAAACCTATGACACATGAAGGGAAATCAAATTTTAAAATAATACAGAATACAATTGCAGCCAAGTCATCAAAGTAATAGCTAGTTTAGGAATTATGGAACCACATTACTTCCTACCTAAACCTTTGTGTCTTTTTTACCATTCTATCCACCTTTAAGAAGCCCCTTAAAACCTACCTCTTTGACCAAGCCTGTTCTCTTATTTCCCAATGTTGCTCGTTCTTTACTTTTTGGTAAAGCTCCTGTGAAGTGCAATTGAATGCTTAACTATGCTAAAGGTGCTACATAAATGCAACTTGTTGTTATGAAATGTTATGATGATAGTAAGAGATCTGTTGAATAAGACTTGACAGTATCAGTACCCTAAACCTATTTAAAATACAGCTGTGTGGTATACTTCAGTATTAATAAATAAACTGAGCTAAATGTAAGTAATTTAGCCAATGACTTCAGGAAGACATAACCAAAGAGCTCTATTCCTCAAATGCCTTCATTGTCACATACCACAGTTAAATTATGCTTATATTACTTCAACATTACATGTTGCATTCATATGTCAGCACAGCACAATCATTTCTGGGAAAAGAAATTTCTTATTTCTTTGAAAGTGTAAGACTTGAAAAGCCATCACCACTACTATACAGGTCATGAAATGAGCTGCCAAATCTGGTCCCTGTGTATGGTGACCTTGTAAATTGACTGAAGACTTCTTTCATTGGATATTGAATGAAATTATAAACATGCTGTTTTGGAACTGTTGCCTGTAGTTTTGTGATAAAATTAACCACAGATTGGGTGGGATGTAAAGAGAAGTACTGTTTTGATGAAAATTCCGTGGTTCTTTTACTAATTAAACATACTTTAGATTCCTAACACACTGTTAAGTGACAGTACATCTCTGTAAAGAAAGCTGCAGTTCCAATAAAATTTTATATGTTTACACATGAGAGAGAGAAAGAGAGAGCTGTCAACTCAGGAACAAGTGACCTAAGATATAACACAGGACTACTTGCATGCGAAAAGCAGAAGCAGCATGCAGTAGACAGGGCTAAGCAGTCCCATGACCAATGGATCAGATCTAAGCTCTGCAGTCCTGCCAATCCAGTTGTGAATGGTGGTGGACAATTGAACAACTTACTGGAGAAGGAGGCTCTTCAAATATCCCCATCCTCAATGATGGGGGAGCCTAGTGCAACAGTGCAAAAGACAAGGCTGAAGCATTTGAAACAATCTTCAGCCAGAAGGGCCAAGCGGACGATCCATCTCAGCCTCTTCCCGAGGTCGCCAGCATCACAAATTCAATTGACTCCACATGATATCAAGAAATGGCTGAAGGCATTAAATACTGCAAAGGCTATGGGCCCCGACAACATTCTGGCAATAATACTGAAGATTTGTGCTCCAGAACTACCCATGGCCCTAGCCAAGCTGTTCCAGTACAGTTACAATCCTGGCATCTACCCTGTAATGTAGAAAATTGCCCAGGTATGTCCTGTCCACAAACAGCAGGACAAATCCAACCCGGCCAGTTACTGCCCCATCAGTCTACTCTCGGTCATCAGCAAAGTAATGGAAGGGGTCGTTGACAGTGCTATCAAGTGGCACTTACTCAGCAATAACCTGCTCACTGATGCTCCATATGGGTTTCACCAGGGCCACTCAGCTCCTGACCTCATTACAGACCTGGTCCAAAGATGGACAAAAGAGCTGAACTCCAGAGGTGAGGTGAGAGTAACAGCCCTTGATATCAAGGCAGTGTTTGGCCGAGTGTGACATCACGTGGCCAGAACAAAACTGGAGTCAATGGGAATCAAGGGAAAACTCTCCCCCAGTTGGAGTCACATCTAGCACAAAGGAAGGTGATTGTGGTTGTTGGAAGTCAATCATCTCAGTCCCAGGACATCACTGCAGGAATTCCTCAGGATAATGTCTTAGGCCCAACCATCTACAGCTGCTTCATCAATGACCTGCCCCCATCATAAGGTCAGAAGTGGGGATGTTTGCTGATGATTGCACAATGTTCAGCACCATTTGTGACTCCTCATACTGAAGCAGTAGGTGTCCATGTACAGCAAGACCTGGACAATATTTGGGCTTGGGCTGATAAATGGCAAGTAACATTTGTGCCACACAAGTGCCAGGCAATGGCCATCTCCAACAAGAGAGAATATAACCATCGCCCCTTGACATTCAATGGCATTACCATTGCTGAATCCCTCACTACCAACATCCTGGGGGTTACCATTGGCCAAAAATTGAACTGGACTAGCCATATAAATACTATGGCTACAAGAGCAGGTCAGAGGCTAGGAATTCTGCGGCAAATAACTCATCTCCTGATACCCCAAAGCCTGTCCACTATCTACAAGGTATAAGTGAGGAGTGCAGCTCCAACAACACTCAAGAAGCTCAACACTATCCAAGACAAAGCAGACCACTTGACCGGCATTCCCTCCACCACTGACACACAGTGGCACAGTGTGTACCATCTACAAGATACACTGCGGCAACTCACCAAGACTCCTTTGACAGCACCTTCCAAATCCACAGCCTCCACCACCTCAGAACAAGGGCAGCAGATGCATGGGAACACCACCACCTTCAAATACCCCTCCAAGTCACCCACCATCCTGCCCTGGAACTATATTGCTGTTCCTTTGCTGTCGAGTGGTCAAATCTCCCAAACAGCATTGTGGGTGTACCTACAACCTCATTACAGACTTGGTCCAAAAGTGGACAAAAGACTGCATCGGATCAAGAAGATGGCTCACCACCATCTTCTCAAGGGCAATTAGGGATGGGAAATAAATGCTGGCCTAGCCAGTGACGCCCTCACCCCATGAAAGAATAAAAAAAACTTATACAAATTTCAGTTATCATAGGGCTGAGAGGTGCCAAAAATACAGCCACTATTTGGAAAGTTCAAAAAATGGGCTTCATCTGTCTCCCCATGGGTCTCTAATACCCAGTTGTCATCTGCAGCCCATGACTGCTGTAAAACGTCGAACACTGTCCAGCCATTGATGAAAATCTACAGGAATTACCGCCGAGATCTTCAGCAAACAACCGTGCAGAGAATCCAAGGTCTCCATTAAATATCGCAGTTCGACACACGGCCACATTCAAGGCAAGAAAAAAACGGCTAAAGCTGGGATCCCGCGGTCCAGCTTTTGTTTTATTTTTTGCATGCATATTCGCAAAGGTAAGCGTTTGTTGATTCCAATTTGTCATCGCTGTGTGCAAGGACTTGAACTGTGCGCCTGGTGCTATAATCCCAGGTTCCGTTCATTGTCTCTCCCTTTGCTCCATTTATTGTATTTGGCAACGCTGCTAGAATGCAAATACATGGGGCATTGTTGTGGAGTGGGCCACTAGTTCCAGACAGGAGGGGTGGCGACAGATCTATACGTCAAAACCGGGCAGAGGACATTCCTTTTCAGGATGCAGCACGAACAGCAGTCGAATGAATCTATATGTAAATACTCACCGCAGCAAAAAATGGGCGTTTGCTTAAGTCCCAGTGAATATCCTCCACAGTGACCGCGCCTCCTCCCCCCGGTGCCGCGATGGTAGCGCTAAAGTCGCTGACTTGGTACCCGATACATTGTGTCACTGGTGAAACCTTGCACAGAATGACGCGGTGTGGATGTGTGAATTACAAGGGAATTCCTGCCTTCTAACTTGATCTGAACCTAGTTCCTATCCAGCTCAAAAATATTGTAATTTCTTTGCTGTTTCGTTTTCATCACTCGGGTAAGCGATGCAATACTTTATCATTTTTTTAAAAAAAATTGGATGCCAAACTTGCATGGATTGCATTCAGCTTTGTCAATCTCAGATTTGGGAAACTGCTTTCACCTTTAATTTTGTTCCCTCCCCTTTCCCTATATATAAATGAAGGCATTTTCCCCTCCGCCAAGATGCCCTGTCTCGGCAGTCACATAACCGGTTCATTTCAGTCGAATTGGTGTCAGTTTCTTGAATCCAGGACAGCGGCTTCTTGCTCGGATTAATTTAGAAGCAGGCAGCGAGACAACGAATTGCAGTTACATATCAGTGAGCCAACTGGTACTAAGCAGAGTAATTGCTATGGAAGTAATTGTAGAAGTACAGGCTGTTTTTTCATGGCTTTGAAGCACAAGTTAAAAAAAAAAATCGCCCCTCCTCCCCACCCTCCAATAAATCCATCCCATGGTACATGAAATAGCTCCAACTAATGTTTGAGTTCCCCTTGGTGACTACATGGAAATCTTGGGATTTAAGTTGCCACTAAAGGAAGCGTGCGGTGCTGTGTTAAAGGACAAGTGAAGGGGGGAAAAAGTGAGGCGGAGAAAAAAATATTCCGCGTCATTATAAATTTTGTGTTGGCGTCAAGGGTCTTTTAAGATCTTGAGCGAAGTTGCCTCGTCGGATCAATTATGTTATTTGATGTATTTTAACTCATAGTTTTGTCACTGTCTGTTCTATTTACAACACTTCTGTTTAGTTGCTAATTTATTCAGTTAACAATTTTAATAGGTTTTTAAAAAGAAAACGTTTCTATGCTTATTGCAGCTGGAAATGAACCCAGCCTACTGTTGACGCGACTTGGTTTTGTTGTGATTGCGGAGTTATTCTCTGCCATAGTTGGCCTCGCCAGTGTTCATTTTACTGAAACTGTAAATATTGGTTTATTCCACATTTCCAGCTGTTTCTCCAAACTCAACATATCGAGCTGGGGGCTGTTTTTTTTTAATGTTCGTCCTTGGGATGTGAGTGCCGCTGGAAAAGGCCAGCATTTTAATTGGGAATTTCCTGGCAGGCTGATTTCCTGGAAGAGCCAGAATCAGACTTTCAGTTTGGAGATGTGGGCCTGCCTTGCCAGACATTCTTCTGCAGCAGAAATGTACTGGGGCAGCCTGTTCATGAGCTTATATTAACGCTATATCAACTCGTGCTGTGTTTACTTTTAACAGTAACTGTGTTTACGGCACTTCAAATAATATGAGCTTTGAAAGTTGTGATAAACGCAAGTATCAGCTTGTAGAGGTGAGTGCAAGGAACTGAAAGACGATTTCGTAACAGCAATAATGGAACGACCCATCGTGCCATGTTTCAAATAAAGATTTGCGTTTTATATAGAGCCTTTTAACACCTGAGGACATCACAGAAGGCTTTTCAGGTACTTTACAGGTGCAGTTCCTGTTATCGGAAATTCGCAGCAAACCCTTGCAACAGAAATGCAATAATGATCATTTATCTATTTTAGTCATGTGTAGAGAATAAATATTGGCCAGGATAACTTCCCTGCTATTTTCTTTCTGAACTTGTGCCAGCAGATGTTTTATACCATCTAAGAGGGCAGATATTGCTTAGGTTTAATGTCTCATCTGAAAGACTGTACCTCTGACAGTGCAGCACTCCCTCAGTACTGCACTGGGGTGGCAGCCTAGATTTGAAATATAGTAACCTGATTTACAGTCTTGTGCTGTGATAATGTTACCTTTTAAATATTCTAATAGTATTTTTGGTTTATAAGGGATACATGTCAAGAAAGTTGTCCGCCTGCCTCTCCAATGTTTTTAGAATTTTTAAAACTGTAAGCTTCGCTCCAGCCTCTGCAAGACTTTTAAAAATTGGTATTTAGTTAACTCCGCTCTGAGTTTGAGGTAAACCTGCTGCACCCCAGTCCATTTGGGTCCAAAACAATGTGGTTTGAAACCTGTTTGGTGAACTAAGCCCATCATTGTCTTGAAAACTGGTCCCATTTATAGGGAATAGTAACAGAAAATGCTGGAAAAACTCAGTAGGTCCGGCAGCATCTGTGGAGAGAGGAAATAGAGTCAATGTTTTGAGTCCATATGACTCTTCTTCAGAGCTGCACTGTATCCCTTATAAACCAGAAATACCATCAGAACATTTGCTTAATGGGTGCTTTTTTCCAACGCCTCTTACTGTCCTGCATAGGGCACAAGAGAAATTTTTTTTCAGGAAATATAGAAATGCAATATATTACGAAAACAACAATGAAAGACGTGTAAATAAACCCAATATAATCAGTTTTTTTCCACAAACTTCATATTAATGGTATTGGGAGGTTAACTTACATCACTCAAATTTGACATATCCGAGTAGGAGCCACTATGGAAGGAAAAGTTGTGGACATTTGTATCGATTGAGTCGATTAGGATTATATTCGCTGGAGTTCAGAAAAATGAAGGGAGATCTCATAGAAACCTATAAAATTCTAACAGAACTAGACAGGGTAGATGTAGGAAGGATGTTCCCGATGGTGGGGGAGTCCAGAGCCAGGGGTCACAGTCTGAGGATATGGGGTAGACCATTTAGGACTGAGATGAGGAGAAATTTCTTCACCCAGTGAGTGGCGAGCCTGTGGAATTCGTTACCACAGAAAGTAGTTGAGACCAAAACATTGTATGCTTTCTAGAAGGAGTTAGATATAGCTCTTGGGGCGAAAGGGATCAAAGGGTATGGGGAGAAAGCGGGAGCAGGCTATTGAGTTGGATGATCAGCCATGATCATAATGAATGGCGGAGTAGACTTGAAGGGCCGAATGGCCTACTCCTGCTCCTAGCTTCTATGTTTCTATGTTTCATCACATTTCTTCTCTAAAATATTTTATTTTACTCATTAGAGGTAGTCAAACTCACAAGCAGAAAAAGGTAGTAGTGTGCAGGATAGTTGATTCTTAAGTTGAATACTTTCCTCCTTGAGATTGGTGTCTGGATAACATTGCTGTCTGGTGCTGTAGAGAAAGAGCAGGGTGTTGGTAGGGAGTAAAGTGCGTGGCCCCAAATTCCAGGTTAAGGAAATCATGGGTCTGTGATGAGCTTAGCTTTGGTGACCACCTTTGTCCATGGTCACAGAATTTCCATGAAAGGCTAGGGCATAGTTAATGCCTGGATGGCTTAGTTGGTGAAACCAGTGAGTATCTGAGCCATATGGAGGAGAAAGATCTCAGTTTTGATTCTTGGTCTGTGCTGCATCTGTTTGTCTCCGTGATCTCAAAATTGTCCCTGGCAGCCTTGGACTGAAGAAATTGCAGGCATGCAAGAAGTTGTGATAACCACACCCTCTCTCTTCCCCCTCCCCTTCCCTTTGTTGGCCCATTCTCAAGTTGCTTGCTAACATTGACTGTAAATGTCCTCATGAATAATGAATGACCACTTAGGGTGTGACAGCGGAAGGGTGTGTAACACAATACGCCAACAAAGAGTTAATGGGGTAGAAATACATCTTTGATGGGTGACACACAGGGTGTCTGTTATATATCCCACTCGATAAATAGTTTCATATATCATTGGAGCTGAGTATTGAGTCACATATATAATGAGCGGGCAATATGATGAAGCCCCTATTCTCGTTATCACCTAGGACATGTTACCCAATGAATTCATGGAAGGAGACAATGGCAAAATAAATATCATTAAATTGTTAACTTTTTTGGCCAGGTGTTCTATTCCCATCACAATTGCAGAGTGTTTTTGTACTGTATATTGAGTAAAACACTATTTAGCTCATCCAGCTTGCTCTATTTATAGCTTCACAGCCAGGATCCATTCAGATAATTTTCATCTATTTCCTTTCCAGCTGTTTTTGACAATGTTCATTGGTACTGAAATTGTGCAGAGGTGGGAGTAGCAGCCTGTCATAAGTGACAATGGAAGCAAAAATTGAATGCCAACCTCTGCAAACATATTCAGTAAACTGGGAGGAATAAAGAATTATGAACAACAGTCAGGAAGAAGAGTTTTGTTGGAAAGTCACTTCAGTGATCTTCGGTTTTAACTGGAGTGCTTTTGCTGAATATACTTTTTAGTTATAACTCTTCTTCCAGACATCCATTCATAATTGCGTCAACATGATTTGAATTGAATTAGATTTCCTGTGCAAGTATTATTACAGAGAACAGCCCCTTTTTATATCCGCTAGACCATTAGGATGGATCTTCATGCTAATAATGAATGCTATCAAAGGCACTTATGTGGCATAAATGGCTTGAGAGGAAGTCCCACAACCACTGAAAGCCTACGAGGAGGTGGTATCATGCTGTGCCTGTGGAGTAGAAGTGGCATTGACAATGAAAATCAGGGCATTATCACTGATAGTAACCATTGAGTCTGCCATGTTGATTAAGACCGTGAGTGTGTAGTTTAGTGGATGGAAGCCAGTCTATTAATGTCCCAAAATGTAACTGGGTATGAGTGTCAACATGCTTAAGTTAATCCCTTCAACTGATGATAATTATAGTCTGGTGGGATAAATATGTGGTTGTTGCAAAGGACATACTTTGATAGGGATCTCCCTTTATGATGGATGATGCTGGGCACAAAAAAGTGACATTGGAATGTCAAGATTTCAGGATGTGAATATTCCAGTTCTTTGATGGGACTGATTTTCAGAACTGATTGTCCTTACCTGAGAAATGTTATAGTTTTTTCGTGTCTCTTATATAAAGCATACAAAGGTTCAAAAAAGGGGAATATTTAGTTAATAGCTCCTGACCCATAGATTAAGTCCCCATAGTGACATGATCCTTTTGAGAGCTCCAGTATTAATTTGACAGCAAATTCAATGGCACCAAAATTAATCTTTTTTTGGTTCTGAATAAATTGAACTGAGAAATGCTCTTTGATTTTGTTTATTTTACAAATTCCACCTTATTTTGCTTATTTACCATCCATTCACTCTATTTTTCTTCTAAGATCACCTTTTGTCACTTCTTGTAGGTGTGGATGGAAAGGTGATCAACTCCTAGACCTCTGCTGTTGCTGCTTTTTATCTCTTTATCCAACCAGGAGAAAAGTCATTTTGAATGATCTAGATTGCATCAGATCATGAGCCAGAAAATTGCTTGGAGCGTCTCCCATTCCACTGGTGTTACTTCATCAGAAGTACAGTGAAAAGCCCATTGACCTGCACAAAGGGGATTTCCACTGCGGTTGCAGCAAAGTAACAATGTGGGTGTAGATCACAGGAAATTCCTGCTGGGAAGATAAATGGGTTTAATGCACATTAATTTTTAAATAATCCAGCAATTTGAGGCAATGAAGAGATATGCCAGTTGTAAATTGCCACAAATTGCAAGGTGATTTATGCCACTTGACTGTTAGCTTCGCAAAAACAGGAGCTCGCCATCTTATTGTTCCGTTATTGTGAAGAAATTGTTGCATTTGCACTGTTAAACCAAATTGAACAAGCTGCAGAAAGTTAGGATTGGTCTTAACAACATAAGGACTCTCTTAATGATGAGATTTATGTTCCTGCAAAGTCAATAATCCTCTTCAGCCCAGAAAGAGAAGAATTGAAAGTGTGGAGTGTCATTTCTACAGGTAAGTTGCTCTTCAAGGTTTCTAAAATGAAATTTTCTTTCTTTCTTTTCTTTTTCTGACTACTTTTCTCTCTCCATCCAACATGTCTTTCCTTCTCTATTTCTTTCTGCCTGACCCTTAATTCACCCTATTTATTCTCTGCAGTTATGCTGCTCCTTTCTTTCTTCAGAAATCTCATTAAGGAGATAAACTATTGGTCCTGTCATCCAGAAAGTTCCTAGATGCTCCATTGACCTTGCTGTGACCAGCTCACACTTCCAGCAATTTGCTTCAATAATGTCTTGAGCTGAGAATAAGGGAAAAAAAAATCTAACAAATGGAGTGCACCATGAGATGCCTGGCTCCAGCAAATTCTGGACGATTTTATTTTTCTTTCTCTATGCCCCAACTTTATGGTATGCTGTTACAAAGCTGCATCTCTGCTTCCAATGTTTATAGAGTATTTTATGTATGTGGATGACATGCTATTTGACCATGGCTGATTTTGTGTTCTCATTCGTGGCTTGGGCTGGGGGGTAAGTGGGGTGGGGCTGTGGTTGATATTGCCATTATCAATTACTACAGTTCACAGCTCCTATTTTTTAAACAAGAGTGTTCCTGGAATGGTCAAAAAAACCTGTTTCATTCTCTGCAAATCTCTCCAAGGTGAAAGTTAATAAATAGTGCCCTCCTGTGGCATGGTTGGTGGATCTCTCACCCCAAATCACAAGGTTCCAGGTTCAAGTCCCACTACAGAGTTTCAGCACAAACATCAAGGCTGACAATCCAGTGTAGTACTGAGGAGTTCTACACTTTTGGATGTGCCACCTATCAGGAGAGGTGGTAAACTGAGGCCCCATCTGCCTGCTTGAGCAGGTGAAAAGATCCCATGGCACCATTTTGAAGAAGAGCAGTGGAGTTATTCCCAGTGCCCTGGCCAATACTTATCCCTTAATCAACATCACAAAGAAATTGATTATCTGACCATCAATACATTGGTTGTGGTGTACAAATTGACAGCCGCGTTTCCTACACTACAACAGTGACTACACTTCAAAAGTACATCATTGGCTGTAAAGCATTTTGGGACATCTTGTGGTCGTGAAACGTGCCATATAAATGCAAGTCTTTTCTCAATTCTACATTTGCATGATGTATTACTTACCACATTACAACAGTGATTGTACTTCTAATGTACGCAGTTGGCTGTAAAACATTTTGGATGTCCTCAGGTCATGGAAGATGCTATATAATTGCAAGTCTTTCTTTCATTAGATCAAACTAACCAGGTAGATCAAAAAAAAACTCCCATTTGCTTTTTTCAAGACCATCCTAAATGAACATAGTACAGGATTGATGAAAGCAAGAGCTTTGAAAAGAGGTTAAATTCATCATCTGCACACCAGTCCACTCATCTGTTGGCTTGGAGACAACATATGAACAGAATCAACAGTTTAAAAACACACAAAAGTACAAATGACCTTTTCATGAAAATAAAATCCTTCCCAAAGAATGTTTTCTTTCAACAACATCATTGGAAATAGGCTCCACAGTATTTAACCCTTTCCCAATCAAAGTGGCCATGCATCAACTCTCAAAGCAAATGCAGATAATTTTTAACTGTAACATTGATTTTCTTTCGTAAGTTTTTTAACCAATTACCTTGCAATATTGGCATTGTGTCACTGTCAAGTACAGCTTTGTGCCAGCTATTAAACACTTCAACAGTCTAATTTTATTGACATTACAATTGGCAGAGACATCACTCGATTCTAAGCCTATATCCTTGGAAACAGGGCTGTGGTGAAGAAAGACCAGGGAGTGGGACTGATTGGAAAGCTCTGTCAAAGAGCAGGGACAGACACAATGAACTGAATTGCTACCTATGGTCTGATTCTGATTCTGCAGTGAACCTGTATAGAAAATTACAAAGAGGATCAACATTTACCCTTTGAAGTACATTCTTACATATCAATCAATATGTATTTGAAACATTACCTAATTCTCAGAGGTAAACTGAATTTATGAAGGAAGCTTGCTTCAGGAGGTGACTTTTGATAGTAGGGAAGTTTTACGGTGGCAATATCTTCAAGCATTTGGCAAATCTTATTTGCTTCAAAGATAGAAGGCATATTTAATTATTGTCAAGGTGACCTTGCAAATAACTGATAGAATGATACACTTTGACATGGCTAAAAGTAATATGGGCAGAGTTCTGGTTTCCTGCACAGACTGCTGGCTAGTCAACATCATGTTGGCTACATCAAAATACAGAGCAAACTTGAGGCTTGGCCTTGTAGCATTACATCTATCAGCAGAACACTTGTATTCTGCATATAAAAATAAAACTAACTCTTTATAGGGGAGGCAGGAAAGTCCAAAAAATTGAAGAACCTGGTAAGATAGGGGTAGCTTCCATAACAGTATTTGCCATAACAAAAATTGCTGTCACTAATTATTGCAGATATGCTCAAAACGAAGAATAGAATATATAGTAAATGAAAAGTAGACTACTACAAGAAATTTGCATTTAGCTAGCACTAAGAATGTAGAAAAACATCCCAAGGTGCTTCATGGAGTGAAATGGACAACAATATGAGCTGACACGCACTGTGTTTTTGCATTATAGTATTTTACTTTGACAGACAGCAGTGAAGAATGAATCTGTTGGTGGCTGATAAGTCTAAGGGCTAAATGTTAAGATATCAGACTATTAAGGACTGGGTGTAGAGTAGATTAGATGATGATCTGTAACTTCTGTAGCGTGGGCCATCTCCAGCTCAGACTGACCGTCTGCTGGCTAGAAATCTTCTTGAGTTCTCTGCCTGAAGGCAGGTCCTTGTGGTTATTTGCTGAACCACAGTAAAGTGCTGTGACTTTTTGCTACTGGTAGGGTGAGGAGTCAGGCCTCAGGTCTACCTCAGTCAGGACAGGGATTGAACAATCGAACCCTGTCCTGTTGCTTTAATCTGATCCACACACTAATCGTTTAGCCAACTGGGCTATCTGCAACCCCCTCCCCACCTCACCAACAATACCACTGGCTAGAAATACCCTTTGTGAAACTGAGTTTGCCTAGGCTTGGTCAACAGCACAAGTCAACTTTTAATTTAGTACTGAAGTGATAATCTCATACAGAGAGGCCATGGGACATGGGAAATCGAAATTATCTCACAGATACATTAGTGGTTTGGATACATTAGTGGTTTGGAACTGAAGTACTCCATCTCAGTGTCTAACTATGCTGTACTTAAGTGTTTGGTTCCTGAAATGGAACGTGTTTTGTACCATGTTGAGTTTCAAAATTCGCAAAAAGGACATGAAGATTACAAATAAAATCATGAGTTTTGGCATCACAAGTAGGTCAGAAAATTAATTATAATTTCACGTTAAATTTTCTAAGGCTTCTACAAAATATGCATTTACAGAATAAAATGAGTGACCTATAGGGCCGCCTTCTGGAATATTCTTTTAATACACATGTCCCTGCACCCTCTTAACTGGCATTGCAAAGAAATTTAATACCAGCAGTAATGGAAAGGTCTGAATTAAGTCTGTATTAAACACAGAACTAGCAGAGTTCACATCCAGATGAGAGGATTAGTTTTATTTAGCATCAGCCTTGCTGCAATAAAATCCAGCCAATGTAATAACAGCAACTTTCTCATTGCATTTGTAAAACAACTTAACTCTACGCTGTTGTAACTTGAAGTGCACTCAAAGAAACATTGTAATTGATCTAAAATTGGATTAAGGGCCTTTTTTAATTACATCTGTTTTGTGAATTTTTGCATTTATTGTGGTGTGGGATATTTGAACCAGGGAATGAGATGGTTTCAATTTCAATCACATCATCAAAGATTCCCAGGTCAGATGTGAAAATAGGTAGGAAAAGACAATCTGGTCCATCAAGCCTGCCAAACAAAGTCGTGATGCCTGGAGCATTGTGATTAGACAACCTTTACCCACCAGAAATGTGTCGTCTCTGAGCAGCAACAAAAACCAGATTAAAACGCAAGGCTGAAAAGGAAAAAAAAGATCTGATTGAAGATTATATTTAGGGAACCACTCTGTGCTAATATAGCCTGATCTTATAAAAAGTTAAGTTAAATCCATGATCTCTACTCCAGCCACTGATTGATTGACCAGTTCTCTTTGGAAGCTATACAAAGAGCCAGCGCTCAACTCATGTGACTATTAGCTGTTCCATAAGTCCACTGTTCTCTAGAAAAAGCAAGGAAGAGAGTGTCAAAGAAGTTTAGAGAGGTAATTCCAGAGCTGAGTGCCTTGGCAGCTAAAGGCATAGACACCAATGTTAGAGATTAAAATCAGGATGCTGAAGAGGCTAGAATCGTAGGAGCATAGATATCTGAAGGAGATTATAGAGATAGGGCAGGGGAGGCCATACAGGGATTTGAAAACAAGGATGAGAATCTTTAAATCGAGGCATTGCTTAACCGGGAGTCAATATAGCTCAACAAACACAGGAGTAATGTGTGAATGAAACTTGGTGTGAGTGTGAAACAGCAGAGTTTTGATGAGTTCAAGTTTATGGGGGGACAAAAGTACAATGAATTAGTCAAGTCCAGAGATAATAAAGGCATGGACGGGGATTTCAGCAACTAATGAGCTGAGGTGGGGCAGTGTTGTATGATGTTACAGAGGTGGAAGTAGGCAGTCTATATGCTGGCACAGATGTGTGTAGGAGACTTTTCTCGGAGTCAGATATGACACTGAGATTGCAGCCAACCTGGTTCCATCTCAGGACTGTTACCAGGAAGCGGGATGAAGTCAGCTAGGGAACAGAGTATGTGGCTGGGACCGAAGATAATGGGGTTCGAGTCTTACCAATGTTTAGTTGGAGCAAATTTCTGCTCATCAAGTATGACAAGCAATCTTATAATTTAGAAAGAGTGGAAGGATTGAGAGAGGTGGTGGTGAAATTGAGCTCGGTGTCATCAGTATAGACGTGGAGACTGATGCGCTTTCAGATGACATCACCAATGGACTGCACGTAGATAAGAAATAGGGGGAGACACAGGATAAATCCTTGAGGGACACCAGAGGCAGTGGTGCAGCAGCTGAAAGGGAAGCTATTGTGTGTCATTCTCTTGTTATGACTGCATAAATATAGGAATAGAATTAAACTACAGTCAAGAGGCATTTGGTGGAGGATGGTGTTGTCAAACATGTGAAAGGTAGCAGACAGGTTGAGAAGTACGAGGAGGGATACAATACTTCTAAAGAAGAGACATAAGAACTCGAAACATTAACCCTAATTTTTTTCTCTTCACAGATGCTGTTAGACCTGCTGAGTTTTTCCAGCATTTTCTGTTTTTGATACTTTATCTTTGTCACGGTCACATAAGATGTCATTTATGACTCTGATGAAAAGCTATTTTGGTACTGTGGCAGAGCCAGAAACCTGACCAGAGAGCTTTAAATGTGGAGGTCTGGCAAAGGTGAGCGTGGCTTTGAGAAGTGATAACCTGTTCAGGAACGTGGGAGAGAAAAAGAAGATTGATGATGGAGCAGTTGTCTTACAGGCAGAGAGTTGATTTTTTTTTGAGGAGAGGAGAGATCTAATGAGAGCAAATTTGAAGGAGAGGTTGTGAGAAGAAAAAAACATTAAAAATATCAGCTAATGTGGGAGCCAGGAATGGAAGTTGGGTGGCCAACACTTTAGCTAGGAATAGGGTCAACGGAGCAGGGGCTGGGTCTCATTGGAAAGTTGACCTCTGAGAGAGCATGAGGGAAGATGGAACTACAAAAATGGCAGGGGAGCGTTGGAGGAAATGGCCCAGAATGCTAGGGGAAGGGAGAGAAAGTAGCAGACAGCTAATTTGATGATCTCAATCTTAGTGACAAAGCCCATGAGCTCCTTGTAACCAAGCCATACCCTGGTGTAACCCTGTTCTTCCCCTAACAATCAATTGGAGCATACTCTCATCCTTCAACTCGTCAAAAATTGACTTTATCTGATTACTGAGTTCCTATGCATCTCTATAGTGAATAGACCCAGCTTTTCAAGCCTAAATAATTAAGGTTTAACGATGAAGTAAGATGCAGTGTAAAGGTTTTTTGTCTCTGCCCAACAATGACTTCAGCTTAAACTCTAAAAAGAAACGTCATACTCCATCAATATGACATTTTTCCATTTATCTCATTGATTATCCTGGGAGCTGTCTGAATGTCAATTTAGTGTCAGTCAGTTCACATACATTATGTTATGGGGGTTCCATGATACAGCAGTGAATAACAACAAAAAGATTAACTGATGTGTTACATAAGAGATTTGTGATGAAAATTAAGTCATATCGTGTAGGATAGAATGTAGGTTTATGGATGGAGAGAAACCTAGGTGATAGAAAGATAGAGTAGGGATAAATTAGATAGCTCTTGCCTAGAGCTGCCACAGGCATGATGGGCCGAATGACTTTTCCTGTGCTCTAAGATTGATTGATTCATAATCATCTTAACAATTTAGTTAAGCAGCTTATGGAGATTTCTATCATTAGCTCACAGAAGCTTGAACTAATCCAGTGTTGAGAGAAGGTGGTAAATTGCAAGCTTCGATTGATAAAAGCCAACAGAATTAGCAGCAAAACTTTAAAATGTTTCAGGTATTAACATCTGTTAAGAGTAACTTGTAATGTTAGGTGTAGCTTCTGGCTAATATAACAAGGGGATGGAAGCATTGCTATATACTGTGCCCTGTGATTACTGGAAAGATTTTCTGATGATTTGCTAAGCAGATATTGATGGCCTGGTGAAGAGACTTGAGTTGCTTGGCATTAAACTGGTTGTAAACAAAGACATACAGTGACATGACTGGTTATAGAGTAGTATTGTGCATTACTGATAGAATAATACATTTAAGAATTACAAGTTCATGTAAGAGAAAAATTCCTAGCTTCCCCAGTGGTTTAGCTGGTAAATGCACTGAGACACACCAGTAAAGAAAGCCCCGTCCTCACTGTGTGCTGAGTTAGTTGATCTTGACCAAGATAGCATGGAAAGCTATAATGGGGCCGTTGGGTTAGGGGGAAGATAAGTCGGTCTGGGGTTCCTGGTTTTGATTGATATCCTGTGATACTTGCTGGAAAGAATATGTATGTAGACATTGGGTAAGGATACCATTTATGCTTCCACTCCCATCCCTGCTGTAGGCTAACACTTACTCCCTGTGCTCATGTACAAAGAATGGACACTCAGGGGAAGTGCTCCAGCTGGACAGAATTGCTGTCAGCAGCTTCAGGAGAAAATTGTGGGGTGGATGGGGGATTTTCATTTAGGTTTTTTTTTGGAAAGGATGACACGTTCAAGCCAAAGTTACAGCAGATCTACCAAAAGTGAATTTTCCTAGTGGCTGATATGGTGGCTGAGAGTGGCAAATGGCACTAATAAAGCAGGCTTGTCCGAGCTGTTTCAGGATTGAATCCACTTGAAAATCTGCTGAGAGTTTAGCAGTTTAACATTGGATTACTAATGCATTCCTTGACCTAACCAGTTATGTAACTGCCTAATAGTTTTTTGCTTCCTTCCTTCATTTTTAACAGTTCAAGATAACTTGAAACTGCCTTTTTGTTGGTTTCATTGGCTCATGCTGTATTTTCATGAGCCAGAGAATTTTTGTTGAGTTTACAGTGGGACTGTGCCAGCTGAAAATTTCTGTTATCAATTATTCTACTAAATATTAAAAGATGAATCTTGTATTCAGAAACATTAAACATTAAACCAGCACCAACCTTCCCCCCCACCCCCCCCCCCGACCCCGGTTTCTATGTAGGATATACTTTCAACTACTTGTGCTGTAATACTTTGCTGTTGGACTTGCTTTGCTTTTGTTAGGTGCTGAGCGTAGCACACACCTTGGTTGTGCACTCAACCTGTGTTTATTAGTCAGTGCCAATGAAAATGGTGCAGCCATCTGCTGTTCCATTTATATTGTGAAACTGTTGAGAAGTGTCAGTATTTTTGCTGAATTTGAAAGCTTGTCTTCAGTCCCTTTTTCATTTGATTTTGTGAAGGACTTAAAGTCAAATACTTAACCTCCTTAGAAAGGAGAGAAGAGATGACAATTACATCAGTTCAGATTTGGAATGGGTGCCTATAGTCTGATTGTTAAAAGGGAATGCAAGTCAAAATGGCTGAATTTAATATCCATGTTGCTTTTGTGTTGACAAAACCTGGCTTTGGGGTTCTTTATGTTTTAAGTTGGAATCTTGAAATGGAGATTTTCAAACTATAACAAAAACAGAATTACCTGGAAAAACTCAGCAGGTCTGGCAGCATCGGCGGAGAAGAAAAGAGTTGACGTTTCGAGTCAAACTATGTCTGTCTTTTTCACTTGCTTTATCTTCTTCTTACTGCTTTTACTCTAGCCCTATAGAGGCCACTCCTGCCACGTATGGCCAATTGAAAGCCATGGAATATTAAAGGTCAGCCAATGCATACACAGCTTATGGTACATCTCTAAGATTTTTTATTTGTTCTTTTAATGCGTGTGATACTGGAAAGATAGCATGTGTCGACCACATAGTGTGTGACTGGAGACCAGGTAAGGATGGCAAGTTCCCTTCCCTGAAGCATATCAGTGACAATTTGTACAGCTTTCACAAGTCATTTTTCTACTAGCCCCAAACATTTAAATAAAAACAGGCGTCTGGAGGCTAAATGGGTTGATATTGAGAAAAGAAAGACTTGCAATAATATTCACAATCATTGGTCATCTGAGAACACTATACAACCAAGGAAGTACTTTCAAAGTGTAGTCACTCTTGTAGGAAACATGGCAGCCAATTGTGCACAACAAGTTCCCACAAATAATGCAATAATAACCAGAAAATCTGCTTCTGTGATGTTGATTGAAGCATAAATATTGTCTCAGGCACAGGAATAACTCCTCTGCATTTCTTTAAAAACGTGCCATAGGATCTTTTACACCATCTGAGAGAACAGATGGGGCTTCAGTTTAACATATCATCCATAAAGGACAACACTTGCAACAATGCAGCACTATCTTGGTACTGCACCAGTGCATAGCCTTAATTGGAGTGAGACTTGTATCCACAACCTTCTGACTCAGAGGCAAGAGCCTCAATTGACATATGAGAGCTGATTAACATTATGTTTGGACTGTGGAAGGAATAGGCTTTGGGTCACACATGCTGTTCTAGCATTTTGCTTTCTTAGGTTAAAAATATTAAAAAAGCTCAACTAAAGGAACCTATCAGCAGAGAGGATTGAAATTAAAAGATGGCAGTGATAAAACAACAAAGAATGCCCACTTTAATGGGGATTGGAAGGGGCCCAAGGCCCTATTTTGGGATTTCTGGTATCCAGCTATATTGGGAGATAGTTGCCTTGAGCAGATGAGTGAATGATGACCTTTAAGTGATTCCAATTTACTGTAAAACTCAGCTCTAGTTCCACAGTTAACAGTCCCAAATCAGTGTTACTCACAAGTGCCTATCATAGAAGATTAAGTCCTAGTTAGTCTTTTACTTCAAGCTGGTATATTCTCAAGACAGCTCTGCAATACAACAAGCTCTCCCAATCCCTTGCACACTGGAGTGTTGCAGCTGCACCCATTTATACTATTTTGATAGATGACCCTAAGCCCATCTCACCTGTTTTAACAAGCAGCTGTCTAAACAATTTAATTACCAGTCAACAAGAAGATTGCCAAGGCCCAATAACAATGTAATTACTGATATATTGACAATCAGGACCCGACTTCTAATTTCTTACACATAGAAAGAGATGCATATTGTGGAAGTCTGTAAGTCGTATTTTGCAGTTGGCATCGTGATTGTATAACAGGAAATTTCTCCTTGGGGTCTTATTCTCTGGTGTGAGCCCAGAGTGGTGGCAGACTGCTTGACTGCATGGGACACCACAGCCAAGGTTGATACCTTTTCTCATCTAGCATCCAAATCTAGCAGACATCTCTGGACAGTGATCAAGAATAGGAATAAAACCTGATTTATTTCTCCTGGGCATCTCCTCTTAAAAGTATTCTGGTTAGTTTAGTGGACAGCACTTAATTTTTAACTGGTCAAAATGTGTTTGCTTGTGGCAATGACTATTTGGGCATCAGACTGCAACTTTTAAATGAGACTTGGATAATTGACTAGCAGAGGGATACTTCTATGATCTAGATTTTGTTTTTTGTTTGGATGGTTATTTAACTTTCATTATTTGAATGCAAATTTGGAGATTTGCATGTTCTATCAGATTTTCATGAGAACATTTCTTTCCTTCACTGTGCCACCCCTTTTATGCTTCTGTATTTTTAATTTTTGCTGCCAAATTCATTTGTATTCATTAATACTGCAACACTTATGCCCACTTGTGGTGTAGGGTTATGTGATATTGGTAACATTGCCACTTGGTAATGGAAAAGCTTGCAACATGCAGTGTAGAATGTATCTGCTATGTTACGGTGTTTTAGGTTTTTCATTGCAACGCAATGATGCATGTTCTTGTACAGTTGGAGAAAGTTTCTACTTTTATGAGTGTTGCATTGTATTCCCTACAGCTCTTGGTCACCTTGACATTTGGTAATAACGTGGTGTAGGGTGGAATAGAGATTTTCCCTTAATTGCTCAATGGATTTTTCATAACACTTATCTCTATTGTTTCCCCAATTTTCTTCGTCTTCTCCTAAGAGTACCGAGCCTTGTTGCGGAGGACTTACCCATAGCTCGACACCATCCAGGACAAAAGAGCCTACTTATGTGGCATCCCATCTACTATCTTAAACATTGACTCCTTCCACCACTGGCGCAGTATAGCCACAATGTATAAGTGTGTGGTGTCCATCTATAAGATGCACTGCAGCAATTTGCCAACGCTGCTTCAACAGCACCTCCCAAACCTGTGGCCTGGAAGGACAAGGGGGATGAGGCACATGGGAACACCTATGAATTCTGCTTTAAGTCACACCATTCTGATTTGGAAATATATCAGTCATTCCTTCTTCATCAATGGGTCAAAATCCTGGAATTCCGTACCTAACAGCACTGTGGGAGTATCTTCACCACACAGATTGTAGTGGTTGAAGAAGGCAGCTCAGCTTCTCAAAGGCAAATGGGCATAGGCAATAAATGCTGGCATTCCCAGTGACACTCTCACCCTATGAATGAATAAAACAAAAGACACTAGGAACACCATTATACCTTTCTAATTGGCAGTTCTGTGTCAGCCAAGGTAGAAAATAGGCTATTCTGACATGGGAAGCATTGTGTTTGACTCAAATTCTGTTGTCAGCTGAAACCTACACCAGTGCACTGATACAATCATTGAAAAAAGTGATCAAGTGGCCACAGGCAGCTGGGTCCTGTATCCACAACTCAGCAAAAAGAAAAATCAGCATTTTGTGAAAGAGAAGAAGAAAACTGAAACAAAATCAGATGAGTAGATCTCCTGTAGTGTTATCCACAGAAAGTTGGGAAACAAACTTTCTTCAAAGTGCTTTAGAAATGATGATGGTATAAGTACCTGGGCCCCAATTTTAGCTCCACATCAAGTGGGTAGCATGTTCTGTTGGATGCTCACCCATTGTTGCAGAAATAAGGCTTGGGCTATTTTGACTGCTGGACCATATGAATGTGTCAGTGATCTGTCCCTCCTGACTCCACAATGAAAAGTAGGAAGAAACTTCCCTTTCAGGGCCACTTCACACCCTGATCTTTTCTAATCCATTCAGCCTGGCACAAAAGCCACAGTAGCTTCCCTGCTCATGCCGGGTTAAAATTTGCAGTTGGGGCCCAAGAACATAATCAGACATTGATCTGCATATTTAAAGAAGGACACTGCAGTCTTCAGTTGGGTACCTTTGCTGCCTGCCCAGAAGATCAGGATAGGTGCAAAACAGGTGAGAAAAGGTTGATAAATTGCCTGGCAGTGTTTTAACAATCCACCTTGGGGTTGCGATAGGGTTATAAGCCCCCTCCCCGTGAGCTAATATTACTTAATCTAATGGTACAAGTGTGAATGTGCGAAAAGTAGCTTTATAATGGAAAAATTCCATTCAGTTGCTCTTTCAAGGCATATACAAAATGGTAATGCCCAAATAAGGAGCGCGTAATGTAGACAACAGATTTAATATATTGTGTTTAGGTTTTGGTACAGGGTAGTTGCAAAAGTTTCTATACTATTCACTTAATTGTACATTTGCATGATCTAATATGTCGCAGTGGTAATGTCATTGGACCAGTAATCCAGAGGCCAAGGCTAATGCTCTGGGAACACAAGTTCACCTCTCACCACGGCAGCTGGTGGAATTTAAATTCAATAAATTAATCTGGAATTAAAACCTGATTTAATGGTGACCTAAAACCATTGTCATTTGACCCAGATGGGTTTTTCGAATGTCCTTTAGGGAACAATGTCTGCCATCCATACCTGGCCTGGCCTACATGTGCCTCCAGTGCCACTCAATATGCTTGATTCTTAACTGTCCTCTGAAATAGCCCAACAAGTGATTCAGTCGCACCAGACTGCTACAAAGGCTATACAAAAGGAATTAAACCAGACAGACCATCTGGCATTGACCTAGGCACTGGAAATGACAATGGCACACCCAGCCCTGTCGACCTTCCAAAGTCCTCCTTACTAACATTTGGGGGCTTGTGCCAAAATTGGGAGCAGTCCCATAGACTAATCAAGTAACAACCTGACATTGTCTGTAACGTATGAATCCATGAGTATGACTATGTCCCAGACACCACTATCACCATCCTTGGGTATGCCCTGTCCCACCAACAGAACAGGCTCACCAAAGGTACAGTGGCATACATTCGGGAGGGAGTTGTCCTGGGAGTCCTCAACATGGACTCCAGACCCTATGATGTCTCATGGCATCAAGTCAAACATAGGCAAGGAAACCCTCCTGCTAATTAGCAACTACTGCTGCCCCTCTCAGCTGATGAATCAGTTGAACACCAATTGGAAGAAGCACTGAGAGTGGCAAGGGAACAGAATGTACTGTGGATGGGGGACTTCAGTGTCCATCACCAAGAGCGGCTCAGTAGCATCACTACTGACTCTGCTGACTGAGTCCTAAAGGATATAGTTGCTAGACTGAGTCTGCAGCAGGTGGTGAGGGAACTGATAAGAGGGGAAAAAAACTACTTGACCTCGTCCTCACCAACCTACCTGTTCAAATGTATCTGTCCATGATAGTATTGACAGAAGTGACCACCACACACTACTTATGGAAATGAAGTCCTGTCTTCACATTGAGGATACCCTCTATCATGTTGTGTGGTACTACCACCATGCCAAATGGGATAGATTTCGAACAGATCTAGCAACTCAAAACTGGGCATCCATGGGGCACTGTGGGTCATCAGCAGAACTGTATTCAACCATGATCTATGACCTCATGATCTGGCATACATCCCCCATGTTACCATTACCATCAAGATGAGCGAACAACCCAGATTTAATAAAGAGTGCAGAAGGGCATGCCAGGAGCTGCACCAGGCATACCTAAAAATGAGTTGTCAACCTGATGATGCTACAACACACGCCAAACAGCGGAAGCAGCACATGATAGACTGAGCTAAGAGAGTCCAAAGCCAAAGGACCAGATCTAAGCTCTGCAGTCCTGCCATATCCAGTCATGAATGTTGGTGGACAATGCAACAACTCACTGGAGAAGGAAGCTTCACAAATATCCCCATCCTCAATGATGGAGATGCCCAGCACATAGTGTAAAAGACAATGCTGAAGCACTTGCAACCATCTTCAGCTAGAAGTGCCAAATGGATGATCCATCTCAGCCTCCTCCTGAGATCCCCAGCATCACTGGTGCCAGTCTTCAGCCAATTAGATTCACTCCACATGATATTAAGAAATGGCATTTACCTGGAAATGTGGAAAATTGCCCAGGTATGTTCTTTACACAAAAAGCAGGACAACTCTAACCTGGCCAGTTACCACCCAATCTATTCTCTATCATCAGCAAAGGGATGGAAGGGGTCATCAACTGTGCTATCAAGTGCTACTTGATCAGGAATAACCTGCTCACTAGAGCTCTGTTTAGGTTCTGCCAGGGCCACTCAGCTCCTGACCTTATTACAACCTTGGTCCAAACATGGACCAAAGAGCTGAACTCCAGAGATGAGGCGAGATTGTCCTTGACATCAAGGTAGCATTTGACTGAGTGTGACATAAAGGAGCCCTAGCAAACTGGAGTCAAGGCTAATCAGAGAAAACTCTCCACTGGTTGGAATCATGCCTGTTATGAAAACTATACTCACTTCAGAGTTGAGAGCAGAGGTTGGGAACTTCAACTCCCGATGGACCTTGGAGTTTTTGCACATGCACAGACTGGGATTGGGCTGCAAATGTGCAGTTCTGCATAGTAAGTTCTGCCCAGGAGAGGCCCAGTTCATCCGTGCATTGAGAGAGAGGAAAAAAAGGTGCAAAAACCCAGGTCAGGTGACTGGGAGCAGAGCACCATTGCAGCGAGTACGCACGCAGGGGACAGGGAGAGTTCCCTGGGGGAGAAGGGACAGGGAGATGTCCCCAAAGAAAAGTCCCAGAGAAGGGACAGGGACAGAAAAATAGCCCAGTTCAGTTAAAAAGAAAGGAGCTGAGGAAAAAAGCTCCAAATAGGAGGACTCCGGGAAATAGACTTTAAGTGAAGAAGGCTCAGGCAAAGCCCTGAAGATCCAAGAAAGCAGCCGTAGGTTGGTGTTTCTGCGTTGGGGCAAAGGTACCCCTTTGGAGCAGTAATGTTCTGCTTGGCCTGGCTGAAGATCCAAAATTGAGCTAGTCCTTGAGTGTATACTCAGAAATCCAGGGGAACGGAATTGTGGGAGATGAAACTTAAACTTTGTGAGGTGAGCTGTCATTGATGCTCTTCGATTTGAGCTACTTTTGGAGAGATTTACCAGGTTAGATCTTTGAAGGTGAAGGCTGGAATTCTACTGTAAAGGGACAGAGTTTCAATGAGATTGGTTGACCCACAATGTTTACCGACATCTGGGTGGGTTGTTGAGAAATCCATGGACTCTGCCTTAGTCGCATCTACCATTTAATGTGTTGTGTGGGATTGACCACCATTTGCTTGTTAATTCACATGTACCTCATACTTGCCCTGAATGTTAAGAGTATAAAATAGATATTGTATATTGTTATCTGTCCGACTTTGCATAGTAAATTTTATCTTTGCTCAAAACCCATGGAGCCTTGGTTAATGTTAAATATGTACATGTAACCTACATCGTCAGTGATGTAAGATCACATGACAACAGAGCGGGGGCATCAAATGAAGCTTTGTGGGTAAAGTTTAGGAATAAAAAAGGGGCAGCTACATTGTTACGTGTTTATTATAGACCCCCAGATAGTCAGCGGGAAATTGAGGAGCAAATATGTGCACAATTTAGGAGGTGTGTAAAAACAATAGGGTAATTATATTAGGCGATTTCAACTTTCCCAACATTAATTGGGATTGACGTAGTGTTAAGGGCTTGGATGGAGTGGATTTCTTGAAATGTGTACAGGAGAACATTTTAGGTCAATATGTAGAGGGTCCAACAAGGGACGGTGCAGTGCTGGACTTAATTCTGGGGAATGAAGCTGGACAGGTGGCTGAGGTGGTGGTGGGCGAGCAATTTAGCGATAGCGACCATAACATGGTACAGTTTAAGTTTGTTATGGACAAAGAAATTGACAAGTTGCAAAAAAATGTTTTGGATTGGGGGAGAGTGGATTTTAGTAAAATAAAGCAGGATCTGGCCAAGGTATACTGGGAACAGCTACTGTGGAACAGCTACAGAGGAGCAGTGGTGGTGGGGGGTGGGGGTTCAAAAAAGAAATGTGGAGGGTACAGGCTCAACATGTTCCCTCTAGGGTGATAGGAAGGAGTAACAAGCCCAGAGAACCATGGATGACCAGAGATATCCAGGTTACGATGAGAAAGAAAAGAGAGGCTTTTAGCAGGTACAAGGGAAGCAGATCAGCAGAGGTATTAGTGGAGTTCAGAAAGTGCAGGGTGGAGCTTAAGAAAGCAATTAGGAGAGCAAAGCTGGGATATGAGAAAGCTCTGGCTGGTAAAAGTAGGGAAAATCCCAAGATATTCTGTAAGTATATCAATGGGAAGAGGATAACCAGGGAAAGAATAGGGCCCATAGGGACCAAGGGGACAATCTATGGGTGGAGCCAAAGGACATTGCTAGAGTGTTGAATGAATACTTCACATCCGTCTTCACCCAAGAGAATGAGGATGGAGGTATCAAACTCAGGGAGAGACTACAAGGTTCTTAAGCAAATTGAAATAGGGAGTGACAAGGTATTGGAGGTGTAGGCAGGCTTGCAAGTGGACAAATCTCCAGGTCCAGGTGATTTGTGTCCCAGACTGCTGAGGGAGGCAAGGGAGGAGGTTGCAGGAGCTCTGACCCAAATTTTTAATTCCTCTCTGGCCACGGGGGAGGTGCCAAAGGACTGGAGAACAGCTAATGTGGTTCTGCTATTTAAGAAGGGTTGCAGAGATAAGCCAGGGAACTACAGGCCAGTGAGTTTCACGTCAGTGGTAGGGAAACTATTGGAGAAAGCTCTGAAGGAGAGTATCTATCTCCACTTGGCGAGGCAAGGTTTGATCAGGGATAATCAGCATGGCTTTGTCAGGGGGAGGTCATGCCTAACAAATTTGATTGAATTTTTTGAGGAGGTGACCAGGTGTGTAGATGAGGGTGTAGTACATTGATGTAGTTTAAATGGATTTCAGCAAAGCCTTTGACAAGGTCCCACATGGGAGACTTTATAAAGAAGGCAAATGCACATGGGATACAGGGTAATTTGATAAGGTAGATTTAAAATTGGCTTAGTTGTAGGAGGCAGAGAGTGATGACAGAAGGATGCTTTAGTGACTGGAAGCCAGTGGCGTACCACGGGGATCTGTGCTTGGTCCCCTATTACTTGTCATTTATATAAACGACATAGATGACTACATGGGGGTTAGGATTAGTAATTAGCTATGAGGAGAGGTTGGAGAAACTCAGATTGTTCTCACTAGACACAAAGATTGGCCAGGTGGTTAAGAGTGAGGTTGAGTGTCTTGGGCTACAGAAAGATATAGATGGGATGGTCAATAGGCAGATAAGTAGCTGATGGAATTTAACCCTGAAAAGTGTGTGGTGATACACTTTGGAAGGAGTAATTTGACAAGGAAACATTCAATGAACGGCATGACGCTAGGAAGTTCTGAGGAACAAAGGGACATTGGTGTGTGTGTCCATAGATCTCTGAAGGCAGAGGGGCATGTTAGTAAGGTGGTGAAAAAGATATATGGGACACTTGCCTTTATCAATCAAGGCATAGATTACAAAAGTAGGGAGGTCATGTTGGAATTGTATTGAAGCTTGGTGAGGCCACAGCTGGAGTACAAAGAACAAAGAAAAGTACAGCACAGGAACAGGCCCTTCGGCCCTCCAAGCCTGCGCCGATCATATTGCCCATCAACTAAAACATTTTGCACTTCCAGGGTCTGTATCCCTCTATTCCCATCCTATTCATGTATTTGTCAAGCTGGCTCTTAAACACCACTATCGTACCTGCTTCCACCACCTCCTCTGGCTGCGAATTCCAGATACTCACTACCCTCTGCATAAAAAAACTTGCCCTGCACAGCTCCCCTATAGTTTTCTCCTCTCACATTAAATCTATTTCCCCTAGTATTTGACTCTTCCATCCTGGGAAAAAGCTTCTGACTATCTACTCTGTCCATGCCACTCATAATTTTGTAAACTTCTATCAAGTCGCCCCTCAATCTCCGTTGCTCTAGTGAGAACAATCTGAGTTTCTCCAACCTCTCCTCATAGCTAATAACTTCCAGACCAGGCAGCATCCTGGTAAACCTCCTCTGCACCCTCTCCAACGCCTCCATATCCTTCTGGTAATGTGGCGACCAGAATTGCACGCAATATTCCAAGTGTGGCCTAACCAAGGTTCTATACAGCTGCAGCATGACTTCCCAGCTTTTATACTCAATACCCCTGCTGATGAAGGCAAGCATGCCATATGCCTTCCTGACTACCTTATCCACCTGCGTTGCTACTTTCAGTGACCTGTGGACCTGTATACCCAGATCCCTCTGCCCATTAATGCACTTAAGGGTTCTACCATTTACTGTATAATTCCTGCCTATATTAGACCGTCCAAAATGCATTACCTCGCATTTGTCCGGATTAAACTCCATCTGCCATTTCTCCGCCCAAGTCTCCAACAGCTCTATGTCCCATTGTATCCTTGACAATCCTCTTCACTGTCTGCAACTCCTCCAACCTTAGTTTCGTCTGCAAACTTACTAATTAGCCCAGTTACATTTTCCTCCAAATCATTTATGTATACTACAAACAGCAAAGGTCCCAGCACTGATCCCTGCAGAGCTCCGCTAGTCACAGCTCTCCATTCAGAAAAGCACCCTTCCACAGCTACCCTCTGTCTTCTATGACCAAGCCAATTCTGTATCCATCTTGCCAGCTCACCTCTGATCCCGTGCGACTTTACCTTCTGTACCTGTCTGCCATGAGGGACCTTGTCAAAGGCCTTACTGAAATCCATGTATATAACATCCACTGCCCTTCCATCGTCGATCATCTTTGTCACTTCCTCGAAAAACTCGATCAAGTTAGTGAGACACGATCTCCCCTTCACAAAACCATGCTGCCTCTCACTAATACGCCCATTTGCTTCCAAATGGTAGTAAATCCTGTCACGAAGAATCTTCTCCAATAATTTCCCTACCACTAACGTAAGGCTCACTGGCCTGTAATTTCCTGGATTATCCCTGCTACCCTTCTTAAACAATGGAACAACGTTGCCCATTCTCCAGTCCTTTGGGACCTCACCTGTAGTCAGTGAGGATACAAAGATTTCTGTCAAGGCCCCAGCAATCTCCTCCCTTGCCTGCCTCAGTACTCTGTGGTAGATCCCATCTGGCTGTGGGGACTTATCCACCTTAATATTCTTCAAGACGCCTAACACCTCTTTTTTGATCTCAACATGATCCAGGCTATCTACAGACTCTTCCCTAAACAAGTTGATCACTAAGTCCTTCTCCTTGGTGAATACTGATGAGAAGTATTCATTTAGTATCTCTCCCATTTCCTCTGGCTCCATACACAGATTCCCACCTCTCCCTGAGTGGGCCTACCCTTTCCCTGACTACCCTCTTGCTTTTTACATATGTATAAAACGCCTTGGGATTTTCCTTAATCCTGGTTGCCAGTGACTTTTCATGACCCCTTTTAGCCCTCCTGACTCCTTGCTTAAGTTTCTTCCTACTTTCTTTATACTCTCCACGGGCTTCATCTGTCCCAGCCTTCTAACCCTTACGAATGCTTCCTTTTTCTTTTTGACTAATCTCACAATATTCTTCGTTATCCAAGGTTTCTGGAACTTGCCATGCTTATCTTTCATCCTAGCAGGAACATGCCAGTCCAGAATTCTTAACAACTGACGTTTGAAAGCCCCCCACATGTCAGTTGTTGATTTGCCCTCAAACATCTGTCTCCAGTCTAGATTCCTCAGTTCCTGCCTAATATTGTTATAATTAGCCTTCCCCCAATTAAGCACCTTAATCTGAGGACTCCTGTTTCCTTATCCACCAGTACCTTGAAACTTAATGAATTATGGTCACTTTTCCCGAAATGCTCCCCTACTGAAACTTTGACCACCTGGCCGGGTTCATTCCCTAATACCAGGTCCAGTACTGCCCCTTCCCTAGTTGGACCATCTACATATTGTCTCAGGAAGCCCTCCTGGATGCACCTTACAAATTCTGCACCATCCAAAGCTCTAGCACTAAGTGATTCCCAGTTAATATAGGGAAAGTTAAAATCACCCACCACAACAACCCTATTGCTTTTACATCTTTCCAAAATCTGCCTACATAACTGTTCCTCAATCTCCCACTGGCAATTGGGAGGCCTATAGTAAACCCCCAAGATTGTGACTGCACCCTTCCTATTCCGGAACTCGACCCATATTGCCTCGCTGTATGAGCCCACCGAGGTGTCCTCCTGTCGTACAGCTGTGATATTCCCCTTAACCAGCATTGCAACTCTCCCACCTCTTCTACATCCCTCTCTATCCTGCCTGAAACATCTAAATCCTGGAACATTTATCTGCCAATCCTGTCCATCCTTCAACCAAGTCTCTGTAATAGCAATAACATCATGGTCCCAAGTACTAATCCAAGCTCTAAGCTCATCTGCCTTGCCTGTTATACTTCTTGCATTGAAACAAATGCGTTTCAGACCCCCAGTCCCGCTGTGTTCAGTAATTTCTCCCTGCCTGCTCTTCCTCTTAGTCCTACTGGCCATATTCACTGGTTCCCAGTCATTTATTTCACCTGCTGACCTATTGCTCTGGTTCCCACCCCCCTGCCATACTAGTTTAAACCCTCCCGAGTGACACTAACAAACCTTGCAGCCAGGATATTGGTGCCCCTCCTGTTTAGATGCAACCCGTTCCCTCTTGTACAGGTCCCACCTGCCCCAGAAGAAATCCCACTAATCCAGATATCGGAAACCCTCCCTCCTACACCATCTGTTCAGCCACGTGTCTATTTGCACTATCTTCCTATTTCTAGCCTCACTGGCACGTGGCACAGGGAATAATCCTGAGATTACAACCCTAGAGGTCCTGTTTTTTAACTTTTTGCCTAACTCCTTGAACTCCTGCTGCAGGACCTCGTCACTCTTCCTGCCTATGTCGTCCGTACCAATGTGTACCGTGACCTCTGGCTATTCTCCTTCCCCCTTCAGAATGTCTTGTACCCGATCAGAGACATCCTGGACTCTGGCACCAGGGAGGCAACGTACCATCCTGGTGCCTCTTTCACGACCACAGAAGCGCCTATCTGAGCCCTTGACTATAGAGCCCCCTATGACAATTGCTCTTCTGTGCTTTGACCGCCCCTGCTGAACAACAGAGACAGCCGTGGTGCCACTGCTCTGGCTACTGCTGTTGTTTTCCCCTGATAGGCCATCCCCCCCAACAGTATCCGAAATAGAATACCTGTTAGAGAAGAGGACAGCCACAGGGGATTTCTGCACGGACTGCCTGCCCTTTCTAGCGGTCACCCATCTATCTGTCTGTACCTTGGGTGTGATCACGTCTGTAAAACTCCTGTCAATGACGCTTTCCGCCACCTGAATGTTCCTAAGTGCATCCAACTGCTGCTCCAACTGATCCACGCGGTCTGTGAGGAGCTGCAATTGGGTACACTTCCTGCAGATGTAGTTGTCCAGGTCACTTGAATCATCACAGATTTCCCACATCCCACAGGTGAAGCACTTCACCCCAGCAACTGCCATTTCTAGAACTATTTAATAAATTAATTTAAACCTAATAAGTGCTTATTGACTCCTTATTAACTATACGTTCCCTAGGACTAGATTTCTACTATAAATGCTAAATTCTAAGAACAGTAATCCCCTGATTCTGGTCTAGATACCAATTACTTATTAATTGTGATTAATTTAATTGGTTTAATTAGTTTAAGAATGTTTTAGTCTCAAATTCAGTGTAGATTCTCTACCAGCCAATCACATCACAGATTTACCGTGACACCACACTTAATTTTATTTTAAAGACCTGAGGTCTGTGAATCCCCGAGGTCAGGTTTTTATACTCACCTCTCTGGAACTACGCCCTCCGACTCTGCTCCCTGGAACTCTTCTCGCACTCTTTTATCCTGTGTCTCCGCTGCTCTCCTCGCGCTCTTTTATCTTTTGTCTTCGCCCTCCTCGCACTCTTTTATCCTGTGTCTCCGCTGCTCCCCTCGCGCTCTTTTATCCGGTGTCTTCGCCCTCCTCACGCTCTTTTATCCTGTGTCTCCGCCGCTCTCCTCGCACTCTTTTATCCTGTGTCTTCGCCATCCTCACGCTCTTTTATCCTGTGTCTCCGCCGCTCTCCTCGCGCTCTTTTATCCTGTGTCTCCGCCGCTCTCCTCGCGCTCTTTTATCCTGTGTCTCCGCCCTCCTCACGCTCTTTTATCCTGTGTCTCCGCGCCCCTCGCGCTCTTTTATCCTGTGTCTCCGCTCTCCTCGCGCTCTTTTATCCTGTGTCTTCGCCCTCCTCACGCTCTTTTATCCTGTGTCTTCGCCCTCCTCGCGCTCTTTTATCCTGTGTCTTCGCCCTCCTCACGCTCTTTTATCCTGTGTCTTTGCCCTCCTCGTGCTCTTTTATCCTGTGTCTTTGCCCTCCTCGCGCTCTTTTATCCTGTGTCTCCGCACTCCTCATGCTCTTTTATCCTGTGTCTTCGCCCTCCTCGCGCTCTTTTATCTTGTGTCTCTGCCGCTTTCCTCGTGCTCTTTTATCCTGTGTCTCCGCCCTCCTCGTGCTCTTTTATCCTGTGTCTCCGCCCTCCTCGCGCTCTTTTATCCTGTGTCTCCGCCCTCCTCGCGCTCTTTTATCCTGTGTCTCCGCCCTCCTCGCGCTCTTTTATCCTGTGTCTCCGCCCTCCTCGCGCTCTTTTATCCTGTGTCTCCGCTTTCCTCACGCTCTTTTATCCTGTGTCTCCGCCGCTCTCCTCGCACTCTTTTATCCTGTGTCACCGTCCTCCTCACGCTCTTTTATCCTGTGTCTCCGCGCTCCTCGCGCTCTTTTATCCTGTGTCTCCGCCCTCCTCGCGCTCTTTTATCCTGTGTCTCCGCCCTCCTCGCGCTCTTTTATCCTGTGTCTCCGCCCTCCTCGCGCTCTTTTATCCTGTGTCTCCGCCCTCCTCGCGCTCTTTTATCCTGTGTCTCCGCCCTCCTCGCGCTCTTTTATCCTGTGTCTCCGCCCTCCTAGCGCTCTTTTATCCTGTGTCTTCGCCATCCTCGCGCTCTTTTATCCTGTGTCTCCGCCGCTCTCCTCGCGCTCTTTTATCCTGTGTCACCGCCCTCCTCGCGCTCTTTTATCCTGTGTCTTCGCCCTCCTCACACTCTTTTATCCTGTGTCTTCGCCCTCCTCGCGCTCTTATATCCTGTGTCTTCGCCCTCCTCGTGCTCTTTTATTCTGTGTCTTCGCCCTCCTCGTGCTCTTTTATCCTGTGTCTCCGCCGCTCTCCTCGTGCTCTTTTAACCTGTGTCTTCGCCCTCCTCGCGCTCTTTTATCCTGTGTCTTCACCCTCCTCGCGCTCTTTTATCCTGTGTCTTCACCCTCCTCGCGCTCTTTTATCCTGTGTCTTTGCCCTCCTCGTGCTCTTTTATCCTGTGTCTTTGCCCTCCTCGCGCTCTTTTATCCTGTGTCTCCGCCCTCCTCATTGTCTTTTATCCTGTGTCTCCGCCCTCCTCGCGCTCTTTTATCCTGTGTCTCCGCCCTCCTCGTGCTCTTTTATCCTATGTCTCCGCCCTCCTCGCGCTCTTTTATCCTGTGTCTCCGCTCTCCTCGCGCTCTTTTATCCTGTGTCTCCGCTCTCCTCGCGCTCTTTTATCCTGTGGCTCCGTCGCTCTCCTCGCGCTCTTTTATCCTGTGGCTCCGTCGCTCTCCTCGCGCTCTTTTATCCTGTGTCTCCGCCCTCCTCGTGCTCTTTTATCCTGTGTCTCCGCCCTCCTCGCGCTCTTTTATCCTGTGTCTCCGCCGCTCTCCTCGTGCTCTTTTAACCTGTGTCTTCGCCCTCCTCGTGCTCTTTTAACCTGTGTCTTCGCCCTCCTCGTGCTCTTTTATCCTGTGTCTTCGCCCTCCTCGTGCTCTTTTATCCTGTGTCTTTGCCCTCCTCGCGCTCTTTTATCCTGTGTCTCCGCCCTCCTCATGCTCTTTTATCCTGTGTCTCCGCCGCCCTCCTCACGCTCTTTTATCCTGTGTCTCCGCCCTCCTCACGCTCTTTTATCCTGCGTCTCTGCCGCTTTCCTCATGCTCTTTTATCCTGTGTCTCCGCCCTCCTCGCACTCTTTTATCCTGTGTCTCCGCCCTCCTCGCACTCTTTTATCCTGTGTCTCCCCCGTTCTCCTCACGCTCTTTTATCCTGTGTCTCCGCCGCTCTCCTCGCACTCTTTTATCCTGTGTCTTCGCCATCCTCACGCTCTTTTATCCTGTGTCTCTGCCCTCCTCACGCTCTTTTATCCTGTGTCTCCGCGCTCCATGCGCTCTTTTATCCTGTGTCTCCGCGCTCCATGCGCTCTTTTATCCTGTGTCTCCGCTCTCCTCGCGCTCTTTTATCCTGTGTCTTCGCCCTCCTCACACTCTTTTATCCTGTGTCTTCGCCCTCCTCGCGCTCTTTTATCCTGTGTCTTCGCCCTCCTCGTGCTCTTTTATTCTGTGTCTTCGCCCTCCTCGCGCTCTTTTATCCTGTGTCTCCGCCGCTCTCCTCGTGCTCTTTTAACCTGTGTCTTCGCCCTCCTCGTGCTCTTTTAACCTGTGTCTTCACCCTCCTCGCACTCTTTTATCCTGTGTCTTCACCCTCCTCGCGCTCTTTTATCCTGTGTCTCCGCCCTCCTCGCGCTCTTTTATCCTATGTCTCCGCCCTCCTCGCGCTCTTTTATCCTGTGTCTCCGCTCTCCTCGCGCTCTTTTATCCTGTGGCTCCGTCGCTCTCCTCATGCTCTTTTATCCTGTGTCTCCGCCCTCCTCGCGCTCTTTTATCCTGTGTCTCTGCCCTCCTCGCGCTCTTTTATCCTGTGTCTTCGCCCTCCTCGTGCTCTTTTATCCTGTGTCTTCGCCCTCCTCGCGCTCTTTTATCCTGTGTCTCCGCTGCTTTCCTCGTGCTCTTTTAACCTGTGTCTTCGCCCTCCTCGTGCTCTTTTAACCTGTGTCTTCACCCTCCTCACGCTCTTTTATCCTGTGTCTTCACCCTCCTCGCGCTCTTTTATTCTGTGTCTTTGCCCTCCTCGTGCTCTTTTATCCTGTGTCTTTGCCCTCCTCGTGCTCTTTTATCCTGTGTCTTTGCCCTCCTCGCGCTCTTTTATCCTGTGTCTCCGCCCTCCTCATGCTCTTTTATCCTGTGTCTTCGCCCTCCTCGCGCTCTTTTATCTTGTGTCTCTGCCGCTTTCCTCGTGCTCTTTTATCCTGTGTCTCCGCCGCCCTCCTCGCGTTCTTTTATCCTGTGTCTCCGGTCTCCTCGCGCTCTTTTATCCGGTGTCTCTGCCGCCCTCCTCACGCTTTTTTATCCTGTGTCTCTGCCGCTTTCCTCGCACTCTTTTATCCTGTGTCTTCGCTATCCTCACGCTCTTTTATCCTGTGTCTCCGCCGCTCTCCTCGCACTCTTTTATCCTGTGTCTTCGCTATCCTCACGCTCTTTTATCCTGTGTCTCCGCCGCTCTCCTCGCACTCTTTTATCCTGTGTCTCCGCCGCTCTCCTCGCGCTCTTTTATCCTGTGTCTCCGCCCTCCTCACGCTCTTTTATCCTGTGTCTCCGTGCTCCTCGCGCTCTTTTATCCTGTGTCTCCGCTCTCCTCGCGCTCTTTTATCCTGTGTCTTCGCCCTCCTCACGCTCTTTTATCCTGTGTCTTCGCCCTCCTCGCGCTGTTTTATCCTGTCTTCGCCCTCCTCGTGCTCTTTTATCCTGTGTCTTCGCCCTCCTCGTGCTCTTTTATCCTGTGTCTTCGCCCTCCTCGTGCTCTTTTATCCTGTGTCTTCACCCTCCTCGCGCTCTTTTATCCTGTGTCTTCACCCTCCTCGCGCTCTTTTATCCTGTGTCTTTGCCCTCCTCACGCTCTTTTATCCTGTGTCTTTGCCCTACTCGCGCTCTTTTATCCTGTGTCTTTGCCCTCCTCGCGCTCTTTTATCCTGTGTCTTTGCCCTCCTTGCGCTCTTTTATCCTGTGTCTTTGCCCTCCTCGCGCTCTTTTATCCTGTGTCTTTGCCCTCCTCGCGCTCTTTTATCCTGTGTCTTTGCCCTCCTCGCGCTCTTTTATCCTGTGTCTTTGCCCTCCTCGCGCTCTTTTATCCTGTGTCTTTGCCCTCCTCGCGCTCTTTTATCCTGTGTCTTTGCCCTCCTCGCGCTCTTTTATCCTGTGTCTTTGCCCTCCTCGCGCTCTTTTATCCTGTGTCTTTGCCCTCCTCGCGCTCTTTTATCCTGTGTCTTTGCCCTCCTCGCGCTCTTTTATCCTGTGTCTTTGCCCTCCTCGCGCTCTTTTATCCTGTGTCTTCGCCCTCCTCGCGCTCTTTTATCTTGTGTCTCTGCCGCTTTCCTCGTGCTGTTTTATCCTGTGTCTCCGCCCTCCCTGTGCCCTTTTATCCTGTGTCTCCGCCCTCCTCGTGCTCTTTTATCCTGTGTCTCCGCCCTCCTCGTGCTCTTTTATCCTGTGTCTCCGCCCTCCTCGCGCTCTTTTATCCTGTGTCTCCACCGCTCTCCTCGCGCTCTTTTATCCTGTGTCTCCGCCGCTCTCCTTGTGCTCTTTTATCCTGTGTCTCCGCCCTCCTCGTGCTCTTTTATCCTGTGTCTCCGCCCTCCTCGTGCTCTTTTATCCTGTGTCTCCGCCCTCCTCGTGCTCTTTTATCCTGTGTCTCCAACCTCCTCGCGCTCTTTTATCCTGTGTCTCCGTCGCTCTCCTCGCGCTCTTTTATCCTGTGTCTCCGTCGCTCTCCTCGCGCTCTTTTATCCTGTGTCTCCGCCCTCCTCGCGCTCTTTTATCCTGTGTCTCCGCCCTCCTCGCGCTCTTTTATCCTGTGTCTCCGCCCTCCTCGCGCTCTTTTATCCTGTGTCTCCGCCCTCCTCGCGCTCTTTTATCCTGTGTCTCCGCCCTCCTCGCGCTCTTTTATCCTGTGTCTTCGCCGCTTTCCTCGCGCTCTTTTATCCTGTGTCTTCACCGCTCTCCTCGCGCTCTTTTATCCTGTGTCTCCGCCGCTCTCCTCGCGCTCTTTTATCCTGTGTCTCCGGTCTCCTCGCGCTCTTTTATCCTGTGTCTCCGCCGCCCTCCTCCCGCTCTTTTATCTTGTGTCTCTGCCGCTTTCCTCGTGCTCTTTTATCCTGTGTCTCCGCCCTCCTCGCGCTCTTTTATCCTGCGTCTCTGCCGCTTTCCTCGTGCTCTTTTATCCTGTGTCTCCGCCCTCCTCGCGCTCTTTTATCCTGCGTCTCTGCCGCTTTCCTCATGCTCTTTTATCGTGTGTCTCCGCCCTCCTCGCGCTCTTTTATCCTGTGTCTCCGCTCTCCTCGCGCTCTTTTATCCTGTGTCTCCGTTGCTCTCCTCGCGCTCTTTTATCCTGTGTCTTCACCCTCCTCGCGCTCTTTTATCCTGTGTCTTCACCCTCCTCGCGCTCTTTTATCTTGTGTCTTCGCCCTGCTCGCGCTCTTTTATCCTGTGTCTTTGCCCTCCTCGCGCTCTTTTATCCTGTGTCTTTGCCCTCCTCGCGCTCTTTTATCCTGTGTCTTTGCCCTCCTCGCGCTCTTTTATCCTGTGTCTTTGCCCTCCTCGCGCTCTTTTATCCTGTGTCTTCGCCCTCCTCGCACTCTTTTATCTTGTGTCTCTGCCGCTTTCCTCGTGCTGTTTTATCCTGTGTCTCCGCCCTCCTTGCGCTCTTTTATCCTGTGTCTCCGCTCTCCTCGCGCTCTTTTATCCTGTGTCTCCGCCACTCTCCTCGCGCTCTTTTATCCTGTTTCTCTGCCACTCTCCTCACGCTCTTTTATCCTGTGTCTTCACCGCTCTCCTCGCGCTCTTTTATCCTGTGTCTCCGCCGCTCTTCTCGCGCTCTTTTATCCTGTGTCTCTGCCGTTCTCCTCGCGCTCTGTTATCCTGTGTCTCCGCCGCTCTCCTCGCGCTCTTTTATCCTGTGTCTCCGCCGCCCTCCTCGCGCTCTTTTATCCTGTGTTTCCGGTCTCCTCGCGCTCTTTTATCCTGTGTCTCCGGTCTCCTCGCGCTCTTTTATCCTGTGTCTCCGGTCTCCTCGCGCTCTTTTATCCTGTGTCTCCGCCGCCCTCCTCGCGTTCTTTTATCCTGTGTCTCCGGTCTCCTCGCGCTCTTTTATCCGGTGTCTCTGCCGCCCTCCTCACGCTTTTTTATCCTGTGTCTCTGCCGCTTTCCTCGCACTCTTTTATCCTGTGTCTTCGCTATCCTCACGCTCTTTTATCCTGTGTCTCCGCCGCTCTCCTCGCACTCTTTTATCCTGTGTCTTCGCTATCCTCACGCTCTTTTATCCTGTGTCTCCGCCGCTCTCCTCGCACTCTTTTATCCTGTGTCTCCGCCGCTCTCCTCGCGCTCTTTTATCCTGTGTCTCCGCCCTCCTCACGCTCTTTTATCCTGTGTCTCCGCGCTCCTCGTGCTCTTTTATCCTGTGTCTCCACTCTCCTCGCGCTCTTTTATCCTGTGTCTTCGCCCTCCTCGCGCTCTTTTATCTTGTGTCTCTGCCGCTTTCCTCGTGCTCTTTTATCCTGTGTCTCCGCCGCCCTCCTCGCGTTCTTTTATCCTGTGTCTCCGGTCTCCTCGTGCTCTTTTATCCGGTGTCTCTGCCGCCCTCCTCACGCTTTTTTATCCTGTGTCTCTGCCGCTTTCCTCGCACTCTTTTATCCTGTGTCTTCGCTATCCTCACGCTCTTTTATCCTGTGTCTCCGCCGCTCTCCTCGCACTCTTTTATCCTGTGTCTTCGCTATCCTCACGCTCTTTTATCCTGTGTCTCCGCCGCTCTCCTCGCACTCTTTTATCCTGTGTCTCCGCCGCTCTCCTCGCGCTCTTTTATCCTGTGTCTCCGCCCTCCTCACGCTCTTTTATCCTGTGTCTCCGCGCTCCTCGCGCTCTTTTATCCTGTGTCTCCGCTCTCCTCGCGCTCTTTTATCCTGTGTCTTCGCCCTCCTCACGCTCTTTTATCCTGTGTCTTCGCCCTCCTCGCGCTGTTTTATCCTGTCTTCGCCCTCCTCGTGCTCTTTTATCCTGTGTCTTCGCCCTCCTCGTGCTCTTTTATCCTGTGTCTTCGCCCTCCTCGTGCTCTTTTATCCTGTGTCTTCACCCTCCTCGCGCTCTTTTATCCTGTGTCTTCACCCTCCTCGCGCTCTTTTATCCTGTGTCTTTGCCCTCCTCACGCTCTTTTATCCTGTGTCTTTGCCCTCCTCGCGCTCTTTTATCCTGTGTCTTTGCCCTCCTCGCGCTCTTTTATCCTGTGTCTTTGCCCTCCTTGCGCTCTTTTATCCTGTGTCTTTGCCCTCCTCGCGCTCTTTTATCCTGTGTCTTTGCCCTCCTCGCGCTCTTTTATCCTGTGTCTTTGCCCTCCTCGCGCTCTTTTATCCTGTGTCTTTGCCCTCCTCGCGCTCTTTTATCCTGTGTCTTTGCCCTCCTCGCGCTCTTTTATCCTGTGTCTTTGCCCTCCTCGCGCTCTTTTATCCTGTGTCTTTGCCCTCCTCGCGCTCTTTTATCCTGTGTCTTTGCCCTCCTCGCGCTCTTTTATCCTGTGTCTTTGCCCTCCTCGCGCTCTTTTATCCTGTGTCTTTGCCCTCCTCGCGCTCTTTTATCCTGTGTCTACGCCCTCCTCGCGCTCTTTTATCTTGTGTCTCTGCCGCTTTCCTCGTGCTGTTTTATCCTGTGTCTCCGCCCTCCCTGTGCCCTTTTATCCTGTGTCTCCGCCCTCCTCGTGCTCTTTTATCCTGTGTCTCCGCCCTCCTCGTGCTCTTTTATCCTGTGTCTCCGCCCTCCTCGCGCTCTTTTATCCTGTGTCTCCGTCGCTCTCCTCGCGCTCTTTTATCCTGTGTCTCCGTCGCTCTCCTCGCGCTCTTTTATCCTGTGTCTCCGCCCTCCTCGCGCTCTTTTATCCTGTGTCTCCGCCCTCCTCGTGCTCTTTTATCCTGTGTCTCCGCCCTCCTCGTGCTCTTTTATCCTGTGTCTCCGCCCTCCTCGCGCTCTTTTATCCTGTGTCTCCGTCGCTCTCCTCGCGCTCTTTTATCCTGTGTCTCCGCCCTCCTCGCGCTCTTTTATCCTGTGTCTCCGCCCTCCTCGCGCTCTTTTATCCTGTGTCTCCGCCCTCCTCGCGCTCTTTTATCCTGTGTCTCCGCCCTCCTCGCGCTCTTTTATCCTGTGTCTCCGCCCTCCTCGCGCTCTTTTATCCTGTGTCTTCGCCGCTTTCCTCGCGCTCTTTTATCCTGTGTCTTCACCGCTCTCCTCGCGCTCTTTTATCCTGTGTCTCCGCCGCTCTCCTCGCGCTCTTTTATCCTGTGTCTCCGGTCTCCTCGCGCTCTTTTATCCTGTGTCTCCGCCGCCCTCCTCACGCTCTTTTATCTTGTGTCTCTGCCGCTTTCCTCGTGCTCTTTTATCCTGTGTCTCCGCCCTCCTCGCGCTCTTTTATCCTGCGTCTCTGCCGCTTTCCTCGTGCTCTTTTATCCTGTGTCTCCGCCCTCCTCGCGCTCTTTTATCCTGCGTCTCTGCCGCTTTCCTCATGCTCTTTTATCGTGTGTCTCCGCCCTCCTCGCGCTCTTTTATCCTGTGTCTCCGCTCTCCTCGCGCTCTTTTATCCTGTGTCTCCGTTGCTCTCCTCGCGCTCTTTTATCCTGTGTCTTCACCCTCCTCGCGCTCTTTTATCCTGTGTCTTCACCCTCCTCGCGCTCTTTTATCCTGTGTCTTCGCCCTGCTCGCGCTCTTTTATCCTGTGTCTTTGCCCTCCTCGCGCTCTTTTATCCTGTGTCTTTGCCCTCCTCGCGCTCTTTTATCCTGTGTCTTTGCCCTCCTCGCGCTCTTTTATCCTGTGTCTTTGCCCTCCTCGCGCTCTTTTATCCTGTGTCTTTGCCCTCCTCGCGCTCTTTTATCCTGTGTCTTCGCCCTCCTCGCACTCTTTTATCTTGTGTCTCTGCCGCTTTCCTCGTGCTGTTTTATCCTGTGTCTCCGCCCTCCTTGCGCTCTTTTATCCTGTGTCTCCGCCCTCCTCGCGCTCTTTTATCCTGTGTCTCCGCCCTCCTCGCGCTCTTTTATCCTGTGTCTCCGCTCTCCTCACGCTCTTTTATCCTGTGTCTTCACCGCTCTCCTCGCGCTCTTTTATCCTGTGTCTCCGCCGCTCTTCTCGCGCTCTTTTATCCTGTGTCTCTGCCGTTCTCCTCGCGCTCTGTTATCCTGTGTCTCCGCCGCTCTCCTCGCGCTCTTTTATCCTGTGTCTCCGCCGCCCTCCTCGCGCTCTTTTATCCTGTGTTTCCGGTCTCCTCGCGCTCTTTTATCCTGTGTCTCCGGTCTCCTCGCGCTCTTTTATCCTGTGTCTCCGGTCTCCTCGCGCTCTTTTATCCTGTGTCTCCGCCGCCCTCCTCACGCTCTTTTATCTTGTGTCTCTGCCGCTTTCCTCGTGCTCTTTTATCCTGTGTCTCCGCCCTCCTCGCGCTCTTTTATCCTGCGTCTCTGCCGCTTTCCTCGTGCTCTTTTATCCTGTGTCTCCGCCCTCCTCGCGCTCTTTTATCCTGCGTCTCTGCCGCTTTCCTCGCACTCTTTTATCCTGTGTCTCCGCCCTCCTCGCACTCTTTTATCCTGTGTCTCTGCCCTCCTCGCACTCTTTTATCCTGTGTCTCTGCCCTCCTCGCACTCTTTTATCCTGTGTCTCCCCCGTTCTCCTCGCACTCTTTTATCCTGTGTCTCCGCCGCTCTCCTCGCACTCTTTTATCCTGTGTCTCCGCCCTCCTCGCGCTCTTTTATCCTGCGTCTCTGCCGCTTTCCTCGTGCTCTTTTATCCTGTGTCTCCGCCCTCCTCGCACTCTTTTATCCTGCGTCTCCGCCGCCCTCCTCACGCTCTTTTATCCTGTGTCACCGCTGCTCTCCTTGCGCTCTTTTGTACTATGTGCAGTTCTGGTCGTCACATCACTGGAGGGGGTGCAGAGGTGATTCACCAGGATGTTATCCTGGGATGAAACATTTAATTTATGAAGAGAGGTTGGATAGACTTGGGTCGTTTTCGTTGGAGCAGAGGAGACTGAGGGGCGACCTGATCGAGGTGTACAAGATTATGAGGGGCATGGACAGGGTGGATAGGGAGCAGCTGTTCCCCTTAGTTGAAGGGTCAGTCACGAGGAAGCATAAGTTCAAAGTGAGGGGCAGGAGGTTTAGGGGGGATGTGAGGAAATACCTTTTAACCCAGAGGGTGGTGACGGTCTGGAATGCACTGCCTGGGAGGGTGGTGGAGGCAGGTTGCCTCACATCCTTTATAAAGTACCTGGATGAGCACTTGGCACGTCATAACATTCAAGGCTATGGGCCAAGTGCTGGTAAATGGGATTAGGTAGGCAGGTCAGGTGTTTCTCACATGTCGGTGCACACTCGATGGGCCGAAAGGCCTCTTCTGCACTGAGATTCTGTGACGTGTGATTCTGTGAACAGAGCATGGAGAAAGTGAGTTCTGTGTTGTGCCTTGTGCTGAGTCATTATTGTACAAAGTTATTATAATGTTTAATAAAATGTAGAGTTTATCAATAGCCTTGCCTCCAGCAGTACATGCAAATCCAGATCATGAGCAACTTATCTAAGCACCACAACAATGATAACAGATCATATTGGATCTTTCCATTTTGAAGCAATGATTTTTGCTTTTTTCACACATTCCTTTTTATACATTTCGCGCACAACCAGCATGCAGATGCTAAAATCGCTCATCATTTGGCAAATTACAGCCTGTCCTTTTTGTAAAAAAAATAATTTGTTTGGATTTTCTCTTTTCATACCTGACAACATTTCTGTAGGCTAGTTTCATTGGCAGAGGAGGAATTGATCAGATTGACATAAAATGGAAGCTATTTTTCATTTGAAAGGGTCAGCAAGACAAACAACATGGAATTCATGACTATCAGCTGATTTGCTCCCCTTCTTTTATTAACCATAACTCCACATTTGACAGGCTCTGACCATCTGTTAATAGTTCCTGTCCCTGCTCCTTACATTTCTAGCAACTTGTTTGAACAGCTTGCACGTCCATGAGAAGTGTTCAGAAATTGAGATTCATTGCACTGCTCCAACTCATTTTTTACTCAAACTTTTTACCTCTCTGAAGCTCTTCCCTTCTAATAGATTGCAGACTTTTAAAAGCCAATTTATCACTCCTTTTGTATCTTTGTTCCTATATCACAACAGTGCCTCAATTTCCAACTACTTCATTTGGTTGTGCAGGACTTTGGGGAATTGAGTCATCATCAAAGGCACTTTCTAAATGCAAGTTTGTTCATCACTTGTGTTATTATTGCTTTATTATTTGTAGACTTAGGAACGAATTGTTATGCAAATATTTACCCAGGCACCACATTTCCTGCGGTACTGCAGTCAGGTGCCAAGCAACAATGTGTCCGTCCACATGTATATGAAATATACTCAGTCCAGACATTGAGTCTATTTATTATTAATTATTTCAAACTTACTGGAACCAGAAAACATGACAACTTGTTATGACCTCAGTTCAGGCCTGCAAATACAGGCCTTGCCCTACATCTATTGCTTCCTACTTTATTTATTTTATAAAAACTTACCCTTATTGTACTTTTTAGTTAGCAAAAATCTCCAAGGCATGGTGCATTATTCTTTATCAAATTGTCACATGCAACTGACATAGGTGCATGCCTCCTACTGGTGTGTCAACAAAAATGAACAGGCACAATTCCAGACAATTTATTTTAAGAATGTAGGACTGAGAATAGAACCTTCAGTCTACCTAGTTTGTCCTCTCAGCCAGGACATCTTCAAGACCTGATCTATTTTTTTTTATCATCACAATGTTTCCTGGGACTGTGATGCCTTCCATCTCTCATCAGCTGTACATTGCTTTTTGCTGAACCCTTCACACAAGCAGCCCCACTTCCAAATGTGTTAGTCTTACTTGCCCACCCATGTGTAGCGTGGACACCTGTGATGCATTCATAATGTTCTTGCCACTTTTGGGGAGTAAACTGCATTTCAAGCTGCAGCATACTTACCACCCTCAAATGGGCTTCAATAAAAACATTGGCACAGCCCTAGGAAAGTTGTCAATTCAAAAGCTTATCATGCAAAAATGCAGCTTTAATACAATGTAAGCAACAGGAATTCCCAGCATTCCACATTTATAGCATAAGAAATAAGGGCGGAAGTATACAAAAAGCAATTTGTAGCATATGTTTGTATGTTTATAAATGCCTAAAAGGAATTTGTGAACAAAGGCGCAAGGATTTATTTTCTAAAGGGATTTTTGTCTATGAGCATCAACCTTGAAAATTCTTAATTTATTTTTAACACTGCCTCTGCGTTCGTGCTCAGGTTGTCCTTGATTATCTGTTTTGTTATTTTAGCTGCATTTTCTTTTGGAACTTTGTCCTTTTACGCCAAAAATAACATGCTGCAAGGATTGCATTTGTGTTCAACAGGAAGTTGCAGACTTTAATAATGATTTTACAAGATCCAGCTCCTACTCTTGGGAATTTAACTTCCGATAAGCCTTACTAATCTGCAAATTTTTATTGCCTGTGCCTGCAATTGACTAACCGGTGTCTGATCATCCCTGATGAAAGCTGAGACAGGATCAAGCCCTCCTGATGGCATTAATAGTCGTGTATGTCTGTGTAAATGTGACAGAGCTTGAGTGAATGTCAGCTTGTTGGTGTAGCTGTGACCTCCACCTCCCTAGAGTGCTATCATTGCTACGGTAACCGCCTGCTGTCACAGGCATGATGCTGTTGAATTAGAATGAATCTTCCCACATTCCTCGTATGCTGCCCTCAAAAAAAATGATGGTAGTTCACTGAAACCCAGACACTGCATGGGTAATTCCACAGTCACATCATTATTGCTAGGTATTTTTTAATTACAAGTCAATTCTCCATAAATGGCAAACATTCATGTTTTACACAGTATTGGGATCCATGGAACTGCAGCCAGCCATCGCTGCTGAAACCTCTCGGTCCATAAAGTGCCATTAGATGTTGCAGAGAAACTTGAACGGTGCGAGTTAATGTGATTTCTCCCCTTCCCTGCATCCTTTCAGTATCGAAGGTTTCAACATTGTGGATCCATAACTCCCTTCCCCTACCCCACAGTCACAAATTAGAAACCATAGGTTCAACCTGTTTCCTCCCCCACCCACAAGGTATTCAAGGTATCCAACTTCATAGGTCCCACTCCATAGGCCATAAGTCAAAATTTGTTTTGAAAGGTTTTATGTTTGTGAACTATTATTTGCTCCTTTCTTTTGATTTCCTTTCCCCTCCATCATTAAGACCAACTTGCGTTCCTCTTACTACCTGGGCTGAGATTGGCTAATATCAGGGATCTTCTCGTCTTGTGTTCTGAAGTTACTCACTGGATAAACTCTTGAGATATCAAGGACTCTGTTTAGCTAAGAGATGGGCAGTGCTTGGTTTCCTAACAGCCGTTTATGACAAATTTAAAATATTGCTTTTTTAAAAAAAAAATACAACTTAAGTGGGGCAAGCAAAATACTTTGGATGCTGGAAATCAGAAATAAAAATAGGAAATGCTGGAAATACACAACAGGTCTGGCAGCAGCTCTGGGGAGAGAAACAGAGTTAACATTTCATGTTGATAAACTGATGAAAGGTCATCGATTTGGAACATTAATTCTGTTTCTCGCTCCAATAAGTGATTGAAATAAGAACCTGAAAAGGTGGATATGAGTTTCGAGGAAGGATATACCTTGGAAATGTTAACCTATCTTTTCTCTAAGATGTCCATTGACCTGCTGTCCACTTCTATTGTATTCTATGCCCTATTCCCTGAGTCAGTGGACTGGGGAGTGGGGTGGAAATGAGGACACAAGAATTGTTTATTCTATAATGTTCAGAAACCTGTTTCTTGCCCTCTCTTGGTAAATAAATTTCTGATTAAATATAGGGAATGTTAGATGTAAATTTTGCAAACAGCTCCCAGACCGAGTGTACTGGCATTTAAGTGTGTTGGCACTTTGCTCTGTCTTACTAATCAGTAAGAACAAATGCCAACATTAAATAAGTTTGATTTATTGCCACTGTATTTTCTAGATTACTATCTCTGGATTCCCCTTTTTAGCTCATGACTCTTGAGGTTTCCCTGCTGTCACGAACTTAGTTAGCTCATTTAAGTTCCAGTTTCCTTCTTCCCTGATGCTAAGTCCCCATGCACACATCTGCCTACATATATGTCTTCTCACAGGTGCCTGTAGTGTAGGGTTGTCAATTCTGGTTAGTCATATTCCTGGAGGAATCATCATATGACCACCTGCCTCCAGCTGTCCCACCTCCTGCCATAGATTACCAACATGTCCATACTCGGGACAACACCATCTTCCCATTTCAATTGGAAAGCAAATAGGATGATTCTTAACTGTCAATCATACAACCTTTTCCCCATTTCCAGTATTTTCACAATTAATTAAAAAAACTCTTAGCCACAGCAGTGTTCCAGAGGTTAATCTTCTTAAATCTTGAAATCTCCAGGACAATGCTGGAGGGTTGGCAACCATATTGTAGTGCTGCTGCCCCAGGCTCAGTAAGGCCCTGAGAGAAATGCAAGTTAGGCCTGGTCCCGTGGTACAGCTGGAACACCTGAGCATGGTTCCAGACATGAAATGGGTGTCAAAGAAACTTGCCCCTCAGCATTGGGATGCATTGCTCTTCAAGTAACCCGATTCCTTTGTACTTACTGCTGTGTGCATTTTTCTACCTTTTGCACTGCTGTTTTGCTAGCTGTTGAGCTGCCTTGTTATAAAGCAACATCTAGTCAGCTTCCTTAAACTATACCCCAACCGCTAGCTATGCCTGTTTCTTTTGGAATATTTGAGTATTTTATCAACACAAATCTCCCACTGGGCATCCCTCTATATTTGCAGAGTTTGGAGAAGGAATTGGATCTGAGGTGGTGTGATGACTGGTGACCCTCTAGGATTATCTGGGAATCTTTGGGAATTGAAGATTAATCTCCAAGATGGGAGAAAAAATTACTGGGGTAACAACAAAAGGGATGTTTTCATTTTTTTTTGAAAATTTAGTCATAAAAATATTGGAGATGAGACAAAAGGATTAATAGTCCAACATATCAACCAATGAGCTAATTAGAGCATGTTTGTTTTCTAATTGGGAAGGTGCATATTGCCAGGATGGACATGTTGAGCACACCCACAAAGCTCAGTGGTTGGGATCTAGTTCTCTCCTCTCCTCTCCCAGGCCAATATGCTCACCAGTGATTTGCCAGAGCACTTGTGGCAGGGGGTAAAGCCAAAGCATTCAAGGTCAGCATGCGGAAGGTCAGCACAAGGAGTGGACAATTAGAGGTGAAGGTCATATAATGAAACCTCCAGAGTTAACAACCCAATGTAGTATCCATACAGATGTATGCATGTTCAGTTATGACACGCCGTTATACTGCCAGCCACATGTACCGAAGCAGATCATCATACCAGAGATATCTGAAGGGACCTGCATACAGGGCATAGAATTCCCCGAAGAGGCCATCACTGAACTATTCACAGTCCTTCAGCCAGAACAAAAACAACTTTCATTAGAGTAACTTCTGTCAAAGATTGTGAATGTAATAGTGTGCTTAACCATTATATCATTGGGTCCATCCAAGCAACAAAAGGAGATGTCTGCCAAATTTCTGAACACCTAATGCATAAGACATGGGGTATTTTTTAAAACACTGCATTTTGAGAATGAGAATATTGGGAACATCCAGTTTAAATAGGTTTTGTACACCTGTTGCTCCAATTATGTATTGATGACATTAATCCAAAGTTTGACAATTTTATGTAGTGTTCAGAAAAAGTGAAATTTTTTGAATTGACCACACAAGATTGCATCTTCTACCCTACTTGCATAATGATCTAAAACAACACATTATTTTGTTATTTTCTTGGAACTATATAAATCATTCATAGACAAAGCTTAAAACTAAACTATTATTTAACTTGTACTCTTGTGGTCATCCAGCTGTACTGCTCAATCCATGTTACCTTCCAATGATCTGATTTATCTATGGGAGCCACATGATCTGATTCAATGGATACTCACTGAATTTATTTTCTTCTTGTAATGGTGATTACTCCTAATACCTCATTTTCCCAGCCCTGCTTCTATGTGTGTCATTTGTCAGGGCTACAGGTGTCCTCCTCAGTTGCTGGTCTTGCTCTCTCTGGCCTCTTGCTTAATAAAGAATTTTTATTATAATTAAAAATGTTAAATTCAGCACTCTGCTCGATTTACCTGGCATAAACTTTAAAAAAAGGAAAGCAGCTGCCTGCACTCTGATCCAGGCTTGACAGCTAGTTCCCTCTAGCTGTGACCTTCTGCTCAATCGTTATCTCCCACTAGCAACTCCAAGTGTTGACCTTCCGCTCTCACCACACTGACCTTGAGTACTCTGGCTTTACTCCCTCTCACAAATGCTCTGGGGCTTAAGAGTGGCAAATCACTGCAGAGCAAAGGGAGGAGTGGAGAGAGCGAGATCCCAACCACTGAGTTGGTGTGTTTACTTTTCATAACCAACCTTAAAAGAAACTGTGTGTTTTAGATGAATGGAAAAAAATGTAGCTGCAGCAGCTGAGCATGAGCCCATAATAGGACCAGTGATTTGAGAGCGTCTCTACGTACCCATAGAGTGGAAGGAAACATTGTCCTCATGGTTTAGTCTGACTTCTGTGTTTGGCCTCACTTGGAACCAAGCTCACGTGGATACCAATACCTCTAGCAGCTGGGTAAAAGAATGAAAGACATTTATTTCTGCAGCATCTTTCACAACCTCAAGATGTTCCAAAGCACTTTACAGTGCCTACACTTCTGAAGTGTAATGTAGGAAACACATGAGTTTCTAAATGAGAGAGAACTGCTGCCTGGTTGTTTTTAATGGTGCTATAATAATGTACATTCACAAAGATAAGGTGAGTAATATAAATAGAACTGAATGTAATGCATAATAATTACATCAGTCAATGCAATTTCGGACAACTGAGCTAAAATTGTCTCTGTATTCCCCTTTTTTATTATAGCTCCATCACTTGCTGTCCTTTTTCCTGGTTCCTCTGTAGATCTCCATTCTTAACTTCAGCACCACAGCCCCTCTGTTTTTGTACTAAGTTTCACTGATGGTATCATTTGCTTCATCTCCACCATGTTCCTGCATCCACAGGTTGTGCTTTATCAGATCCAGAGGTCTCGCACCATGGTTCAGTATTTGTCTCCCTACTAGTTCCATTCCTCAACAAATGTTCTACTCTAGATTTCCATGTTCATTTTTGCTTTCTAGCTACTCCACTGACTGTTGGATGCCCTGTACTACATTAGCAATGCCATAGGAGATCTGTTAATGATTGCTTATATGACTAGAACATATCAGGCAACCCCAAATCAGAAGGATATCCGTGTGTACCAGCAAATAAGAAAAGCGCAGAGGAAAAGGCATATCCCAGGAAAAGTCTTTAACAATTGAGATACTGGAGAGAGTCAGAAAATTGATTTAAAGCCAGACAAGGAAGTACAGAAAGCAGAGAGACCAAGAGAGATAACTAGAAATACAGAGTGACAACGAAAGCTCAAAAATTAGATTAAAATCAGCGTGAGAAAGGAGCAAACCAAGAGTGAGATTCACAGCAAGATCAAAGGAACTGAAAGAAAAAGAATGAGATTTTGAAAATGATAAAAAACATAAAAACACTGGGGGAAATCTCATACAGATAAGGAAAATATTTGTAATGCAACTCTGCAATGGCACTGCATGTATTCTTTAACATGGTGGTTGCCATTTACATACAACTGGTCTCCCAGTATATGTGCACTGCAAACATTTTAAAATCCAGATGTGCCGCATCTCTGTAAATTTCAGTTACATTATTTGAAGCACTGTTGGAATCTTATGTGCAACCCCAAAAGTTGGGGATTTGCAGATTAACACTACCATAAACCGGCAACCAACTGCTGCAAAGATTTGACTGTAGGATCCTTTTTAAGCTTACAGATTTTCCATAATCATTTCACAATTGAGGATGCAAGAGCTAATATTACCAATATGTCCATCACTGACACTAAAGATGTGCTGTTATCACAGCACAGATATCGGTGCGCTGTATGCCTCCACACTTTTTAAAAAAAATTATCAATAGTGTCTGTACTGTTGTTGCATATTGAGAGAACTGCCTGCAAACACTGACCTAGGCTCTCACACACAGTACTGATACTTAGATGAGTAACCAGAGAGTTTATGGTGATTATAAAATGGTACTCAACAAGGGGTAGCATACTAAGGAATAGAAATAAGAAAACAGAACTGAACAAAACCAAAATATATCGGCGAGGTCACTTCTATGTTCCACTAACAATCTTTCTATCCAACTTCTTTCTTTCGTAGTTTGGGAACAATTAATATAAAGGTGGAAAGAGTCTAATCTTGGAGCATAACAGATTGGGACAGAGGCACTTTGGAGGGTGCTAAATCGTGAATGAGTCTTTAAGGAGGTAGGTTGCGTTTTTTCCTAGTGTGTGTGAGTGCTCAATCCTTCCCTTTTCAGATGTATCAGTGCTAGACTGTCAATGAAGTCTTTTTTATCATTCTGCAATTGCTTGTTTCGATTAGTCCTTATCTTTAGAGCAAGTTTCCAAGAGCCACAATGGAGGAAGTATTTCTCTGGATGGCATGTGCAGTAACATTATCAATATGTTCCATGGTAACCAATGCAATGATTTCCTGCCCCCACCTTCCCCCAACCCCCTCCTCAAATATTTTTCTACACATGTTGTTACTACAAAATATTATTTTGACCAATTGCTGTAGGCAGTGCTGTACCCATAGAGTGGAAGGAAACATGTCCTGCTAACCTGTGAGTTTAACATGCAATACATTAACTAGCTCAGCCTTGCCATTTAGAGTGACATCCTTTCTTCTGGAGGTGGAGGAATATTAATATTTACATAGGTTGTTACTGTGCTATGCATTCTATATGCCCCAACTTGTTTGTGCCAGTGTTTATGCTCCATCTGAGCCCCCTATTGCCCCATTTCACCTAACCCTATCAGCATAACCTTCTATCCCTTCCTCCCTTGTGTTTATCTAGCTCCCCCTTAAACTATCTATATTATTCAACTGAACTACTCCTTGTTGGCCATTCTAACCACTCTCTGGTTCAAGTAGTTTTTCCTGAATTCCCTATTGGAACTATTAGTGAACATTTTATATTTATTGCCCCGAGTTTGGGTCTATCCCACAAAGGGTTCTTACCAAAACCTTTCATAATCTTAATGACATCTGTTGGGTCACCTTTTGGCCTATCTTTCCTGGAAAAGAAAGTCCCAGCCTCTTCAATCTTTCCTGATTGGTGTAACCTCTCGGGCTGTAAGTCAATAGAAGTTACTCCCGTGTACTTCCTAGTACCTGCCCCTGAAAGCATGGGGAAAGACAAAAAAGATTGCATGCTTTGGCTGGGGCAGAAACATGGTTCAGGAATCTTAGAGTAAAATTAAATAGAGTATGGGTCACAATATGACACCTGTAAATATTGCAAAAGTAACTTTACTGCTCTTCACTAATTTTAATCAAAGTATGTAAGATAACAAGGCAATGACAGATGACATTTAAAGCAGTCAAGTGCCTTGCATGTATTAAGTAATTGTTGACCTGTTTGAGGTCTCACAATTGTGACGAGGATGTTCAATATGGCAAAGGCAACTGATTTGAGTTCTTGGGTGAAATAGTTGGAATTGGCCTTGAAGAAGCTGGAGTAGAAACACAATGGGTGCTAGTTTTCAGGTGGGACATCCAGCTGCAACACGTGCCTGAACTGGAAGGCCAAAAGGTTGTCCCATGTTGGATGGATGAACTATGGTGAAGGGCTGCCACCTGTCATACTTCTACAGGCACCTCACCCTTCTGGTGCTTTGAACTTCTGGTTGTTTACCTCACTGGAAATAGTCCCCTAGGTGAAAGGAGATTAGGGTGAGCCCTCTGGAGTGTTCTGAATAATTGGGAGTGGACCAGGCTTGACTCCTACCTCACTTATTGCAAGTGAGTTTTGGTATGGGCTCTAAAATGGATATTACCTCTTGTTTTAGTATGTAAGGGAGCCAACACCTATTTTAGGTGGCTGCCAGGGATGTCTGAAAATTGATCCAATCCAATATCGGATCTTTATCAGACATCTTTCTGGAGAAGGATGCTGGTCCTCAAAATTGGGTCTTGTTGCATCAAATGAAATGGGCACAATTGGGTCCAATTTGTACTCCTGTAATTTTCAGTATTTAAGTTAAATTGCATTCCACTTACTCGAGTATCCTTTGGATTGAATCTATAAGCAGAGTAAACAGATGGATTTATTGTGTTTGTGAATACAAGTGGGTAATATTGAAATACTTCAGGTTATAAGAGTCACTGGCTTTTGGTTCGCTGTGACTGTGGTAACTGCTCTGTTTGCTCGTGTGCTTTTGGCACTGCAAAATCATTGCAGCCGCTCTCCCTATGCCCCACAGTGTTTTCTGAAATGACATGACATCTAACCATCTTACAGGCATATGGATTATCTCCGTATGTTTGTGTGCAGAGATGATTATATCACTTAGAAATAAATATATTTTTAGAAGCAACCAGCTATCAAGCAACACTTGTCGAATTTTTGCAGTTTATGTTCCTGGGGGTCATGTGTGCAATCAGGTGCTAAAAAGCTGGCTTGGCTGCAGTTCAAATGCTGCAATGGGTATTTGTACAACCCAAACAAATGCACCCTTCAACAGATTTGACAATTCAGTCACAAGCTTGACATTGCTTTGATAAGGTGATTTAAAATGTCATCCTTTCCCACTACAGATGGTCAAGCCCATGCAAATTGTTCTGTGATTGAGATTCAACAAAGTACCAGGGCTTAAAGGGTGAAGTTATGAGGCTAGATTGAGGGTGATCTAATTGAGACATTCAATGCTATTAAGGGATTTGATGGGATAGGTACACAAAAATATTAAGTTTGTTTTCTGGTCTGTGCTTACTTAATTCATATCTCAATCCTGGCTAGTTTTGGTAGTGCTACTATTCGTTTCAATATCTCCCCGGCTCAGGACGGGGGAAAATCCAAGCTATTGCACCTGATTCCTATTTAATTAACATTAGGTACAGATAGGATGGACAATAATGGTCCTCATGGTGAGTAACAGTCACTGTCCACAACACTTGCCGGTCAAGTTCATGTGAAGAATGGCCATCAAGTGTGAAGTACAAGAGGGTTATGACTGTCCAGAGGATTGTACCATAATGAAGAGGAGGGTGTAAAGAAGGAATTGGTGAATTAATTTTGATGGTAAATTCACGTTTGCATGAATTGAGGGCAATATCTGAAATGTTAGATTTCCTCAGTAACATTTGATAGATGTTACAGAAATTAAATCATTTGCAAGGTGAATAGATACATTTAAAAAGTGAAATATTACTTTTCTGCAAGCTTTTAAAAATGGGTGTATCACAAATATGAAAGGAAGATTGTGCTTTAGTCTGCCTTTACCACATAGCATAATTATATATCTGGGGACAAGTAAATAATAAGTTGACAGGCTTCTCAAAAGATGCGTTTATTGTTTTTTGATATGCTGTGTGGTGTTGGATATATGTGGCATTTTTCTTTTGAGTTTCTGATCCATGTTTACTCTTGCTTCCATGTTTCACCCTCATGACTGTGCTTTATAAGCATAATAGAATGGGACAGGATGTAGAAACTGTTTCTTTAATTCTTAGAACAATGGAACTGAAAATGCTAGATTGACAATTAGAAACCTGGTGAGTAAACACTAAGACTGGGTTTGTAGGAATGTAGTTTTTTACTGTATTGGCCAGGGAAATTACTCAAAACTGTTCCTGTTGCACGGGAATTACTTCAGAAGTTTTTCTTTCTTTTATAGAATAGGTGATTCTGCACTGATGCCTGAATCAACCAAATTATCCAGGGATGTTTGGTCATAAGAATTTGACGAGATTAAAACCTAAATAGATATTGCTGATTACTCAGGCTGAAATGACTTTGCTCATTGGATAATTGTTTGAACATCAAGCACATATCTTATTATAGTTTGTGCTAATGAGAATGACGTTTCTTGGTCATAACAGTTCACTTAGTTTCATTAGAGGCTTCAACTGGATTAAAAGGCAATTTTGAGGTGTTTTAGGGATCTTGAGTGTCTTTGCAGACTTTGCTTATAAGAACTTGACAGGATCAATGACATAAGAATCCAAGGCTGATGCCCTGCTTAGTGCAATTAGTAAAAATTAGTGGATACTTATGGATCAAAATGCATCATGAGGTCCAATTATTTCAATTTCCTTTCTTGGCAGCCTAAAAAAAACAGAATTTGGGAATTTTCCAACTGTGACATTATTGATTGTGTACGATTGTTTCTGTTACTTCAACTTTTATTCCATATCTCCTTTTCTCTATTTCTTGATGGATGACAAATATGAGAGAATTAGGAGAAGAAAAGGAAATCATCTTAAAAATCAAACGTAAATTTGTTTCTAATCTACTGAAATAATTGTGAACTCACAGATCCATGTTGGATTTCTTTGAGTCATGCCATAGTGTGTTGTACCATAAAAGAGGGAGCACTATACCATATAGCATGTATGTTAGATATCTTTAAGACCACAAGATCTAATGGCTGTAAGTAGGCAAACTGTTAGCTCAGTTACCTGTTAATTGCTCTGTAGGCTGGCAGCTGGTTGTAAATTTGTGGCTGTTCTCTTGCGGTCAGAAAAACTAGCAAGAAATAACTGGCTTTTCTTTCCTAAACATTGTTTTGTGTTTCAAAAGAATTGGAAGATTTTGGAATGTGACGAGACTTATTTTCCATATACGTTTTTTTAAATTTCAAATAATATTTGGGATCCTTGTGTTATTGTCTCCCAACTCTTTCTGACATCAGAAGTCTGCTTAGCTGAGGAACCACAGTTTTTATACAACCAAAAGTGGCTAGGTTGAAAGTGCTTAATTGGCTCTAAGGCAATATGGAATCTTACTGTGCAAGAGACCTCTCTTCCTGCTTCAGCATGGTTACCTTCGGTGTCCCCGAAGGGTCGATGCTTGGTCTGTCTGACTTCTCTTCTACATGCTGCCCTTCGGTGACCTCTTACGAAAACACATCAGTTTCCATATGTACATTGCAACACCTTGCGCTACCTCGCCACTGCATCTCTCGATCCGTCCGTTATCTCTAAATTGTCAGGTGATTTGGCTGACATCCAGTACTCGAGGAAAAATTTCCTCCAGCTAAATATTGGGAAGACTGTTGGTCCCCACTACAAACTCTACTCTCTATCCACTGATTCTATCCCCCTCTCTGGCAACTGCTTGAAGCTGATCCAGGTTATTCACAGCTTTGGTGTCTTATTTGGTCCAAATAATATTTGGCCACATATCAGCGCCATCGTTAAGATGGTGTATTTCCATTGTTGTAACATCACCCGACTCTGCTCCAGTCTTGGTCAGCTGCTGCTGAAATCCCCGTCTGTGCCTTTGTGGAGATGTTACCTTTAAATTTGACTATTCCAATGCACCCCTGGCCCTGCCATTCTGCCCTCTGTGCGCTTGATATAATCCAAAACTCTGCTGTCCATGTCGTGACCACTGGTTAAGCAATGTCAGGTTTTAAAATTCTTATCCTTATTTTCAAATCCCTCCATAGCCTCATCCTCACCTTTCTCTGTAATCGTCTCCAGTCCCACAATCCTCAGGTATCTTCACTTCTTTAATTCTGGTTTCCTAATGAGCATCTTTGACTTTTCATCGCTCCACTATTGGTGGCTGGGCCTTCAGCTGCCTGGACCATGAGGTCTGGAATTCCCTCCCTAAACCTCTCTGTATCTCTTCCTTTCTCTTGTCCTTGAAGATACTGGTTAAACTTCTTTGCCCAAGCTTTTGATTATCTACCCTAATATCATCTTATGTGTCTAGGTATCCTATTTTGTTTTAAAATACCCCTGTGAAGTGGTTTGTGGAGTTTTATTACATGAAGGGCACTATATGTTTAGTAGTTATGACAGTTTGGAAACCAACCACAATGTAGTTTAGAATGAACATAATGCAATACTTTGCTTGGAATAACTACACCATTGCTCATGCTGTGCAATGTCTTCAATAAACATCAATAACTGGAACATTTCTCCAAGTACTCAGTCAAATTACAGACTGTTCAATGATCATTCTGAATTGAAGCCAACCCCACATTTCTAGAAAACATCATTTCAATAAGGCAGCAACTCTAGGTTACATTATTTAGGTTCATGGAAAACACAAAATTATAGACCAGTGTACACCATTTGTATCTAGCCTCGCTCATCCCTATCTAACGGTGAAACACTACCTACTTTGTGGGCATTTCTCTGGTTTTGAATACATTTTTAATGAGAAACCTAGATGAGTTGCCCAGTCAAGTACACCACCATGATAAAAGAAAATGAAGTAGAGTAAGAAGTCGATGTTGGCTAATGCCAAACATGAATTTTAATTTCTTGTCAATTGCAGGAGAAAGGGGTTGAGAGAAGTGAGAGGTTTTGCAGCTCTGACTTCTTAGAAGATGGAATAAAAGGTAGTTTAATCAGTCGCGATCTCAACACTCTGAGAATGCTAGGGGAGAAAGGATAATGTATTGCGACCGTTGGTAGAACAAAAGGAAAGCTCTCGGAAGTGCATCATAATGATAAGAAAGATGGTAAAATAGAGAGATAGGGATGCAGGTTAGTTTGTCATCTATATCTTTGCCTTTTGATTTTATTATAGTTTAAATAAAACTCTCCAGCCAAAGTCTGATGAATTTGGAACATGATCTTCATGTGAAAATTGTAACCCGCTGTCTGTCCTGGTTTTTTCCCAAACCTCTTCCTACCTTTTGAAGCATGAGAATACAGCTGTGGCCATGGTGAACATCGTACTTAGCACTAGGATACCTAATGCCACAGTCAAAGGCATTTCGAAAATAAACATTATTGGGTGTAACGGTGTTTAGTTAGGCATGCAACACAGGCATTGAAAGTCGCCTTTTTATGATACCTTTATGATTTTTATGATATGTGGAGGCAGTGGCATAGTGGTATTGTCACTGAACTAGTATTCCAGAGACCCAGGGTAATGCTCTGGGGAGCAGGATTCGAATCCCACCGTGGCAGATGGTGAAGTTTGAATACAATAAAAATCTGGAATCAAAAGTCTGATGACCATGAAATCATTGCCAATTGTTGTAAAAACCCGTCTGGTTCACTAGGTGTATAGCATGTTAACAATGTGTAAGGATCCTCAACAAATTTTCTGTGGTTTTGCTCCTGGATGGATGGTGAACCTGTCTGAAAAGAAAATCTTAAAACCAATTGATGAAGAGCTATGTAGTTACTACAGCTCTTGAAACTGATGATAATTATTTAGTTGTAACTAGACAATGATATCAATTTTGATTACTTGCCTGTATAAATTGATTTATGTATTAAAAGACTCTTTGTTTTCCAAAGAAAAGCATCCTTTAGGGAAGGAAATCTGCTGTCCTTATCTGATCTGGCCTATATGTGACTCCAGACCCACAGGAAAGCAGTTGACTTTTAATTGCCCTTGTTCAGAGGGCAATGAATGCTGGCCTAGCCAGCGACACCCACATCCCATAAACAAATTTTAAAAAAAACGTTTTTAAGAGTCAAACAAAATGACTTGAAGCTTAGTGTGTGCAGCAGTGAAGTTACTCTGGGATTGGTCTGGGACTTGAAAATAAATGGAACTGCAAACAGACGTTTATTATACTCCAGTCAGGGTTGAGACATGCTAATGGAGAAAATATTTTAGAAATTTTTGTGATATCTAATATCGAATACAAAGTGGAATTTTTTTTTGAAAGAAATACTCTACTCAGTTTGGGCTTGCTGCATAGCGTGATATTCTCAAAATAAATATGGGTTACAGAAATGGCAAGTTGAGACACTTCCTGTACACTTTAAACTAAAATCTTTACCTTCAATTATGTACAGAATCTGTTTTTGCAAAACTGTTTGCCAAGAGCTTTGGAATGATAGATTCCTGAATATTTAATCACATTTCATATATTTTTAGAAAACTTTTTGAAGTTTGTTTTATACTGCATGAACACCCAATTGACAGTTTAGATCCAATCCCTGCGTTAGTTTTATTATCAATGGATGTGCAAGATGCCAGCAACAAATAAGCTAGCTACCTCCGTGGCATAATGATTCCAAGAAATTTGAACCGATTGACTGAAATTAAAATCATGTTAATTATTAATTTATCTGTTTTTGCTTCTCTCCTGCACTTAGTGACATGAGAAGCTCACAGCAAGACACAATACAAACCTAATTGTTCTGTTATGTTAGTTACTAATAGCACCATCTCACAATGTGTGCATATTGCAAAACAGAGCACAGTGTGATTAATTTTTTTTAAAAGGAGGGTCTACCAAAACACAAACCATTGTGAAATGCACAAATTTATCTTGACTGGATTTGATTTTGGATTTTTCATGATCGGTTTACAGCTGGGCTTTGTGCTATCCCTTTCATCTTTGAAAGTTATCCTTAATGTCCCTGAACTGTTGGTGTTCTCTGTCACCTAGTAACTTCAACCTATCTTATAATTAAAACATGTCGCCTGACATAAATCTTGTCACTATACTGTAAAGAGGGTACTTAGATTTGCAGTTGCTGTGACCAAATGTTAAACCTGACTTTCATATATATTTTTTTAATACCAGACTGCATACGGTTTTAAAAATATCACTGGAAAAGATGCCGCGTGAAGCATTGACATATTGAAACGCCCATGTTTTATGTTTGAATTTTGATATGTGGGGGCAGGTGGGGGCTTGTTGGAAGAGGGAGAGAGATGGAGTAGTGTGGGTCCAGTACTAACATTAAAAAGATTCATGCAGTTTGAAACTTGTATATGCATTGGATTGCAACTATACTGCAGTAGGTACAGTGCACATATAGCGAGATTAGTACAGCTCAACGGTTAAATTGCTGTTGAGCTGTTGGATGCTTGTTAATGTCTAAATATTTTTGTCCCGCCAACAAGGGATTGGCACATGGTATTGGAAAGGAGGAAATAATAAGGTAGAGGCAAAAGAGAACAAATGCAGGTTGAATATTGCCCATTATATTTTAGAAGTGATGCAAAAACCATGTAGAGGAGCAAAACAGATTCAACAAGATGAAAGCAAAGATATGAAGCTAAAGGAACTTGGGTTCTTTTTGTTAAAGCAGAGATGGTTCAGTGGATATCTGATGAGATTGGCTCAAAATTCTGAGGGTTTTTCCAAGGTAAACTGGGGAGGAAAAAAAATTCTGATAACGAAATGGCATAAATTTAAGACCATTGTTAAATGAATGACAAGCATTTAGAAGAAATGTTTTTATGCAGAGGACTGTATGCACATCGAATGCTCTACAGTGAAGGAAACACAATCCATAACTTGCTTCACTGTCCCTGGGTTAAAATCCTGGAACTCCCTTCCTCCCAGCACTATGGGTGTAACTACAACACATGGACTGCAGTGGTTCAAGAAGGTGGCTCACCACCACCTTCTCGAGGGTGATTAGGGATGGGCAATAAATGGTGGTCTAGCCAGTGACACCCACATTTTATGAACAAATTTTTAAAAAACCTTTTTAAAAGGAAGCAGATAAATATTTGAAGAAAAAATGCTATGAGGAAAAGACAGGAGAATGAGACTAAATGGATACAACTTTTAGAAAGTTGGCATAAAACAGTGGGCCAGTGGACAACTTCCTGGGCTGAAAAATCTATGACACTATAAAACAGATATCTAAATGCTGCAGTTATTTTCAGAAAGGCCGCTGCTGCAATAGATTGCTTAGGTGACAGCAGGCGATTGAGATAGCTGCTGCTTGGAGGACAAGAATGTCCCTTCAATCCACCTACAAGTTCTGTCACTTCTTGGTTGTCTCACTAAATGTGCTAGGGTACAGTGGCAGTATGTTCTAGCTTTGAGGAGGAGGAGGGGACTTTGAGGGAGCAGGAACTAGAAAGCATATCTGCCAAAGCCAAGTGCAAATGCACTTAGTGTGGGCTGATCACAGAACTGGCATTGACTGCAACCAAGGACCAGTGAGCAACCCACGCTCTCCTTTTCTCCCGTTTGGCACTATGCTACTGCTTCAGGGAAAGTAGAGTTAGAGATGAAAGAATAAATTGCATTATAGTGCAGAAATGTACATGTTAATAACCTTGTTTAAAAATACTTGATGCTGAAGTAAATTATAGTCTTGCTTCCTATGATAACATATATTAAGTGTCATACAATTATAGTGTTATCAGTTGATCGCGAGATCATCAACTTTTTAAGTTCTAGGTGGTGTTTAGGCTCCCTGGAACATGGTGAACTTGCAAATAGGCACTCCTCTCATTTCACAGTATTATACTGTACTGTTGCGAAACAGAAATGGCATGCAGTGATGTGAAGTACTATTTCTGAATAGTCTTTTTTTCACCTAGAGGCTCTTTTCCTACAAAATAAGACTGAAGAAAATACCTCTGGAAACCGACTGTATACCACCAAACCTCTATTCCAGTTTACAGGCCACCAACAACTTTAGACTGGGGTAAATTTATACAAACGAAATCGTATTCTAACTTAAACTATAGCTGTGGCCATTTTGCTCTGCTCTGCAGTGCCCAAAAACCTATTGGTTTTGGTTTCAAGCGTCCAAAATGAGTGTCCTGGAATCTGAGCTTCACTGATTGCACAGTTAACAAAATTCATTCCTTATTGAAACTCTGCTTTGAAAACATCAAATGTCTGAATGTGTATTTACAGTACTGGTGGGTAATGGAGGGAAATACATTCGGAACATTCAAAGTAAATCATATGGGTGAGTTGGGGTTAGTGAGATGAGCTTGGGTGGGTTAATTGACTGTTTTTCATTCTTATGTTAGGGGTTGAACAAGTAATAATCTGAGATACTCAGTGCAATTGTTAATTGAAAACTGAGAGCATAACGTGAATGTTTTAATACTTTTCATAAACATTGTGTGCAATTATACAAAAGTGCTAGTGTTATGCATGGGTTTGTGCTCATCTTAAATTTGGATTTGACCATTGTATGAATTTGGGGGTTTTATTGCTATTAATTTAGATTCAGCAACATATAATTGCAGACATTAAACATTAGCTCCCAAGTAGAAAATCAGCAGCTAAACCTTTAATTTGTAATCATGACAAACAAAATGATGTCTGACCAATTTCCTATCAGAATTTGAGCTGCATTGGTGAGTTTTATTAAACTCTATTCGAAATAAAATTAGCTTCTTTGCTACTCAACAGCTGAGCATTTATTTTGCAATGTATCCACTGCACATGAAAGTGCAGTAGTTTTAGTATTTATCAACCTTGGCTAGGCTGTTGTCTTGGAGTTTTATTGAGACTCTTGCACTGTCTAGACCCTAGCTTTTTATCTTTGGCAGCTGAGTTCATAACCAGCTCAGATGCATTAAAAGACTATTGGTGTTGGCTGAAAGAAACACACTTTATTTAACACCGTTTTCAATTGATCAGGCTAAAAATATTCATTACCCTTATCCAGGAAAAAGCAAATACAAGAATCATTACCTTGCAATTCACATTTGGAAAGTAGAAAGGGTATCCCATTGGAATGATTGGGAAATAGAAATTGATGTCAAATCTTGTCATTCATCACTGTCCAAAAGTCATCTGCTCTGTGTTCTGAGAACTAATGCCCACTGTTATGATGGATGGCACTTGCATTGAAATTGTGAAGCTATTACTGAACACTGTCATTGAACACTGTCAATGTAGGGGGAAGCAAAAGATCTGTTCATTTGTATATTATTATGACTGAGACTCATCAGAGACAAAACCTCAAAAAAAAAATAAGCTTCACCTTTTTTTTTTGCTCCCCTGTAAAAACAATACCATGCTGATTTAATCTGCTTCATCTAAATCTCAAGATATATTCCTGGTCCTTGATTGAACTCCATCGTATTTTAGTATACCATGTACAATAATAAGATGCATCTACTTAAGAAGGTTGAGTGATGATTAAAACAGAACCCTGAGCTGCGCTTTTTAAATTTAGCCACTGAAATGACTCTCCGCTGTTGGAGAGTCTATTGAGTATTAAATATCAATTGAAAAGCAGATTAGATGGGGGGGGGGGGTGGAATCTTCATTAAATTTAATGGCTCTGGTTACTTAATTCCCTGAAATAAATGTTTAGCAATTAGAACACAGACATGGGCCATTTGGCACAACCAGACCATATTGATGTTTATCCCCCTGTTCAGCAATAATCCTAATTCCATGTACCTGTCCTGTTCCTATAATCCTCATTTAAAGCTGTGCCTTTGTTTGGTGGAGCTTTTGAAATATATAAAAGTTGGGCAGAATTTAGCCCATGTTGGGTGGGCTCGGAGGGGGCAATCGGGGAGCTGACCGCCATCCACGATCAGGGCCGGACCGCGATTTCACGTTGGCATGCCGATTCAGGCCCGCCCAGCGTGAAACGTGAGCGGCAGTGCTGAGCGCTGTTGTGCAGGGGTGGTGGGGGATGGTGGGGATGGGGGGGGTGGGGGATGGTGGGGGCGGGGGGATGGTGGGGGTGGGGGATGGGGGGATGGTGGGGGTGGGGGATGGGGGGGTGGGGGATGGTGGGGGCGGGGGGATGGGGGAGCGGCGAGCATGAACTTCACGCATGCGCGTGACTGAGCACTTTGAAACTCTCAGGCACAGAGCTGCCTCCGGAAGATGAAGCGTTTTTTAAAAATCAAGATTTGAAAAATGTAATAAAACACATCCCCTGTCACATGAGCAGAGGCATGTTATTAATAAAAATTCAATTTTATAACTTCTTTATTTTATTTGCTTTTGGAAACCTCATCCTGCCCTGTAGATGAGGTTTCAAAAAAAAAGACAAAGGCCGTTTGGCCTTTTCACCTCCCTGCCAACTGTAAGGTTGGACGGGCAGTGAAAAATTTAACTTAATTGAATCCTTAATGGCCTAAAAAGGCCTTTTAATGTTGGTGGGCACGCTGCCGAATCCGGTGCTCGGCCAACATCAACGAGCGTCATTTCACACTTGAGTAGGTTGGGCTTGCGCCCTCCCGCTGAGCTAAAAATTTTACCCGTTATCTCCTTGCGGCTGTTGATTTATAAAATCTGCTTTTAGATTGATTGGATTTGTCCTGTGTGTCAAAGAGAATCAAATTCTGATTTAGCTCAAATTCATCCTCAGTCAAACATTTCTCAACGCAGAACCTGTGGCGGCATCACAAGTGTATGATATCACTAAGTGTGGGTACCTCCCTGTGAAAAGCCTTCGTTGTTTTAGAAGCTAAGTGGGAAGTGGTAGGGTTAGAAGAATAACTGCGGTGCCTTGGCAATGGAATGACGGTTCTCAATGTATTATCGATTTTGGGTCTAATTTGTTCTTGATTTTTGTACATAACTGGTATAAAAATACCCATTTCACAGCTCTTGGCAGCAGTTTTGAAGCCTCCTGTTGCAACTATCACTTCCTTTTTTTGCTTTCCTCTCAGAATGTGTCTCGTGAGAGTCTCTTCTTGCTGTTGCCCACTACAGATGCAGAAGATAAATGTAGACAATGACCCAGTATCCTGTAGGTTGCTGTTCCTTGTTTTTTTTCACATTGCAGATTTTTACCAATGCTGATCTGTTTTTCTTTTTACTCATCTGACTTCTCATGACAAACACATCATTTAAATTGGAATCAACAGATTGTATTTCACCTGTCCCTCCTTGATGCCTCACCTGTTAACTTATTTACAAAATTACCAACAACAATTTACATTAGTTTGCAAAAAAAAATTTACTTTCAAGCTTTACTTGTTAAAATGTTATGCACAGACACGGTGGTGCTAAAAGCCTTCCTCTGAAAATATTGTACTCACTGTATTAACCGTTGGAGACACATCAAGTACAGTGTAAAAAGTATCCCATGAATGCCACTAAACTGTTCTTTCTTGGCGTTTTCACCCCATGTCTGGTAACATTCAGGCTAAAGAGTTTTGAGTTCAGTGCCTAAGTTAACTATATAGAGTGGTATTGTGTTCTACAAAAAAAAACCCTCGCCAATTTTATCCCTCTTTCATATCTCCTATCATAAAACTACTGAATTTTGCTGGGATATTGGCAATTATACATTACCTTATGGAAGTGGGCATTATTCATTTATCAGATTATTTCATCTGGAGAGTATCACAGCTCAGCCCAAACCGGTTCTTCAGCAGTGTTCATATATAGAAGCTACTGTACCTAGTGACCAAGATAAGGAAGTGTAGTCATTCTCCAGTCTGTCTTTTCTTACCGTTACAGCTACAGTAACATGGTAGTTATATAACTGAACTAGTAGTCAAGAGATAAAAACAAAAAAACTGCGGATGCTGGAAATCCAAAACAAAAACACAATTACCTGGAAAAACTCAGCAGGTCTGGTTGTTGACATCTTTTGATGATCTGCTTCTATCACTGCTTGTTTGTCCCTATAACCGCACCCCCCCTCCACTTCTCTCTCTCTCTCTCCGCCCCCCCCCCACACACCTTAAACCAGCTTATATTTCAACTCTTTCTTGGACTCGAACTCAAGTTCTGTCGAAGGGTCATGAGGACTCGAAACGTCAACTCTTTTCTTCTCCGCCGATGCTGCCAGACCTGTTGAGTTTTTCCAGGTAATTCTGTTTTTGTTTTAGTAGTCAAGAGGTCTGGGTTAATGATTGGGAGACATGAATTCAAATCCCTCCACAGAACCTGAGGGAATACAAAGTCAGGAAATGAAATAAATTTGAAATAAAATAAAAAATCTGTGCCGTTTAATGGTAACCACAAAACTACTGAATTATTGATTAAACTTCTGGATTGTCGTAGTGAACCAGATATGTTCTTAATGTCTTTTGGGGAAGGAAATCTGCTGCCCTTATTTGTCTGGCCTATACTGTGACTTTAAGCCCCAGAATATGTTCTCTGAAATAACCAACTAAGCACTGTTATCTCAAACATGACCTAACCTAACAACACTATGGGTATACCAACAGCACATGGACTGCACCTTCTTGAGGGCAATCAAACATGGGCAATAAATAGAGGGCTTGTGATGTCCACATCCCATGAAAGAATTAAAATATAGCCACTAGTTGTAGCACTCCAGGTAATTCAACAAACATTTAGACGTTTCTGGATGGGTATCTTAGTGTCATGCCAGGTAGTACATTTACTCAGTCAGCCAACAAGAGACCTTCTCCTTTTCCTGAGGACTTTGCACTTGTTGGCAAATCCGGCAAGGTCTCCCTTAGCAAGGAGGAGTATATGACCCTCCTATAAAGAACAATGCAGATTATATAAACTGCAGCTATGTGTCTGGCTGTAATAGTCCCAGTCAAAACAGCGCGATTTTCTATTTTTTCTACCATCTTACCAAATTTTTCTCACTCTTGTTTGCTTAATGCAGCAATTCTCAACTGAGTGGTAGCCCTGAGTAAATGCCCTCTGTGAAGAATTGGCTGTTCTTTAGATGTAAGCTGCTAACTGCTGTGTTACTGCACTTTACTGGCTGATTTTTTGCTGAGATGATGAGCCTGCGGAGCTGGAGGGATTTTGGCAAACGCCTTTACTTTTTCACTGAAGTGAACTTATGCAAATTAATTACATATTGTAACTCGTTTGGTTACTGATGCCAAATCATGTCAGGGAACCTTTCCAACTTTGGGAAATATTCTGCGATTTGGTTAACCAGAGTCACTGCAGAAATTAAAAATAACGTTTTAAAAGCCGCTACAATAAGATCCAAATGTTTCCTGTCCTCCTCCCCTGCTGCTGCCCCCCCCCCCCCCCCCCCCTCCCCCCCCCAATATAAACACAGTTGATAAAAGAAAAAAAGGGTTGCGTTTATATAATGCTTTTCATGATCACCAGACACCTCAAAGCACTTTATAGCCATTGAAGAACTTTTTGAAGTGTTGTCACTGTTTTAATGGATGGGTAATTTGGAGTGAAGAACTGAATTGGAAGTTGGGTTGGAAAGTACAGCGGTTTCAATAACCGAAGTCCAAACCCCAACTGTGGTAATTTGAACATTAACCTTGGGTTTATTTTTTGTTTCTCCAGCTGCAATCCTGAAGCCAATGACTTCCTACAATACAATTATACAGGTGCCAGTGGTGTTCTGGTACATTGTGCATCTGGTCATAATTTTGAGAGTTGACAGTGCGTGCCGGCAGGCTATTCAATTCTGGAGGACATCAGAGCTGAGATCAATCTTGTCCTCACTTTTCACACCCCAGTTGAGATCAGCTAACCGCACTTTAGACCTTCTAGTCTATAAAGAGCAGCTACTCAACTGCTTTACAGCTTATAGGGGGGTGGGTGGGGGCACAACAAATATCTTCACTTGCCAACAACAGTTATTTTTGGTCAGTAAATAGGCATGATGATGTGCTCTGTTAGATTATCATATCTTTCTTGCTTTTTGCCTGCACTTGACTCTTGGGGCTGCATACTTAATACATATAGAAATATAACTGAGCCTGAACATTTCCAAATGTCAGACTTGGTGGTTGGTATGAATTAAATTCTCAAATGGTATGAGTTACATTCTGAGACCAGGAGGAGGCAACTGGAGGGGATGGTTAATTTGTATTCATAATTCAAATCAGTCAGGAATATCATCCCTTAATTATGAGGAGCGTACACTGGAATGAAATAGCTTGTGTAACTGAAATTTGCAGAGACTGGAAGCCAGATCACGAAGTGATACCATTATGAGACTCCTGTGGGGGAGAGGGGATATGAATTTTGCTCTGGAAATAGTCAGTATCCTAGCTGAAAGGACAAAATTGAAGAATTGTCACCATGACAACAATAAGTGCTGATCGCCATGGACATTTGGATTCCATTTTGTACCATCTTGAATGGAGCTAAATAATTTCAGCTCGTTTTACTTTCCATGTACACAGGAACATCTGTCACAAGGTAGGATGTTGAAGTGGATTGTAAAAATGAGTTAGATAAGCAATTACATGTGTTTTTGGAGGAAAACAATTGAGAGCGGTGATATAAAGGCAGTTTGGTACTATTGATTTTTACTAAGATGTGAAAGAAAGGACACAATGGCCTTTTATGTTCCAAAGAATTCCTGTGTTTGTGGTTGTGTCCAACCTGTATGGAGCAATGAGTTTGCTTTTGGAAGCTTGCTGAATAGAATTTGGGTTAGGCTTGGACAACATTTATTTTCTACAAGTACTCAAGTGAGCACTGGCAGACACCAGAGTTAACAGTGCAGGAGTGGGAAGATGAGCCATTGTGATTCTTAGCATATGACTGGATAGTTGAGAATGAGACCAGATGAGTGCAGTTTACTCAGCTGGACGACAGTGGAGGGCCTTGAGGATAGTGCAGACTGCAGACAGATTGAGAAGGGCTAGTTTACCTTTGTCATAATCACATAGGGCAGGTTTTTCCGTTCGGCGAGCGGATGTGGGGCCCACTCGCCAACGCGTAAAATGACACGGGGATACATCGGGCATGTGTCCTGACGTCACCGCGTGTCATTTAGATTTTCAGTTTGGCGGGCGCACAGTCGATTCAGCTGCGTGCCTGCCGAACTGTCAACAGCCTATTAAGGCCATTAAAAAACTAATTAACATGATTGATAGACCTTCCCGCCCGACCTTAAAGTTGACGTGCAGGCCGGAAGTCCAGGCGGGCCTCGGAGAAAGCATGAAACCTCATCCACGGGCAGGATGAGGTTTCATGAGGGTTTTTAAAATTTTAACAAATGTTTCAATAAAAGTTATGGACATGTCCCAACCCGTGACAGTGTCACATGAGGGGACATGGCAGGGAAATTTTTTTTTATTGCCTTAAATTCAACTTTTACATCGGAGCCGATCTCCCTGAGGCAGCACTTTTCCTCAGAGATCTGTGCGCTCTTTGGTGCGCAAACACGAAACAGTGCACTCCCACCTGAGGCAATAAATCACCCCCCCCCCCCCACCCCCCCCCCGCCCACACAGAGATCGCATAGCGCTTCTTGGCGGACGTCACGCTGGGTGCGTGCCGATCAGAGGCCTCCCCCCCCCCCCCCCCCCCCCCCCCCCCCCCCCCCAGCTTCCTCCTCCTCCTCCTCCCGTCGGGCCACAGGAGCATACAACCTTCGGACTTGGAGGCGAGAGTGCGGTCAGTGAGCCACGGCTGATGCTTCTGTCATGTGACAGGCCTCTTCAGCTGTTCTCCTTCAGAAAATTTGGGCATTAGGAATAACAAATGCAAAGCTCAAATAAAAATTATCGATGCAGAGCCTTGTTAATTTCTTGGCTCCTCTGATAACTTGATTTGCTCTTCAACCTTTCAGTGACTTCTGTGCTTTTAGGACCAAAATCAAGTGTTTGACAGCTAATTTTCATTTGGAACACTCAAAGTAAAAAAATTTTGTTGTAGTTTCCACCCAGCCATTATATCTCTGTACTTGGCTGCCAGCCCTCCTGGATTGATAGGGAGCCTTTTGGAACTGAGGATTGATTGCCTGAACGCTGTTGTGAACAATGGGGAGAAAAATTTGAAACTGGCGTGGCATTGGAACCTGACCGCTTGTGCTTCCTGACTTGGTGTAACTCCTCACATTGACGGTCCAGAGATAGCTGGTGCCCTCACATGATGGAGTGGTTTCAGTGGTGCAGGGCAGTGTGAGTATCGTTTTTGGGTGCTCGTTGCAGCGTCTCTTTTGAGATCAGATGTACGTAATCAGATGCCACATGATCGAAGCTACAGGCATAGGCCTGCAATATCTCCACCTAACCTTTATCAGCTTATCTCCTGGTATGTACTCGAACAGAAGTTTAATCTGTTGAAAACTGCTCTGCAAATTATAAATCGGAACTCTACACAGTTTGTGGTCGGTTTATGTTCTTGGTCAGCCACACAACAAATCTGAACAAAGGGCAGTGCTAAAATGAATCCCAGGATATAGGCTGCCCTGGGATATGTGCAGTCTAACCAATAATTTTTTTAATGCATTCATGGGATCTGGGTGTTGCTGGCTAGGCCAGCATTTATTGCCCATCCCTAATAGCCCTTGAGAAGGTGGTGGTGAGCCTTGAACTGCTGCAAGTGGTGTAGCTACACCCACAGTGCTGTTAGGGAGGGAGTTCCAGGGTTTGACCCAGTGACAAGTGAAAGAACAGCGATATATTTCCAAGTCAGGATGATGTGTAGCTTGGAGGGGAACTTCAAGCTGGTCGTGTTCCCATGTGACTGCTGTCCTTGTGCTTCTAGATGGCTGTGGTCATGGGTTTGGAAGGTGCTGTCTAAAGAGCTTTGGTGAGTTCCTGAAGTGCATCTTGTAAAAGATACACATGTCAGTGGTGGAGGGAGTGAATGTTTGTGGATGGGGTGTCAAACAAGCAAGCTGCTTTATCCTGGATGGTGTTGAGCTTCTTGTGTTGTTGGAGCTGCATTCATCCAGACAAGTGGAGAGCATGCTGTCACACCCCTGAATTGTGCTTTATGGTGGACAGACTTTGGGGAGTCAGGAGATGAGTTACTTGTCGCACAATTCCTAGCCTCCGACCTGCTCTTGTAGCCACCGTATTTATATGGCTGGCCCAGTTCAATTTCTGGTCAATGGTAACCCCCAGGATGTTGTTAGTGGGGGACTCAGCAATGGTAATACCATTGAATGTCAAGGACGATGGTTAGATTTTCTTTTGGAGATGGTCTTTGCCTGCCACTTGTGTGGCACGAATTTACTTGCCACTTGTCAATCCAAGCCTGAATATTGTCCAGGTCTTGCTGCATTTGGACATGGACTGCTTCAGTATCTGAGAACTCGCAAATAGTGCTGAACATTGTGCAATCATCAGCGAATGACCCCACTCCTGACCTTGTATTGGAAGGAAGGTCATTAATGAAGGAGCTAAAGTTGTTTGGGCCTTGGATAAGTGGATAGAGTATTTTCTGAAAAGTAGAGGATTGTGGGCATTGCAGTCACCATTATCGAATGCTGCAAGAGCAGGAATATGTAGCAGTGTGGTTGAAGGTGTACGATCATATGATATAACCAACTAAAGTACATTGAATCGGAGTTGGCAACTCCTTCTGTAGAGTATTAGTGAGAAAAACATTGCCCTACATCTGAGGTTTTAATTACCAGAGGACATAAATTTAAGGTGATTGGTAGAATCAGGAAAAACATTTTCACCCAGAACAGGGTGGGCATCTGGAATTCGCTGCCTGATTTAGTGGTTGAGGTTGGACATTTAAAAAGTACTTGGATCTGCACCTGAAGTACTGTAACCTGCAAGGCTGCAGACCAGGTGCTGGAAAGTGGGATTAAAATGAATTTATTTTACTCTTTTTTTTGGCCGGAGCAGAAGTGATGGGTCGAATGGCCTCTCTGTGCCATAATTTTTCTATGGTTCTATGAACACTCAAGGTGTCTAACTTAAAATTTTTGATCAGCTATTTCAACTATGAGTTAATATCTTTGGTTAAAAATAGAGGAGAAAAATTTCAGATGAACATGTTAAGTGTTTGTCCATTAGTAACCCAAGTAGTTTCAGGGCGAATGTCGAAATATTCAAAGGGAAAATATTGTTGCAAAAGATATTTTTATTTCTGTGGCTGTGTATTAATTTTCATGTGGGAGCAGGTTGACAAGTGTAGAAAAATACTGAACTCTGGCCTAGATGGGGGGAAAGGAGAGACCCAGCATGACTGGCAGAAGTGGGATTGAAGAACTACAGCTGCATAAATAGGGCAAGTATGCAGTTGAAGGAGAGTACTATAATGAACTGGGGACCTTTTTGAGGAAGAGAACATGTCTCTGTCTTGGTGTACTTTTGGGTACGTTGGAAGTGTTGGGGACTTGATGCTTTGGCTGGTCTACTGAATATTCCACTGTTGACCTTTTTCAAATTTACTAATTTCAAATATGCCAATGCTTTATAATTAGCTAGTGTGCAAATAATATTATTATGTAAAACTTGGGGAGACACCTTGAGCTTCACCAAGGGGGATTGGGTCTGGTGAACATTTGAAGAACAATGTTACCAATAGAACTAAATTGAAATGGTCAAGAAGACCCAAAAGATTACAGTTATTGGCAAAAAGTCAGTCGTGGATTTTGGTTAACCGTTTTAATTTTAGAAAGCACTTATGCCAAAGTTCGCTTGTTTAAATGGTTGAGTAAAGTCTGAGATTGGTTGCATTATTAGTTCTTGGGCTTGCATGTAAAGGAGTGGTAGAGTTTCCTCCATAATCAGCAAACTTGTGTCAATTGGTAAAGATTTTGCCCTAAATCAGAAGCTTGAGTTCAAGGTACTCACTCCAGTACATGAAATTAGGCTGGCACTGCAGTGTTGGAGATCTTGTCCCTCAGATGAGATGAGCTGATTGTTGCTATGGGCTAAATGAGCATTCAATCACTCCAAATTAGAGAATTCCCCTTTTATAAGTAGACTAATGAGCTATTTGTCTCAATGCAGTGTGCAAATTGGCTGCAGCATTTCCTCAAAGTGTGGGACATTTTGAGAGGCGTGATAAGGTGGCTCTATATATTTGCAAGTTTTTATTGTGAGTTGAGCTACTCATGTATCTCAGTCACTTTGTTGACTTGTGTTACTCTTAAATCACTGGGTAGAGCTGGTGTTCTGTGAAGAACTGTCCCCTTTGAGACATCATAAAATGTCTGATAGAGTAATGCCATATAGAAGATATGCTGTGCAGTCTCCACTCGGGCTGCCATGTGAGAGTTCTTCACAAAATACTTTCTAAAGCATTATTGAGCAATAATACGTGCTTAAGAGCTGGTGGCTCTCTGTAGAACATGTAGGGCAGTGTGGAAATTTTAAAAACAGACCATATCAGAAACTCTTTGAACAGTTAATATAAATCAACAACACAAATATTGTTGGAATTAATTCATGTTGAAAGAAAAAGGATTAAGTATTTGAAATGTAAAAATGATTCCTCCTGAGCAACTACCCTGTGGTAAGTTCCAGCAGCTTCTGTGCTTTTTTGGGGGGATCTCTTTATGCAGCTGTCAGACATCTATTTTCTCTTTTTAAGGTGTGAGGTTGGTGCTTACCAAAGTAAAGTGAGGGAAGTAAAATAACACATTTAATCCAGGGACTGGGAACCTTTTGAGTAAACTTCCTTTCTATTTTGCCTCGACAATCTGCCTCTTCTCCAGTCATAGAAGAGCACCTCTCTTACAGCAGTTCATGCCAGCCTGTGCCAGTTTGTCAAATCAGAACCTATTTTGTGTTGTGAAACTTGATTGGGACTGCTCACATCATTTCACAGATGACTTGATCAACCAACAAATAGAACAAGTATTCGCCCATTAATTAAGCCAGAGGATTTAAATGCAAATGCCAGAGGTGAGATGCCACTGTGTTTTACAGCTCAAGTCTAACAATCACTTTCATTAGGGCATATGGTTTGTGTTGGTGAGACCCAATGGATTGAGAGAACTTTGAATACCACTTTTTTTTTAATAACATGGACACATCAGCATTTTGCATTCAGTTTGCTTGAACACAGATAATGCAATTTACTCAATGCTTGAAAATTGTTCAATATTGCAATAAAAAGCCATTTTAAGGAATAGTTTGTAACATTTGTTCAGAAATAGAGATCATGTTAGTAGTGGGAATTATTAGTTGTCAAAATGTGCGAGACTATGGTGGTCATGGATTTTGCACGTCAAATGTTTTTGAAACTTCCAAAGATCTAACATAACATGTTGCAGTTAAATCAGTGAGCGATGGTTGGTAACATAATCACATTGTGCCACAAATGCAATTTCCACAAAGTTGACTTCCTTTATAACCATATTGAATTAAAAGCTATAATTTGAAGGCCATCCCACATAAGCAAAAGGTGCATGCTATAAATAGCTAATTTTATTGCAAATCATTATTACCTTAGGTCTGCACTATACATGATTTTGAACACTTGAGCAAATGTGCTTTGGTGAATCAGACAGAACCCATTTCTCTTCACTTGCCTGAATAGGTGCAGCTGCAGCATGAGAAATCGGAGTAGACCATACAGACTCTTGAGCACACATTCAATAAGAATATGGTTGAACTCCCTTCAGCTTCTATCCTTCTATTCCCTAAGTGACGAAAAATCCAATGATCTCGGTCTTGAATATACTCAAATGGCTGAGCATCCACGGCTTCCTTACAGAATTCCAAAGATTTGCAGCCCTCTTGAGTGGAAAAAGAATTTGGACATCTTGACCCCATTTCTAGGCTTTCCAGGGAAAACAGCGTCACAGCTTGTAGCTAGGCAAGCCCTCTCAGAATCTGCTTGCTTCAATATGATCACATATCATTCTCAAGAGTATAGGCCAATTCTGCTCAATCACTCTTCTTGGGATAATTCTCTCATCTCAGGAATCATTGTAGTCAATGTTCATTGCATTGCTCCTAAGACGAGTTTTTCCTTCCTTGGGTACAGAAACCAAAACTGTACACACTACTCAGAGTGTGGTCTCAAAGCCTGTACAGTTGCAGCATGCCTTTCTTACACTCATCCCCTTGCAATAAAGGCCAACATGCAATTTGCCTTTCTAATTGCTTACTGTATCTGCAAGTTAACTTTCTGTTTTGTGTAGAATATCTAAATCCCTCTGAACACCAAGACTTTAATAGTAAAATCAATCTGTTTTTCTGTTCTTCCAACCGTGGTGAATAACTTCACATTTCCCCACACCGTATGCCATCTGCCAAGCTTTTGCCCACTCACTTAACCTATCTATTTCCTTTTTGCAATGCTTTGTGTCCTCCACGCAACTTGCTTTCCCACCTAGCTTTGCATCATTAGCAAATTTGGATACATTACACTCAGTCCCCTCAACTAAGTCATTCATATAGATTTTAAATAGCTGAGGTCTGAGCACTAGCCTTTGTAGCACCCACTAGTAACTGCTTACCAACCTGAAAATAACTGGTTTTACTCCCCTTTCTCTCCTTTACCCAATCCTCGAGCCATACTAATATTACCCCAACACCATGAGCTATAACCTTATGTTGTGCAATAGCCTTAGGTGTGGCACCTTAACAACTGCCTTTCGGGAATTCCGATATATAAATATTGGGAATTAAAAGCTTGGGCGGAACCATCCCAGTTTCGTACGAAGTGCGGTAGCGGACAGGGAAAACAATGTTGTGAGCCAGTCGGAGCAGCAATGGCAGTGAACCGGGGGGTGGGTGGTGAATGGCACCAGTGGAGCTTCTCAATAAAAGCCTGAAGGTAGAGGTCAAGATCAAGCCAGCCAGAGCAGCAGCTAACCCCAACAGGGACCCCGTCAGAATTCGAAAAGGCTGATGAAAGTGACGTTAGGACAGAGCAGAGAGCTGATTGGCAGATAGTGGGAAGTTGTTTTTCTCCATTTTAAAGCTACATTATGGGAAGGCAAGAGTCCTAGCTTTTTTTATAAAAAAAAACTTCATTTTCTACTTGGCTTAAATTTACGATAAGAGTGTTTTAACTAAAGATATGGCAGGGAAGCTCAGTCCCATGTTTTGCACGGCCTGCATCTGCACCAGCTTGAGCATCAGGTTTCAGAGCTGGCGTGTTGGCTGGAGGCACAGCAGTGCATCCGCGAGGCTGAGAGTTACGTGGGTAGCACGTTTTTTGACGTGGTCACCCTGCAGCTTAAAGAAGTTCAGTCAGAGAAGGAGGGTGGCCACCAGTTAGAAGAAGGGAGGTAGGCAGGTAGTCAGGAAAGCCCCAGAGTGCATCTCACTCGAGAACAGCTTTTCTGTGTTGGAAAACGGTGAAGAGTGACAGTTCCTCGGGAGTGCAGCCAGAATCCAGCTGCACAAAGTGGGAGGAGAAAGAGACGAAGAGCAACAGTGGTAGTAGACTCAATAGTGAGGGGTACAGACAGGCATTTCTGCAGCCGCAGACATAACTCCAGGATGGTGTTGCCTCCCTAGGGCCAGGGTCAAGGATGTTACTGAACGGCTGCAGGGCATTCTGAAGAGGGAGGGCGAACAGTCAAAGATCATGGTTCACATTGGTACCAACGACATAGGTGGAAAGAGGGATGAGGTCTTGCAACAAGAATTTAGGGAACTAGGTAGCAGATTAAAAAGCAGGACCTCTAGATTACTCCCAGTGCTGCGCGCTAGTGAGTATAGGAATAGGTGGATAGAGCAGATGAATGCATGGCTGAAGAGGTTGGTGCAGGAGGGAGGGCTTTAGATTCCTGGATCACTGCGCCCATTTCTGGGGAAGGTGGGACCTGCACAAGTCTGACAGGTTGCACCTGAACTGGAATGGAACCAACATCCTTGCGGGGGGTGGGGTTTGCTAGTGCTGTTGGTGGGGGTTTAAAATAATTTAGCAGGGGGATAGGATACGGAGTGGAGGTATAGTGGGAGTGATATATAGAAAAGTATAGAAGAAAAACCAAGTCAATCTGGAAGGCAGAACATATATAGTCAAGGTAAGGCACAAGGGAGCATGGCAAGGATGGATGGCATTTATTTTAATGCAAGGAGTCTTGCGAGTAAGGCAGATGAGTTGAGGGTGTTGATTAACACATGGGGGTATGATATCATTGCTATCATGGAGACATGGTTGAGGGAGGGGCAGGACTGGCAGCTCAATATTCTGGAGTATAGAATCTTCAGACAAGACTGGGGGACTGTAAAAGAGGAGGTGAAGTCACATTATTGATCAAGGAGTCAATTACTGCAATAAGGGGCGATGATATCTTAGAAGGTTCCTCAAATGAGGCCATATGGGTAGAACTTGAAAACAAAAAGGGGGCTGTTACATTGCTAGGAGTGTACTATAGACCTCCAAACAGTCAGCGAGAGATAGAAGGGCAGATATGTAGGCAAATCTCAGAAGTATAAAAATAATAGGATAATAATAGTAGGGGATTTCAACTTCCGCAATATTAACTAGGATAGACAGTGTGAAAGGGGGCAGAATTCTTAAAATGTATCCAGGGGAGTTTTTTAAGCCAGCATATAGAAAGTCCTACAAGAGAGGGGGTACTGTTGGGCCTAGTTTTAGGGAACGAAGCCGGGTAAGTGGTGGAAGTGTCAGTGGGGGAGCATTTCGGTGAAAGTGACCATAATTCAATAATATTTAAGGTAATTATGAAAAAGGACAAAGATGGACTGGAAATAAAGGTTCTGAATTGGGGGAAAGTTGATTTCAATGTGATAAGGCAGGATCTGGCCAAAGTGGACTGGGAGCAGCTACTTGTAGGAAAATCTATATCAGAGCAGTGAGAGTCATTCAAAGAGGAAATAGAGAGAATACAGGGCTAGCATATTCCCGTAAAGGTAAAGGGTGGGACCAACAAGTCCAGGGAACCCTGGATGTTGAGGAATGTAGACGATTGGATATGGGGAAAAAAGGGAAGCTTATGGTAAATATCAAGGGCTCAAAATAGCGGAAGTCCTACAGGAGTATAGAAAGTTCAGGGGGTTACTTAAAAAAGATTAGGAGAGTGAAGAGGGGGCATGAAAAAACACTGGCAGGTAAAACAAAGGAAAATCCAATGGCGTTTTATAAGTATATTAGGGGCAAGAAGATAACCAGGGAAAGAGTAGGGCCCATTAGGGACGAAAATGGCAATCTGAGAGAGGAGCCGGAAGATACAGGTGAGTTTTTAAATGAGTAGTTTGCATCTGTATTCAATATAGAGAGGGACGATGTAGGTATAGAAATCAGGACGGGGACTGAGGTATACTTGAATAAATTAGTATTGAGAGAGAGGAGGTATTAGTGGTTTTAGCAGGTTCAGAAGTGGATAAACCCCCAGGCCCAGATGAGATGTATCCCAGGCTGCTGTGGGAGGCAAGGGAGGAGATTGCAGGGGCCCTGACATCAATTTTCAAATCCTCTCTGGCCACAGGAGAGGTGCCAGAAGACCGGAGGACAGCTAATGTGGTACCATTATTCAAGAAGGGTGGTAGGGATAAATCAGGGAACTACAGGCCAGTGAGTCTAACATCAGTGGTAGGGAAACTTTTGGAAAAAGTACTGAGGGACAGAATTAATCTCCACTTGGAGGATTAATCAAGAATAGTCAGCATGGCTTTGTCAGGGGGAGATCATGTCTAACAAATTTGATTGAATTTTTCGAGGTGACTAGTTGTTTAGATGAGGGTAATGCAGTTGATGTAGTCTACGTGGTCTTCAGTAAGGCTTTTGATAAGGTTTCGCATGGGAGACTGGTCAAGAATGTAAGAGCCCATGGGATCCAGGGCAATTTGGCAAATTGGATCCAAAATTGGCTCAGTGGCAGGAGGCAAAGGGTGATGGTCAAAGGTTGTTTTTGTGACTGGAAGTCTGTGTCCAGTGGTGTACCACAGGATTTGGTGCTGGGTGCCTTGCTCTTTGTAGTGTACATTAATGATCCAGGCATGAATGTAGGAGGTTATGATCAGTAAGTTCACAGATGACACAAAAATTGATGGTGTGGTGAATAGCAAGGAGGAAAGCCTTAGACTACAGAACAGGTCAGATGGGTAGAACAGTGGCAAATGGAATTTAATTCTGAAAAGTGTGAGGTGATGCATTTTTGGAGAACTAACAAGGCAAGGGATTACACGATGAATGGTAGGACCCTAGGAAGTAAAGAGGATCAGAGGGACCTTGGTGCACATGTCCATAGATATGGGATACTTGCCTTTATTAGTTGAGGCATTGAATACAAGAGCAGGGAGGCCATGAAGAAGTTGTATAAAGCATTAGTTAGGCTGTATCTGAAGTACTGTTTGCAATCCTGGTCGCCACACTATAGGAAGGATGTGATTGCACTGGAGAGGATGGAGAGGAGATTTGCCAGGATGTTGCCTGGTCTGGAGCGTTTCAGCTTTGAAGAGAGACTAGATAAGCTGGGGTTGTTTTCCTTAGAGCAGGGAAGGCAGAGGTGGGGTGGGGAGGAACCTGATTGAGGTGTACAAAATGATGAGGGGCATAGATAGAGTAGATAGGAAGAAACCTTTCCCCTTAGTGAAGGGGTCAATAACCATGGGGTATAGATTTAAGGTAAGGGGCAGGAGGTTTAGAGGAGATTTGAGGGAAAAAAATTTTCACCCAGTGTGTGGGGATATCTGGAACTCACTGCCTGAAAAGGTGGTAGAGGCGGGAACCCTCACAACATTTAAGAAGTATTTAGATGAACACGTGAAACGCCATAGCATACAAGGCTACAGGTCAAGTGCTGAAAAATGGGATTAGAGTAGATAGGGGCTTGATGACCAGTGAGGACACAATGGGTCGAAGGGCCTCTTCCTGTAAAATTCTGACTCTGTGACTCTATACTACTTCTACCAATTTTGCCTTTAACCCTCAGGGTACATTCTCAGTTACATCCTCAAAAAGACTCTTAATAGTTTTGTCAAACATGATTTCCCTTTCATATAAACCATGTTGACTCTGCCTAATCGTATTATGATATTTCCAAGTGCTCTGTTCATTAATAATGGATTTCAATATTTTCCCAACAACAGATGTCAGCTAATGGGCCTGCCGTTCCCTGTTCTCTCTCTCTCTCTCTCTCTCTCTCTCCTTCCATTCTTGAATGCAAGTGTTAGATTTGCTGCCTTCACAATCTACTGGGACCATCCAGAGTCTAACGAATTTTGGAAGATCACAGCCATACATACACTATCTCTGCAGCTGCTGCTTATAGAACTCCCCAAAATGTAAGCCATTGAGTTCAGGAATTTAATATAAAGATAAAAATAAAATACTGCAGATGCTGGAAACCTGAAACAAAAACAGAAAATGCTGGAAAAACTTAGCAGGTCTAACAGCATCTGCAGAGAGAAAAACAGAGTTAATGTTTCGAGTCCGTCCGACTCATACGGACTCGAAAGGTTAACTCTGCCTTCCCCCCCACAGATGCTGTTAGACCTGTTGAGTTTTTCCAGCATTTTCTGTTTTTGTCTGAGTTCAGGAATTTGTTGGTTTTTAGTCACATTTTAATTTTTCCAGTATTTTTTCTTCACTAATAATTAAGTTCCTCACTCTTATTTGAAATGTACTTTTTTCTATCCCTTTGGAACTTTTTGGTGGCTGAAAATCCATCTACAAGTGCCACAGAGTTTCCTAACAGCACTGTGGGTGTACCTACACCACATTGACTCCAGTGGTTCAAGAAGGTATTTTGCCACCACCTTCTCGAGATCAATTAGGGATGGGTAATAAATGTTGGCCTTGCCACCAACACCACATCCTGTGAAAGAATTAAAAAAAGTGATGTTTAATAAGCTCTGCAAGCCAAGCCTTGCAGCCTATGATTTGGTGGCAGTATGTTAACCAGCCCTGGGGGTCTTCACAACCTTTCTCGTGTTTACGATTAAAGAACTTCATGAGAGAAGCATTTTCTTTGACCTTTTTCTTTTATTACATCTCATCTGATTGCCTGCCTGCTTCATTTCACTGAACAAAGTGGTTTAGGGTTTTGTGTATCACGTCACTGTGGGGTGTTTTTTTTTGTTCTTTGTTTGTAATTTCCTCATTTGTTCATCATTATTCTGTCAGGAAATGCACTCATTAGCTTGGATACAAATGCTTTATAAGCAAAGCTTAATGAACAACAAGACCAATGATTGTTTTATTGTGCTGGTACACAATAATGAGAATTCATCATCGAGCAAACATTGTCACTAAACAAATAATGCTATTGAAACTAATGTTGTAAAATGGTAGGGTGCGGAATGTTTTTTCTAAAAGTTGCTGGTGTTTATCAAGGTTAATGCTTGAATAGGCACTTCCATTTTGGGCATCAAGGCTGATTCTCACTTGGTCTCTCTGAACTTTTTGATGTCAATCAGGATTATCCCATGGAATGTCCCAGGGAAGGTGAGGATCAGCTTAATTTGTAATATAAACGGAAAATGTTGGAAAAACTCAACAGGTCTGGCAGCAGCTGTGGAAAGAGAAACAGAGTTAATGTTTCAAGTCCAGTATGACTCTTCATCAGAACATTAACTGTTCCACCACATTTTTATCGGAGTGACAGTTTTGGTGCAGTTAACTTGGCAACTTGGAAATTATACTCTATAGTCAAGAAGTCCTAAGTGTTTGGTGTAAACATCTAGATTCTAAGCGTTATGTTTATAGCATCAGGGTGAATGCTGCTGAGCAGTTGTGAAATAATGTTGCTTACTACACCGTATTCTGTAACCACAGTGCATGCCACTTTCACTCTGAAATACAGTTGTGACTCCTGTTGCAATTAAATTTATGCTTTTCAGCAATTTGTTGCAAATGGGAAGAGATATAGGATCATTTCCTTCCCTTTCCTCATCTCTTGACTGACTGCAACACCGGGAATGTAAATGCAACAAACAGCCACTCCCCAGACATGTGCGCACATGAGGAAAGATGTTTTCCAAAGAAGGAACATGCACTTAGATTGCTAGAAGGGTACAGCGCAAACATCATTTCATTACATAGTCCTTAAGATGGTGATTGAAAATGCTGCAGGCCTGAAGGCTTTGCTCTTGGTTGCTTGAAGACAAATGAAGGTTAATAGATTCTGGTTGCTTCAGACGAAGTTGCCACTGAGCTGTATGTAATCTCACAGGTAAAACAAGTTAGCCCCTCTTCACTGCCTGAGACTGCTGTCTTTTCGAGGCAAGGTTCTTTCTTTCCTGGGTGATGCCTACCCCTCTGAGGTGCTGATCCCAGATTGCCTTGCTGGGCTGCCCTTGTGCATTTATAAGATATCAGCTCCCACTCCAGCCAGTTACAGTCATGTGTTGATTGTGTGGACAATGGAATATATCAACAATGGGTTGAAGCCAATGTAATTGAAACACAATGAGGGAATGTTGATATCCCATCAGAATTCCAGCTATGATCATCCTCACCTTATTTGAAATCCCATCTTCATGGGCCAGCAAGTCTAGAAGTCATCATCAAATTTTTGTTTCTTTATTCTTTCACAGGATGTGGACTTTGCTGGCTAAGCCAGCATTTATTGGCCATTCCTAATTCCCCTTGAGAAGGTGGTGGTGAGCTGCTGCAGCCCATGTGCTGTAGGTGCAACCACAATACTGTTAGGGATGGAGTTCCATGATTTTAACCCAGTGACTGCAAAGGAACAGCGATATATTTTCAAGCCAGGATGGTGTGTGTTTGGAGGGAAACATGCAGGTGGTGGTGTTCCCATTTGTCTGCTGCGCTTGTCCTTCTAGATGGTAGATGTTGCAGGTTTGAGAGGTGTTGGGGAAGGAGTCTTGGTGAGTTGCTGCAGTGCATCTTGCAGGTGGTACACACTGCTGTCACTTTGTCAGTGGTGGAGGGAGTGAATGTTTGTTTGTGGATGGGATGCTAATCAAGTGAGCTGCTTTCTCCTGGATGGCATCAAGTTTCTTGAGTGTTGTTGGAGCTGCACTCATCCAGGCAAGTGGAGAGTATTCCTTCACACTCCTGGCTTGCGCCTTGTAAATGATAAACAGGCTTTGGGGAGTCAGGAGGTGAGTTACTGTTCACACAATTTCCAGCCCCTGAACTGCTCTTGTAGCCATAGTATTTATATGGCTGGTCCAGTTCAGTTTCTGGTCAATGGTAACCCCCAGATCTTGATAGTGGGGGATTCAGTGATGATAATGCCATTGAATGTCATGGGGAGATGGTTGGATTCTCTCTTGCTGGAGATGGACATTGCCTGGCACTTGTGTGGCGCGAATGTACTTGCCACTCGCCTGTCTTCTTTTGAAATAGTGAAGAGTAATCAATCAGCACCTGGCAAAGCTATTTACATTTGAAGCGACTTCCCAGAGATATGTCCAGACATGTCTGTATAGAAACCTCCAAATAAATCACCTGACTTTCTGGAGTCAATTCTGTGAAGGTAGAGTGTCCATATTTCATTTTGTTTTTTTTTTAAAATAAAGCATCCATCACCCAATTTGCTTTATAGGCATATGATGTGACCTAACAAATTTAAGTTCAGTCAACTGGTGCTTAGAAAATGTCTTTTACTAATGTATCCATTAACGATAACCATATTAACAACAGCATTTTTCTGCTACAAATTGCCAACACTCACTTTGCTTATCCTGAAAAATATTAAATCAATTTTATTTTCTTTCCATGGGCAAGTCGGTGACTTATTTCCAGGTGGCTGTCAACAGCTACTAAAGAAATAACTTGTATTTATATATCACCTTGTATTACCCCAGGACTTCTAAACACACCAGTTTTGAAGTATAGCTACTATTATAATATAGTGAAACATGGCAGCATGTACATAGTAAGATCCCACAAACAGCAATAAGTAACCAGATAATCTGTTTCTTGTGGTGTTATTTGATGGGTAAATGTTGATCAAGATACTGTGGAGAACTCCCTTGCTCTTCAGGTACCATGGATCTTTTATAGCCACCCGAGAGGACAGAGTATCTGATCTTCTACACGTGATCTTGCTGATGTCAGCACGTGCATATGTAAGATAATAGCAGTAATGTGGGTTTGATGAAATCAGCACCAGGTGGCCTAAGTGTGTTTTGTCTCCTTAACTGCTTCAGAATATTTCAAGTGGAAATTTATCTTTAGAACAATTATTAAACTAAGATTTGACCCTAAAAGCTGGCTATGCTCCAGTTTCTTCCATTTGATCAGACGACAGCTTTCGCTGCCATTTCGAAAACAGATGATATGCTTGAACTGTATAATTTAGGAGGAAATAAAGAAACAGCAGGGAGCTGCTGTTTTTATCAAAGTCAGATGTTAAGTGCAATTTCCCAATAGTGTCCTCTTGTGTATAAGTTGAACAGTTTTATAAATGCATGTTGAGAGGGCAATGATGTTGTGAAAGTGGAGCAGTTTTAGTATAACGACTTGAGTGGAGCTGCAGCTTGGAATGCTATTGAATGCAGCCAGTATTTATTACTGTTGCCTGCTGTTTGAGTGTGGAGTGTCTATTTGAATTATATAATTTTTATCATTGTTTAAAAATAATGTTGCTTTCTTAAATTGTCGATCTCCTCTCCATGGTGTGGGTAATCTGAGTCTGGAGCAAAGTTGCGCTTTAATTTTTTTCTTGGCTATTCAAGCAAACTACTCAGGTGCTTCCTTGATCTAAGTCGGTACGTTCTGCAGCATCTGACTGAATCAGGAAAGTTAATGTTAATGAGGGTGCTCCAAACAGATCTTTCACGTGTAGCACATGGATTCTAAATGGAATAGATACAAGCTGATGCTAAGTTGTACGCACAATACATCCTTCCATCTCTGCTTTGAGTCCTATTTCTGCCTCTGTCAGCCTACCTATCCAGCTCAGTAAATGTATTGTGATTTTGACTTATGTTTATCTTTACAGCTCTGCTGTTGGTGCAAATGTGACTTAGAGTGGAGTGGTATGGGACTACTTCCCACCCAACTGTCTCAGCGCTGACCCTACTGAAGTTTCTAGGGTCAGCCCAATTTTCATGGCACAAGCGGGCTTCGCAACACCAGTTTGGGAGCTTCTCTGTTTGAGGATAGGAAATGGTATCTTGTTAGAATTACAGAATCGTTAAATTATACAAATTATCATTCTTATACTAACAGAGCTATTCATTTTGTCATATTCTCCTGTACCTTTTCCTAAAGGATTGAAATGCCTGTTGCATTTAGTGTCTTGCATAAAGTGTCATATACCTTTTTTGTCGAAGCAGTATGCAAGACTTTGCAGAATGTCTGAAATCAGCTGCTATGGGATCTCTTACATCCATCTGAACAGGGCTTGGTTTAACATTTCATCCAGGAAAGAGTTTGAGAAAGGGAAATAGTGTTTAATCAACTTATTAGAAAGCTTTGAGGAAGTCACATGTGCTGTGGATAAAGGGGAACCAGTGGACGTACTGTACTTAGATTTCCAGAAGGCATTTGATAAAGTGCCACATCAAAGGTTATTGTGGAAATTGAAAGCTCATGGTATTGAGGGCAATATATGGATAGATGGGTCTTTTTGGCAAGATGTAACGAGTGGCATAACACAGGGATCAGTGCTGGGACCTCAACTGTTTACAATTCATATAAATGACTTGGATGAAAGTATGTTAGCCAAATTTGCTGATGATGCAAAGATAGGTAGGAAAGTAAGTTGTGAAGAGGACATGAGGCTACAAACAGATGTACATAGGTTAGGTGAGTGGGCAAAGATCTAGCAGATGGAGTATCATTTGGGAAAATGTGAAATTGTCCATTTTGGCAGAAAGAGTAAAGGCGAAACATATTACCTAAATGGTGACAGATTGCAGAGCTCTGAGATGCAAAGGAATCTGAGTGTCCTGGTGCATGAATCATAAAAGGCTAGTATGCAAGTAATTGGAAAAGCTAATAGAATGTTATCATTTATTGTAAGGGGAATTGAATATAAAAGTAGGGAGGTTATGCTTCAGTTGTACAGGGCACTAGTGAGACTGCATTTGGAGTACTGTGTACAGCATTGGCCACCTTATCTAAGGAAGGATGTAAATGTGTTAGAAGCAGTTCAGAGAAGGTTTACCAGACTAATACCTGGAATGGGTGGGTTGTCTAATGAGGAAAGGTTGGACAGACTAGGCTTGTATCCGCTGGAATTTAGAAGAGTAAGAGGCGACTTTATTGAAAGATATAAGATCCTGAAGGGTCTTGACAGGGTGGATGTGGAGAGGATGTTTCCTCTTGTGGAAGAATCCAAAACTAGGAGTCACTGTTTGAAAATAAGGTGTCACCCATTTAAAATGGAGATGAGAAGTTTTTTCACTCAGAGGGTCGTGAGTCTGTGGAACTCTTGTCCTGAAAAGGCGGTGGTAGCAGAATCTTTGACTATTTTTAAGGCAGAGGATATATTCTTGGCAAGCAAAGAGGTGATAGGTTATCGACAGTGGGTGGAATGTAGATTTCAGGTTACCATCAGATTAGCCATTATCTTATTAAATGATGGAGCAGGCTTGAGGGGCTGAATGGCCTACTCCTGCTTGTTCTTATGTTCGTAGGCAATAGTTTCTCCAACTGTGCGGCACTCCCTCAAATACTGCCTTGAGGTATCAATCTAGGTTATGTGGTCAACCCCAATTTTATTGGCCAATATTGCTCTTCCTCCTCTTGCTCCTTGAAAAAGGTATAAGGCAATTCCCAATGGGAACCTTGAGAATTAGGGAAGGCAGATGGTAAAGCAGTAAGGGAAAAAAAGACAAATTATTGAAATTGGCTGAGAAATAGATTTTCTATGCCTTGTTTGATAATAGTCACTGGACCCTTTGCTCTTATGTCTTTCCCTTACCCTGAGGCAACACTGGACACTGAGTTTGTACAGGTGTGATTTGCATCAGCAATAAAAATGGTTAAAAATGGGATGGATAATGTCCCCTTGTTATTTCTGTCTTATTTAAATAAGCCTGCCCACTTCAGGGCAAGTGCTTTCATTTGTGATGATGCCAAAATAGGCAGACACCTGGCATAATGGGTGCCTGCCTTGTTCCTATTTGCTTTTCCAGTACTGCTTAAAATAAAGCAGCATGAAGGGAAAATTCCAGGCTCATATCAAATACTATGTGATTATTGCTTGGTCTTGAGTTTTAACCCTATCTTCCCACCAGCCAAAGATTCTTGCTCTCTTGCTGTACTTCCTTGCTCTCCATCACAACTCCACCCTGCAAGCTCCACTCATTCCGCCTTATTAATATCCACTCCATTTTATCTCATTAAGTACCACCCAATTAATCCAACTCCTGCTCCTGATTTTTGTGTCTCTTTCTTTCCCACATCATTTGTCCCGATGCAAGCCTGTGCCTAGGTCTCTAACAGGTGAGAGGAAAATGGAGGATCGGAGACATGCGGAAATGAAAAAAAAGACTTGGAGAAAGAGAGAGAGAAAAGGCATGAGGGGGAAAGAAATGATAAGAGGCATATAGATGGAAAGTAAATGTTTGGGATCTACAGAGAGCCAGGCACATATTGTGGAGATACACATGAGACTTGGTAGAAATCAGTGCTGTTACAGGAAAAAAGAGCATTTTTATTGTAGTTTTGCCTACAAGCAATGCCAGCCAATCTAAAGCCTGAAAATGCATAGCAGGTTGATCAATATCTGCAAGGAAGATGGGTTAGTACCTTAGGCAAAACTCTCTTGTCAGGGCTAGCATATTCATGCTGGGAAAGCCAGTTCTAAATTAAAAGCAAAATACTGCAGATTCTGGAAATCTGAAACAAAAACAAAAATAGCTGGAAAAACTCAGCAGGCCTGACAGCATCTGTGGAGAGAAAGACAGAGTTAACATTTTGAGTCTGATACGGGTGACAAATACGATACGGACTCGAAACGTTAACTCTTTCTTTCTCTCTCTCTCCACAGATGCTGTCAGACCTGCTGAGCGTTTACAACAATTTTTGTTTTTGTTTAAGCTAGTTCTAAATGCTGGACTTGGCTAACCTGTGCAGCTTTTCTATTTAAGCCCCTTTTACTGTTTGGCTAGACTTCTGCTTTTTGCTGTGCAAAAGTAATTCCCCCAACTGTGATGTGACATCACTGAATTCAACTGCAGATGTGAGGTGTGGTTCTCTGGTGCCCACGGGGTGACCAACGCTTATGAAATAAAATAAGGAATACTTCAACTGGGGGACTGGGGTTGGAGGGAGGGGGGGTGGAGGTGTGATGGGATATGGATGCTGGTGACCGTAAGAGCAGCAGTGGGGAGGGGCAGTGCTGCTGACCATAACTACCCCTGGTGCCACAGTGTGCATGCTCACAAAAAAAAGCCAAACCCAGTGTCCTACAGGACAAAAGGCATCACGTAAAGGACACCGGTCAAACAGTCACAATAAGGGACAATTCCTTAAAATACAGGACAGCTGGTCACCTTGACGTCCAGTACAGGAGCTTCTTATTTAGAAAACTGTGATAGCAACAGGAACTACATAGAAGTAATGTCATCAAATAAACAATATTGACCTCTGAATTTGATAATACAGTGAACGACTGTTTACCTATTAGGAGGTAACTGTTTTCTAACAAACATATTGATATTGGAAAGATGGTCCATAAAAAGGGAGGCTGTTGTATTAGCTACAGGCAGCAGCACCTCATTACAACTTTTCCACTCCCTGAATTACAATGACTTCTATGACAACACTCTCAGAAAATATTTCTTATAGCTACATGTTTGCAAACCTCTCTTGGCTTTTCTGTACCTCCAATCAAGAACTTGGACACCTGGTGCTCTTTTCATTAGAACAGAGTGGAAAGTGATCTGATGAAGAGATAAAAACAAAAAACTGCGGATGCTGGAAATCCAAAACAAAAACAGAATTACCTGGAAAAACTCAGCAGGTCTGGCAGCATCGGCGGAGAAGAAAAGAGTTGACGTTTCGGGTCCTCATGACCCTTCAACAGAACTGGGTGAATCCAAGGAGAGGGGTGAAATTTAAGGTTGGGGGTGGCAGGGGGTGGGGGGAGTTGGTGGGGGGAGGGGAGAGAAGTGGAGGGGGGTGGTGTGGTTGTAGGGACAAGCAAGCAGTGATAGGAGCAGATAATTAAAAGATATCACAGACAAAAGAACAAAAGAACACAGAGGTGTTGAAGTTGGTGATGTTATCTAAATGAATGTGCTAATTAAGAATGGATGGTACGGTACTCAAGGTACAGCTCTGGTGGGGTGGGGGGGCATAAAAGATTTAAAAATATTGGAAATAGGTGGGAAAAGAAAAATCTATATAAATTATTGGAAAAAACAAAAGGAAGGGGGAAGAAACAGAAAGGGGGTGGGGATGGAGGAGGCAGTTCAAGATCTAAAGTTGTTGAATTCAATATTCTGTCCGGAAGGCTGTAAAGTGCCTAGTAGGAAGATGAGGTGCTGTTCCTCCAGTTTGCGTTGGGCTTCACTGGAACAATGCAGCAAGCCAAGGACAGACATGTGGGCAAGAGAGCAGGGTGGAGTGTTAAAATGGCAAGCGACAGGGAGGTTTGGGTCATTCTTGCGGACAGACCGAAGGTGTTCTGCAAAGCGGTTGCCCAGTTTACGTTTGGTCTCTCCAATGTAGAGGAGACCACATTGGGAGCAACGAATGCAGTAGACTCCCCCACCCGCCGCGCCCCCCCCCACCCACCCCCCTTAAACCAGTTTATATTTCACCTCTCTTCTTGGATTCACCCAGTTCTGTTGAAGGGTCATGAGGACTTGAAACGTCTTCTCTTCCCTGCCGATGCTGCCAGACCTGCTGAGCTTTTCCAGGTAAATCTGATGAAGGGGTTCAACATTATGAAGCATTTTGATGAGGAATTTCATGAAGTTGTTTGGTGAGGAATAACCAATAAGAAATTTCCATTGGTTAAAAAGTGGACTTAGTTTAAGGTTCTCACCAAAGCAGTTACAGTATCATATATGTTTAGCTTGTGCTAAATTGGTTCGTAATTGGCACACTGGCTTGGGTACTAATCTTGCCGCTGGTGGTACCGAGACAGGCAGAGGAAAACAATCGGCCCATCTTCCCGCTAATTTTTTATTTTTTATTGGAAGTTACTTATTTGCAATTTAAGAATTCATAATTTTTTTCTTTATCTGTAGGGCATAATTTTAAAATCATCTGTTACTAGTGGCAAACTTTAATTCAGTTTCATAGAATGGTTACAGCATGGAGGAGGCAATTTTGGCCTGTCGTGTTGGTGCTGGCCCTGGCCCTCAATAGGAACCTCTACATTTCTTTGCAGGCTGCTGGGCAATGGAATTTGTTTTTCTGGATTGTGGATCAAATAATGGATTTGGACTTTTAAAAAGTGCTATTCTGTAAATTAATAAGCTAATCCAAGTTGGTTGGAACAGGTCTTGAGACAGTGGACGGAATTTTCCATGCCCCGGTTGGCATCAAGCATGAGCGGACAACATGGCGAGAAGGCCAGAATTCAGTTTCATGACGTCCTGAAACCAGTTTGCAATCGTCCGCTCTGCCCGTTGATGGCGGGCCGCGTTTCCCACCGTCGGACGTAAGGAACTTCATTGTAATACATCTGCGTAAGCCCAGTTCGCTGGAATCATCCCCCACGCTGGATCATTGAGCACGTTGGCGTGCTTGGTTCACAGCTACATTAGAAACGTGCACCGGGTGAGCTGCACTTCGTTCAGGACTTTGAGGTTTGTTTGTCTGCCTTGCTTCAGGCAGCACCTGCAGTCATGAGCGCCAGGCTTCAGACAGCACCACATCACTGTTAGGGGAGGCTCATGGGCAGGTCTCCACCTAGAAGACCAGCCATAAGGCGTGGGTGGCCTTTCAACAGCTGCTTGGGGAAGGGGGAGAAGTGGCCTCAGGCAAGGGAAGAGGCTGCAGGACGACAGCTGTACTGGGGAAGGTTGTGTACGGGGGCACGTTGATCTGTGCAAGTGGCCTCAAGATGGTGAGGGCTGAGGAGGTAGTCTCCAGAGGAGATGAGGCCAGATGGAGAAGTGAGGCTGTGTGGGAGAGAGTGAGTGATGATGTCCTGTGAGATACCAGTGAATGTGTGATGGGCTTGAGTGTGTGGATTTAGAGTGATGAGGTGGTTGCCTTGCCCTGGCAGAATGGATGAGATCATTCATCCTTTATCTGCGTTGGATGGCCAACCTCTTCTGTACAGCATTGGCACTGATCACCACTGCCATTGCCAACCAAGCCGAAGTGGTAATGTTGCTGCCCCTCCCGCAGCCAAAGCAGGGGTAGAGGGCATCGTGACGGGCCTCCATGGCGTCCACAAGGTGCTCGAGGGACGTGTCACTAAACCTGGGGGCTGCAGTCTTCTTGCCTTTCGGGACCATGTCTTCTTTGCAGCGGTCCTGGGCTGGAAGCACTGAGAGGTGTGCACACGGCTGCACTTTAAATGTGGCGCCTGGCATGATGGAGTGGCGAGGTGATGGCATGGTGGGTGAATCTGAGCCTGCCTGCCATTGAAACTGCGTGTTTCCCGGGAATACATGATTAATGAGGCGGGATTGGTACAATACAGCGCGAGAAGCTGCCATTGCAGCCGGCGGGTAAAAGGTTCTGTTTCCTGCCCGCTACTGCACTTCGTGCAAATCTGGGATGATTCCGCCCGAAAGGTTGTGGTTACCAATTTTGAAACATTTTATCGTTTCAATCAGACTTTCCCAAAATTAGCATGGAGATCTGACATTTGATAGCTGTTAAGAGCCCCACCACCCGCACCCCTGCCATCACTCACTTGTGCCTGTGCCCATGTCCACTTGTGATGCTGGGTCTTGTGTAGATGCATTACCGGCAGCAGCCACTATCCCCAGTGGTGCTGCCACGCAATGAAAAAGTCCTCAACCTCTGATTACAAAAACAGAATTACCTGGAAAAACTCAGCAGGTCTGGCAGCATCGGCGGAGAAGAAAAGAGTTGACGTTTCGAGTCCTCATGACCCTTCGACAGAACTTGAGTTTGAGTCCAAGAAAGAGTTGAAATATAAGCTGGTTTAAGGTTGGGGGCGGGTGGCGGAGAGAGAGAGAGAGAGAAGTGGAGGGGGTTGGTGTGGTTGTAGGGACAAACAAGCAGTGATAGAAGCAGATCATCAAAATATGTCACCAACAATAGAACAAAAGAACACAGAGGTGTTAAAGTTGGTGATATTATCTAAACAAATGTGCTAATTAAGAATGGATGGTAGGGCACTCAAGGTATAGCTCTAGTGGGGGTGGGGAAAGCATAAAAGATTTAAAAATATTTAAAAATAATGGAAATAGGTGGGAAAAGAAAAATCTATATAACTTATTGGAAAAAAAAAGGAAGGGGGAAACAGAAAGGGGGTGGGGATGGGGGAGGGAGCTCAAGACCTAAAGTTATTGAATTCAATATTCAGTCCGGAAGGCTGTAAAGTGCCTAGTCGGTCTGTCCGCAAGAATGACCCAAACCTCCCTGTCGCTTGCCATTTTAACACTCCACCCTGCTCTCTTGCCCACATGTCCGTCCTTGGCTTGCTGTATTGTTCCAGTGAAGCCCAACGCAAACTGGAGGAACAACACCTCATCTTCCGACTAGGCACTTTACAGCCTTCCGGACTGAATATTGAATTCAACAACTTTAGGTCTTGAGCTCCCTCCCCCATCCCCACCCCCTTTCTGTTTCCCCCTTCCTTTTTTTTCCCAATAAGTTATATAGATTTTTCTTTTCCCACCTATTTCCATTATTTTTAAATATTTTTAAATCTTTTATGCTCTCCCCACCCCCACTAGAGCTATACCTTGAGTGCCCTACCATCCATTCTTAATTAGCACAATCGCTTAGATAATATCACCAACTTTAACACCTATGTGTTCTTTTGTTCTATTGTTGTTGACATCTTTTGATGATCTGCCTCTATCACTGCTTGTTTGTCCCTACAACCACACCAACCCCCTCCACTTCTCTCTCTCTCTCTCTCTCCGCCCCCCCCCCCCCGCCCCACACACCTTAAACCAGCTTATATTTCAACCCTTTCTTGGACTCGAACTCAAGTTCTGTTGAAGGGTCATGAGGACTCAACTTCAACTCTTTTCTTCTCTGCCGATGCTGCCAGACCTGCTGAGTTTTTCCAGGTAATTCTGTTTTTCTTTTGGATTTCCAGCATCCGTAGTTTTTTTGTTTTTGTTTTTATCCCAACCTCTGATTGTTCGGCAGCTCTCAGTGGTCAAGGCTTACACTGGGTCCTTCATCCCAGGAAAAGCCTACCGCTGCCCAGTTAAGTGCTTGACTGGCAACTAATGCGGCAGGCCTTCCCGAAAAGAGGCAGTGCGGGGCTCTCTGTCTCGCCAGCTGGCGGGCTCTGTCACCTCCATTAAATACCACCCATTGTGTCTAAGGCTGTTAATGTTGCAGTAATATCAGGAATCAAATTTACTGTTGGCTAATGACAGGTTGCAAATTCATTAAATGCTGGTGATGGTGGGCGGTTTGTTGGGGAGAGCATGGGGAAATAGTGATTTTCATTTTGGGAAGATGTTGCATAGGTAGTGGCAGTTGCATCATTTGTATGATATCAACAGGGAAGCTTGATCAATTTTGGTGATTATGGGCCTTGTTATAATAAAATTGGCCAGGTGCCAGCAGTAGTTGAGAGTTTGTGGGTAGTTTGTTAATTGGGCAGGAAGAGAATCTTGCAGCTCAGAATTTCAACTGTAACTTATCTTTCCTAGAAAGCCATTAGCTTCAAAGTCTTGGGGGCAACTCACCAAGGTACCTTCCACTGCATCTTCCCAATCCACGACCTCTACCACCTAGAAGGATAAGGGCAACCAAAGCATGGGAACACCACCCGCAAGCTCCCTTTCAAGCCACACACCATCCTGACTTGGAGCTATATCATCTTGCTTCACTGTCGCTGGATCAAAATCCCTAAACTCCCTCCCGAACAGCACTGTGGGTGTACCTAAACCACATGGACTGCAGCTGTTCAAGAAAAGCAGCTCACCACCACCTTCTCGAGGGCGATTAGGGATGGGAAATAAATGCTGGGCTAGCCAGCGACACCCACATCCCATGAACCAATTTTAAGAAAAGAAATTGTGTAAAAATACATTATTCTACCACTTCAGTTGGTTTGTATCATGCAACCTAACAGTAAAGGTTGTCTGTTCCTTTGGAACTGATTTTTTTTTCAACAAGGAGTATAATGTCTTAGTTTCCTTTTCTGCATGCAACAGAGCTGATTGATTTGTCCCTGCTGTTTAATTATAGCTCTTGGATGTTGAATGTTTTTTGTTCTAAACACCGACAAATCTGTGTTGCTTCTTATGATTAGCTTATATTTAAACTTACTGTCGATTCATTAGTTTGTTAGCAGCAGGGTGTCAATTTCAGATTTTGGTCTGTAGTCCCTGAGACCACAGTGAAACAGTTCATTATATTACCCACCCCCAAAATAAAAGGAAATACAGGATGATTAGCATCTGAAAAATAAACGTAATACATTTTTGGTAAGCTCTAATTGTGTTGCAATTCTAGGAGTCGAGCATCTGTTTTTTTTGCACTACTTGTACACAGTTAAATCCTCTTTACAAATGGGTAGAAACAGAATTGAGCAGAGTGCATCAGGAATTAGCATGTTGCCTTATTCAAGAACCAAGATGGGCAGAAGGGTGGCATTCCGACAATGAAAAATCAATTTTCATGTTTTATATTTCATCCTGTGCAGTTAAGTTGCCAAAAAGGCACCCATTGGCCTGTTCTGGGACACCAATTGAAACTTTCAAAGAGAAGGGCAGATGAACACAGTACATGCTTGGCCCATATCTGTGGTGAATTGGACTGGACCTTCAATATATTGCCTTGTAAGTTATGTGCAGCAAAATATCATTTAAAGATAAGTTTCAATTTTATGTGAATTTTCAAAATGATCATCTGTTTACCAATTTTTGAGTCCTCAACCTTGTTTGACAATTGTTTGCTGCATTATTATTCCCCAGCTAGGAAGTGCATCATAATCAGTTCTGATTTTTTTAAACAGATAATTATTTGAGTCATGGTGACTTAGTGGTAGTTAGTTGTTAAATATCTTGGTTACAATTTTGAATGTTAGAACCCTTCTTGTTTCTAACGAACCCCTCATGTTAATTAGAAGTGAGACTTGCTTAGGTTTAGTTTGATATTTCCACTGAGATTTAGTGGTAAATGTTAATACTCTAAACTAGCTTTGAGAACTCTGAACCTACATTCACTTACTGAAGCTTGCCTGTACCAGTGCACATTGAGCAATTTTTTTCACCTAATTTCTCCAATGTTGCCTTTTGTTCAGTTACTCAACAAACCCTTAACCTCAATTTTTATTATCTTGGAAGGAATGAGAAAGTTGCATTGCACTCACCTTGAAGTTGCAGTCTGATTATTGCACATATTAAGTGTTATTCCACGTTTTAAGCATTGCTTACACTTCATGACACAGACACACTGCAGAATGCCCAAATATTTACCAAGACTGAACTGGCTTGTTATTTAGTTGGAGGAAATAGAAAGTGCTGGGTGTATTGAAGGACAGTAAGCTCGTGGAATAGCAGGGATAAGCTTGCTTTAAAAGGCTTGAAATCCCTTCTGCTAGCAGCCTGAATAAATATATTTTTCTGCATCTTCAAGCTTTTCAATTTGATACATTTACCCAATGTTGCATTAGTTGGACCAGCAAAAAGCATTTGTAGGAAGAAATATTTGGTAATATCAGTTTCTCTCATCCTTATCACGGAGAACATTATCACTATCATAACTGCTACAATTCACAAGTAGAATAACAAGGATGGTCAGACAGCCTTCATTTTGTATATTAGCAATCTAAACCAGCATCAGCTTGGAGGGAGTCATTTCAATTTTGTATCACTGAAGCCATTGTTTGGTCAGCCTCGCTTCCTTTATGAAATTTATGTTTTGTTTGGAACAATTCGGAATATACTGGCAAATGATTAACATTTCTTCTTTTATAGGACAGTAAAGGATACAATTAATGTCTTTGTGTTTCAAATCACTATGACACACCTCAAATAACTGTGGCCTAAGTTTTGTTCATCAGCATTCTGGGGTTATTCAAGGTCAGAGTTAATGCAAGACATAGTAGTAAGTCAATTATACTTAATGTTGGGAAGGAAAAGGTGTATTGCCTGGGAGCAAGACTACCTCGCTGTATATGTTGTGGAAACTGGATGTTTTGCAGCAACACTTGTTCATTCATTCATAAGTTGCAGTTTGTATTGGACCACTTATGTTTTAGCAATACTATGAATCTGTATAAAGAAGTTTATTGAAAGATATCTGGCCTGTGTGTACATTGGTGTTTTCATGTGGGACATGTATGTTTAGCAAGGGAATGTCTAGTGTTCTTGAGCTTTGTCGGTGGCCATCCTAGGCCAGCCAGGACAGCATTGTAACAAACAAAATGTGCTAAAATGCATATATACAAGTGAAATTAGGAATATACCTACAGGAGCATGTCATTTAGCAATGCAGGTCTGTTCTACCATTCAATGAGATCATTGTGTCACAGACAGGATTTGTGTTTTCTTTCTGCCCATGATCAGTGCGTGTTGTGTGTATTTTCTTACTTTCTGATTGTCTCAATTTAAATAATTCCAGCAGCAAGCTTTTAGTGAATTTATAAGTAAAAGAGGTTATTTATTATCTCACACTTGCGTTGGAGGTTTAAAAATGTGACATCTCACTTACCGACACTATCATTTGCACAAAGATTAGATGCAGTTGAGGGGGAAAAAAACAATTGTACGATTGTCTCAGTCTCTATTCTTGCAGGCCTGTAATTTCTTAGATGAGTTGATGCTTTGGTTGAAGTCAAGGTCTTGTAAAGCAGAGGATGTTCAGTAAGCTGCGAAACCTCTTGTAGTTGACTTTCCAGGAAGTTGGTTCTTGGGTGAGAGTCCTTCTCCCACTTTCAATGTAGTATAACCTTGGCTGCTTGGATGTCTTGCAAATGGTTGATGGATTTCCATTCAGAACAGCTTCTTGCTGTTTTAAAAACAGGCACCAATATGTGACCTGTTAGAATTAGGGAGCAGGACTAGGCCATTCGGCCCTTCAAGCCTGCTCTGCCATTCGATAAGATCATGTCTGATCTATTTGTGGTCTAAATCCATTTTCTTGTCTGCCCCTATAACCCTTGACACTCTAGTCTCTCAAACATTTGTCTAGCATCCAGAATTCCACATACTAACAACCCTCGGAGGAAAAATTAAACTCCTCATCTTCATCTTAAATGAAGACCTCTTATTCTTAAACTCTGTCCTTTAGTCCTAGTTTCCTCCATGTGAGGAAACATGCCTCCATTATCTACCCTATCACGTCCCCTCATATTTCAGTAAGATCGCCTCTCATTCTTGTAAACTCCAATGTGTATAGGTCCAACCTGTTCAACCTTTTCTTGATAAGATACATCCTTCAAATGCTAGCATACAAATTCAGCAGGAATAGGTAAGGCAAATGGAATGTTGGCATTTATTTCAAAGGGAATGGAGTATAAAAATAGGGAAGTCTTCCTAAAACTATACAAGACTCTAGTTAGACTACACCTAGAATACTGTGATCCATTTTGGTCCCCTTATCTGTAAGATGACTTTCACACGCTGAGAGTTTGAGACAACCAATGCCTTTGATCTGAATGACCCATTCAATTTGAAATTACCCTCTTGAATTGTTCCCTCTTGAGCTGGGGAGTATTTCAATCCATGAGAGGTTAGGTGATCCTGGAATGGGGGTGGGGGTGGGGGGGGGGCGGGGGGCGCTGGTGTATCTTTTTGTAGCCTTTTGTGGTTTTTAAAATTGAAGTGATGACTGAAAGTTCATAATATACTGGAACATGATGGTTGTTATTCTGTGACCTCATTCCACATGCTTGACTTTGTCCCATGTCCCTCAATACCCTTTGGTTAAGAAAAATCTATCAACCTCAAAATTATCGATCTGGCATCAATTGCCACTTGGGAAAGTGTGTTCCAAATCTTTACCATTCTTACCATGTAGATGTGTTTCATCTTTCAATTCTGAATGGTCTAGTTCTAATTTTTAGACCAAGTTCCCTAGTCCTAGATAATAAAAACAGAAAATGCTGGAAAAAAACTAAGCAGATCTGACACCTGTAGGGAGAGGAACAGGGTTAACGTTTCAAGTCCGTATTGTCAGACCTGCTGAGTTTTTCCAGCATTTTCTGTTCTTCTTGCAGATTTCCAGCATCCGCCGTATTTTGCTTTCCTCTAGTCCTAGACTCTTCAACCAGTGGAGATGGTTTTTTTTCTCTCATTTCAACTTCCTGCCCACTTTCTTACCTGATTTGTTCACCTTAATTTTCTAGTTCCAGAATGGTGGCTTTCCAATGTACTGAAATTATAATTGAAATTAGACAAACATAAATTCTTACTATAAAATACAAATGATATAGCAATGAATTTTCATTGTGACAGTATTTATATTACAGCGCCAAGAGGGAATTGCATTACAGCTACTAAAATAAGTGCTTTTTATATTTCATTGAAGTTTTTTTTATTTCAAGTCTTTGTTCAACTGCAGGTAGCCAAGAGGACTGTCTTTCAAACCATCAATCTCCACTGAAGCCATCAGTCCAGCTCCCAGCAAAGAGCCTTGTACTGGGAGAGGAGTCTTTTTTTATTTGTTCATAGGATGTGGGCTTTAGTGGTAAGGCCAACAATCATTGCCAAGTGCTATATTCCCTTGAAGGTGGTGGTGAGCTTCTGGATTAAACTGCTGCAGTCCATGTGGCACACTGTTAGGGAGTTCCAGGATTTTGATCCAGTGGCAGTGAAGGGGTGGCAATATAGTTCCAAGTCAGGATGGTGTTTGGCTTGGAAGGGAACTTGCAGGTGGTGGTGTTCCCACGTGCCCTTGCACTTGTGGTGGTAGATATCGTGGGTTGGCCAAGTGCTGTCGAAGGAGCCTTGGCGAGTTGCTGCAGTGCATCTTGTCCATATTTTCTGTCACTGTAAGCTGGTGGTGGATGGAGTGCTGATCAAGCAGGCTGCCTTGTCCTGGATGGTGTTGAGCTTCTTGAATGATAGTTGGAGCTGTACTCATCCAGGCAAATGGGGAGTATTCCATCACACTCCTGACTTGTGTCATGTAGATAGTGGACAGCTTTGGGAGTATGAGGTGAGTTACTCATTGAAGGATCCCTGGTCACTATTGGTGTGGCTGGTCCAGCTGAGTGTTTTTGATCAATGGTAACCCCAGGGTGTTGAAGAAATATTGTAAACTATTAACTATTTTAAGTGACCATTACTTGATCAGAATGCTATTTAGCTGATGCGTACTGAAGCTAAGCATCTACCCTGTTGATGTATGTTTCTTTGAATCTTTGGGTGGAATGGGGTGTAACTTTGCTCTCATTTCAATGGGAAGTAGCATCTACTCTGTGGGTTGTACTTAAAGATTTCTGTCATTTCTGTGCTGAGTGGGACATAGACCAGCAAATCAGAAAAGCATTGGTGTGTGCTGATAAGAAAAGCCATCCAAAGGGCACCACACAGCCTTTTGATTTGCCGATCTTAAATTTTGATTCTGTGTCATTGCAGTCTTTGTGTTCCTCATAGTATCAGTTGATGCGTTGAAGCTCAATTGTACAGGATGCTGTGGTGTTCCATTTATTTGAATAACATATGATGTTTTTGCCAGTTTTTTGTTAGGAGCCCAGTCTGCAGGCATCTCCACTGATACCACCAGCAACTCCTATTTGAGTCATGAACATTAATTAAGCTTCGTTAATTTTCTCTTCCTCCCTCAAACAATCCAGCTGAGACTAGTTGAAATTCACTGCTTAGACAAAGCCCCTGCATGAATTTTAGCCTAGGGGAAGATTTCAGCTTGGCTCCCACTGTTTGGAACCTGGCGTCCTTTACAGTAAAAACTGGTGCAAAATTAATTGGGTTATTTTGTAATCAGTAAGCAAACAGTCACTATACAAACCACTTTACATAAATGTGGATGAAAAATGACAAAGTTCATATTTTTGTGTATATATTAAGAGCAGAAAGCAGTTAATGACACAGGCTGACTGTAAAAATAAGAATCATCAATCGTTCACACGAGTTGCATTTTGCTTGTTAAAGTTGATCAAGTACAGCTTGGAGTAATGCAGATGTTCAAATTAATCTCAAACTAGCTGCAAATCAAGTATGCGTCTAATGACTGCTGAAATCAAAGAGACACAACTTTACCATATAAGTAGACTAAAAACGCAGCTTTGGTACAGAGAAGTGACAAAGTATTACTACAACTTAATTTGAATTAGCTGCATTTTTCATTTTATTTTGAGTAATCTGTTGCTATATTGGGGTTTTCTTGATTGAAAATGTAAGGGTAAAGGAACTTGAAAGTTAAAACAGCACAACTATTTTGAACGGGAACACACTTGTATTTTAACCCACATCAATTTCGTCTGCATTGGTCACTGTTTCTATCGAAATAAAATACAAGTGTGCTCCTGTTCAAAATAGTTGTGCTTCTTTAACTTAACTACGTGCCCTCACTTATTGACTGGATCTCTTTCAATCCACTTGAATAATATATATCATGCAATTTAATATAAAAATTAAATTTGGTTAGTACCAAAGGATGTTCAGTGTCACAAGCCACCACCATGAGGAATGTTGGTGTCCCTAATAGATTTATTTCCTCATCATATTCCCACCTACTTAGATGTGATTGATTCTTGCTCTGCTTTTTGCAACACCACAATGAGATAAAAGCAAAATACTGCGGATGCTGGAAATCTGAAATAAAAACAGAAAGTGCTAGAAAATCTCAGGTCTGGCAGCATCTGTGGAGAGATAAACAGATTTAACGTTTTGAGTCCTTATGACTTCAGAACTAAAGGGAAGTAGAAATATGATGGATTTTATACTGTTTAAGAGGGGGGTGGAGCAGGTGGAATGAGACAGAAGGTCAGGGATAGGTGACAGCTAAGGAGAGATTGACAGAGATGTCACAGACACAAGGCAAAGAGAGTGGTAATGGTGAAGAGTAAAGAAGGTGCTGATAGTGGCATGAAGGTAAGATAGCAGAAGGTATTAAGAGTAGAACAAGGGTTAACACACGTGAAAGCAAAACATAAAAACATGTGACAGATGGCCTGTGGTGGGAAGGGTGGTTTGGGGAAAAGGATAAAAAAAAACCAAATCATTAAATGTAAATAAAAATTGGATTAAAAAAGGATTCAAGAGGGAGGAGAGAATTCTGAATTGGTGAACTCAATCTTACGTCCTGTTAAGTGCCTAATCGGAAGATGAGGTGCTGTTCCTCCAGTTTGCATTGGGCTTCACTGGAACATTGCAACAGGCCGAGGACGGACATGTGGGCACGAGAGCAGGGTGGAGTGTTGAAATGGCAAATGACAGGAAGGTCTGGGTCATGTTTGCAAACTGAGTGAACATGTTTCACAAAGTGGCCACCTAGTCTGCGTTTAGTCTCCCCACTGTAGAGGAGGCCGCATTGGGAGCAGCAAATGCAATAGACCAAATTGAAGGAGGTGCAAGTGAAGCGCTGCTTCACCTGAAAGTAGTGTTTGGGCCCTTGGGCAGTGAGGACCAAGGAGGTAAAGGGGCAGGTGTTGTACCATCTGCGATTGCTTGGGAAGGGAATGATGGAGGAGTGGACCAAGTTGTCATGGGGGGAATGGTCCCTAAGGAATGCTGATGGGGTGGGGGTGTGAGGGGAAGATGTGTTTGGTGGTGGCATCATGCTGGAGTTGGCAGAAATGGCAGAAGATGACCCTTTGAATGTGGAGGCTAGTGGGGTAAAAAGTGAGAACAAGGGGAACTCTATCATGGTTCTGGGAGAGAGGGGAAGGGGGTGAGGGCAGAGGTGCGGGAGATGGGTCAGACATGATTGAGGGCTCTGTCAACCATAGTGGAGGGTTGGGGGGAACTCCAGTTAACGAAAAAGGAAGACATGCCAGAAGTGCTGTCTTGGAAGGCGGCATCATTGGAACAGATGCAATGGAGGCCTAGGAACAGCGAGAATGGAATGACAATAAGATTGGCTGGCTAAGTGCTATCTCATTCCTGGAACGTTTTGATTTGTTGGCTTGTGACTGATCCACTAATCACAATAAATTGTGTCAGTTCATGACTCTAGTGTCTTGATTTTAGATTTGGGGAAATATATTTGCTCATGATGACTATTATTTTGATCCCTGGTACTCCAATGGAAAGGAGATAGGAAAAGTTGGTAGCCATATGGTAAGATTTGCATTCAACCTGAAACATGAAAATCAAAATAGCCCTGTTTTACATGTAATTCTTTGCAACAAACAAGGAGAATTCATTGCTCCATTACCATTTTAAATTGTGTATCTCATGATTAATACTTAAATCTTGATTCCAAGGCACATCCAAAGTTTTAAAACAATTTGCAAATGATGTTCATTTTTTAGTGCATTATGGAAGTTCTAAACTGTTTTGACGTTTATAAAATCACTTGAAGATCCGAAAGGCAAAAGGTTCATAGTTTTCCTTTGGTCAGATTGCCATGTATTTGCAGTTACGTTGTACATCGAATGACTGACATACTGTTGAGAGTTGAAACATAAAAGTCTTGCTATAATAAACATGTTCATTTGTAAGCAGTCAGTCGAACTTTTTAATAACTTTATTCATGAATGTGGCGGAACCAATAATAACAGAAAATTGTGGTATTCCAAAGACAATTGTGGGCAATGAATCCTTTTTCTTCCTTGTTTTTTTAAAACTAACCCATCCATTCTGTTCCTCATCATGCTCTCCCAATACTGCTATTAGTAACAATAGTAGTTTAGTAGGCTTTGAGTAATATTGGTTGCTTTTGTTGTAATATGCCTTTAAGGGATATCAGCATGACATTGCTAGAAGGGATAGGTGACATGTGATCTAGTCTTAGTTTCACTTTTGCTTTGAGCAGAGTGCGCACACAACTCTGATGACTTCAGCTTTATACCTACGTATGACTTCTCGTGTGCCTAGACTTAATAAATGAACCCACAGCATGTTTACAAAATCCTTTATGAGCGATTGGTGCCTTGTGTCTTTTATCTTGGACCTAAGTACTGTATCATATCATTGTAATAACATGACAGCTTATTCCTCCAACTTAAATGCTAGAACAGGAAATTCAATCCGTAATTATGTGCCAATCTATAGTTGGTGCAATTACTATAATCTAGTGAAACCACAATCACAATTTGGAGAAATATCAGCATGTGTGTATCACTGAGGTTTCAATTCACCTGCAATTTTAATCGAGGTTGCATTCTACTTGCTCTTAATGATGTAAAATCCGATCAGGAATGGAAGAGAAAATTAGAAAACCATGAATTCTCAAATATGTAATTAAGGTGGTGGAGGAGGCACCTGAGTAAACAAAGAAAATAATATCTCAATCGTTATTTCATTACAGACTAGCGTGCTTTAAGGTTCATGTAGCACTAGCCCAGCTAGAAATATTGGAACTCCAATGGACAAAAAAATTTAAATTCATACCGTCTTTCAAAAAAGACCTTAATATGATCCTAAAATCCCAGGCTACAGTCAATTATAAGTAATGCAATTCAGGGATACTTGAGCAAGGTAAGTATTCAAACAACCAGGGTACATGGAGAACAATTGTAACTTTTTAAAATTTACAGTTCTTACAGTTCTTCTGAGTCTGTAACTTAGGTGGATGACAGTAAGTTGGTGAATATAATAGATGTGATTTTCAATTGTTGACCACACAATTGTTACCAGGGTGCCAACAATTGAATAGTGGGAGGGCACTTTGGCCAGACCAATTGGGAACCAGGGCCTGCCTGATGCAGTGCTTAGGCCTGTATTGAGCTACAGATAGAGACACAGAAGGTAAAGCAGCAAGAGTATTTGCTGCAGGATGATGAGAATTAAAAAGCAATTTTGTCCACCTGAGAACATGAGGAATTGATAAATTGTGTGGCATAGGGCTGTGGTTTCCTTATTAGATCTAAATACCTCCAGTTTCTGATATTTTGTGGGATGATGATGAATAGTTCCTGTTTGATCAGAGCTGGATCCTCCAAGAGAATTTCCAAGTGCTGTTAATACTGTGTCTATTTTTATCTTTCGAGTTGATACTAAAAACAGCATTAAAAGTAAGAAACACTGACAATGTATAGTGGTAGTGATTAGAATGTCCAAGGGCTTGAGTTGAAGCGTCACTGCAGATTTTTTTTTTTTACATCATGCAAAAACCAATGATACCGAAATGTCTCAGCCATTGGGGTGGAGGTGTTATCTGGGTGGGGGGAATTTGCACTACATTTGGTTACGCCAGCTCTGTTTCAATTTTGAAAATGTTTGGTTGGTGGAGATTGTCTTCTCCCCTCAACACTTGACAGGAAAATTTGTATCCTGGAGCACTGGGTCAGATCTTTTTCTGACTACCAGGTAATTGTGAAGTTTCTGGTGAGGAGTAAGGAAAAAAAAAACTGCAAATGCCTTACCAAAATGCTACACTCGTTGACAAATCATAGGCATAAACAGACACAAAACTTATTGAAGACCCTTTACAGTCAGGTTTTATTGTAATTATACTCGATTATCTTTTTAAAAAGCAAGGAAAAAATATCATTGGGGAAATTTTTGAATAGGAAATTTGCAGAAAATTGTTACAAGATATTTAATTTGAACTTTGCTAAAACGGAAAAATAAGATCAAGAAACTTAAAAATACACAAGCTAAATGGCAAGAATATTTAGTTTAGACAGCAAATTTATGGGGCTCACTATATGATGCTTGCTAGCATCTGGACAGTTTTCTTAATTGAGTAAAGTTGAAGAATCTACTTTCACCAAGATGGAGGTATCTCCAGGAAAACAATTATGGTCATATTTTTCAAGAAAAATGTGGCTTCAGTTTTCAGGGAACTGCTGGTCTTGCTCCATACTTAACTTATCATGAATGACTAACATTTATTACAGTGTAAAGAACATATTTTCGTGGAATTGGATTCAATAAGAACTTTTAAAAGACAATTGGATATATAATTAAAGAAAATGAACTTGCTGGGGTGTGGGACGAAGCAGGATAGCTCTTTAATAGAGCTGGCACAGGCATAACAGCTGAATGGTCTGTGTTGGAAAATTCTATAGTCCCCACAACAGTATCTAAATGATGTACTTATAAATGTCACTTTTTAAACAAAAAAAAATCCAAATTGCGTAGCCTTCATTTTGTGAATAATTCCCTTCCTCCAAAGGCATTTTTCAAAACTTACCAAATTTTCTCAAAAAATCCATCCTGCACCCCTCTGTCCTTACAAATTACTGTCCCACCTCCAAACTCTTTTCCCCTTGAGTTTTGAAATTGTTGATGCCTTCCAAAAAATCTCTTGAGTCAGGTTTCCACCCCTCCCACAACACTGAAATGGTCTTAACCAAAATTACACATGATGTTTCCTATGGCTGTGAGCACAATGCATGATCCCTCCTTGACATCTGAAGCTTTTGGTACTCCTCCAACACTGCACTTCTGCTGTCATTAGTTGGTTCTGCTTCTGCCGAGCTAATAGTAGCTACATCAACAGCAATGGCTTCTCCCCCAGCTCTCCCATCATTAACTCCAGAATTGTCCAAAAATCTCTCCTCGGGGCTCCAACAATATCCTTGAAGCACCAACAACACCCTTGTTCAATGTGTTACCAGTAGTTGACAGGCATGGGGTCAGCTTCCACGTATACACTGATACCTAGCTCAACCTTCCACTGTCTGAGCTGTCAGACTGCTGGTTCAAAATTTCGCCTTGCAAGAGCCACAATTTTCTCTTGCTAAACATTGGCTTTGATCTCAAGCTGAATCTTGGTTTCCTATCTGATCCCATCTTCAGGCCCAAATCTCTCCCTCAACCCTTAAAACTCACCTCTCTTACATCTCCTTTTGGGTCAGCATCCTTTTTTTTGATTGTCTCTGTCTCTGAAGTGCTTTGAAATGCCTATGTATGAAATGCTTTATAAATGCAAATTGTTTCTTACTGAAAATTGGGTCGGGGGTGCATGTATATTGCTTAATGACTTTAGGCATGTGCGTGCTCAAAACAATGGTGAATTTCAGGGTTGTTTTCTTCATTCAGGAGGAAATTATTTTTTTTACCAATTTTGCCACTCCAAAAAGAAGGTAAGATTTCAAAGGAAATCGGGGGGAAAAAGACTTTATGGTTCCTCCTTATAAATAGCACACTGTGTTATAAACCTTTGAAAACATGACGTGGAAAAATTGTAATGGGTTTTCATGGCTGTGTTTGGTGTTGCAGAACACATTGCTTGCTGCAAAACAAAATAATGTTTTGGGAGAGCAAGGGGCATTCGTCCCCAAAAGCCCATTCATTTTAAATTAATCTTGGCACCATTGATATCCCTTAAAATATCTTTCATGCCTTCTCTTTGGTGGCACAGTTTTGAAACCATTTCTACTATGTGCTTGAATATGCTTCCTGGATGACAATTTTTTACACCACTCTTGTGTTTTCCTCCTGGTTTGAACTTGCAATTACTTGTCATCTATTATCTGGTATTCAAATCTTTTGCCACTGAACAATTTGTATCAGCAATTTCCAGCTTTTTAAATCATAAATTCCAGCTTTTCTCTCTCATTTGACATTTCCTACTTTTTTGAATTTTCCCCATACCATACATTTCTTTTAACCAAGAATCTGAGCAATCTTCTTGCTCCCAGGCCTATGCTAATTATAGCCTCTGAACTAGTTGCTGGCAAGTAAGCAACACAAACTGCAATTGATGCATTCTCCAGTGATCCCATCTTCAGCTTTTTAAGTCTGAAACATAGACGAAGAGCCTGACGCTATAATATAGAATCACGCCATGGTTGAAAAGAGAAATCTAGAAATATTAGAGTGGTGCTTAGTTAGATGCCACGGAGCTTGGGTTTTGAAAGCTTATGCAGATTGTACATTTCTGTTTCATCTGCTTTGCCTCAGTTCAGCACACAATCTGTCAACCAAGTTAAGACTTGGAACACATTTTTTTTTTCTGTAGGGAAGCAAAGTCACGCATACGCATCCTGCTATCTGGTGAGAAACTGTGCACTGGTATGCCAATGTTTGATACAAGTGGTTCCCCAAGTCAGAGTGCTATTTTCTGTCCCACCCCCGCCACTCCCAGTCAACACTGGAGCGGTTAACCTTAAATTTGCATGTTGCATACATTATTTAATAATACAAATAGCTTTTCTTCAACATGCTTTCATAGGGACTTTTATGGGGTCAAAGAGTTATATTTTCATTAATTGTAATGTCAAACATTGATTAAAAACTTCTGGTTCCTCCGCCTTTCCAGCAGGATCCCCTTTTTGCAGGTTTCTATTGATGTCTGGACTGAAAGTAAAAGCCTCACCTTTTTTGCGATTTAAATGAATTTTTAAGAAAGAGAAAGATACCACAACAACAACACAAGAACATAATAGAAACAGAAAATGCTGGAAATCTCTGATCTGGCAGCATCTGTGGATGGACAGAGTTGGCGTTTCAAGTCAATGACCTTTCTTCAGAAGGTCATGGACCTAACTCTGTTTCTGTTGCCACAGATGCTGCCAAACTTGCTGAATAACTCCAGCATTTTCTGTTTTTATTTCAGATTTTCAGCATCCACATTATTTTTCTTTTAAATGACAACATAATGACTTTTAAGATAAAAGCAAAATACTGTGGATGCTGAAAATCTGAAACAAAAACAAAAATAGCTAGAAAAACTCAGCAGGTCTGACAGCATCTGTAGAGGGGAATATAGTTAATGTTTCAAGTCCGAATGACTCTTCATCAGAACAAAGGAAATATAGAAATGTGGTGAAATATAAGCTGGTTGAGGGGGGTGGGAAAGGTAGACCTGGATAGAGAGCCAGTGATAGGTGGAGGCAAAGAAGAGATTGCCAAAGAGTCACAGACAAAAGGACAAAGGGGTGTTGGCAGTGGTGATATTATCTTAGGAATGTGCTAATGGTGACATTAAGGGTAGAAAGCAGGACAAGCAAGTGACAGATAGCCCTAGTGGGTGTGGGGGGTGGGTGGGGAAGGGATCAAAATGGGCTAAAAGGTGGAGATAAAACGATAGATCGAAATAAATTTAAAAATAGGTGGGAAAATAAAAATATATTTTAAAAATTATAAATTATTGGAGAAAGGGGGGATTGGAAAGGGGGTGGGGTTGGAGGAGAGAGTTCCATGATCTGAATTTGTTGAACTCAATGTTAAGTCTGTAAGGGAAGATGTGTTTGGTGGTGGCATCATGCTGGAGTTGGTGGAAATGACAGAGGATGATCCTTTGAATATGGAGGCTGGTGGGGTGATAAGGGAGGACAAGGGGGACCCTATCATGGTTCTGGGAGGGAGAAGAAGGAGTGAGGGTGGATGTGCGGGAGATGGGCCGGACACGGTTTTTCCCTATATCTGCGATCCGTCGTACATCATATCAACAATTTACAGTTCCCCGGCCCCAACTGCCTCCTCTTCACCATGGACGTCCAATCCCTCTACACCTCCAACCCCTGCTGGGATGGTCTGATGGTTCTACTCTTCCTCAGAGGCCCAAACAATCCCCTTCCACCACTACTCTCCTCCGTTTGGCTGAACTTGTTCTCCCACTGAACAATTTCTCCTTAAACACGTCTCACTTCCTCCAAATAAAGGGTGTGGCTATAGGTGCCTGTCTCTTTATGAGAAATGTGGGAAACCAGTCCTACTCAGGCCCCCTCCCACAATTCTTTCTCTGGTACATCGATGACTGCTTCAGTGCTGCTTCATGCTCTTGTCCGGACATGGAAAAATGTATTAATTTCGCTTCCAATTTCCACCCCTCCATCATTTTCACATGGTCCATTACTGACACTTCCCTTCCCTTACCTCTCTGTCTTAATTTCTGGTGGTAGACCGTCCACCAATATTCATTACAAGCTTACCGACTCCCACAGCTACCTCGACTGCAGCTCCTCACACCGTGTTTTCTGTAAGGACTCCATCCCATTTTCTCAGTTCCTTCGCCTCCGTTGCATCTGTTCTGATGATGCTACTTTCCAAAACAGTTCCTCTGACATGTCTTCCTTCTTCCTTAACTGAGGTTTTCCACCTATGGTGGTTGACAGGGCCCTTAACCGTGTCCGGCCCATCTCCCACGCAACTGCCCTCACACCTTCCTCTCCCTCCCAGAACCATGACAGGTTCCCCCTTGTCCTCACTTATCACCCCACCAGCCTCCGCTTTCAAAGGATGATCCTCCGCCATTTCCGCCAACTCCAGCATGATGCCACCACCAAACACATTCTCCCTTCAACCCCCGGCAGCATTCCGCAGGGATCATTCCCTCTGGGACACCCTGGTCCACTCCTCCATCATCCCCTACACCTCAACCCCCTTCCACGGCACCTACCCAGGCAACTGCAGAAGGTATAACACCTGCCCCTTTACTTCCCCCCTCGTCACCGTCCAAGGGCCCAAACACTCCTTTCAAGTGAAGCAGCAATTTAGTCTACTGCATTCGTTGCTCCCAATGCGGCCTCCACTACATTGGAGAGCCCAAACGCAGACTGGTGACCGCTTTGCGGAACATCTTCGGTCTGTCCGCAAGCATGACCCAGACCTCCCTGTCGCTTGTCATTTCAACACACCACCCTGCTCTCATGCCCACATGTCCGTCTTTGGCCTGCTGCAAAGTTCCAGTGAAGCTAAACGCAAACTGGAGGAACAGCACCTCATCTTCAACTAGGCACTCTACAGCCTTCCAGACTTAACATTGAGTTCAACGACTTCAGATCATGAAGTCAGATCTATCCCCACCCCCTTTCTGATTCCCCACTTTTTCCAATAATTTATAATTTTTTTAATATATTTTTATTTTCCCACCTATTTTTAAATTTATTTCGATCCACCTTTTAGCCCATTTCGATCCCTTCCCCCCACCCCACCCCCACTAGGGCCATTGTTACTTGCTTGTCCTGCTTTCTACCCTTAATGTCACCATTAGCACATTCCTTAGATAATATCACCACCGTCGACACACCTTTGCCATTTTGTCTATGACATTTTTGGCGATCTCTTCTTTGCCTCCACCTATCACTGGCCCTCTATCCAGCTCTACCTGTCCCACCCCCCTCAACCAGCTTATATTTCACCTCATTTCTATATTTCCTTAGTTTTGCTGAAGAGTCATATGGACTCGAAATGTTAACTGTGTTCCTCACTGCAGATGCTGTCAGACCTGCTGAGTTTTTCCAGCTATTTTTGTTTTTGTAGCGTATTGACTTTGTCCTGTTTTATGCAGCATAGAATCAAATAATGAATTGTGCACCCAACTTAAATCAAATCAACTCAAATTCAATACAAATATTAAATTCTGCATCCGACTGTAGGGAACAATATGTCATTGTATGTTAGTGAGCTCTCTTTTCAGGAGCAGAATAATGAACTGAAATAATAGTGTTGTCTTGCGAATACTGTCACATCGTAATCTAATGTCTTTTTAATATTGTCATTATTTAGATTCTAAGTTCTTTTTTGATCTAGTGCTTTCTCACATTATCTGATACTCCGTTTTTCATCACATGATAGCTACCTTTTATTGTAAATTGTAATGAATATAATGAATTACCAGGAGTCTTCTGCAATCAGGTTTTGAAACTCAAGCTGGGTGTTGCCCAACATCGTCATTCTGTTTTATGTTGCAAATCTATCAGCATCTTTAGACTGAAAAGATAGTTTCCTTTTGTAAGAGCAAGATTCTACACTGAAAAGATTGATCTATCTTTCTGTTTACGGATGCTGATTGATCTGCCGTATGTTTCCAGCATTTTCTTTATCTTCCCCAGCTATGCAGCATTTGCAGTATTTTTTATTATTTCTCATGATTTACTGGTCCTTCTCATTCAAACTTTGGTGGGCTCTACACTTAATTGTTTACCTAAGCTTCTCACATTAAAAATAAAATATTGAGTATATGTCTCTGTCAAAATGCAATCCATTTTCCCTTTCCAGCAGTGAACTTTCCCATACTCCTTGGTTTTTGCTCTACAGGACAAAAATTTAGTCTTTATCCATATAAAACATAATGGAGGTGATGAAAGCAAATGGAATGGTCTTGATTATAACTGATGCTGCTTTGCTGATTCTTGTGTGGATGTCTGCGTTGCTGTCCCTGGCGATGTTGCTCCCCAGGTAGGGGAAAGTGGTCGATGTCCTCCATGTTCTGTTGTCCGATAGTAATGGGAGGGCCTTGATGCCACCTCATCATTATTCTCTACTGATGGGTAGACCAACCTTTGGCGGTGCTGCTCTCAAGGCTGGTGATCATATCTTGGAGTACACGCAAATATTCAGGAGGGCAATTGTTGTCAGCGAAATGTCAACTAGTGTTGTTGCCATGGGATGCACCACCATCACCTTCCTCATGATGAAATCGATAACCAAGAGGCAAAGGAATGGGGAGAATATGCAGCCTTGCCATACTCCTGTGATGACGCTGAAGGAGTCCAAGGTGCCTGAGCTGGCCTTGATGCAGCAGCTGGAGTCATGGTATAATGCTTTGAAGATGTTAATTTACCTGCCCAGGATACCGTACTATCTTGCGATGTAGCAGAGTGACTGCCAATGGATGCTACCAAAAGCCTTTTTGAAATCATTGAACGATAACATGTGGCTTCTGGTACTCTAGACTCTGTTCTATGATGTTCCTGAGTATAAAGATCTGCTGACAGCATGATCTGTTACTCCGGAAACCTGTCTGTACTTTGCAAAGGGTAGTGTCTACTTCTGCTTTCAATCCGTTGAGGAGCACCATACTGAAGAACTTGCCAGGTATAACAGTGTTGTGCCCTCCAGTGAGGCTCCTTTCTTTGGCAGCTTGACAATTACTCCTCGCCTCCAGGGCATCCTCCGCAGTCCAGATCTTGTTGAACAGGCCTGTGATCACTGTTGTGAGACTGTTCTTACCGTGTTTCAGTAGCTCTGCTGGTATCTCATTGATCCCAGGTGCCTTGTTGTTCTTCAGGCTCTTCACTTTCGGGAGTTCCTCAACCAGCCCAGCTCCATGTTTGAGTTTGACAGCACGTGCCTTAATAGCTGAACACCAACCTGAGAGAAACTGCCAGATCAGAGACCCAAAGAGCCATCAAGAATAGTGAGAAACAAGCGGAGTGTGAAACTCTCTGCTGCAGAATTGAAGCTCCTGGGCTTGATTTGGACCCCACTAGCTGACTTCCCACCTAAAGCAATGGGCATCACATAATGGCCAACAGGTGGTAAAGCGAACATCCGATCCAGACTGTATTTGGAGCCTACTGGCTCCAGGCTGCCAGAACATAAGGCAGTCTGGACAGCCTCCGGACCCGGATAAAGGGATAGGTCTGTGTTAGAGGATTTGTACTTGGGTGGCAACTTGGTGTAGTAGCAGTCTAGATAGTTTTTTTTAAAAAATCTATTTTTGGAATTGCAAATCAGGGGAGAGCGCGAACGCAGTCCCCCACTACCACAAATTTTGCAGTCGAGTATCCCGCATTTGGGGACATCGCAGGCGTCAGCACACCCGAAGTGCAATGAGCTAGCCTCGTCCTGGGAGAACCTCCTTCTTGATCAAGGTCTCTCCCCTGCCAGGTAAGTAGGTGCACCGAGGAACACCCCCAACTAAATTACTAAATTAAAATGTAACATTGCTGGATCCTGATTTGCATAATAAAAGCACCTACTGCCAGACAGATGGGTTCTCCAGCTGCCTAATGATGGCAATGGGAATGGGACAATAAGTTTTATATGCCACCGTTTTCTGTCAGACAGGAGGCCTCAAAATCTCAAATATAGGTACAAGTCCAAGGGAGTCATTTTACAAGTCTGTGCCTCAGAAGAGATCCTTGTCCACATTCAAAACTTAGGTGTTCGCTGTTCACAATTTGCCAACTATCCGGTTTAATGTTTGGAAAACTGGGCAATGTGTGCCTGGATTTCCGCTTTGCATGCTCCATAGAAAATACCCATCAGGAACAAAAGTTCATAAAATTACCCCTCGAGCATCTATGCTTTGTGTATCAATATCTTTGTTTGTCTGTTTCTGCCCCTGTGTAATTATTTGTGCACGATGGTGAATCTATGTATGAGTATCAAAAATGTAGCTAGGGTAGGAAACAGCAGCAAACAATAGTGCATTCAAAGCGTTTTTACTGAATAGTTTGATATTGGAAAAGACAGGAGATGTTTACCCCAGGGATGGTGTATCATTTATTTTTCTTATCCTGCTAGGGTAGCAGGAAAAGCTGTCAAAATATATTGAGATTGCTGCTCAAAGTGTGCAATTTATATCCATTTGCAAAAGGCCAACAATGAAACGCTCTTTGGTAACTAGTTGCTGATTTATCTAACATGCAAACTCAAATAATCGCCTCCCAGCCTTTATTTTTGTGTGTGTGTGTGTAAAAATAATCAATTTGCAGCTGGTAGCCAAAACAAAGTCTCTGTCAAAGTACATATTATGGGAGAAGTACAGGGCTTTGATGGATTAGAACATAACTAATAAAGGTATTTCCATGATCTAATTAGCCATGGCTGGCGTACATTTTGCAAACTTGTATGTAGCTGAACCCCATTTTTCAGGAATTATGTAAAAATTCCTCCATTAATTGTGAACTCAGATAATATTTGATCAAGGAGCTTCAGTGCACTGTGATGAGGATTAATTTGAGCTTGTTCCTGTGATTGATCACCATTGCTATCTATTTTATCACATGGAAACCAATAAATGGAAAAATGAGTGATTCCTCTCTATTCCATTTTGGCCATATTTCTCATGTTTTAGCAATCAATAATGAATAGCATTGTTACATTGATCACATACTGTCTGTAGCAAGAAAACAACCTCTGCCTAATATCAATAGCATTCTGCTATTAACAAACAGACTCTGCATCTCCAACAGTACCCACAAGAGTTTTTTTTGTGAATTCCAAGGCTATGTTTGTGATGCCGTAAATTATAAATTGTCTTCCTACACGTCTCCAATGGGCCAATGGTACATTAGCAAAAACAAAGGAGAGGACAATGCTCAACTGTCAGGTATCTCTACTTTCCCATACTCCTAAAATGACACACTGCCTGTCTGCATTGGAAATGCCTGAGCAGCTTGCCAACAGAATGCAACTGAGGCCTGATTAAAAATAGTTCGAGTTTCAAATCTAATATTGGGTGGATATTCTGATTACTTGCCTTACTGTCATTGATGAATGACAAAGATGAAAACTGATCAGATGGTGCTGATGCTCTGTTGAAGGAAAATTTGGGTTTTCTTATGTTAGCTCCTGTGGGGTGTCCATGCTCATGCATGAGGAATGTGTCTGCAGCTACTTTCAGAAGTGAGGCCTGGTGCTCTTACAGCTGAAAATGGCATAATATACTAATATTACTATTAAACTACAAGTTCTAGGAAGATGATATGAAACTGAAAGGAAGGGAAAAATCAGTCAATTTTCCTACTTATTGTCATCCAATGGTGCCGTTAGGAAATGCACTGGGTGAGAATAGGATTGGATTGGATAAAACCTGAGGAAGCTTTTAAAGGCTAAATTTTCTGCCCATGGATAATGAATTAGTGGGAAATCTAACTCCAATTTCTATGCTTACATCTAAATTATAGCTGTTTGGTGATGATACTGGACACAGTCCAGGACCTGTGAACTCATGACCTAGCATGAATCATTGCCTTAAGAAAGGAAAGATGAAAAGGAAAGAAATATGGACAAAGAAAAATAACAGCCCTTGTTGACTTAAAGTTAAACTAAAACATGGAAAAAACCAGATGTCAAATTCATAGGTAACACGGACCACAATCAGTTTTAGTCCATGAACAAAACCGAATAATCACAGTGCATAATAGTAAAGCAAACAGGTGTGCTCTTATGGGCCCCGCAAAGAAAGCCTGGGCTTCAGCTGCATTGTCTCCTTGCTCTCCGTCTTGTGGCACCACTAAGTGGCTGCTGCAGCGTGTGATTTTAATTTTCTTAAAACCAGGCAGCTGGCTGGTGGTCCATAAAAGAGGACCAGCGGTTAAAATCAGCGGAGACCCCTGAACGAGAAGGTTATTGCTCCCTGGAGTTAAAATGCATGCCCATCCTTCAAGATACTTCACCTAAGGCTATGTGCAGAGTAATGGACACAACTTTTTTTTAAAATTATCATTGCCCATCCCTAATTGCCCTTGAGAAGATTGTGGCGAGCTGCCGCCTTGAACTGCTGTAGTCCATTTGGAGTAGGTACATCCACAGTGCCATTAGGGGGAGAGTTCCAGGGTTTTGACCAAGCAACGATAAAGGAATGGTGATATACTTCCATGTCCAGATGGCATGTGGCTTGGAGAGGAACTTGCAGGTGGTGGTGTTCTAATGCATCTGCTGCCCTTTGTCCTTGCGGTGGTAGAGGTCACGGGTTTGGAAGATACTATTGAAGGAGCCTTGGTGAGTTGCTGCAGTGCAACTTGTATGCAGTACACACTGCTGACACTGTGCGTCGGTGGCAGAGGGAATGAATATTTAAGGTAGTGGATATGGTGCCAATCAAGTGGGCTGCTTTGTCCTGGATGGTGTCAAGTTTTTTGAGTGTTGTTGGAGCTGCACTCATCCAGGCAAGTGGAGAGTATTCCATCACAGGATAGGCTTTGGGGAGTCAGGGGGTGAGTCCCAGCCTCTGACCTGCTCTTGTAGCCTTAGTATTTATATGGCTAGCTCAGTTCAGTTTCTGGTCAATGGTAACCTCCAGGGTGTTGATAGTGGGGGATTCAACAATGGTAACGCCATTGAATGTCAAGGGGGGATGGTTGGATTCTCTCTTTATTGAGATGGCCATTGCTGGCATTCATGTTGCGTGAATGTTACTTGCCATTTATCAACCCAATCCTGAATGTTGTCCAGGTCTTGCTGCATAAGGGCACAGACTACTTCAGTATCTGAGGAATCACAAATGGTGCTGAACATTGTGCAATCATCAGCGAACATCCCCATTTCTGACCTTATGATGGAAGGAAGGTCATTGATGAAGCAGCTGAAGATGGTTCGGCCAAGGATACTACCCTGAGGAACTCCTGCCGTGATGTCCTGGAATTGAGACGATTGACCTTCAACAACCAAAACCATCTTCCATTGTGCTAGGTATGACCCCAACCAGTGGGAAGTTTTCCTCCTGATTCCCATTGACTCATGTTTTGCTAGGGCTCCATAATGCCATATTCGGTCAAATGCTGCCTTGATGTCAAGGGCAGTCACTCTCGCCTCACCTGTGGAGTTCAGCTCTTTCTGTCCATGTTTGGACCAAGGCTGTAATGAGGTCAGGAGCTGAGTAGCCCTAGTGGGACCCAAACTGAGCATTAGTGAGCAGGTTAGTGAGCAGGTTATTGCTGAGTAAGTGCCGCTTGAAAGCGCTGTTGATGATCCTTCCATTACTTTGCTGATGGCGAGTAGGCTAATTGGTTGGGTTGGATATGTCCTGTTTTTGGAGGATAGGACACACCTGGGCAAATTTCCATATTGCCGGGTAGGTGCCAGTGTTGTAGCTGTACTGAAACAGCTTGGCTAGGGGCACAGCTATTCTGGAGCTCAAGTCTTCAGTACTTTTGCTGGAATGTTGTTAGGGCCCATAGCCTAGTCAAATATATGATTATATATGTGCATCACTGGTCTATACTACACATTAGTTTTTTTCTCCTTTTCCTGCTTTATCTGTTAGTTTGGGTCAGTTAAGTATTCTTCCATTGTTAATCAATTGTGGCTTTGAGCTTATCATCAATACTGCCAGCTTAGATTGCATGCTGCATGTTGGAGGTTTCCTGAGGTCTTGTTTCCTTGTTCTGATGATTCAGATGGATGTTGAAAGTCCTGTGACTATTTGAAGAAGATCAGGGATTAATGTGTAGTCTGGCCAATTTTCCTACTTGACCAATAATAGTGAATGAACTGGTTTTTATCTCATTGTTATGTGGGATCTTGCTTTCCACGAAACAGCTGCTTAATTTGCATCATAGTGCATGTTTGGCACATGGACTAAAATCGAAGTGAAAGGACTTTTAGAAAATTAATACATAGACTTAGAAATTAATGTATTGTGCTCTGTCGTACAGATGATAACATTATCCTGTTTCATCAGTTTAAATTTTTGAGCATGTTATATATGCAAGCAAGTTGTATACTGAAACTGCAAAAGTTTGCTTTTTGCCATTTCTGTCTGAGAACATGCATACCTTCTCTTGAAAAAGGCTGGCAAAATTATTGCTCATTATTTGTTAACTGTAATTTACCCAACCTCAGTTTGTCACTGTGATATGCCTTTTTACAGATTCTTTTCCAATTGAAGGTTTTTCATTACACATTGTACATCACAAGATAAAGAAAGCGCTTCAGCCGATTTAACTTTATCCTTCTGGAATGCCAATCCCACCATCTTCTTGCTCCTTTTTAAAATGAGACCAATGTCCTAGATTTAACAACATGTCTAGCAACCTGTTACAGCTGTTGACAATTCTGTGCAAAGAAAAGCTTCCAAAAATCAGTCCAAAGTGTTCCCTTCACAACTAAGTTTTGTGCTCTCTTGCCCCACTGCACTGAAAAAGTAACAGTGTTGGATGGTGGAGTATTTGGCAATGATCACAAGCTTTAACTGGACCAACCATATCAACAGCTTTGCTATTGAAGCAGGTTAGAGCCTGGGTATTCTGACTAGTTACTCATTTCCTAGTTTACAGAAAATTCTCCAACATCTAAATGCAAAAGTCAGGAGAGTGATGCATGCAGTGAATTTAATGAATTGAACACATTTGTAATGGTTGCATTCCAGGATTTTGAGATATGCTAAAGTTGAAAATTTAGCTCCATCTGTCTCAACCTATTGACATGGACATCCTTCCCAAAATGTCAGAACTGGACTGGTATTGGAAATCCCCATCTGTTTCTTTCCGGCCTCAATCAGAGGAGATGGTCAGAAGTTGAGCATTGGATATGGCTAATGAAATGGACCTTATTTGACAATTCAGCAGAACAAACAAGTATTCTTGGAAATGTCATATAGGGATCTCCATACTTAATCTCTTCAAAGAACATGTTTCTGTTGCATTTTGTGCTTTGAGCTGTTGCTTAAAGTAGGTCCAGAAGCAAACATTTTGTAGTGATTTACTTAAGTTTTCTGGAATTTCTCCCATCTTGTAAACTTCATTAAAGATATGAGTCACTTCATCTATTCCAAAGTCTCCTAAACATTATGTGAACTACTCCATCACTCTATCAGTTTGATGAGTCACATTATTAAGATCCTCCTTTTAGCGTACTGATGAATAGGGCCAGGAGTAAGGTAAAGCCAGAAATTTCAGCTCTTCAATGTAGTTTTGTAAAAGAAAGAAGAACGAAAAGCGCTATCTTTTGTGGACGTATGCTATCAGAAAGAGCCATAAGAGATGAAAAAAATTGTATCCATGTCTTTTATTGATTTATTGTAAGGAAGGTGAAACATGAACTGATGAGCATGCTAGTCTCCTGATGTTGATGGCAAAGATCTTAGAGCGATAGAAAATCTTTATTGGGAACAAACCACAGTCATAAAAGTTGAGAATGATCTAAGCGATTTTGTGAAGATTCAAAAAGAGGGGGTCAGACTAGGGGTGTGCTTTCTGCCCAGACTTATTCAGTTTGTATAGTGAAAAAATTCTTAGAGCGATTGAAGACATTCCTCAATTATTAGCTGGAGGTTACAACCCTAATAGGTGCAGAGATGATACTGCACCTATTGCTGACTCTGAAGAGAAACTGCAAAATATTTTAGATAGTGTAGTGAGTGAATGAGAAGAAAGGGCTGAGCATAAATTATAAGAAAACAAAATGTCTAGTGGTGTCCAAAAAGAGAATCACACCAGATTGGAATATCACAGTGAAGAATTAGATAAAACAGGTAGACGCATTTTGCTACCAATATGTTGAGTATGTTAGCATCAGACAAAGAATTAAGACGAAGGATTGGAATGGTCAAATATACATTTCAAAAAATGAAACAGATTATGATCAACTCAAGATGAGCCACAGAAGTAAAACTGAGAATCCTGGAATGCTATGTCACATCAATTTTGACATACGCAAGTGCGTGTTGGATGATCAGTGAAACAATGCAGAGGAGAATTGAAGATGCAGGGTCGTGGTTTTTGAGGTGAATAATCATGATATCTTGGATAAGTCACATTTATCAATGAGGGTGTTAGTAAAATTTGAAACCAAAAGAACTCTGCTTACCAAGATCAGGAAGAGACAGTTGGAATTCCCTGGGCACGTAATAAGAAATCATGATTTCGAAAGTCTGATGCTGATGGGAAAAATTGATTTGTAAGAGATCAAGTTAGACAAAGAACGATCTTTCTAAAGAACTTCAAAAACCAAGGAAGATGATCCATGCGTCTCGAACAAGATTAACATGAGGTCCATGGTGGCCAATGCCCTCTCAGGGTATGGCATCTGAAGAGACATGAAATTCTGCTCTCATGACTATGAAATTAAATTGTGGGATGCATAGTGTTGAATATTTATGTGATACTTTATGGCTCAACTGATGGTAAATTCTGAATTGTTCAAATCCCTAAGGGAAATTTGAAACAACTGCCACAACTGATTTTGAAATTTGTATAAATTTCGAGGTGCGTGCTTTGAATTCAGTAGTAATAAGGCCACCAAGTCTTATAGTTTTTTACAAAACTAGATTAAGCATTTGTTAATAAGAGAAATGATTTTAAACACATAGATCTACAAATTACTAATATGATAACTCCTAAATCCCCTAATTATCTAACTCCCAGTTACACTTTCGTTAAAGCAACAGTAAGACACAGACTTTAAACGACCCAGGCAAGGTGACATATAAAAGCCTGAACAAGTCGAATTCATAGAGTTTTTTTTAACTTCAGTTATTTGAACACAGCAGCTTGAAGCATAGATGCTGAAGGCTTTTTACACTTGTTAGATCTTAAAAATGCCTACCTTTTACACACAGCCTTTGCTCCTTAATATTTATTTTGCCCTTTGAATGCAAATTCCCATTGTCTCACAATGTCTTTGGACTTTACATTTCTGATAATAAAAATTTCTCATAGCACTAAGTTTTGCCAGTAATCTTTAGAAAAAATACAGGTTCTAAACTTCACCTGACTAGGTGATACATTTCATCCTCCTTTGAAAACAATCTAGCCTGGTTTATTAAAAATGGAAATGTCCTTTTTACACCTTGCATTCTAAACGTCCCCCATGTTTACATCAAAGCCTTTAGAGCAGCTGCCTTTAATCCAATTAATTCTCTCTCTCACTCACTTGCTCAGACATTTTACAATAAATTCCAATAATATGGGAATTATTATATCTTCCTGACAGATACTTACTTTGCTTGTAGAGTATTCCTCCTTAAAGCAGTGGATTCCTGCTATGAACAAAGTTGCAAATTCAATGCCACTAAACTTGGACTTTCAGTTACTAATGGAGATATTTTGTGCCATAGATTTATATTCCTGTATCTTGGAGCAATCACATCCTTCATTGTGCTGAAACCCATGTCTCTCACCATTCTTGCTAACTTCTAATGCGGCTGCTAACTGACATCGAATGAGGGCTGCCTCCAGCATAAATTCACTCGATCAGTTACATCATAGTCAGCTGGCTGAAAACAAGACTGGCTGTGGCTCTGGACAGATTAGGGGAAGATACAGAAAAAACGTGTTGGGAGTGCAAAGGCTGTGGAGGATTCAGAGCTGGTAAATGTGGTGACATGCACATGAGATCAGCAAAGTAACAAATGCAGTTCACATACTAACCCACAAAGCATGTTATTTATACAAGGTTTACATTCTGTGGTATATGTTGCCACGACTACCATGACAACCAGTGAATCACAAGCAATGTTGATAAATAGCCAGGAATTAATTCAGAACTTCTGACATGGATCAAATAAGTATCTGTGTATGTATTGCTATAAAATATGTATATATCATTTTCCTGCAAAGGAGCACTGGGATCTCCCTGACCTGTTTCTTTTTAAATTTCACTGAAGGTTGCACTTTGAAATAGGACTTAAAAGTGCCAAAGTATATTTTTTTAAAAAGAGAACAGCATTGTTTATTGCTGGTTTCTGTTGACCTGAAATTAAAACCACTTGCTTACCAGTGAACTTTGCTCCAACAGCAGTTCACTTCTTAATTGACTTCTGGATGTCCAGCAATTAGATTACATGGGCTCCAAGGGACAACTGCATCTCCTGATTCGTAACATACAGGATCAACATAGATCTATGTGAGCAGATTAATAAATATTTACTGCATTACATGATATACTTTTGCTACAAGTATCATTAGCAACATCATGAAAGATCTGGCTCAGATATGTAATTACTTTATATGTTTTAAACATTTCAATTTGGGGAAACCCAACTTGACTGCCTTTAAGATTCATTCACCTCAATGGGTAAATTTCTATGAAGATTTCTAATAATTACTGGATGACTTGGCGCATGTATAACTGGGTTATTTGAAATGGGGAAAGTGTATAATTACTCATTTTCAAAATGTTTCAGAATGAATATTAAACAGCCACTGGTGCAATCTGCTTATTGTGATACAGATTCTAAATATCTAAGTATTTGCTGAGAAAATACAGTTTCAAGAATGAAAGCAATTACGATTTTTACACCTTGTTAGTGACACTTTATTGTGGAAAGTTTAAATTTAAAGAATTTGCATTTATTTAGCACCTTTTACATCATTCTTGGCATGTGCTAAAGTACTTCATAGAATTGAAATATTTAGAAGTTGAGTCACTTGTAACTTGGCAGTTATTTTCACACAGCAAGGTCCCACAAAGAGATAAATAACAAAATCATCTATTTTTCTGGACTTGGTTGAGGGTTAAACCTCGGCCGTGCATTGGGAGAACTCCTCTAATCTTCACATGCGGTTATGGAATACTTTATGCCCACCTTAGGGCAGACTCATTGTTATGACCGAGCAGCTGGTAAAGCTGAGTTATTTTCTAAAAATCGCAGAGGGAAACTTTAAACAACTGTCATAAAATATAGGTTGTGTTATGTTTGAGATGCAACTTTAAATTCAGGAATCATGCCATCAGTTCTCGAGAGGTTTTATTTTAAGCTAAATGAAACATTCTATTAATTTACGCAAGTTAAATATGTACACATGGCTACAAATTACTACTATCATAACTTTTAACAAATTCCCAAACTAATCTCCAATAAGGCAACAGCAACCCAGAGACTTAACCTGACACCAGGCAAAGCATTTTCACCGTACAAATTTCACTTTGGTTCCTGTGGAGACAGTTGGAGGCTTACAGCTGCTTTTGATCTCGCATTGCATGTACTCTACACACACAAAACAGTTGTCTTGTTATACCTAGCACAGCCCGTTGAATGTAAATTCTCATTGCATTACCAGCCTCTTCTAACAATAAATCCCCTTTCATAGTACCAGTTTTATTAGCAATATAAACATATTGCTTGGTCTCTGCTAGATAGGTGCCAGCATTCACCCCATTTCTTGAATGCTGTATTCGAAAAATGCAAATGCGCTCTCTCTCTCTTACATATCAAAACTAGTACACATCAAAGCACCCAGACTAGCTGGCTTTAATCCAATTAAGACACACCCACAGACTAAATCTCTATTTTAAAATAAAAATATTTTCCAATAATATTATATACATTAATAGCTTCATGACACTCATCTAAAAGATGCCTTAGTTTTTTCCTTAAATCTTCATGTTCATTCAAGAAAATGGCCTCCATGTTCTTGTAGAGCCTGCACATTGACATTTATCAAATTTAAAATCTATTCTGCTGAATGGTTAGTATGTGCCCGTAAAATTGGAGGTGTCATATCAGGTGGCATTAGATTCTTTAACAGATGGTGGCGGAGTGCTGAAGAGTCCACTGAAGCAGATTAAAATAACAAGACGCATTCCTGCCGACATAGATATTGTTGTTTTTACATGGTAAACAAAAAATGTGTGTTGTGCTATTGATTATTTTCACAAGTATAGCTATCAGTCATGATGACCATGTGCATTCTTTAAACCTAGTACTCTAAATGGTTAATAGCCATCAATGATTAATAGATTATGTTAAATACCTTATATGCTGATAGTGCCATTCAGATTTTCAAAACCTGGACTAAAGATAGACATAACTTGCATGAGTGCCCTTTTTACTCTAAGCTGTAACTTTGACTGAAAAAAAACTGTATAAGTGGCCAACTTGTCTTTAAATGGGATCTTTTAGTTTGTAATTTATAATCTGTTACAATTCCTTTTAATATCTGTAAAATTGTTAAATGCATATAAATACTAAATAATTTTCTACTGTAATATAATCGGGACCATTCACTTAACTTAAGGGCCTCATTTAGCCTCTGGTTGGGAAGGCTGTCCTGTCCCAGACTTAATCGGACGTCAGGATGCAGGATGGGGACCCTACCGCCTTCCTACCTCTGCCCGATTAAATGCCCCCCCACCTCAAGTCGCTGCTGGGGAAGGGGTTAACATTAAATTCTGCCCCTTTGTGGCAATTAATGCCTACTTAAGGGCCTCATCTTGCCACTGCTGGTATTCAACCAGTGGCAGACAGGGGAATCGCCACATGGGGAGCCTGAAAAACCATGCAGTTGGATATGCTTGCAGGCTTCTGGGGGGGTGGGGGCTGGGGGGCGCGGGCGGTACGGGTTGGTTGCACCATCATTCAAAGGCATTCTGGAGCACAAGTCATCAGTACTACAGTCAGGATGTTGTCAGGGTCAATGCTGTATCCAGGGTCTTCAGCTGTTTCTTGATCACAGATCGAAGAACTGCATTTGTGACATTGGGAACTTTGAAGAGGTCGAGATGGATGATCCACTTGGCATTTCTGACTGAAAATGGTTGCAAATGCCTTGGCTTTGTTTTTTGCCCTCCTGTGGTGGGTTCCACCATCATTGAGGATGGGGATATTTGTGGCACCGCCACCTTTGGTTAGTTGTGTAATTGTCCACCACCATTCATGTCTGGATGCAGCAGGACTGCAGAGCTTTGATTTGATCCATTGTGGGATCACTTAGCTTTGTCTATAACACACTGCTTTCAATTTTTAGAATTCATGTAGTCTCCCATGTTGTATCTTCATTAGGTTGGCATCTCATTTTTAGATATGCCCGGTACTGCTCCTAGCATGCTGTCCTATACTCCTTATTGAACAAGGGTGGATCTCCTAACTTGATGGTAATAGAGTGGGGGATATGTCAGGTCATGAGATTATAGTTTATGGTTAAATTAAATTCTGTTGCTGCTAATATTGGGGCTGTGGATTCAATGTGAATCAGTTGTACTTGTTGAACAGATGGTGCATCTAATATCCTGTGGCTGTCAAACAACATCAGGCCTAGATTTGTAAATCAATCCTGTTTCAGTATGTGCCTCCACCTCCTCTGACTCTAGTCTCCTTTGTATATCTTCCTTTTGTCTGTTCAACCCACAATGGCAGAGCCTTCAGCAGTAATCCTTTTCATTTTACTAATTCTTTCCCTACCTTCAAAAGCCTCCTAAAAGCTTATTACTTTGATTTTTTTTTGTATTTCTGCCATCATGTCTGTCTTCATTTATTTTTGCTTCTTTGAAGTGCTTTGGAATGCTTTATGATGTTGAAGACCCTAAACAAGTGAAAGTTGTTGAAGTACTTGTTACTGTCATATACTTTCAGGTGATATAAAGACATATTGTTACAATGACTGAGGTAGAGCCTGTGCTGGACTTTGCTACATCGGGACGGACGGGCCGAAGAAATGCTTTGCCTGACATCCTAGGCTCGCCTGCTGGGGTCAGTCCTTCAGAACTTCCCATGAAACTAGCAGAACTTTCTATTAATGCAGGTATGATCGGTTCTGTGTCCAGTCATTGTGTGTGCCTTTTGAGCAGAATTCATGTAATTATGGACACAGTCACTATTCCACGTATATTCAAGCATTTTTTTGTACTTTTTTTTGTTATTGTAGCAATTTTCTCCAAATAAAAAGCAGCAAATTGCTAATTCAAATGAAAATCCCATAGTTTGAACTGAGCAGTTTCATCACAAAAGCAATAGTTTTACAGGCCACTGCACTCTGGAGCACTGAACAGTAAAGTAAGTTTGCTTGTGTGAATTGTTTTTCTTTCTAAGACATTAACTTCCTATATAAAAAAGCTGCTCATTTTATAGGGAAAGTTTTCCCCCTGTTGGGGGGAAGGGTTGGGTGGGTGCGCCTCTGATTGGTGCCCCAATTGGGGGCATGCTGCCATTTTACATGGGCGGGTCAATTAAGGCCTGCCCAGCATGACGTCCGCCAGGAAGCGCTATGCGCTCCCTGTGTGGGTGGGGCAGATTCCCTCAGCTGGGAGTGCACTCTTTCGAAAAAGCGCACTGATCCCCCTGAGGCTAAGTGCTGCCTCAGGGAGATTGGCTCCGAATTAAAATTTGCAATAAAAATGATAGAAAAATTTCCCTGACATGTCCCCACATGTGACACTGTCACATGAGTTGGGACATGTCCATAACTTTAACTGAAACCTTTATTAAAAATTTAAATACTCTCATGAAATCTCAGCCCGCCCGTGGATGAGGCTTCATGCTTTTTCTGAAGCTCGCCAGGGCTCCCAGCCTGCCTGCCAACCTTAAGGTTGGACAGGCAAGTCCATTAATGATAATTAGTTTCTCAATGGCCTCAATAGGCCATTGACAGGTTGGCAGGTGCGCAGCTGACTCGGCTGCGTCCCTGCCGACCTGAAAATGGAAATGACGCAGGGTGACGTTGGGAGTTCCACCCGACGTCATCCCGCGTCGGCGAACGGGCCCAGGCCCCACCCCCGCTCGCCGTCTGGAAGATCTTGCCCATAAGCACCTTTTTCTTTAGCTACAATGCACCCGAGTGAGTTGAAGATAGTATTACTACTTTTGCAGTATTCTAAACTTTACTACTTTTGCAGTATTCTAAATTTATTCCCCCATCTCTCCTGATAGTATAGTACCGACTTTTGCATTTTATAGTTTCAGGGACAATAGGTGTCTTCAGCTATTCTTTGTGAATGTTATAATGCTGCCCTAATTCAGAGTCCATTTCTGTCCTTGGCAGATTCCTGCCTGCAACAGGCAGGAGTCACTGGATTGAATAGGTTGGTGAATTTTTGCCTTCCTTCAACAATTACACCTTTTAAACTACTGCCCTCAGCTGAGATCAACTAATCTAGCAGGCAGCTTCTGGCCTTTGTTACCATAATACAAAGTTTTATTTTATAGGTTACATTTATTGTAATATTCTGTATGCTATTGATTATCTTGTTTTAAAATGAATGGCTTAAATGCAGTTCCACAGTTTTAAAGATGTGTTGCTTTCTTGCAAAGTAGTGATGATGATAGATAAATGGAAAAATATTTAGAAAAGTCCATTTGCCTGACTTTTTAAGATTTTCCAACTTATCATAACATCCCTTGATCCCTCATTGTTTCTGAACTGCTTTTGTTTGCTTCACTGGTCTTGCCTAATAATGAATTCCACCATTCTATGCTCGGAGTTAAAATGTTCTGCCTGAGTTCCCTTCTGCTTCAAACTTTGAATTCTGAAATCTATCCTCTCTTATTTGGACTTGATCACAATGAATCATCATCCACCATGAATAATTATATAGCATATTGAAGCCAATCGCAGTAGGTGTGCACAGAACTGGGAAGAAAATGCCCTGTTGCACTGTTTATAGCATGGTAATCAGAAGAGACTTTTCAATTGTACAAGTCAACGATCCAGATAAACACTTTGAATGCCCTGGATGTCAATGTGTTGGGTGAAATGAATTAACATTTTTTAATCAAATTTTTAGATGTTTAACCATGACTATGCATGTATTAATAAGTTGGATAAGATTGAATTAAATAAGATTTTGAAAAATGATTTTTAAAAATGAATAACTTGTTTAATATCTGGAATTTCTTCACAAGTGTCATTTCACTGACATGACCATCCCTTATTCTTGTATTTTTTTCTTTTATATATGTCTCTTACAGTTCACGGGGAGATTTCTTCAAGTCAGTACCATAGGCAATCGAAATGCCAACTCAAGTAGAATCACATTATCCCAGTTGGCTTTTTTATGGTCTATGTTTATTTGTTTTCTTTGCTTGAATTATAAGACAGCTTTAATGATGGCTCAGCTGGTAATGGTAAATACTATTGGGTCCAACAAACCTTACTCGAGCAATTCTCCTAGGCTGTGGAGCATATCAATCAGGGTTCCTGCTCCTGGTCATTATCCAGTGATTTTTGCTGAAATGACTAACATCGGGATAAATAAAGATTTGTGCTTCAGTTGAATAGCCTGCCACAACACACTGTCCAGGCTCTCATAACCTGGAATTGCTAGAGATGAGGTACTGATTAGCACCTGGTGCCTGTGCAATTGAACTACAGTAAGTCTGGACCTCAAGAAAAGAATGATGAAAATTGAAGTGGGAATCTATTTTAAAATGTTACAAGGCATCACAAAAGTTACAGGCTGAGAAATAAGAGGCTAGAAACGTAGAAGTGTTGTAGTTAATATTTTAGAAATGCTCATGAAAATTTCATGTCCATGAGATTTAGATAATTGAGTATGTTTGACCTTTGCTGACAAATTATACAGGACAGTTTGGTGGGTAGATCGCTGTTGGAGATTTGATTTGATGGGATAAGATTGGTGTAGTAATTTACACATTGTACCAACTAAGAATGTGAAACAAACATGGAAATAAAGTAATGGTAGCTTTTATATATATTTTGTCACAGTCTGTTCTGTAAGGGATCAACAATAAAGGAGTTCATTCTTAAGACCTAAATTTTAGTTTAGTAGACATTAAACATACTATTAATTTTTCTTATTGTTTTATTTTGATTAAGGAGCAGAAGGAACCCAGACACCATCAACAGAAGTACCACCCGAATCAACAGAGAGTCCAGAGCTGAAAGATGCATCATAACGTGTTGAGGATGGACATTTATACTAAAGACTGTGTCGATAAAGCTTTAAATCAAATGACCTGAAAATCATCAGGATTCCTTGACTGTGTCAAGTTCACCTCTGAGTCTGGCGAGTCAAAAGGGAAGGCAAGGTGTGGAGAAAATTTAGAGAACAACATAAAATAAATCAACAATATGGCTTGGAAAGGAAGCCTGAAAAACTATTAAGATGAAAATGAAATTCAGAAATTAATCTTCAAACCTAACATTTAATGAACTATCACATGGATTAAGCCCTTGAAAATGATGAAGGAGACAGTTTCACAGTTATTTGACTGTGATTAGCTACTATGACACTTTGGTGCAAGTTTTTTCCCCCTCAATGTAAACCTTTATCTTTGCTGCGTTGACAGATTATACACAACAGAAGCATTGATTATTTGTGTAGCAACCTGTTTTAAAATCACTAAATCCGATTTATGAACTTTTCTGACTTTAAGCCACTAAACATATTTTAAAAGATCACATCTGACTTAGTCAACATTTTGCCTTGATCCATAAAATGGTCCATTTTGTACGCTTGTGCTTTAGTAAACTTTAAATATTTGAGACATTCAATTTTCGAGCAACAATTTCATTGGGGCAAAATTGTGCTATTTGTATGAAACTCTTCTATTTCAAAAAAACATATAACCCTGTTTGAAAACACTACTTGATCTTAACCCCATGTTTTTGTATTATTTTTGTTGCTTGTTAGCTAAATTCTACAGTTTATATGGTCCTCCTACCCCTCCCTGCTCCCCACCCCCAATTGTCTATCATTTAGTCAATTTGGCATCACACCACCAGATTTTTAATTGGCTCTACTTCCCTCTGTCAATAATTAAAATTCTTTCAGCCCAGTATTTGAGGAAATGTAATAAATCTTAGAGCTGCTAACATCATGGAAATGTTGGCAGTGGAATTTTTGATCAAAAGAAGCGAGACAGATCATAAAACCATTTAAACACGCGAGCTATGTTTTTTTTTAAGGAGTGAAAAACATCAAAATAGGCTCAATTTCTAAGCCAAGAGGAATTTTTTTTGAGGTGAGAATTAAATTAGTTTTTTCTAATATGGAATCCTACTATGTGTATACTACTCCAAGAGTAAGATTGACTGTGGGAATTTTAATTAACTTCAACTTTCTTTCATAACCCAGCTTTTCAGAGCTCAGAATCTGGCTAAGAATGACTTTGAAACTGTGAGTGGCGTTGTCACTAAAATGAGCTGAAACTCATCTGACTGTGTTAACTTTCTGCAGTCTTCAGATTTTTTTTATCTGAAAGCATGCTGGAACATGAAATGTCATGATGTTCAGCTGCACATATTGAAGCATTGTGGCATACACCCATACATTTGCAAAAATTGGATTTCATGTAGAAATCCCAGTTGGGTATATCTAAAGGTTCTGGAGACATTACAAGAGATTTTCAATGGACTTCATCTCTCAAATATTTCCAGTTTTTAAAGGTTTTTTTGTTCATACCCAAGAGGAATAACGCCTCCAAAATAGGTTGAAACTCCTGTGCATTAGGGATTTAATTGGGGGCTCTGGATGTAAAACCCTATAAGAATGGGCTTGGCTGAGAAGCTAACTATACTACACACTAAGTATAAGATAATAAGTCATACTGTGTAGCCACTGCACTTTTCAGCATCAACTCTTGTACATTGTCAATTGGCTAGGTTTGTGCCCATAATAACAGGGAGCTGATAGTTTAGAGTAGAACAACCTGTGTTAAGTACTGCCAGTGCTTTTATCATCTGTCTAGTATCTCAACTGTGTATGAATGATGAATATATATTGTACAAATTGTATATGAATCTTGAAATTGCATATAACTTCATATGACACCCAATAGGTGTACTGTGGTATGTTGTATAAAGTGTATCTAGGTTCTGTAAATTTGTCTGCAGAAGTGAGCGAATGAGTGTGAATGGTTAAATTGCCAAAGAATGTAGGTGTGGCATAATTGGACCAAGTTATACTGAGCTAAGAGGTACATCCAGGAGTTAATACTTGCTGGAACTTACTTCAATTAATAAATCTCAACATATATTCCAATCAAGCAAGGGCATTGCTAACCAATTACACCCCAAATAAGTTCAACATTCTCTAATATTGCTGAAAAGAGAGACATTGCCAAAGCTCTTTGTCTTAAACTCATCAGGACAAACGCAAGAATGCCAAATTTCAAATGATCAAATTGATACCACAGGAGGAAAAAAGTGCTGATTGGTTGCAAGTCAACTCTGGTTGAGGCATTGCCATGGAGAAAGCAACAGGAACTATAGCCTCCCCCAAACATGTTCATTTTGTTTGCAGTCAATTGGCTACTACAGTGGTGAGGGGAGATAGGGAGGGGATGGTATTTAATAACGGATGAAACAAGATGGGCTGAATGGCAAGGAAGTTTATTTTTCATCATTACTTCCTTGTGCAGTATTTCTATCTTTGTCTAAGTATAGATGAAATATTAGAGCTGGACATTAATTTTGGTGCATCATTTGAAAAGAATTCAACATACTTTGCTGATTCTCTTAGTGTGTTCCTTTATAAAAAAAAATTCAGTCTCTGGATGTTGATGTCTTTCAAAGTATCCTACAGGGTAAATTCCCATGTCTACTTGAGCAGTAAAGTGGATTATATGGTCTTCATTGAAATTTCATTGAAATCAATAAATCCTCTTTTTGAAGATGGATCATGCTCCCTGCCAGATTACTACCAAGGTAGTGAAGATGAAAATGTATCCTAATTGTGGAACAATCACAAAGACACAACATTTTCAATAACACAAAATTTAAAATAAAATAAATATACTTGCTATCCTTTGTGTAGCTATATATGCCTAAAAATTCCAATTGTGCCCCTGTACTGCCAGATATACAGTTGGGTGGGACCTCTGCCTATCAGTCTGCCCTGGCATTCAGTCTCTCCCAATCTCAGGGTGGGGATCATTTCCACAAAATGGGCAGGCACCTGAGCCATTTACGCTGCTTCCTGAGTGTTGTAGGGCAAGGGGAGGTAACTGCTCCTCACCATTACACTTTGTTGATGGGAATTGATCTTTTGGGGAAATAGCATTAAATCATGAGATGACAACAGCACAGAAGGAGACCATTTGACCTTTGCCAGCTCTTTAAAAGAGGTATCCAATTAGTCCCACTACCTGGCTCTTACTTTCCATAGGCCTGTATTTTGTTTCCCCTTTTGTTTTTATCCAGGTGCCCTCCGAAGTTGCTACCGAATCTCCTTGCACCCTGTCAGACAGTGTATTTCATAACACCTTAAGTCTGTGTCCTCTGGCTACTGATCCTTCTGCCACAGGAAAGTTTATCCAAACCATTCATGATTTTGAACACTTCTATCAATCTCCTCTTAACCTCCTGTGCCATATGGAGTACAATCCCAGCTTCTCTAGTCTATGCATATTACTGAAGTCTTGCATCCCTGGTACCATTGGAGTAAACTCTAGTATGCCCTCTTGCAGGCTCTGTTGCACCCTGGGTGAAACTGGTGGGATTTTTCATCTCAAAACTCATTCTCACAATATTGCCTCTGACTGGGACACATGATTGAGAAAGGTTGGTGAGAAGCAGTGTTCAGCCTGACCTGCTCTCTTGGAATATTTGGATGTGGCCACAGTGGGGTGGAAATGGGTTCTCCCCTAAATTCTTCCACCATCTCTACTCAGCCTGCTTGAACTCTGCACCACTATTGGTAGAGGGTATAATTACAGTATGATAAGATTACACAGTTGCACTAAACAAAATGAGCATAGGAATTTACAATGTAAATATAAAAATGACAGATTGTATGACTTAGACTAGAGACTGAATTATGTCTGCAGTTCTGCACATCCTCACACATTAGCCTTGTCGCCGAGAGTATACTTGTTTTTGACTTCAATTGCACAAATGGTGTAAGAAGTCCATATTTGGTGCAATAAATATTTTGATAGTAAATCGACTATTAAAGTTGGGAACCAGTTGCGTGCTTAATCTTTCAAGTTGAATCAGGTTAGTCCTTGGAGACCAATGGCAACTGGGAAAGAAATTAGGGTATTTATGACTCTCCACTGCAACTCCCCCCCGCCCACCCCAACCAACCACAAGGAAAAGGTCAGACATCGCCTTTGAGCAGCATAATCTACAACATTTGCTGAAGAACTTGTTTGAATGTGCTTCAGAATTCATCATCTCTACTGTGCATCTGTAAAAATAAACAAAGCTGTATTTTTTTTTAATGGTAGATGGTGACCTCTGCTGGTGAAATGATTGCTGAATATTCCTATCAATTTGTAGTGCTTGTTCTGAATACACAGATATTTTTAAAAAATCTTGGCAACAATATGCGTACCCAGTTAATTTATACATTGTCTTTCTAATTGCATTTTAATGTATTTTTTTATTTATACAAACAAATTGTAATTGGTTGTCATTTTCTATAACATAGCTTCAAATTATAATTAAGAGGTTCTTTTAATTTTGTGTGGGGGGTGGGTGGAGGGGGAGGGTAAAAGTAATGAAAAGATATTGCTGCAGTTTGCCAAGTGAATAGAACATCCTTATAAAATTAGTTTACTCTTGAGAAAGTAATTATTAATCTGGTATGCTACATGTGTCTTGAGTTTACTTTGACAACACAATAACACGGATTTAACATCATGTGCCCAATTGGATGCTAGTCTAATAACTGAAAAAGAACAATTAATTTCTCCTTTAGTTATTTCACCACCATAAGCTGCACTCACTTAGGGAGATCAAAATAACATCGATTTTCCTTTGGCTTAAGCCACGTAATCATGTAAATCGTGAAAGAAACTTGTGATTGTATTGCTTAGAAATCAAATGAAAAGAAATAAACTATTTAGATAAGCAGAAAGATCAGTTGATTTTATAAAATCAATACTGTACTGAGTTTTCCTGTGATGCAACCCATAGTTGAGAAAGAGGTTTGTTTTCTAAAATTTTTGGAACTTCTGCTTGAGTCTGTGATTCCTGTGTACTTGTAGTCCTGAAATCGATCAATCTGACCTCTTCTATAAATATGGCATTTGTATGGTAGTTCATGATTGTTATTTTCCTGCTAGTTTTCCTGTGCCATCGGGACAGGTTAAGGGGCACAGTTGAGTAAAAATAAGTTGCTGGAAATTCTGAAAGCTATTATTAGTGCATCTGAATTGTCAATATTAAAATTTGATGAATTTTGTGCTTAACGTGAAGAATTTTAGTGCTTTCCATGCTGGACACCCAGTCACCAGTGAGTCCTGACACAACGTACAGCTCCCTCTGCTCTACCCAATAATCTTCTGTAGGCCATACATCCCTATTGTATCAGAATGATTTCTTCCATTTTATTTAGAGAGGGGTCACCTTTGTTTCATCACTTCAGACTGGATTCAAACACTGATTCCAGCGGTGAAAAGAATGGTATTCAACATATGGGGGCAGATGGTGAAGTTGTGGTATTGTCAATGGACTAGTAATCCAGAGACCCAGGGTAATGGTCTGGGGACCTGGGTTTGAATCCCACCATAGCAAATTAAAAGTCCAAGAATGGCCATGAAACTATTGTGAATAGCTGTAATAACCCATCTGTTCACTAATGTCCTTTACTGTGCACCTGGAGTCACATGTAGTCCAGACCAGGTAAGGATAAGTAATGTGGTTGACTCTTAAATGCCCTCTGAAATGGCCTAGCAAGCCACTCTACTGTATCAAACCGTTACGAAGACTATAAGGAATGAAACTGGATGGACCACTCGGCAACGACTTAGGCACTGGAAATGACAACGGCAAACTCAGCCCCGTCGACCCTGCAAGGTTCTCAATATCTGGGGGCTTGTGCCAAAAATGGGAGAGCTGTCTCAGAGACTAGTCAAGCAACATCCTGACATAGTCATACTCACAGAAACATACCTCCAGATAATGTCCTAGACACCACCACCATCTTCCCTGGGTCTGTCCCGCAGAAGTGGTATACAGTCACCCTGGGAGTCGTCAACATCGACTATGGACCCCATGAAGTCTCATAGTATCAGGTCAAACGTGGGCAAGGAAACTTCCTGCTGATTACCATGTACCAACCTCAGCTGATGAATCAGTGCTCTTGCTTGTTGGAACACCACTTGGAGGAAGCACAGTGGGAAGGGGACTTCAATATCCATCACCAAGAGTGGCTCGGTAATACCACCACTGACCGAGCTGGCTGAATCCTAAAGGACATAGCTGCTAGACTGGGCCTGTGGCAGGTGGTGAGGGAACCAACAAGAGGGAAAAATATAGTTGACCTTATCCTCACCAGCCTGCCTGCTGTAGATGCATCTGTCCATGACAACATCAGTAGGAATGATCACTGCACAGTCCTTGTGGAGACAAATTCCCACCTTCACATTAAGGATATTGTGTTGTTTGGCACTACCACTGTGCTAAATGGGATAGATTTCAAGCAGATCTAGCAACTCAAGATTGGGTATCCATGGGGTGCTGTGGGCCATCAGCAGTAGCAGAATTGTACTCTGGAACACAACCTCATGGCCCGGCATATCCCTGACTCTACCACTACCACCAAGCCAGGGGATCAACCCTGGTTCAATGAAGAGTGCAGGAGGGCATGCCAGGAGCAACATCAGGCATAGCTAAAAATGAGGTATCAACCTGGTGAAGCTACAACTTGGGACTACCTGCGTGCCAAATAGTGTAAGCAGCATGAAATAGAAAAAGCTAGGAGATCCCACAACCAACAGATCAGATCTAAGCTCAGCAGTCGTGCCACATCCAGTCATGAATGGTGGTGGACAATGAAACAACTCACTGGAGGAGGAGACTCTACAAATATCTCATCCTCAATGATGGGGATCCCCAGCACATCAGTGCAAAGGATAAGGCTGAAGCATTTGCAACAATCTTCAGGCAAAAGTGCAGAGTGGATGATCCATCTCAGCTTTCTCCAGATGCCAGTTTTAAGCCAATTTAATTCACTCCATATGATATCAAGAAACGGCTGAATGCACTGGTTACTGCAACGGCTATAGGCCGTGACAATATTCTGGCAATAGTACTGAAGACCTATGCTCCAGAACTTGCCGCACTCCTAGCCAAGTTGTTCCAGTATAGTTACAACACTGGCATCTACCCGGCTATGTAGAAAATTGGCCAGGTGCGTCTTGTCCACAAAAAGCAGGGCAAATCCAACCCGGTTAATTACCGCCCCATCAGTCTACTCTCAATCATCAGTAAAGTGATGGAAGGGGTCATTAATAGTGCTATCAAGCGGCACTTGCTTAGAAATAACCTGCTCACTGATGCTCAATTTGGGTTCCACCAGGATCACTCAGCTTCTGACCTCATTACAACCTTGGTCCAAACATGAACAAAAAGAGCTCCAGAGGTGAGGTGAGAGTGATTGCTCTTGACATCAAGGTGTTGGATTGGCCACCCATTATGCCTCACTCAATTTTGCTTTTCATTCAACTGAGTAGGGTGTATAAATGCATCACTCCAATGCCATCCATTTTACAGAATCATAGAATTTTTAGCCATCATGTCAGCACTGACTCTCCAAACGAGCAACTTACTTAGTGCCATTCTCCCACTTGTCCCTGTAACCCTGCACATTGTTTCTTTTCAAATAACAGTCCAGTTCTCTTTTGAATGCCTTGACTGAACCTGCCTCCACCATGCTCTTAGGCAGTACATTTCAGATCTTAAGTACTTGTTGCTTGAAAAAGTGTTTTTTTGTATCACTTTTGCTTTTTTTGCAAATTACTTTAGATTTCATGAGTTGGAACAGTTTCTCCCTATCTACTCTGGCCAGGCCCCTCATGATTTTGAATACCTCTATCAAATCTCCTCTCAGCCAGGAAAATCTCTGCCAAAGGTGAAAGTTCTAACCAATCCTCTCAGGCTCCTGCCCTAGCCCTGCACTTGTATCCTTTTCTAATTTCTTCCCATCTTCCCTCATGCCCTATTCATCTTGTCCATGAGACTCACCCCCTGTTCTCTCATACTATTTTTTTTATTATTCACTCATGGGATATAGGCATCGCTGGCTGGGCCAGAATTTATTGACCATCTATAATTGTCCTGAAGAAGCTGGTGTGAGCTGCCTTCTTGAACCTATGCAATTCATGTGGTGTAGGTACACCCACAGTGCTGTTTGGGAGGGAGTTCCAGGATTTTGACCCAGCGACAGTGAAGGAACGATAATGTTTTAAAAATTCATTTACGGGATGTGGGCTTCACTGGATACGCCATTCATTGCCTATCCCTAGCTGCCCTTGAGAAGGTGGTGGTGAGCTGCCTTCTTGAACAGCTGCAGTCCCTGTGGTGTAGGTACATCCATAATGCTGTGAGGAAAGGAGTTTGTAATAAACTTGGAATGCAGGGCTGGTTTCTTGTAAGAAATAGTAAACTTTAATTACAGACTCCTGGTAAGGCTACATGCTTGTTCCAAGACTGATTTGTCTGTACAGTCATCTTAAGTGTTGATGAAACTGCACTCATCCTGGTAAGTGGAGAATATTCCATCACACTCCTGACTTGTGCCTTGTAGATGGTGGTCAGGCTTTGAGGAGTCAGGAGGTGAGTTACTCGCTGCAGGATTCCTAGCCTCTGACCTGCTCTTGTAGCCACAGTATTTATATGGCTAGTCCAGTTCAGTTTCTGGTCAATGGTAACCTGCAGAACATTGATAGTGGAGGATTCAGTGATGGTAATGCCATTGAATGTCAAGGGGCGATGGCTAGATTTTCTCTTACTGGAGATGGTTGTTGCCTGCACTTGTGTGCTGTGTATATTATTTGCCATTTGTCAGCCCAAACCTGGATATTGTCCAGGTCTTGCTATATTTGGACATGGACTGCTTCAGTATCTGAAGAGTCATGAATGGTGCTGAACATCCAAGTTAAGAAGCTGGTGTCCAAGCTGCAGTTATTGCACCACATCAGGGAGGGGGAAGTTAACTGGATACTTTGCTCCAGGAGGAAGTCACACCCCTCAGATTAGGTAATTCAGATTTGGTCTATGATCAGGGACAGGAGGATGTGATTGCAGGTGAAGCAGATATGGGTGCCCAGGGAGTGGTGTTCAAGGAGCCTCAGACCCTGCAACTACCCAATAGATATGAGGTTCTTGCAAGCTGTGTGGACGAGAGCGGGGACTGCAGGGAGGATGAGCGAACTGACCATGGTAGCGGGATTTGGGGAGCCATTCTAGTGAGGGGAGGAAATAATATCTTGGTAGTGGGTAGGGGACAGTATAATTAGGGGGATAGATACTGTTCTCTGCAGCCATGAGTGTGAGTCCCAAAGGCTATGTTGCCTGCCCAGGGCCAGGGTTAAGGACATCTCATCAGGACTGGAGAGGAACTTGGGAGTGGGAGGGAAGGGATCTAGTTGACATCGTCCACATTGGTACCAACAACATTGATAGGATTAGAAAGGGGGTTCTGTTGAAAGAAATTGAACAGTTAGGAACTAAATTAAAAAGGACCTTCAAGATAATAATCTCAGGATTACTACCTGAGCCATGGACAAACTGGCACAGGGTAAATAAAGTCAAGGAGTTAAATGCATGGCTCAAATGTTGGTGTGGGAGGAAAGGGTTTCAGTTCATGGGGCATTAGCATCAGTCTGGGGTAGAAGGGAGCTGTTCTGGTGGGATGGGCTTCACTCGAACTGTGCTGGGACCAGTGTCCTGGCGAACTGAATAACTAGGGCTGCAGAAGGCTTTAAACTAAATAGAAAATGGGTTGGGGTGGGGGAAGAGTTCTGGAAAGGGGATACATAGGCTTAAAAGCAAAAGGACATGGCAGCCTTGCTGGGCAGTTATTTAGGTAATGATACCCAGAGTGTGAGAGGAAGGGACATATTGTACAAACATAAGAAAAACAGCAGCAATAAGGTGAAAGGGGGAAAAATGGTAAAAAGGCAAAAGTAATGACTCTTTTCTTAAATGCACCTAGTATTCGGAACAAAATAAATGAATTAATACAGGTTAATGGGTATGATCTTATAGCCATTACGGAGATGGGGTTACAAGGAGATCAAAGCTGGGAACTAAATATTCAGGGTTATGTGACCTTTTGAAAGGACAGGCAAGTAGGAAAGAGTGGTGGGGTAGCTTCGTTAGTACAAGATGAAATAAATACGGTAGCAAGAATGGATCTTAGATTGGAAGATGTAGAATCCATATTGGTGGAGGTAAGAAATAACAAGGGGAAGATGACACTGGTGGGAGTAGTCTACAGGCCCCCAAACAGTAGCTATACTGTAGGACAGAATAAATCAGGAGATAATGAGGGCATGTAAAAAAGGTAGTACATAATCATGGGTGACTTTAATCTTCCTGTAGATTGGGAAAATCAAATTGGCAGACGTAGCCACAAGCAAGAATTCATAGTGTATTTGGGACAGTTTCCTAGAACAATATGTTGTGGATACAACCTATTTTGGATCTGGTCATGTGTAATGAGGTAGGTTTAATAAATAATCTCAGAGTAAAAGATACCCTGGAAACAGTGACCATAATATAGTAGAATTTAGCATTCAGTTTGAGTGTGAGAAACTTGGGTCGGAAACAACTATGCTAAACTTAACTAAGGGTAATTACAAAGGAATAAGGGAAGAGTTGGCTGGATTGGACAGGGATAGGATTTTAGCAGAAAAAGCGGTTGATGAACAATGGCAGACATTTAAGAAAATAATTCATGACTCACAACAAAGATATATCCCAGTGAGGAAGAAGGATTCAAGGGGATAAACCAACCATGGTTAACCAAGGAAGTTAAGGGTAGTATCAAATTAAAAGAAAAGAAAAGACATACAATGTGGCAAAGATTAGTGGTAAGCCAGAGGATTGGGAAAGTTTTAAAAACAAAAGATGAGCAAAAAAAATAGAGAAAATAAACTTTGAGTGTAAACAAGCAAGTAATATAAAAACAGAGAGTAAATGCTTCTTTAAATAGATAAAAAGGAAGAAAGGGAGACCAAAGTGAACATAGGCCCCTTACAGAATGAGGCTGGAGAAATAATAATGGGGAACCAGAAAATGGCAGAGGAGTTGAATAAATACATTGCTTCAGTCTCCAAGGTAGAAGACACTAATAGCATTCCAATACTAAATAATCAAGGTGCAAAAGAGGGAGAGGAAATAAATACACTAATAAATACAATAACTATCACTACAGAAAAAGTATTAGGGAAACTAATGGGGCTAAAGGCTGATAAATCCCCTGGACCTGATGGGTTGCATCCTAGGATATTAAAGGAAGTAGCTACAGAAATGGTGGATGCACTGGTAGTAATCTTCCAAGAATCCTTAGATTCTGGAAAAGTCCCAGAGGATTGGAATACTGCCAATGTAACACCCTTATTCAAAAAGGGAGGAGACAAAAAACAGGTAACTATAGGCCAGTTAGCTTAACAACTGTCATTGGGAAAATGTTAGAGTCCATTATAAAGGATGTAATAGCAGAGCATTTAGAATTACATAATCTAATCAAGCAGAGTCAGCATAGCTTCATGAAAGGGAAATCATGCTTGACAAATTTATTAGAATTCGTTGAGGAGGTAACTAACAGGATAGATAAAGTGGAACCAGTAGATGTAATATATTTGGATTTCTAAAAGGCGTTTGATAAGCTACTGCACGTGAGACTACTTAATAAGATAAGAGCCCATGGTGTTGGGGGTAGTATATTAGCATGGATAGAGGATTGGCTAACTAATAGAAGACAGAGTTGGGATGAGGGGGGTGTTTTCAGGATGGCAACCTGTAACTAGTGGAGTGCCACAGGGATCAGTGCTGGGGCCTCAATTATTTACAATATATATTAATGATTTAGATGAGCAAAGTGAATGTACTTTCGCCAAATTTGCAGATTATACAAAATTAGGTGGGAAGGCAAGTGGTGAGAATGACACAAGGAGTCTACAGAGGGATATAGACAGGTTAAGTGAGTGGGCAAAAAAAGAGGCAGATGGAATATAATGTGGAAAAATGTGAGGTTATGCACTTTGGCAAGAAGAATAGAGGAGCTGAATATTATTTAAGTGGACAAAGACTGCAGAAGGCTACAGCAGAGACAGATTTGGGAGTCTTTGTGCATGAATCCCAAAAAGCTAACATACAAGTTCAACAGATAATAGGGAAGGCAAATGGAATGTTGGACATTATTTCAAAGGGAATGGAGTATAAAAATAGGGAATTCTTGCTACAACTATACAAGGCATTAGTTAGACCGAGAATACTGTGAACAGTTTTGGTCCCCTTATCTAAGGAAAGATATATTGGCATTGGAGGCAGTTGAGAGAAGGTTCACCAGGTTGATCCTGGGTATAGAGGGATTTTCTTATGGGGAGAGGTTGAGTAGGTTGAGCCTGTATTCATTGGAGTTTAGAAGAATGAGAGGCGACCTTATTGAAACATATTAAGATTCTTAGGGGGCTTGACAGGGAAGATGCTGAGAGGTTGTTTCCCCTTGTGGGAGAGTCTAGGACCAGAGGGCATAATCTCAGAATGAGGGGTTGCATATTTAAAACAGAGATGAGGAGGAATTTCTTCTCTCAGAGGGTAGTTAATTTGTGGAATTCTTTACTGCAGAGAGCTGTAGAAGTTGGGTCATTAAGTATATGCAAGGCAGAGATAGACAGATTTTTAATCAGTAAGGGAATCAAGGGTTGTGGGGAAAAGGCAGGAAAGTGGAGTTGAGGATTTTCAGATCAGCCATGATCTCATTGGATGGCAGAGCGGACTCAATGGGCTGAATGGCCTACTTCTGCTCCTACGTCTTATGGTCTAACAGTGTGCAATTATAATCAAATATCTCCACTTCTGAGCCTATGATGGAAGACAGGTCATTCATGAAACAGCTGAAGATGGTTCGACCTAGGACACTACCCTGAGGAACTCCTGCAGTGATGTCCAGGATCTGAGATGATTGACCTCCAACAACCACAACTATCTTCCTTTGTGCTAGGTATGACTCAAACCAGCAGAGAGTTTTCCCCCAATTCCCACTGACTCCAGTTTTGCTGGGGCTCTCTGATGATACACTTGGTTCTGCCTTGATGTCAAGGCCAGTCACTCTCACCTCACATCTGGAATTCAGCTCTTTTTTTCCATGTTTGAACCAAGGTTGTAATGAGGTCAGGATCTGGGTGACCCTGCGGAACCCAAACTGAGTTAGTGAGCAGGTTATTGCTAAGTAGTGCTGCTTGGTAGCACTGTTGATAACCCCTTCCATCACTTTCCTGATGATCGAGAGTAGACTGGGGCAGTAATTGGCTGCGTTGGATTTGTCCTGCTTTTTGTGTACAGGACATACCTGGGCAATTTTCCACATCGCTCGGCTGATGCCAGTGTTATAACTGTACTGGAATACCTTTGCTAGGGGAGCAGCAAGTTCTGGAGCACAAGTCCTCAGTACTATTACTGGAATATTGACAGGGCCCAAACCTTTGCAGTATCCAGTGCCTTTAGCCATTTCTTGATATCGTGTGAAATGACTCAAGTTGGCTTAAGACTGGCAACTAATGCTGGGGACACCAGAGGAGGTCGAGATGGATCATCCACTCAGCACTTCTGGCTGAAGATTGTTGCAAATGCTTCAGCCTTATTTTTTGTACTGAAGTGTTGGGCTCCCCCATTGGCTGATGGCTGATATGGTTAATGCTTTTCCCAGATTCTTCTCTTCTGTCCTTCAAATCTGTCATTCCTCACCTCTCAAAAAAAGCCAATTCTTCCTCCCTCTGACCTTGCAATCTAATGCCCCATCACCAACTTTGTGTTCCTCAAAAATTTTTGAAATTGTTGTTGCCTCCTAAATTCATGTTAATCTTTCCCAGAACTCCGTTTGTATCTCTCCAATCAGGTTTCTTCCCATGTCACAGTACCAAAAGTGTTCCTAAAGCCACAATTTCTGTGACTATGATAAAGGTAAAGTATTTCCCTTCATCCCCTTCTTGACCTATTTGCAGCTTTTGACATGGCTATCCATGCCTTCCTCCTCTAATGCCTCCCCACTGTCATCTGGCTGGGTGGAACTACATTCGCCTGCTTCTATTCTTAGTTATCTAACTATAGCCTGAAAATCACCTTCAATGGTTTCTCTTCCCATTCCCACTGGTGTCCCTAAGGATCTAACCTTGGATCTCTCCTATTTCTCATCTGCATGCTATCCCTTGGCTGCCCACTCAGTTCACCAAACTGCCACCTTGCACCTCTGGTGGGAAGATTAGTCCAAGGGCAGGTAGGCTGCATATTGCCGCCCCCCTCCCTCCCCCCCACACCACTAGTAAAATACCAGCAGAGATGGACAGGCAATGGGCACTCTGCCACCACCATGGCACCCCACTTTATGGCCCTCTGCCTGCCAGCTACTCCAGAGGTAGTGGTGATGTGGGGTGGGGGGGTGGGGGGGGGGTGGTGGTTGGGTTTGTAAAGTTCCACTGTACAACTGTATTACCATATGAATTGTGAATAGCAATATTCATGAGCTGCAGCAGCATGACTTCAACCACAGCATCAGGTTATCTGATGCAGTGGAGGTGTAGATTAAGTCAACAACAGGAAGAATGTCCTCTTCCCATCAAATGGGTGACGGGTGCCTAGAACAGCCTCCCATACTGTGTGTTGCAGCCACCAGTAGGGTCACAGGATGAGATTTTTGGGGTCATGAGCTCTAAGGCAATGGCTGCCGCGGAGCCTGGACTGAGTTCTGATAGCTGCAAGGCCCCTTTAAATCCTTGCTTTACTTCGTTGACGACACCACGTAATTGACTGCCTTTGTACCCCATTGCCAATTAGGAGCTCATTTCAGTGCCGTAGGTATTAACCTAATGGCAGGTAGAGGATCATGACAAGAAAACCTGTGTGGGTTGCTTGCAGACTCCTGTGGGGTGTCACTCAACCTAAGGTGCTCAGTACCTGATCAAGGGATCCAGCATGGGGAAGGGTTGGGGACCAGTTGAGAGACAGTGCCCTGCCATTGCTGCCGACATTCCTCCCACGACTCAATGCCACCGCCCCCCCCAACCACTCATGTGGCCTTGAATCCAGTGGCAATATGAGGCTTCGGGTGGGTGTCCTACTGGCAGGAGCCACCATCTCCCTGGTGGCGCTGCCATTCAATAGAGCTGCCGGTCTCTGATTAGCCAGCAGCTCTTCACAGAATCACAGAATTGTTACGTGTAGAAGGAGGTAATTTGGCCTATCGTGTCTGAACCAGCTCTAAAATCTTGATCTGCCTTTTTCCCTGTAACCCTGCACATTATCTAAATAGAAGCAATCATCCAATACCCTCTTGAATGCCTTAATTAAAACTGCCTCCACCACACTTCCAGGCAGTGCAGTCCAAACCCTAACTACTGGCTAATGGAAAAAGTTTTTTCTCACCTCATATTTGCTTCTTTTACAAAAAACTTTAAAACTGTGCCCTCTGGTTCTCGATCCATTTAATAACAGGAACAATTTCTCTCTATCTACTCAGTCCAGATACCTCATGATTTTGAAAACTTCTATCAAGTCTCCTTTCAGCCTTCTCCTCTCTAAGGAAAACAGTCCCAATCTTTCCTCATAACTGAAATGTCTCATTCCTCGAAACATTCTCATAAACCTCTTCTGCACTCCCTCCAATGCGTTCACATCCTTCCTATAGTGTGGCGCCCAGAACTGTATGGAATACTCCAGCCGAGGTCTAACCAGTGTCTCATATAAGTTTATCATAATCGCCCTGCTCTTGTACTCTATGCCCCTATTAATGAAGCCTAAAATACTGTATGCTTTAGAAACAGCTCTCTCTATCTGTCCTGCCACCTTTAATGACCTATGTACATATACACCCAGGTCTCTCTGCTCCTGCGCACCCTTTAGAATAGTATCCTTTATCTTATACTGTCTCTCCATGATCTTTGTACCAAAGGGTGTGGTCTGCAAACTTTGAAATTATCCCCTGCACACAAGAGTCCCAATACCGACCTCTGGGGAACTCCACCATAAACCTTCTTCCAGCCTGAAAAATACCCATTAACCATTACTCTGTTTCCTATCCCTCAGCCAATTTTGTATCCAAGTTGCTACTGCCCCTTTTATTCCAGGGCCTATAAAAACTTTCCTCAAGTCTTCCCCAAGGCAACAATAACCCATAGATTTAAACAGGCACCAAGCAAAGCATATTTTATCTTACGAATTCAAAATGAGGTTCCTTTCAATTTGGTCCTTTGCAGACAGTGGGGCTTATAGGCTGCTTAGATATTACATGACTCTGAGCCACACACAAAACTCTTCTGTATATACCCAACCTTCCCTTTGAATGCAAATTCGCATTGTATCACCAGGCCCTTTGAACTCCACCTCTTCTAACAGTAAAGCCCCTTTCATTTGCTTGGTGTCTCCTAGCTAGGTGCAAGATTTCACTCCCCGTCTTTGGATGGTTCATTCAACAAAATGCAAATGTACTCCTTAACTTAACTTCCTTACTGTTTAACATCTCAAAACAATACATCAAAGCACCCAGATTAGCTGGCTTTAATCCAATTAAGACACACATTCACACCCACAGACACAGATCCCACTACTAGTCCAATTTAAAATCATTTTGAATAACATTATATACATTAATACCTTCATCACACTTACCAAGGTCGCTGCTCTTCTTTCTGAGGAAAAGCATTAAAGGAAAAGAGTACCTCCTCCTTGAACTCCCTCAGTCACCAAACTCCAACTAAAGCACTCTATTGCAGTCAAACAGTGCAGACAAAATCAACATTATATGATAGCCTACCTTTATACTCTCTGAACCTAACCTCTCTGAAAACCTGATTAAGCCAGTTATATAATTAACTAGATGCTGCTGCAAGCTGAGCCTGTATGAGCCCTGTTTTAAGGCTGGACCAAAGCTCACCTCCTTCCAACCCTAACAGCAACTTTTATTTAATTGCTAAATTAAGGAAAGACTAGATTTTAGATAGAATTTAACCCGTAATTTAACCCTTAAACTTGCTCAGTCACCAAACTCTAACTGAAGCACCCTACTGCAGCCAAACACTTCAATGGTGGCCTTCCACCCCTAGTTTCCAAGGAAGTGCCTAGATGGCACTTAAAATGGCGGGTCTTACCTAAAAGAGATGATGCCGGTCTATTGCTGATTCTCCATCTAGCAGATAAGACCCCGGGTCGCCTCCATTAAATAGCGCCCACAGTGCCCCTGTAAATTAAGTGAATATTGAGGGGGAAATTTCAGCTCTGCATCAAATAGAATACTAATGTTACAAAGAGTGGTCAGCTGGAAACTGGTGTGGGAAGGGAAGGGAATGGCCAGAGAACACAGAGTTAATGGTGTGAGCCAAAGTCAGTAACTTGGTCATTCCAATATTTACTTTTTAAAAAATGTTGGCTTCATCTAGGAAAGATCAGTCTGACAACATATAAAGGGACTGAGAGAGGTGGTGATGAGTTGAAGCAGGGTATCATAATGTGCATGTGGAATCTGACATTATATCTTCAGGTCGATGGTGGGGTTGACATTGCCAATAGCTTAGCTTGGTGGGCCACAGGATGGGAGGGATGCAGCAGAAGCAGCTGAAAGATGGCCTCAACTCATTCTTACCAACAAAGGAAGTCCTTGAGGACAGATTTGATGGTGTGATTGTAACTACAAAAGTGCTGTAACAAATGGATGGCCAAAGGCTAGATGGTATTTTGAAAGCGCATGATGCTCCATGTGGATGCAGAAGGAAGTGAGGTCAGAAGGTAAAGCAGGGGGTGTGATATTTCAGGTATACAGTGAGATAATCAGAAATGACCTTGTCTGCAAGACTCTGTGAAATGGCAATATTGAGGGGGAGCGGGAGGCTGTGGGCTTATCTAAGAGAGTCTGAAATTGTGGAAGGCGGGTTTGTAATGCTGAGGAGTAGTGAAGGATGGGTAGGATTTAAGCAGCTAAATTACCCAGCAGGGATGAAAGTAAAGTGGGCATGACTGGGTAATAGAAAGATGATGGGATGGGAGGCAAGGCTCAAAGATCAATAAGGATAATAGAGAAAAAAAGTGACAGATTGATGAAATGGGCTCAGGTACAGAGCCACAGCAAAAATTATCATGAAAATAGGCATAGGGAAACTGAGGTTGGATAAGCATGGCCCAGATTAGGATAAGTATTTCCTGATAGTAAATAGGAAATGGACCACAGAGATAATCGAAAAATAAAGTCAGCAGTCCTGTGGTGGGATGAGGTTTGCTTGTACAGAGGGGCAAATCAGGCTTAGAGCATAAATGAACTGATGTCCAAGTTTCAAAATAGGTGTGGAAGGCAAGTGAGCCCAGGAGCTATTTGACAGGTAGAATATAAGGGAGAATGCTTCCAAATGTAATTTTGTGGAAAATAAAGAGACCTGGAGATGTGGAGAATCAAGCAGTGGTCAACATATTGAAAAGAACACAAGATATAGGAGTAGGTATTGACCATGTGGCTTTTCAAACTAGCTATGCAATTCAATGAAGCAGATTATCTACCTCAATTCACCTTCCCACACCATCCCCACATCCCTTAGTACCCAAAAAATCAAACTAATATCTTGAATATTCTGAAGAATTGAACATCCACAACTCTCTGGGGTAGAGAATTCCAAAGATTTACGAGCCTTTAAATTAAGAATATCTCTCAAATCAGTCCTAAATGGCTGACCCCTTAGTTTGATATTGTGGCCCTTAGTTCTACACTCACTAGCCAGAAAAAAACATCATCCCATTATATATCGAGCTCCTTTACCTTTCAATAAAACAACCTTTCATTCTCCAAATGAGGAGTACAGGCCTAGTCCACTAAATCTCTCCTCATAGGACAATCATCTCATTTCAAGCATCAGTCTAGTGAATCTTGGTTTTTCTCTCTCTCTCTAAGAGGAGTAGTATATCCTTCCTTAGATAAAACACACCAAACTGCACACAATACCCCAAGTGTGATCTCACCAATGTTAATCTGATCCCAAGCCAATTGATGTAGTGCGAAACTTGACAATGATACTTTTCTTGCTAATAAGTTTATTCACAGAATGAAGCATTAGATATTACATAGCACCGCCGTACCCTTTCTCAAAGCTGCGCGTGCCCCCAGTTTCATTTTATTCTTCGGCTTATCCGACGCCTCAACAAGAAACTTTTTCTCTTTCTCTCAAGTGCTAAGGAACGCAAGCTCCAACAACTCATCGACACCAACACCCATCTAGGACCCTCCACCCCTGCCCGTCCCTACGTCCCCACCCCATCTTCCAATCCCAGCCCCAGCCGTGTATTCACTATACCCCCTGACCTTCCCCTCTCCGATGCTGAACGTTCAGTGCTCAGCAAAGGACTTAGTTTCATACCCTTACGCCCTCACCACAATGAATTTCGGGCTCGGCATGATGCTGAACTCTTCTTCCGCCGTCTTCGTCTCCGGACTCACTTCTTTGGGCAGGAGTCCTCTCCCAGTTCAACGGATCCTTTTACCCATTTCCAATATTCTCCCTCCACCTGGATCCCTTCCTCTGGATTCTTACGTTCTCTTGATCTTTTCATTGAGAACTGTCGGCGCGACATTAGTCGTCTCAATTTCTCTGCTCCTCTCACCCATTCTAACCTGTCTCTCTCTGAACTTACTGCACTCCATTCTCTCAGGTCCAATCCTGACATTGTCATCAAACCCGCTGACAAGGGTGGTGCTGTTGTTGTCTGGCGCACTGACCTCTACCTCGCGGAGGCTGAGCGTCAACTCGCAGACACTTCCTCCTACCTCTCCCTGGACCATGAACCCACCACTGATCATCAAGCCATTGTTTCCAGGACTGTCACTGACCTCATCTCCTCTGGGGATCTTCCTCCCACAGCTTCCAACCTGATAGTCGCCCAACCTCGGACGGCCCGCTTCTATCTCCTACCCAAAATCCACAAACAGAACTGCCCCGGTAGACCGATCGTCTCAGCTTGCTCCTGCCCCACAGAACTCATTTCTCGTTATCTTGACTCCCTTCTCTCTCCCCTTGTCCAGTCCCTTCCCACCTACATCCGTGATTCCTCTGACACCTTACATCACATCAACAATTTCCAGTTCCCTGGCCCCAACCGCTTCCTCTTCACCATGGACGTCCAATCCCTCTACACCTCCATCCCCCACCAGGATGGTCTGAGGGCCCTTAGCTTCTTCCTTGAACAGAGGCCCGAACAATCCCCATCCACCGCTACTCTCCTCCGTCTGGCTGAACTTGTTCTCACGCTGAACAATTTCTCCTTCAACTCCTCTCACTTCCTCCAAATAAAAGGTGTGGCTATGGGTACCCGCATGGGCCCCAGCTATGCCTGTCTCTTTATGGGGTATGTGGAACATTCCTTGTTCCAGTCCTACTCCGTCCCCCTTCCACAACTCTTTCTCCGGTACATCGATGATTACTTCGGTGCTGCTTCATGCTCTCGTCGGGACTTAGAAAAATTTATCAATTTTGCTTCCAATCTCCACCCCTCCATCATTTTCACGTGGTCCATCTCTGACACTTCCCTTCCCTTCCTTGACCTCTCCGTCTCAATCTCTGGTGATAGACTGTCCACCAATATCCATTACAAACCCACCGACTCCCACAGCTATCTCGACTACAGCTCCTCACACCCCGCTTCCTGTAAGGACTCCATCCCATTCTCTCAGTTCCTTCGCCTCTGTCGCATCTGTTCCGATGATGCTACATTCAAAAACAGTTCCTCTGACATGTCTTCCTTCTTCCTTAACCGAGGTTTTCCACCCACGGTCGTTGACAGGGCCCTCAACTGTGTCCGGCCCATCTCCCGTGCATCCGCCCTCACGCCTTCTCCTCCCTCCCAGAAACATGATAGGGTCCCCCTTGTCCTCACTTATCACCTCACCAGCCTCCGCATTCAAAGGATCATCCTCCGCTATTTCCGCCAACTCCAGCATGATGCCACCACCAAACACATCTTCCCTTCACCCGCCCTATCGGCATTCCGTAGGGATCGCTCCCTCCGGGACACCCTGGTCCACTCCTCCATCACCCCCTACTCCTCAAGCCCCTCCTGTGGCACCACCCCATGCCCACGCAAAAGATGCAACACCTGCCCCTTCACTTCCTCTCTCCTCACCGTCCAAGGACCCAAACACTCCTTTCAAGTGAAGCAGCATTTCACTTGCATTTCCCCCAACTTAGTCTACTGCATTCGTTGCTCCCAATGTGGTCTCCTCTACATTGGAGAGACCAAACGTAAACTGGGCGACCGCTTTGCAGAACACCTGCGGTCTGTCCGCAAGAATGACCCAAACCTCCCTGTCGCTTGCCATTTTAACACTCCACCCTGCTCTCTTGCCCACATGTCTGTCCTTGGCTTGCTGCATTGTTCCAGTGAAGCCCAACGCAAACTGGAGGAACAACACCTCATCTTCCGACTAGGCACTTTACAACCTTCCGGACTGAATATTGAATTCAACAACATTAGGTCTTGAGCTCCCTCCTCCATCCCCACCCCCTTTCTGTTTCCCCCCTCCTTTTTTTTCCAATAAATTATATAGATTTTTCTTTTCCCACCTATTTCCATTATTTTAAAATATTTTAAAATCTTTTATGTTCCCTCCACCCCCCATAGAGCTATACCTTGAGTGCCCTACCATCCATTCTTAATTAGCACATTCGTTTAGATAATATCACCAACTTTAACACCTATGTGTTCTTTTGTTCTATTGTTGTTGACATCTTTTGATGATCTGCTTCTATCACTGCTTGTTTGTCCCTACAACCGCACCCCCCCCCCTCCACTTCTCTCTCTCTCTCTCTCCGCCCCCCCCACACACCTTAAACCAACTTATATTTCAACTCTTTCTTGGACTCGAACTCAAGTTCTGTCGAAGGGTCATGAGGACTCGAAACGTCAACTCTTTTCTTCTCCGCCGATGCTGCCAGACCTGCTGAGTTTTTCCAGGTAATTCTGTTTTTGTGAAGCATTACATATGTCTGTTTCCTACCTCCCAACCCAGTGCCCCGGCAGTCTCTCTTTATAATCATTTCATTTACCCATAAAATAAAATAGACTAATTAACAAATTAAATTAAAGTGATAGCCCCTTAAAAGGGTGTAATTTAACAAACGAAAAAATCTTAAAGGAAACTTAGCTAATCAAATTAAAATGTTATGCTGGGGTCTTATGAAGCACTCCAGCCCCTGCAGTGCCCACCAGTCGTGGAAGGCTTCAAGTGAACCAGCAGACACCACAGGTCCCCCTCCAGGGACACCCAGGTGTGAACATAGTCACAGAAAAGGAGCAGGCAGTCAAGCCGAACGACCCACTGCCTGGACCTGTTGATGGCCACCGTGGCCAGGCCCAGGAGCAGGCTAATGAGGAGGTCCTCCTCCCTGCCCATCTCTCTTTATACTCTATTGAATACCAGTAACATAAATTTAACAAATTAACAATTGAAAGAAAAAGCCAATTAACCCACTTGATAGCCCCTAAGGGGCAGTGTAAGTAAAGCAAAAAATTAAAGGAACCTTATCAAATTAAATCACAATGGGCAGGATTTCCTTGTTGGCACGTGGGTGCGGGACCCGCACACCGACACATAAAATGACGCAGGATGACGTCGGGCGCAACTCCCAAAGTCACCCTGCGTCATTTCAATTTTCAGGTCGGCGGGGACGCAGCTGAATGAGCTGTGCACCCGCTGACCTGTCAACGACCAATTGTGGCCATTTAAAAAGTAATTGCAGTAATTAAAGGACCTGCCCGTCCAACCTTAAGGTTGGCGGGCAGGGCGGGAGCCCTGGCAGGCTTCAGAGAAAGCATGAAACCTCATCCACAGGCTGGCGGGGTGGGGGGGCGCGTGGGGCACGGATGAGGTTTCATGTAGGTTTTTAAAACTTTTATAAAAGTGATGGACATGTCCCAACTCATGTGACAGTGTCACAGGAGGGGACATTTAATTTTTCTAATTTTAACATTTTTGAATTTGGCACCGATCTCCCTGAGGCAGTACTTAGCCTCAGGGAGATGAGCGCACTCTTTTGCGTGCATGCGCGAAAGAGCACACTCTTGGCTTAAGGAATCCCCCTGCACAGGGAGCGCATAGCGCTTCCTGGTGGATGTCACGCCGGGCGGGCCTTAATTGGCCCACCCACGTAAAATGGCGGCACACCCTCAATCGGGGTCGGCGATCGGAGGTGCGCCTGCACGTGCTCACTCCTGAACCTCCCCCCCAAGGGGGGGAAAATTCTGCCCAATGTCATTTTGGGGGCTAATGATGCATTCCAGCCCCCGCGGTGCCCACCGGTCATGCAAAGCCTCAAATGTGCCAGTGGACACCACATGTTCCTTCTCCAGAGGGACCAGGCTGCGATAGTAGCCACAGAATAGGGGCAGACAGACCAGATGACCCCCTCAACCACCTACTGCCTGGACCTGTTAATGGCCAGCTTGGCCAGGCCCACAAGGAGGTCCTTCATCCTTTCCCCCACAACCCCCTCCAGTCTCTCTTTATATGCTTTTGAGTGTAGCAAATAAACATAATATAAAATTAACAATTTGACAACATAATTTAAGGTAATAGCCCCTAAGAGGCACTGTAACTAAAGAAAAAAATTCAAAAAAATTTGACCAAATCAAATTGACATCTTAATTTTGGGGGCCAATGAAACACTCCAGCCCCATGTTGCCCACCAGTCGCAAAAGACCTGAAGTATGCCAGTGGACACCATGTGTTCCCTCACCAAGGACACCCAGCTATGAATGTAACAGTGGAAGAGGTGCAGACTGCCTGGACCTGTTAGTGGCCAGCTTTTTTAAAAAATACTTACATTCATGGGATATGAGCATCACTAGTTGGGCCAGACCTAGGAGCAGGCTTATAAGGAGGTCCTCCTCCCTCACACCCCACCTCCACCAGTCTCTCTTAATATTCTTTTGAGTACCTATGAAATAAGAACAGTTAATCAAGTTAACTAATTTAACCAAATTGACAGCCCCTTAAAGGGGAACTGTAACAAAGGATAATGTTTTAAAGCAAACTTAAACTAAAACAAAATGTTATTTCAGGGGTTGAGGAAGCACACCAGCCCCCACACTGCCCACTGGTCATGGAAGGCCTGAAGCATGCCATTAGACAGCACATGCCCCCTCTCCAAGGGCACCAGACCACAGAAGAGAGGCAGACATTCAGGCCAGGGAACCCCCTCAACCATGGGCTCGGCTTGGCTCAGGTCCCGGTCCGGCCCAGCAGCAGGTTCACAAGGAGGTCCTCCTCCCTCAGCCAGTCTCCTTTTATACTCTTTTGAGGTTTAACAATAAACAGGGGAACATATTAACAAATCCAATCAAAATGACAGTCCCTTAAAGGGGCACTGTAACAAAAGACAAATCTTAAAGGAAACTTATTAAATCAGATTAAAATGTGGTTTTCGGAGCCAATGATGCATTCTGGTCACCACGGTGCCCACCAGTTGCGGAAGGCCTCAATCATGCTGGTGGACATTGCATGCTCCCCCTCTAAAGGCAGCCACGACAAATGTAGCCGCGAAAGAGGGACAGACAGTCAGGCCAGACGACCTTCTTAGCAGCCTGCTGCCTGGATATTTTAATGGCCAGCCTGGCCAGGCCCTGGAGCAGGAGCAGGCTTACAAGGCGGTCCTCCTCCCTGCCTACCTTACCCTACCCCCTAACACCTCCACCAGTCTCTCTTTATATTCTTTTGAATATACCAAATAAACAGACAGCAAATTAACAAGTTAACTAATTGATAAATTATACATATTAAGAAACAAGGGGATAGTCCCTTAAGGGAATACTATGACTAAAGATAAAATCTCAAAGGAAACTTACAAATGTATGAAACAAAATATGGTTGCAGGGGTCGGCAATGTACCTCAGCCGTCATTTTTGCTGTTGCCCACTGATCAAGGAAGGCCTGCAGTGTGCTGGTGGACATCAAGTGCTCCCTCTCCAGGGAGTTCTTCTCTGCTGCTGGCCTTTTGACCAATCCTCAATCCATGGTAATATATTACCACCAATCACATGATCCCAAATTTTGCTATAATAAGCTATTTTTTGGCAGCTTATTGAAAGCTTTTTGAAAATCCAGGTACACTACATCCACCAGTACCCCCATCTACCCTGCTAGTTACAACCAGAAAAAACTATTAATAGAGTTGTCAAATAGAATTTCTCTTTTGTAAATCAGTGTTGATGCTGACCAATCATAGTATGATTATCCAAGTGCAATGATTCCAACAGTTTCTCTGCAACTGATTTCTAACTGCCTATAATTCCCTGTTTTCCCTCCACTCTTTTCTTGAATAGTGAGGTTACACTTGCTGCAACATTTCCAACATCTTAAAATTACTGCTTATTTGAGAAAGAAGGAAGGTCACCAATATCGTAGCCAAACTTCACAGGGAAATCGGCCATTCTCTCTTGGTAGATTGAATCAAACCACTCATTCTGGACACAAGACAGCGAGGAAGGCTTTCAAAGCTTGCAGAGAGATCTGGACCAACTGGAAAAATGGGCCAGAAAATGGCAGATGGAATTTAATGCGGAAAAGTGAGGTGTTACATTTTGGGAGGTCAAACTAAGGTAGGACATACACAGTAAATGGTTGGGCACTGAGGAGTGTGGAGGAACAAAGGGATCTGGGAGTTCAGATACATAGTTCCCTGAAGGTGGCGTCACAGGCAGACAAGATTGTAAAGAAAGCTTTTGGCATACTGGCCTTCATAAATCAAAGTATTGAGTACAGGAGTTGGGATGTTATGGTGAGATTGTATAAGACATTGGTGAGGCCAACTTTGGAGTATTGTGTGCAGTTCTGGTCGCCTAACTACAGGAAGGATATCAGTAAGATTGAGAGAGTGCAGAGAAGATTTACTAGGATGTTGGCGGGTCTTAAGGAGTTGAGTTACAGGGAAAGATTAAACAGGTTAGGACTTTATTCCTTGGAGCATAGAAGAATGAGGGGAGATATGATAGAAGTTTACAAAATTATGAGGGGTATAGACAGAGTAAATGCGAGTAGGCTCTTTCCACTTAGATTAGGAGAAATAAACACAAGAGGCCATGGCTTTAGGGTGAAAGGGGAAAGGTTTAGGGGGAACTTCTTCACTCAGAGAGTGGTGCAAGTGTAGAACGAGCTACCATCTGACGTGGTAAATGCGGGCTCACTCTTAACTTTTAAGAATAAATTAGGTAGATAATGGATGGGAGAGGTCTGGAGGGTTATGGACTAGGTGCAGGTCAATGGGACTAGCGGAATAATATTTCGGCACAGACTAGAAGGGCTGAACGGCCTGTTTTCTGTGCTGTAGTGTTCCATGGTTCTAAGAAAGTGATTCTTCCAGTCTCTAACAACACCTGAAAATAAATAATCCCAGATTTAAACATTAAATAAAAAGTGCAATATACATATCACATCAATTTAGAGTTAGAAGCATTAACAATTCTTAATATCACTCACTCACTTTTCCAGAACCGCTTTATCCAATTCAGGGTTGTAGGAATTTGGAGCCTATCCTAACAGGCAATTGGTGCTAGGCAGGGTATGCCTAGGACAGGATGCCAGTCCAACACAGGGCACACTCATACACACACTAAGGGGCAATTTACCATAGCCAATCCGCCTAACCAGCATGTCTTTGAACAGCGGGAGGAAACTAGAGCACCCAGAGGAAACCCACGCAGACATAGGGAGAACGTGCAAACACCAAATGGACAGACACTTGAGATCAGAATCAAACCTGGGTCCCTGGAGCTATGAGGCAGCAGCGCTAACCACTGTGCCACCATGCTCCCCCAATTCTTAATATCATACGTGTAAAGTAATACATATCAGTACAAAAACAGAATTACCTGGAAAAACTCAGCAGGTCTGGCAGCATCGGCAGAGGAGAAAAAAGTTGACGTTTCAAGTCCTCATGACCTTTCAATAGAACTGAGTAAAATTAGGAGAGGGGTGAAATATAAGCTGGTTTAAGGTTTTGGCGGGGGGGGGTGCGGTGGAGAAGTGGGGGGGGTGGGTTGGGGTGTGGTTATAGGGACAAGCAAGCAGTGATAGGAGCAGATCATCAAAAGATGTCACAGACAAAAGAACAAAGAAATGTTGAAGGTGGTGATATTATCTAAATGAATGTGCTAATTAAGAATGGATGGCAGGGCACTCAAGGTACAGCTCTAGTGGGGGTGTGGTGGATTAATAATGGAAATAGGTGGGAAAAGAAAAATCTATATAAATTATTGGAAAAAACAAAAGGGAGGGGGAAGAAACAGAAAGGGGGTGGGGATGGAGGAGGCAGTTCAAGATCTAAAGTTGTTGAATTCAATATTCAGTCCGGAAGGCTGTAAAGTGCCTAGTTGGAGGATGAGGTGCTGTTCCTCCAGTTTGTGTTGAGCTTCACTGGAACAATGCAGCAAGCCAAGGACAGACATGTGGGCAAGAGAGCAGGCTAGAGTGTTAAAATGGCAAGCGACAGGGAAATTTGGGTCATGCTTGCAGACAGACTGCAGGTGTTCTGCAAAGTGGTCGCCCAGTTTGCGTTTGGTCTCTCCAATGTAGAGGAGACCGCATTGGGAGCATGCTGCCAGTTCTTCTCCGCCGATGCTGCCAGACCTGCTGAGTTTTCCAGGTAATTCTGTTTTTGTTTTGGATTTCCAGCATCCACAGTTTTTTGTTCATATCAGTACAATATTGAACCTGGACTAAAAACAAAAATATAGTGATTCTGTGCTCCAACGCTTCAAATGAGATGTGGTGCTCAACATCTTGTGGGCATCTTGGAAATGCATAGGTCATTAAGGTGTGCAGACAAAATCATGGGCAGTGCACCTACAATACCCTGAGATGCCCCTCCTTGTGACCAACTACCCTTTAGGGAGTATTGGATTGTGGAATCATCTCTAGGTAGTGCAAATGAAGATCCACTGTGCAACTCTACCTGCACCACTGGAAGCATTCTACAGTAACACATATTATTTTTCATTTAACCAATCAGCTTTTATGGTCTAATATATCTTGGATAGAGGATTGGCTAACCAATAGAAAGCAGAGAGTCGGGATAAATGGATCTTTTTCTGGATGGCAAGTTGTAACTAGTGGGGTGGCACAGGTTTCGGTCCTTGAACCTCAACTATTTACAATTTACATTAATGACTTGGATTCAGGGGTGGCTAAATTTGCAGATGACACCAAAATAGGTGGGAAAGTAAGTTGCAATGAAGAAATAAGAAATTTACAAATGGATATGGACAGATTAGGTGAATGGGCCAAAATTTGGCAGATGGAGTTTAATGTGGAAAAATGTGAGGTTATCCATTTTGGTCGGAAGAATAAAAAAGCGACTTATTATTTAAATGGAGAGAAACGTCAGAATGCTTCAGTGCAGAGGGATCTGGGTGTCCTCGTGCACGAATCGCTGAAAGCTAGTATGCAGGTACAGCAGGTAATAAGGAAGGCAAATGGAATTTTGGCATTTATTGCTAAAGGAATAGAGTATAAAAATAGGTAAGTGTTGTTGCAACTGTACAAGGCATTAGTGAGACCAAGTACTGTGCACAGTTTTGGTCCCCTTACTTGAGGAAGGATGTAGTTGCATTGGAGGCGGTTCAGGGGAGGTTCACTAGATTGATTCCAGAGATGCGGGGCTTGTCATATGAGGAGAGATTGAGCAGTTTAGGCCTATACTCGCTGGGGTTTAGAAGGATGAGAGGAGATCTAATTGAGGTATATAAGATGCTAAAGGGGATAGACAAAATAGACGTGGAGTGGATGTTTCCCCTTGTGGGGCATTCTGGAATGAGAGGTCATAGTTTTAGGCCAAGGGGTGGTAGATTTAAATCAGAGATGGGGAGGATTACTTTTCTCAAATGGTCGTGAATCTGTAGAATTCACTACCTCAGAGTGCAGTGGATGTCGGGATGCTGAATAAATTTGAGGAGATAGACAGATTTTTAATTAGTAACGGGTTGAAAGGTTATGGGGAGACGGCGGGAAATTGGAGTTGAGGCCAAAATTAGATCAGCCATGATCGTATTGAATGGCGGGGCAGGCTCAAGGGGCTGAATTGCCTACTCCTGCTCCTAGTTCTTATGTCTATAAGCAATGGGCTTTGATGTTGTAAGTATGTTCACTATCTCTATTTTGGGCAAAACTATCTCAATGCAAACTAATTTCAGATACTTTAAATTCTAAATACATTCAGAAAGTCTAAGAAACCTATCAGTGAAGATCATTAAGTCATGGTATACTGTCACATCCAGATAATTTCTACATGTTTCCTATTGATATTAAATTTGTTACAGTGAAAATAAGGTCTAGAACAGAGACCAATCTTTAAAAAAGCTTCAAACTGATTTGTACTGACCTAGTTTTTTCCTGTGTTCAGTAGCACTGCTCACTTTTTCTATAAAAAGAGCCACTGTCATTACTGAACAGCTCTGACGCAGCTTGGTAATTTGTTGCAGGGTTTTCTTTCACATACTTGAAGGTACAATGATCCAAAATTGACTCCAAGGTTTCTCCATCGAATTTTTTACTGAGAAATGTTGCAACTTTTTCCATCACCCTGCTGAGATCCTTTAACAAGTTAAAATTAACATTAGGTTGCTCAGTTATCAATTTGAAGTATAATTCCTTTTCAACACATTCACTGTCTAGCATTCTCCTAATATTAAAGTACATACTCATCCACTAGAAGTGTAGCAACACAACCTGAATAAACATTATCTGCATCTGCCTGACAAAAGTCAAAGCTTTTTTCAATATAGTTGTTAACTTTTTAAAGCAGTAATTGAGAGCCATTGGCTGGGATTTTACCATGCCCGCTGGTGTCGGGCGTGTTCGGTGGCATGAGCGGCATGAGGCTAAAAATCGGTTTAATTGTGAAACCAGTTTGCGATCGTCTGCTCTGCCCACCAATAGCAGTCCATGTTTCCAGCCAATAGACGTTGGGAACCTCATTGTAATACATCAGCATATAATTATAAGGCCAAGTCGCTAGAATTGTCCCCCACCACCAGTGGATCATTGCCCATGTCAGCTTTATTGCAGACCAACGTGTTTCACAATAACATATAAAAGAGGTACACTTGGTGGACTGCACTTTGAGGGGAACTCAGAGGTGAGCACACAGTAAAATGCGGAGTGCACACTCAGGTCGCCTGTTGGACTTCAAGGTTGAGGCACGTTGTTTGGGGGGCATGCAAGGGCTGCCGTATAGTTGAGGTGACTGTGGACTGTGGGGGGTGGGGAGGTGGGGTGGGGGGGGGGTGGGGGGTGGTTGGTGGTGGTGGTGGTGCAAGGGCTGCCCTGTGGTTCAGGCGATTTGAAGGGGAGGGCAAGGGTTGCCCTGTGGGCGGGCGGTGAGGGGTGGTGGGCAAGGGAAGCAGTCACGCATTAGGGAAACCTTGTATAAAGTGACCATTTGTCTGCAGCTGAGACAGTTCAAGTGCAGCCACATTGATAGGATTGGATAAAAACAAAAAACTGGAGATGCTGGAAATCAAAAACAAAAACAGAACTACCTGGAAAAACTCAGCAGGTCTGGCAGTATCAGTGGAGAAGAACAAAGTTGACGTTTCGCATCCTCATGACCCTTCAACAGAACTGAGTAAAAATAGGAGAGGGGTGAAATATAACCCCTTTCCTATTTTTACTCAGTTCTGTTAAAGGGTCATGAGGACTCGAAATGTCAACTTTGTTCTTCTCCGCCGATGCTGCCAGACCTGTTGAGTTTTTCCAGGTAATTTTGATATGATTGGAGTTGGGCCTCTAGCTTCTCTGCCCACTCAAGCAATGGAGTGGCATCAAAGTACTATCAAGCACTCCAGACCTTTTCACCCCCCTGGCACAGACTGTAAAGTCATGAGCAGTTTAGTGGACTGCAGAACAATTGGATGACTGGGCACGTTGTACAATCTCCTTGCAAAAGCTGGCCATGGAGCAGTCACTGGTGGAAGCACTCACAGACCCTTGCAATGTCATCATCCCGGTTTGGTCCAGTCTCCCCCATGGTTCAAGCTAACAATGCAGCCTTGCAGTGCGGGCTAGGAGAATAACCATGCCTGAGCTGAGAGCACAGCATGCAGTCTGATGGGCAAAGCTGCTGCCAATCGTTCAGATGGAGTGGGGCAGAGGTTTCTGGGGTTTCAGGCAGCCATGCACCGCACTAATCTCTGGCCATCAAGTGGTGGCCAGCACTCTCTGGGATGCATTAAGGGGCCTTCAGACTTAACCAAGATAGGTTCTTAGTGCACCTGTACTAACCATAAGAATGCTGAAAATGTGGATCCGTGCCTGGACCGGTCTGGTGGTACACTGCAATATAGTCCACAGAGGGTGTCATGTATCATCGTGCCAGCTGTACCCTTTACAACCTGGCACTCTAACAGGGAGAGGAGATGTCTGAGCAGAAAATGGAGGAGCTGCAGGTCTCCTCCGATGAGGAGGACGCTGATGGGCATAAGGGTGAGGAGGTCTTGAAGACGACGATGACGGGGATGAAGTCCTTGCACTGGCCAGATGAGCAAGCCGATCTTCCTCCTCGCAAATGGAGGTGCTGCCGGTGGCCACCACCATCTTGGCTCCCAGCGAGGTGGGGGGAAAGGCCCCACGCCATAAGAAGGCACGGAGGAAGACCTGCCACCTGGAGGCAGCCCCCCCAGAGACCCCAAACCTGCCCTGATCCTCAGACCCCTGAATACACCGACTCAAGGGTAAATACATCATCTGGCCCCAGCAACGTGTCTGCACATGCTCCTGGGCCTGTATGCGCCTCAGTGCCACATGCTGGGCCTGGCGTCGTCCCTGTGTGGGTTCCCAGGTTCAGTGGCAATGGTTATTCTCAAAAAGATTGACCTGCCCAAACCCCAGAGGGCGGTGCGTTCAGTGGGGCTGGAGGAGACAGTGAGGGCCTTGCAGATGGAGGTCTCCTCAGCCCCCTTCCTACCCCAGAAGAGACGCCACCATTTGGTGAGGACCTTGCGACTTGTGAGGTCAGATGTATCCCCTACTCCAGTGAAGAGGTGGTGGTGTCTCCGCCCCACAAATCCTCGCTCTGTTCTCTTTGGGGAGTCCAAATCCCCAAACCCTTGCTGCGGTCCCTTGAGCAGGGCCTCTCAGGGGTCAGTGATGGTACTACCCTTGTGGTGGTGCTCCACCCTGACCCACCTTGTACCCCCAAGATGCCATCTGGCCCACCAGGGGACTTCAGCAGTCCATTCATGGCCCCAACCACTGGGTCATTAGGTGATGGTGGCGCGGTGGGCCTCCCTGCTCTGTCTCAGCCTTTGGTGCCAGGTGCTTGGAACTTTTTCTGGATTAGTCTGGCGACCTGGTGCCTGAAGTAGAGTGGGTCTCTGAGCCACTGCCACCCTCTGACCCAGAGTCCAGAGAGGAGACCAGAGAGGACCCCTCTGGCCTTGATCCTGGGGGTGGGGTCGAGGTGGAAGTGGAACCAACTAGCAGCTCCAGACTAGCCCCCGTACTCAATACGGGGAGGGGCTGGAAGATGGAGGAGGATGGGGTTTTTGTGATGGGCACCAGGGACGACTTACAGTCATTGTCGGGTGAGGTGGTGGATCCCCTGGCGCCCCCCCCACTGATTCTCCCCTCATCCCTTTATGAGAGCTCTAGGAATTTTTAGCAAGTAATCATGGATGTCAAGATAGGGTCCAGTTGGCTCTGGACCGGTGGCATTCTTTTCCTCTTGTGTTCTGGTCCACCCATCAGATGCTAAAAGCCCCTGGGCTGGACCAGAACGCTAAGAGGAGGGTCCACACGTTTCTCGCTGGGCTCCTGAAGGAGAGGAAGGATTAAAATAGTCCTCTCCTTCTTACACTAGGCATGGTGATAGTAGCACTTGCTTCTGACAATGAAGACTACCATAGCTAGCCTCAACATCAACAACAGCAAGGACACACAGCACAGCTTCCAGAACTTCTCGGTCCTCGGGATGGGAAGTATGCAGTGTGGTTCCTGCAGGAAACTCATACCGTTCCGGGAGACAAAGCTATGTGGATCCTGGAGTGGCGAGGGGGGATCTAAGTGAGTCACCTAGCCTCCAATTCTGGCAGGGTACTATCTCGTTGGCCCCACGTTTTTAGCCAGAGATCTTGGGGGTCAAGGAGCCAGTGCCAGGCCAGTTGCTGCACCTTACTGTGTGCCTAGGGGGCATGGCGCTTCACTTATTGAATGCATACACCCCCCGGGTGCGCTGCGGCAAGTGAGCTTCTTTGAGGAAGCGTCTGCTCATCTCGGCTCCATTGATGCAGATGAATGCATCGTCCTCGGTGGGGGTGGGGATTTCAATTTTACCCTTGAGGCCAGGGACCGTCTTGGTACAACTCACTAGATGTAAGTTGAGGGACCTTGAGGTTGGGTCCTTCGACTTGGTGGACGTCTGGCAACATCTCCATCCTGACTCCAGCATTTACACTTTTGTGTCGCCTGGAGTCGGAGCATCCAGACTCGACCGCCTTTACGTTTCCAAGGCATTCATGTCCTGCGTTTTGTCGGCTTTTGTGCGGCAGGTGCCGTGCTCGGACCACCGTCTGGCATGGGCGGAACTCGTTCTATTTTGCACTCGGATCGGGTCAGCCTACTAGCACTTTAACAAGCTGCTGCTGGAGGATGAGTGGTTCTTGGACTTGTTCCGTCGTTTCTGGGCTGGCTGGAGAAGGAAGCGGGGAGGCTTCTGCACCTTGAGGCTATGATGGGATATGAGCAAGGCTCATGTCCGCATCTTCTGTCAGGAGTAGGCGAGGGGGTTGTCAAAGAGGTGGAAATCCAAGGTCGAGGAGTTGGAGAAGGAGGTCTCGACCTGGAGGCACGTCTCCATCAGCCTGATGTGGACCTGGCCCTGCGGTTGGTGTTCAAAGAGAAGGGCACGCTGCAGAGCCTGCAACTCGTCAGGTCCCACGGTACATATGTGAGGTCACAGATCCAGTTCCTCCAGGACCTGGGCTGTGGCTCCCACTTCTTCTGCTCACTGGAAAAAAGGCACGGGGTCTGTCAGCAGTTCTTTACGCTGCTATCCGATGACGGATCCCTTGTCTCAGATCCAGAGGGCATCAGGGCCATTGTCAAAACCTACTACGCTGTCCTGTTCTCTCTGTATCCGTCCAGCAAGGGTGTTCGCAGAGTTTTGTGGGAGGACCTGCCACAGGTTGGCTGGAAAGCTTGACGCCCCCTAGAAGTCTGGGTGAGCCAACCGGTGCCCTCGACAGCCTCTCCAGTGGCAAGTCCACGGGGCTGGATGGGCTGACCGTGAAGTTCTTCAGGGCATTCTGGGATATCCTGGGAAACGACTACACGGGAGTCCTGGGAGGGAATATCATGACTAGGGAGATGACCCTCTTGTGAGACAGGGCTGTGATTGCCCTGCTGCCAAAGAAGGGGGATCACAGAACTGGCGCCCATTCTCCCTCCTCAGCACGGATTACAAGATCTTTGCCAAGGCAATGTCTTCTCGCCTTGGCACCGTGCTGGACCACATTATCCACCCTGACCAGTCCTACACGGTCCTTGGCTGTACCATCTTCAACAATATCCATCTGGCCTGGGACATCATCCATTCTTCCCAGAGGACTGGTCTTCCTGTCTCTTGACCAGGGACTCTGCAAGCATTCGGGTTCGGGATGCATTTTATCACCCGGATCCGACTTCTATACGCTGCTGCAGAGTGTCTAGTTAAGGTTAACGGGTCCCTGACACTGCCGCTTCACTTTGGGAGAGGAATGCACCAGGGCCGCCCCTGTCTGGCCAATTGTATCCTATCTGTGTGGAACCTTTCCTGCGCCTCTTGTGGAGGAGGTTGTGGGGATTGCTTCTGCACATTGGGCATTGGGGTGGTCCTCTCGGCTTATGCCGATGACGTGGTCCTCATGTTCACCGACCCGGCGTCCACATGTTTACCGACCCAGCTGTCCTGCGGAGGATGTGCGAGTGCCAGGAGGTCTACTCTGCTGCGTCCACTGCAAGGATCAACTGGGGCAAGTGTTCTGGACTCCTGGTCAGTCAGTGGCAGATGGATCCCCTACCTGAGGATCTCAGGCCTTTCACTTGGAGCAGGACTATCTTCCTCTACCTGGGGGACCACCTCTGCCCTGCTGAGGCATCCTGCCGAAGAACTGGCAGGAATTGGAGGCCAAAGTCACCACTCACCTGCTCTGAGTGCTGTCTTACCAGGGTCAAGTGATGGTTATAAACCATGCCATGTTGTGGTACCAGCTGGTCACTTCGACCCCTCCTCCTGACTTTGTCACAAAATTCCAGAGAATGCTCATCGACTTCTTCTGGGACAAGCGGGTGCACTGGGTCGCTGCTGAGGTTCTGAGTCTCCCGCTTAGGGAGGGTTGTCAGGCGCTGGTCTGCCTACTCCAGAAAGTGGCGACTTTCTGCCTTCAGGCCCTGCAGCGATACATTTAGGTCGAGCCCCCTCCAAGATGGTGTGCCCTGGTGACTTATTTCTTCTGCCATGTGCATGGCTTGAATTATGACATGCAACTCCTGTTTGTAGACCGGAGGGACCTTTGTGGCTCCTTGCAGGCATTGCCCATCTTTTACCAGGATCTGATCAAAGTCTGGAACATGGTTGCCTCGCGGCGCAGCTCTCCCCTGTCAGGAGTAGCGGCTATCATCAGAGTGCCGCTGCTCAGGAATCCACCGCTCTGCCCTTTTCAGTGGCTGGCCGACGGGAGGGCTGTGGCTGCTGGGTTGGGGATGTGCTGGGTGGCAGAGGAGTGGGCTGGATCATTCCACAAGAGTTGGCACATCACGCATTGGTAGACATCCGGCTCGCGGCCAATGCCATTAAGACCTTAGGACAGTCGTGCTTGGCCCTAATGGCATACTTAGACTCAAGGTGGTGCAGGTGCATGGTGGTCTTCCATCCGAGTGTACCCCTGTTCAGATGGAATTCCACATTGGCCCCAAAACCTGGACCCTCCCTTGGGAGTGGGTGCCCCGCAACCTGAGTTGCCTCGTGGAAATGCAGCCCATTCCCTTTAGCATGGTGCAGAGGGGTTTCCTGCATAGTCTGCTGTTGCACACCCTTCACTTCCTTGCCCTCGCCCTCCACCCGGACATGCCCTGGCAAGCCTTGTTGGTCCCGAGTGAGGGGCCCTCTACGGGGGTGTCCTCCCATTTTCCATTGGGGATCTGGGGTGTAGGGTGTTGCACACAGCAGTCCCATAGGTTGTGTCAGTTGACGAACTCCCAAGATGCCTGCGTCTTTTGCTGCCTTGTGGAGTCAGTGGACCATGTCATATAGGGTGTAGTAGGCTGCACTCCCTTTTCTAATTTTCTTATTTAAAAAACCTTTTACTGCTGTTTTGTTTGCACTTCAATCCCATGCTCCCCTTGTTTTGTTTGCACTTCAGTCCCACGTTCCCCTCCACAGAGAGAAGCCGGAAGGGAGAAGGACCTCCTCATGAACCTGCTCCTGGGCCTGGCCAAGACGGCTATTAACAAATCAAGGCAGTGGGCGATTGAGGGTGTCATCCGACCCAACCGTCTGCCCCTCTTCCGCTGCTATGTTCATGGCTGGGTGTCCCTGAGGAGGGAGCACGCGGTGTCAGACGGCACTGTCGAGGCCTTCCATGCTCGGTGGGCACCGCGAGGACTGGAGTGTTTTATTGACCATGTTAATCACATTTTGGTTTAATGTTTTCAAGTTTCCTTTAAATTTTGTGCTTGTTTTTGCAGTTTCCCTTTAAGGGGTTGCCTTTTACTTAGTGCTAATTTTGTTAGTTTACTTGGTTGAGTCAAAACAGTTACATCAACTTAACTTTCCTAACCTGGCTGCTACATCTTGGTGGTCCACTGCCATCCACAGTGGAGTTAGAGGCAGCCTGCTAAATGCTATGCCCCGTCTGTGGTGATGATGGCGAGTGTCCTCTGGAGGGCAGAGATCTGGAGGGCCCCAGCCTGCTTTCAGAGTCCTGCTGTGTGGCGGTGGCTGTTTCCCAGATGTGCCTGCAGAAGCAAGGGGAGATAATTAATGCATGGCATGCCACACCGCTGCCTATCCTGCAGCTAGAGCGGGGGTAGAGGACTTTGTGGCAGGCCTCCACAGCATCCAAAAGACATTCCAGTGATGTGTCATTAAACCTGGGGGCTGGAGTCTTTTTGCCTTTCATGGACATCTTCCCTGCAGTAGTCCTGTCCTGAAACAGGACACATCACTCACAGCATAATTGTCTGATGGATGTTGCACTTCTGGATCCTCACTTGCTAGAGCACCGCCGACGTCACCGTCAGCACAGGAACTGTCCAGATCATCTCCAGCCAGCTAGATGGCTCTGTTTTCAAAATCCTTGAGGACTTTGATTTCACACATTCCTCTACAGGTCTGTGACCTCTCCCTCTTGTTGTGTGCCAGCTTGTCCTGTATGAATAAAGATGGAGACAAAGTAAGTAGGATGCCTATGAGACCAGATGATAAGTATGCCTGGCATGTGTGTGTGTGTGTGGTGAGTGGTCTCATGGATGGGATGAGGACAATGAAGGTGTGTGTGATGTCCCTTGAACTGGCAGTGAGTGAGGGCCCTGTGGATGTGTGATGGGCTTGTGAGTGCGTGAGTTGAGGGTGATGAGAAGACTGACTCACAGAACAGAGGAGATCATTCAGCGTCTTGCGGCACTGGGTGGCTGTCATCTTTTGAAGGGCATTGGTGCTGACCATCGCTGCTACTGCCTCCCAAGTCTGGTTGGCCACACCGCTGCCTATCCTGCAGCTAGAGCGGGGGTAGAGGACTTTGTGGCAGGCCTCCACAGCATCCAAAAGACATTCCAGTGATGTGTCATTAAACCTGGGGGCTGGAGTCTTTTTGCCTTTCATGGACATCTTCCCTGCAGTAGTCCTGGGCTGGAAGCACTGAAGTATGTGCTTGTGGCTGGACTTTAAATATGGTGCCCAGTGTGATGAAGCGGCGAGGTGATGGCGTGGCAGGCAAATGAGAGCCCGCCCGCCATGGATGTAGTGTGTTTCCCAGGAATGAATAATTAATGCGGCGGGTCTGGGGCAATATGGCGTGAAAAGCCGCCATAGCGGCTGGTAGGTAAGTGCAAATCTGGGATCATTCCGCCCATTGTGTCAGTTGTGGTTCAGTGGCATTCTCACCTCTGACTCAGCAGTTGAGGATGTAAGCCCCACTCCAGGGAATGGAACATACGAATTAGGAGCAGGAATAGGCCATTCAAAAGGATCATAGCTGACCTGATTGTAACCTCAGCTCCACATTCCTGCTTACCCTGATAACTTTTCACCCCCTTGCTTATGAAGGATCTATCTACCTCTGCCTTATAAATAGTCAAAGACTCTGCATCCACCGCTTTTTGAGGAAGAGAGTTCCAAAGACTCTCAACCATCTGAGAGAAAAAATTTCTCCTCATCTGTCTTAAATGGGTGAGCCCTTATTTTTAAACAGTGACCTCTACTTCAAGATTCTCCCACAAGAGGAAACATCATGTGGTAGAATTTAGCCTTCCCTGTCCAACCCTTCCTCATACGACAACCCGCCCATTCTCTGAACTGCATCCAATGGATTTACATCCTTTCTTAAATAAGGAGACCAATACTCTACACAGTATTCCAGATGTGGTCTTACCAACGCCCTGTAAAACTGAGGCATAACCTCCCTACTTTTGTATTCAATTCCCTTTGCAATAAACAACAACATTCTATTAGCTTTCCTAATTACTTGCTGTACCTGCATACTAAACCTTTGCAATTCATGCATTAGGACACCCAGGTCCCTCTGCATCTCAGAGCTCTGCAATTTCTCACCATTTAGATAATATGCTTCTTCTTTATCCTTCCTACTAAAATGGACAATTTCACATTTGCCCACATTATATTCCATTTGCCAGATCTTTGCCCACTCACTTAATCTATCTATATCCCTTTGTAGTCTTTTTATGTTCTCCTCAAAATCTACTTTCCTCTTATCTTTGTTTCATCAACAAATTTAGCAACAATATCTTTGGTCACTTTATCCAAGTTATTTATATAAATTGTAAGAAGTTAAGGTTCCAGCACTGATCTTTGTGGCACGCCACTCATTACATCTTGCCAAGCAGAAAATGACGCATTTATGTCTAAGGAATTGAAGGAAATTAGTATTAGTAAAAACATATATGGTGCTGGAGAAATTAGTGGGACTGAAAGCCGATAAATCCCCAGGGCCTGGTAATGTATATCCCAGGGTACTAAAGGAGGTGGCCATGGAAATAGTGGATGCGTTGGTTGTCATTTTCCAAAATTCTATAGACTTTGGAACAGTCCTAGCAGATTGGAACATGGCAAATGAAACCACACTATTTTAAAAAAGGAGGGAGAAACCAGGGAATTACAGACCAGTTAGCCTAACATCAGGGAAAATGCCAGAGTCTTTTATAAAGGATGTGATAACAGGATATTAGAAAATATCAAAAGGATTAGACAAAGTCAGTATGGATTTATGACAGGGAAATCATGTTTGACAAAGCTACTATAGTTTTTAAAGGATGTAACTAGTAGAATAGACAAAACAGAACCAGTGGATGTGGTGTATTTGGATTTTCAGAAAACTTTTAATAAAGTCCCACATAGATTAGTGTGCAAAATTAAAGCACATGGAACTGGGGTTATTATACTAGCATTGATTGAGAATTAGTTAGCAGACAGGAAACCAAGAATAGGAATAAATGGAAGGGCAAGTGGTGACTGGTGGTGTACCGCAGGGATCAGTGCTTGGTCCCCAGCTATTCACAATATATATCGATGATTTGGATTAGGGAACCAAATTGAATATTGAGTTCAACAATTTTAGATCATGAACTCTCTCCTCCATACCCACCCCCTTTCCGATCCCCCTTTTTTCCAATAATTTTTATAGATTTTTCTTTTCCCACCTCTTTCCATTATTTTTAAATGTATTTCCATCCATTATTTTATCTCTACCTTTTAGCCTATTTCAATCCCTTCCCTCCACCCCACCCGCACTAGGGGTATCTCTACCTTGCTCATCCTGCTTTCTACCCTTAATGTCACCTATTAACACATTCTTTAGATAATATCACCACCGTCAACACTTCTTTGTCCTTTTGTCTATAACATTTTTTGGCTACCTCCACCCATAACTGGCCCTCTATCCAGCTCTACTTGTCCCACCCCCTCTTCTATTTTTCCTTAGTTCTGTTGAAGAGTCATACGGACTCGAAACGTTAACTGTGTTCCTCTCCGCAGATGTTGTCAGACCTGCTGAGTTTTCCCAGGTATTTTTATTTTTGTTTTTGTTTTGGATTTCCAGCATCCACAGTTTTTTGCTTTTATAATATTTCCAAGTTTGTTGACGACACATAACTAGGTGGGAAATGTGAGCGGCGAGGTGGATGTAAAGGCAATTCAAGGCAGTTTAGACAAGTTGAGTGGGTGGGCAAATTGACCTATCCCTTAACCTAATTTTCTATCTCACTTTGGCTGGCTCTGCTTTCATGTCCTCATAATTGCCCTTAGTTGAGTTTCAATACTAGTCTTAGACGCACTCTTCTCTCCGTCAAACTGAATGTTAAATTCAATCATATTATGGTTGCTGCGACCTAGGGGCACCTTCACTCCAAGGTCATTAATTAATCCGATTGAGTACACAATATTGGCTGAAACTTCAGTGCAGTGTTGTGAAAAATCTCCTTACTGGCATTGTAATTATTTTAAGTTGAAGGCCTCTCAAGCACTGATTGCCCAGCCAGAGGAAATAGCCTTTTTCTAGTCGCTCTATGAAACTTTGCAGAATTTCATTAACTTCTATCCAATCACTTCTTATCTTTCTCTGCTCCAATGGAAATCTTCCCATGATCTTAAGCCTCCCCTCATAATTCCACTTCCTCATTCCTGGCACCATTCTCTCAATGATTTTAATTACCTTTCCATAATGGAATACCCAAAACTGTTCAAAGCACTCTGACTACGATCCAAACAATGTTTTGTGTAAATTCATCATAATTTCTCCAAGCTCCTGCCTATAGAATCCAAAATTCTACTTGCCTTTTTTTTTAAACCAAAATTACAGATTTAATTTCCCAACAGATTGTCTCATCATCAGCTGTAGAGGTAAAATATGCTCTGATGACATGTATTTGATTACACATCAAAGACTTAGAATCTCTCACTGCTTCCAGATATGAGGAAGGGGCTAATTTTTTAAAATTCATTTTTACTGGATGTGGGCTTCGCTGGCTAGGCCAACATTTATTATTGGAACATAATCAAGATGCCGCATATTAGCTTGAGCTTGTCTCCCAGTACAGTGGTGTTGCCCAATTGTTTAAGCTGTCTGTGTGTCTTACATTCCACTGTAAACCCAATGACAGCATAGCCTGGTAGTTTAACAATAGGAACCCCTTGTGATCTGAACTTAATTTCATAACTTTCCCATGGGCTTCATGTGCTCTTCTCCAATGTTTTCAAAGTTAGATTGTGAAAAGATGCAAACTATTAAGCTGCTTATTCTAAAGCAAGTGAACATATAGGGTTAAAGGCAAAGAAAATTCCACTTATTGGGCAGAATTTTCCCAGAATTGCACTAAGTGCAGGAGCGGGCGGATAAAATGGAGTCCTATCGGCGACGAAAATTGCGGGTTTCCACGTCATATTGTCCTGAGCCCACCTCATTATTTATTCACTCTCACGAAATATGCCATTTCCACGGTAGGCTGTCTCTCATTCGCCCGTCTGCTAACACCCCACTGTTGCATCACACCAGCCGCTATCTTTAAAAGGCAGCCGACAGCAAAATGGTCATTGACACCAGCTCACCACTACTGCCCGGGAGACGTGGCCACCAAAGGAAAAATTACTGCAGGCCCATGCTTCAATTACGGATCCCTCGAGCATCTGCTGGATGCCGTGGAGACCTGCTGGGATGTGCTCTACCCCTGCTCTGGCCGCAGGATGGGCAGCAAAGTCACCAACCCGGCTTGGGAGGTGGTGGCCGCGGTGGTCAGTGCAAATGCCCTGCAGAGGAGGGCAGTCACCCAGTGCCGCAAAAGGATGAATGATCTCCTCCATTCTGCCAGGGTGTCACTCTTTCTGTCCAAACAGAGGTACGCTCGGACAGAAGTCTACTGCGCACCTGCACTACCTCAAGGCCCAGAATGATGTTGGGGCCGAGCACGACTGTCCTAAGGTCTTGATGGCATTAGCTGCAAGTCGGACGTCCACGGACGGGCGATGTGCAACTTCAGTGGAAGCATCCAGCCCACTCCTCCACCACCCAGCACAGCCCCGATCCTGGTTACCCTGGCAGCATCAGCTCTCCTCTCCGCCAGCCACTGGAAAGGGCAAAGGTGCTGATTCCTGATCAGTAGCTCTCTGACGATAGCTGCTACTCCTGGCAGCAGAGAGCTGCGTCGTGAGGTGACCATGTTCCAGACTTTGATCAGGTCTTGGTAAATGCGGGCAACTCCTGCAAGGAGCCACAAAGACCCCTCCGGTCCACAAACAGGAGCTGCATGTCATAATTCAGGACGTGCATCTGGCAGAAGAAATACATACCAGGGCACACCATCTCGGAGTGGGTTCAACGTAAAGGTATCGCTGCGGGGCCTGAAGGCGGAAAGTTGCTATCTGGGTGTGTAGGCTCACCAGTGCCTGACTGCCTTCCCTAAGCGGGAGACTCAGAACCTCAGCAGCGACCCAGTGCACCTTTTTGTCCCAAAAGAAGTCAACAAGCATTCTCTGGATTTTTGTGACAAAGTCCGGAGGAGTCAAAGTGACCAGCCGGTACCACAACATGGCGGCACTCGACCCCGGTAAGATGTGGGCATCGCTGGCTTGGCCAACATTTTTTGCATACCCCTAATTTCCCTTGTTCAGAGGGCATTTAAAAATCATCCACATTGCTGTGAGTCTGGAGTCACATGTATGCTAGCAGAATTCTTTCCCTAAAGGACATTAGTGAGCCAGATGGGTTTATATGACAATTGACAACGGTTTCATGGTCATCATTAGATTTAATTCCATCTGCCATGGTGGGATTTGAACCTGGGTCCCCAGAGCATTACCCTGGGGTCCCTGGATTACTAGCCCAGTGACAATACCACTATGCCACAGCCTCCCTAAGGAAGCTGTCTTGCACAGCCTGGCCGCGGGTGTTGATCACTTGCACAAACTGTTCACAATTGGCAATGAACTCCTAAGAATGTTTCTGTTCCTGTGGCTCCTTGTTCTGATGAGCAATGTCACTCAGATGTGAAACCTTTCTACACAAGATAAAAGGCACGTGTCTCTGTCCAGGGCCACTTATCTGTGCTCCGTGCAGATCACAGTGATGGTCCAGCCTCACACTCCCTGGAAATATTACTGATGCCTGCACCTTGGCGGTGCTAGTTGTTGTTACCAGAATGTAGTAGGGAGGTGCCACAGAGGTCTCTCACACTCTCTGTGTGCTCTCAGCACCTTTAAGGTGGGGCTGGCCCCCATCACACCAGCATCTGTGACCAGTGATGCTGTGCACCAACTCCTGAAGGGCTGAGGTGCTGAAGGCAGACCCAGCGTCAGATGCCTGTAATGCTTCATGGCTGTGTTAGTGAGATGGCCCTGAGCACTTTAAATATGGCGCCTGGCGTGAGGAACTGGTGAAGTGATGGCGTGATGGGTGAATGAGAGCCTGCCCATCATCGAAATGGCATGTTTCCCTAGAATGCATGCTTAATGAAATGGGATTGGGATGATATGGCGTGAAAAGCCACCACTGCGGCTGGTAGGTAAAACATTCTTTGTCCCGCCCTCTCACTGCACTTAGTGCAAATCTGGGATGATTTTTCCCAATATTGCTTTTAGTTTCTTGCAGTAAAAGTCTTAAAACTTGAATTTTTTTCATGTGATCCTTCCAGTCAGTCAGTGCAAATTCAAGCATCTATTTAAAAGGTATCGGTCTCTACAAAGATCTTAACTCTTGGAAAAAACAAATTAAACATCAGTACAATTCATACAAAGCCTAAAATCAGAAGACTTGACACTATTTCCCCTGCTTAATAGCATCAGGTTCTTAAACATTATGATTCATTTAAGCATCTTTAGTTATCAGATATAAACAGCACTTACTTTCTGCATATCATATGTTACAAACAAGATGTTGAGTTCATCCTTATGACTATACCAGTCCCTGATGTGGTTAAACTAAGATCCAAAAATTACTGAAAAGACAACTAAGTATGGTGAGTAAATGGTGCTACAGGGTACCTTTACTGTAATGGAACATAATTTCAACATTTGCTCCGTCCCATAACCACTTCAAAGATGAGGGCAATTCCTAGTGTGGTACGAAAAGTGCTCCCATGTGATATAATGGAGATATATTTGTGATACTTGATGGCTTGAAGAAACCTCAGTGATAACCAATACTTAAATTTTTGCAGCTCTTCTGCAAAGGGCTGATGTTAGAATGTATTTCTTAATGCAAATGTGCTGAAAATATGGAACCCTCATCAGTAAAAAGCTGGTGGGGCTGGGCAGGGTGGGCAATTCAAAACAAATTGATAGATTTTTGTTAGGCAAGGGCATTGACAGTTAAACAGTCAAGACTGGTGTATGGAATTAACATGCAAATCAGCCATCAATTAATTGAATACTAGGACAGCCTCGAACATAAGGAAATAAGAGGTAGGAGAAGACCATTTGGCCTGTTAAGCCTGCCACCATTCAGTATGATCATGACTGATCTTGGGCTTCAACTCATATACCTTGATTCCCGAGAGACTAAAAATAGCTCAGTCTTAAATTTATTTAATGATGGAGCATTCATAATCCTCTGCGGCGTAGAATTCCAAAGATTCACAACCCTTTAAATGAATACATTTCTCCTCATCTCAGCCCTAAATGATCAAACCCTTATTCTGAAACTGCCCCAATATTCTAAATTCCACAGCCAGGGGAAACAACTTCTCAGTATCTACCCTGTCAAGTCCCTTCCTAATCTTGAATGTTTCAAGAGATCACCTCTCATTCCTCTGAACTCCAGAGAATATAGAATCAATTTACTCAGCCTCTCATCACAGCACAACCCTCTCATCCTAGGGAGCAATCTAGTGAACTTTCACTATATTGCCTCCAAGTCTATCCACCCTTAAATATGGAGACCAAAATTGCAGAAAGTATTCTAGTTGTGGTCTCATCAAAGCCCCATACATTGGAGCAATATTTCTTTTTTTTGTACTATAATCTCATTGCAATAAAGGCCAACATGCCATTTGCTTTCCTAATTGTTTCCTGTAACCAGATGTTAACTTTTTGCGTTACTTTTACAGCCAAGTCTCTCTAAGCATCAACATTTCCAATTTTCATGTATTTTGAAAAAATATTCTGCTTATCTATTCTTACAACCAAAGTGAATAACTTCACTTATGCTCCATCTGCCATCTTGTCTTCCACTCATTTACCCTGTCTATATCGTTCTGTGGCCTCTTTATGCCATCCTCGTAGCTTGCATTCACACTTTAGTTTGTATCATCAGCAGGTTTAGATACATTACTCTCCATCTAGGAAAATAGGAACACAGGACTTAGGAGCAGGAGTAGGCCATTGAGCCCTTCAAGCCTGCTCTGCCATTCAATAAGATCATGGGGGATCTGATCGTGGTCTCAACTCCACTTTGCCATCAGTCCTGCATAATCCTTGACTCCCTGTCTATAAAAAAATCTGTCTTAGTCTGCCTTAAATAAATTCAATGGCTCAGCAACCACTGTTCGCTGGGGAAAATAATTCCACATACTAACAAACCTTTGAGAGAAGAATTCTCCTCAAGTCCCCACAGGATCTTATATGTTTCAGTAAGATCATCTCTCATTCTTCTAAATTCCAATGGGTACAGGCCCAACCTGTTCAACTTTTCTCCACAAGATAAGGCCCTCGTCCCAGTAATAATTTGAGTGAACCTTCTCTATTCTCTATTCTGCTTCTAACACAATTATATATTTTTTCATATAAAGGGACCAAAACTGTACACAGTATTCCAGACTTGGTTTCACCAAGACCATGTACAACTGCAGTAAAATTTCTCTACTTATATATTCCATTCCCTTTCCAATAAATGCCAATATTCCATTTGCCTTCCTAATCACTTGCATGCTGTTTTGTGCTTTACTCTTTGCAGATAACTGAGGCTCAAGCACTGATCCTTGTGACATTCGTTGTCGCAGCCTGCCAACTTGAAAATGCCCCATTTACCTCTAATTTCAGCCTCATGCCCATTAACTAATCCTCTGTCCATGCAAATATATTACCCCCAACTCCATGAACCATTTATCTTGTGTACTAAACTTTTGGGTGCACCTTATCAAATGCCTTTTGGAAATCCAAGTATACTGTATCTACTGGCTCCCCTTTATCTACCTTACAAGTTACATCCTCAAATTTGATGTCTAAATTTGTCATCAATGATTTATCTTTTGAAAAACCATGTTGATTTTTCTAATCATACTATGCTTTTCTAGTTGCATTAAGACTTCCTTAATAATATTTTCCAGCACTTTCCTGATGACTGATGTCAGGCTAACTAGCCTGCAGTTCCTTGTTTTCTCTCTCCCTCCTTTCTTGAATAGTGATGCTATATTTCCTAACTTGTGATCTGTTGGGACTGTTCCAAATCTAGGGAATTTTGAGAAATCATAACCTGTGCATCTACTATTTCTGCAGCTATCTCTTGTAGAACTGTAGAAGGTAGGCCATCAGGTCTTGGGGATTTGTTGGATTTTAGTCCCTCAGGTTTCTTCAATACTTCTTTTCTGCTGATATTAATTGCTATTATTTCCTCACTCCTGTTAATGCCTAGGTTACCCTTTATTTCTGGCATGTAACTTGTGTCTTCTACTGTGAACAGACATAAAATATTTGTTCAATTTTTCTGCCATTTCCTCATTATCCATGATAATTTCTCCTGTCTTAGCTTTTAAGGGACCAATGTTTATCTTAGCTGCACTCTTTTTTAGATACTTGGAAAAGTTCATACAGTCTGTTTTTATATTCCTTGCTAGTTTACTCACATATTCCATTTTTCCCTTTTTATCAACTTCTTAGAGGCCTTTTGCTAGTTTCTAAAATACTCCCAATCTTCAGACTTATTACTATTCTTTGCAACATTGTAGGTCTCTTCTTTTAATCTAATACTATTTGTAACCTCTTTAGTAAGCCATACATTAATTTTTCTCGCTAAGTTTTTGTTTTTCAATGGAAAGTAATTTTGCTGAGCATTTTGAAATCTTTCTTTCAATGTTCCCCATTGTTTATTTTGCCCATACCTTTTAGTCTATTCATCCAATGAGCTCTCTGCTCATACCTATGTAATTACCCTTGTTTAAGATTCTTGTTTGTGACTGGAGTATGTTGAGGGGCTGAATGACTGCCCCTTAACCTATGCCCCTAAACGATAAATTTTTAACTTGAGCAAAGAAATAAAACCTCACTAAAAATATTCAGCATAAGCTTCCATTTGTTACCATTTCTTTCAATAAATTGCTTCAGAAAGTGAGGAAAATCCTTTAGTGTCTTCAAGTAATGACTGTATTGGTGATAGTGGTATGATGACACAATCACATCCTTGGGATTTTTGGCAACATAAATGACCTGAATTGGAAATTAAATACAAAAGCAGAAAATTCAATTGCCAGCTGCTGTGGATTTAGTTCAGTCTGTACTGGGTCATAATTTACCTAAGCCATTTCCATTTTCTGTTTTTCTCAACGTTTTCCCCACACTTGTTTTACTTCTGCTATTTGATTTTGTATTTCTCTCCTTTTTCTTTTCTTAGCTGATTTGTCTATCACTTTACAGAATGTATAAGCAATTCCCTCCTGTCTTAGAAAATTGTCACCTTGTTTAGGGGATTTGAGCCAGGCCTTTGAAAGTAAGAGAATAAACTGAACTCGTTCCCAAGATTACAAGGTACGTATTGCTTAGGAGGGACATTTTAATTCATCCAGCCAGAAAGACCTTATGGCACCCAACTGATTCCTAATCTTGTTTGTTAGTGCTTTTCTATCTTTGTGTGAAAAACACATTCTTTTATCAGTCCTAAATTTATAATTTACTATTTCAAACTTACTTTCAATTTATTGTAAAGTAGCATTCAGGGATTACTTTTTAATTCTTTCAAAGGATGTGGGCAGTTTGATGAATAGACCCATCCCTATTTGCCCTTGAGGTGGTGGTGGTGAGTTACCTTCTTGAACCGCTGCAGCCCATGTGACATAGGTACGCCCACAGTGCTCTTAGGGAGGGAGCTCCAGGACTTTGACCCGACAACGGTGAAGAAGCGGTGATATATTTCCAAGCCAGAATGGTGTGTGGCTTGGAGGGTAACCTGAAGGTAGTGGTGTTCTCATGTGTCTAATGCCCTTGTCCTTCTAGATGGTAGAGGTCATGGGTTTGGAAGATGCTGGTATTATTTGGTAAGTACTGTCTCCATTTCCTTGACTATGTTGATTCATCAATGAGATACACACTTAAAAGTCTCTTTTCCAGGCTGATAAAACAAAGTGTTTCTAGTCTTTCCCCATAGCTTAGAACTCTGACAATAAGGAGCAGCCTCTTGGTTATTCACACATTTTTTCCAATTTATTCTGATTTCGGGGATGATTCTTTCAATTCCACTTCTCCACCTAATTTGATATTGTCAGCAAATTTCATTGGGTTTTTGAATCCAAGTCATTGTTTAAATAAGAAACAGTGATGGTCTCAACACCCAGCCCTGGGGAACCCCACTCAGTATTCCCCATCCCACCAAGACATGACTTAATTAACTAGCACCCATTCTTTTCTATGCTTCAAATCATTTATTTTCATGTAGCTCTACCCTGAATCACACTTGGCATGCAGATTGATCTATGTTGAAGAAAATTAGTAAAACAATGTCCTACAATCTAGATACTACCACCTGTTTAGTTTTTCTAATCCAGAAAGACAGCCCTTAGCCTTAAAACCCATGCAAATTCTAGCTCATCAAACTGGCACTTTTAGTGCACACCTAGACATTCCGAAAGATGTAAAAAAAAAACAAATTCCCACATTCAATTTTAATTTAGGTCATCAGTTGAATTACTGGATTTATTTATAGAGTAAAATCTTTATTATCTGGCAGGTGCACGGAATGGGTGGTGCCGGTTAATCAAAAATCTGGTTAACGGAGAGTTCCATTTACTAGTGAAATACAGTGCAATACTTGTAGCATGAACTAATCTGCAAGTACTCAGGAAGTAAAGAACAATATTCTTTTTACTTCTAATCTTCAATAGTACATTAAAATATAAATTAAAGTATGATATAATACAGTATACAGGTATAGGTTCTGGATAACTTTGTAATTGCTTCCTTTGGCAAAGTGATGATTCATATTAGGGGACCATCAGAAAGTCTGGTTAGTAGAGAATTCCAGTTGGTAAAGTGCCGGATAACAAAGTTTACCGTTTTAATTTTAGCAAGTAAAAGAACATAAGTCAGCACAATTTTACACATCTCTCAGACATTTCAGAATGCACTGCTTTTGCACATCACATGTGTCTGTCCCTCCTTGGATCACAGGACACAAAATTGGGCATTGTGGTGCCTTTAGTTTTAGTGCTACAAATGCCACTTTGCTTCCAAAATGGCCAGCCTGCTACGCAGCCTGCCAAGCAGGATGCTATTTTGGGTATGTCAGTAGTTCACGTATTGAGATCACGTGCCAGAAGTAAGCAAAGTAGGCAGATCACGAGACCAGTCAGCTGAATTGATGCCAGAACTGCAATTTTCAACCTCGCTGCTCCAGCACCCTCTCCTAAACATGGACAGCTGCATGTACATTTAGCAGCTGGTTGCACTTCCTTCGTATGTAGTTTTGCAGAATACACGGAATGTTTTGGAGTTCTGCAAGGTAGTGTCCTAAGTCCAGCTGTTTCTTCGATTACCTTCTGTGGTAGTTATGGTTTTGATAAACATTGGACTGTAGCTTTAAGAGTAATCCGGTGTTGTAAGATCACATGATCTGTGTAAACCAATCACTTAGCAGCATGAGCAACCTCTAGTTCTTCTTTAGTCATGGAGTCCGATGCATATGTGTAGTTTCTGCTACAATCTTGTAAATAAAGTTAAGAAAAGTTTTCTGAAGATCAACTCCATAACAAGCTGGTGACCAGGGTAAATCAGGATTGGTGCTGTGCCTCGCCCAGTGATTGTGAGTATCTAGGTTCATTAAAAATAAAAGAAGATATACTCGTCCAAAATGCCATAGTTTGGCAGAATCAATCCCTTTGAGCCAGCCACAGATGATTGGCCACATTATATAGAACATTTTGCATTCTTCTTTCAAGCAAACAAAATTACAGGGGAGGAAAAGAGGAGGACGATTCTCCTGAGTAGTTGTGGGAGCAAGACCTACAGTTTAATTCAAAGCTTGATGGCCTCCAGTGCCTCAGATTCGAAGACTTTCAGTGAATTGGTGGACCTCGCTAAGGGACATTTTCAACCTAAACCCTCAGTCATAATGTGGAGGTTCAAGTTCAATTCACGCGATAGAGTCGCAGGGGAAACAATTGCTACCTATGCAGCAAAATTAAGACAACTAAAGGAACATTGTGATTTCAGTGAAACCCTGAATAACACGCTTAGAGATTGTTTAGTATGTGGCGTGCAGGAAGACACTATTCAGTGAAGATTGCTGGCTGAAGTGAATCTTGATTTTAAGAAAGCGTTAGAAATAGCACTGGTGATGGAAAGCGCTGTAAGGGATTCACAAGTAATTCAAAGGGCGGAAAATGGTGTTCTCCTAATTGGGTGGGAAAGTGGCGCGAAAAGCCAGACTCTGCCACAAAGTAGGAAACAGCACCCACTAACCGAAAAGTGAGAGGAAACAGTTTAACAACGAAATCGAAAAATAACTTTCTTCAACGTGGAAACAGTCTTCTAGCGACTGGCAATTTACAAAAGTAGAATGTTATTTTTGTCACAAAAGTGGACACATTATGAAACAGTGCAAAGCGAGATTTAAACAGGCCTCCAAACAACGAACAAAGTCCAATGAAGCCTATAGTGTAGAACAGCCAGAAACTATCAATTCTGACATGTATTCATTATTCAACGTGAAAGTTGAGAAGACAGAGCCAACATTTGTTACAGTGCAAATGAATGGTAAACCATTAAAAATGGAGGTAGACATGGGTGCTTCTACCACTGTAATAGGAGAACACACTTTCAGATATTTAAATAAAGGTGATCAATAATTAAATTTGGAACAAACATCTGTCAAGTTGAGAATGTACACAGGCGAAGGAATCCAAGTAAAAGGTATTCCCAGAGCAACTGTTCATTATAGATACCAATCGATACAGCTACCAGTGATGGAGATAGAAGGGGAAGGGCCACGCCTACTAGAACATGATTGATTGAAAGTGATTAAATTAAACTGGTCTGAAACCTTCCAGTTGCGAGCAGGTGCACTACCAGAAATGCTAAAAAAAAGGACACCTTCTTCAAGAATGAACTGGGAAAAATCTGAGGCCTACAGGCCAAGATTTACATGAACCCAGAAGCAACCCCTTGGAGACAATGCAGCAATGGAGAGCTTACTATAGGGACTACCTCAGATTGTGGTCTACCTGGAGGGTATACTGATAACTGGATTCACAGAAAAGGAACACTTGTCTAACCGAGAGGAAATCTTGAAATGATTTTTTAAAGTAGGAGTGCGTCTGAAGAAAGAAAAATGCACTTTTCAAGCAAACAAAGTCATTTATTTGGGCCACAGGGTAGATCCCAAGGCTTATACCCAGTTGAAGAGAAGGTTAAAGCAATAAGAGAGGTACCTGCACCCAAAACACCTCAGAACTTAAATCATTTTTCGGGATGATAAATTATTATGGTGATTTCTACCAAATTTATTCACAGTTCTAGCTCCTCTACATTCACTGCTAAGAAAAAAACAATGCTGATTTTGGGAGGCACCCCAAAAAGAAGCCTTCATGAAAGTAAAGCAGCTCTTACACTCTTCAAATTTGTTAGTGCATTATGACCAAAGGAATTGGTGCTAATCTGCGATGCGTCCGCCAATGGAGTGGGAGCGGCCAAGCAGACAAGAAACTAGATGAATCGTGATCCAGTCCTATCTTGAGTGAGAGACCAAGTGTTACATGGTTGGTCCCAGGAACCAATCTCTGATGAATTGAAGCCATTTTCAACCGAAGACATGAGATAAGCAGTCGGATGGTATTCTATTATGGGGTGCACGGGTAATAGTTCCTGCACAAGGAAAGGAACCACTTTTAGTAGAGCTACACAGCAGCCATTCAGGGATCTCCCAAATTAAGACGATAGCGTGGAGTTATCTTTGGTGGCTGGGGATGGACGGCGATATTGAAAATGTGGTAAAACATTGTGTGCAATGTCAACAGCTACAGAAGTTGCCAGTGGCAGCCCCATTGCACCCATGGGAGGGCCTGATAGACCCTGGGTGCGTTTGCACATTGATTACATAGGTCCTTTCCTGGGAACCACGTTTCTATTGTGTATAGATGCTCATTCCAAGTGGTTAGACGTATGAGGTAAAGTCACTGATGGCCAGCAGTACTATAGAAAAACCATGCCAGAGGTAATTGTCTCAGATAATGGTACCGCATTTACGAAAGCTGAATTCCAACGGTTTATCAGCCTCTACGGTATCAACCACATGAAGACTGCACTATACCATCCATCATCAAACGGACTGGCAGAAAGGGAAGTACAAACTTTTAAGGTGGGAAAGAAAAAGTTACCAAGTGATTTGTTGGAGACCAAACTTGCTCGCTTTCTATTTCCCTACAGAATGAACCCCCCACCCCCCACAGTATGACAAGAGTAACACCTGCAGAATTACTGCTGAGATGCCGTCTTCGGACAAGACTAAGCCTAATATTTCCCAGTTTGGAGGGGAAGGTGTAGAAAAGTCAAAGGAACCAAAAGGCGACTCATGATTTGCATAGTCGCAAGCGACAATTTACTGTTGAAGAAACAGTATACGTAAAGAATTTCAGTGGAGGACCGAAGGGTTACCTGGTGAAGTAAATTCTGTGACCGCACCATTGTCGTGCCATGTGGAAGTGGAGGGTCGGACCACCTATAAGCATGTGGATCATTTAAGAAGGGAGATACCCCAACAAAATGATATTTCACCTGTAACCATTGCTGAACCTGTGGTTCCAGTTGAAGTTGCTCAGCCAAGGATAGACATGCCTGATGTCTCTGTCAGAGTGGAAGACACTGAACTGCCTGTGCCTAATGAGGTACCTGATGTTAATGCAGTTTCAGAGAATGTGGTTCCTGCCAAAGAATCAGAAGTTGTGGAGCTACAACATTCCACACGGATCAGGAAACCACCCGAAAGACTGAACTTGTAATTTCATGACCTGTGTAAATATGTAATGTCATGAAATAAATACAAAATGTACATAAAAGTTAAAGGGCGAGGAATGTAGTAATTATAGTTTTGATAAACGTAGGGTTGTAGCTTTAAGAATAAACCTGTGTTGTAAGATAACCTGATTTGTGTAAAACAATCAGTTGCCAGCGTGGGGAAACTCTAGGAGAGAGTTCTTCTTTAGTTATGGAGTTTGATGCACATGTATAGTTTCTACTGCTGTCTCATAAATCAAGTTAAATATCTCCACTAAGAAAAGCTGTCCCTTCATCCAAAGATCAGGAATGGGATGACATTTATGCCATACAAGTGCCAGGCAATGGCTATCTCCAATAAGAGAGAATCTAACCATTTCCCCTTGACATCAATGGCATTGCCATCACTAAGCCCCCACTATCAACATCTTGGAATTATAACTGACCAGAAACTAAACTGGACCAGCCACATATGTACTGTGGCCACAAGAGCAGGTCAGAAGCTGGGAATTCTATGAATTAACTGTGAAGGAACTCACCTCCTGCCTCCCTAAAATCTGTCCACTATCTAAAGGCAGAAAGGAGAGTGATGGAATATTCCCCACTTGCCTAAATGAGTGAAGCTCCAACAACACTTGATGTTTGACACCATCTAGGACAAAGCAGCTGCTTGATCGGTGCCCCTGTTCAACATCCTGAACACTCACTCTCCCATTACTGATGCGCTGTGGCAGCAGTGTGTACCATATACAAAATTAACTACAACAACCCACCAATCTTCCATCAACAGCAGCTTCCAAACCCATGACCTCTACTATCAAGAAGGACAATGGCAGCAGATGCATGGGAACATCACCACCTGCAAATTCCCCTCCAAGCCACACAACCATAATGTTACACTAACCATCAAAAAAACACTGACTGATTAACCAAATACTTGTCTGGTGCCTCCACCCCTTCTCCTCATGCTGCAATATCGCTTTTTGATATTTCTGTCTGTTTCAGACTCTAAAGTCGCAACAGTTCACAGTGAATCTCAGTGTTGCACTACTTGTCTTTTTTTTCTCAGTTACCCCCGTAGTCCCAAGCATGTTGCTTACGGGCAGAATTTTTAGGTCCGTGTGCGGATGTACGCCTGATCCATTCGGACATGAAATCACGTGAGGTGACGTTGGGCAATCATCCCGATGTCATCCAATGCTTGCGCGGTATTTCAGTCGGCGAGTGCGTGCAAGTGTTGGAAGAGCGTCCGCTGACAATTAAGAAGACAATTAAAGTTGTTAAAGTTCCAATTGTCCCCGATTTTTTGTGGTCCGTTCAACTTTACAGTTGGCAGACCGGCGAATCTGCCAGGGGGACTTTGCGTTTTTGTTGAAACCTCATCCAAGGGCAGGATGAGGCTTCCGTTATTAAATAAAAGAAAAAAAATCTATGGACATAATTTGTAACATGTATATGTTCAGGTGACTGATTGCAATGCAAGGACATTTTTTTTTCCTGATTTTAAAATCTTTATTTAATTGTTTTCAAGTCTTCAGCTCCCTGAGGCAGCACTCTGCCTTTAGGGAGCTTTCATTCAGCGTGCACTTGCATCCACACTTAGGTCAGCACCCGCCCCCATCCCGAAAGTGTTGAGCATTTCAGTGCACACTTTACGCTGGTTGGCCAATTCAGCCAGCGTGAAATAGCGGTTGGGGGCCGAAAATGGTCGATGGTCCGTTCCCCATCTGATCCTGGACCTGCCAATTGTGCCTGCTTGCTGACCTAAAAATTCAGGCCCATAAAATTCAGGAAATAGGCCAGTTTTTAACTCGGAAAAATTCATGTTAATACGAGGCAGTAATTTTCTCAAAATGGGATTGATTGACTTAGTCAAACAGCACCAAGTGTTTTCTCGAGCCTCCAGGTCTGCAGGGACCGAGCCAGGCTGCCGCCAAACCGACATTAAGACCCTCCCGGGTCTTCGCTCTCTGTAGGCCATCAGGCATGCAGCTAGTTCACCAGGCTCCATGGTCCTGATGTGCTCCTCCTGCAGGATGAAAAAGAGTGACATGTGGTTAGCATGGGTGTACTAAGAACCTGTCCTGGTTAAGTGTGAAAGCCCCTTAACGCTTCCCAGAGAGTGCTGGCCACCACTTGGATAGCCAGAGATTAGTGTGCTGCATGGCTGCCCAAAACCTCAGCCACCTCCGCCCCACTCCGCCCAACCGATTAGCAGCAGCTTTGCCCATTGGACTGCATGCTGCGCTCTCAGCTCAGGCCCAGGCATTCTCCTAACCCGTGCTGCAAGGCTGCACTGTTAGCTTGAACCATGGCGGAGACCAGTCCAAACCGGGATGATGACATTGTCTCAGCTGCAGAGAAATGATCACTTCATACAGGTTTCACTAATGCGTGGCCGCTTCCCTCTCCCACCCTACCCCCCACCCCAAATCCTTTTGCACTATTTTCAACAGCGGTGCTGTCCTTGCACTCCCCCTACATTGCCTCAATGACAGGGCTGCCCTTGCCCTCTCCCCATAAGTCGCCTTAGACGCAGGGCCACTCCCCCGCCTCCAGCAATGCTCCTCAAGCTTGACGTCCAACAGGCGACCCTGGCAAACACTGCACATCATTGTGGTATACTCAACCCAGAGTTCCCTGCAAAGTGCAACCCGCCTTTTATGTGCTGTTGTGAAACATGTCGGCGTGCTTTTCTGCTGACGTGGACAGACAATCCAATGGGGTGGGGCCAGGGGGGTTGGTGGTGGGGTGGGGCCAAGGGGGTTGGTGGTGGGGTGGGGTTGACCTAATAATGATTAATAATGATATGAAGATGTATTTCCCCATGTCCAACGGCGGGAAATGCGGCATGCCATTGGTGGACTGAGCAGATGATTGCGAATTGGTTTCAAGCCGTTGTCAAACCAATCTTGCCATACGTCTGCTCAAGCTGGCATGGAAAATCCCGGCCGTAGTTCATTGTATTGTTTTAGCAATACAGTACACTCGAGGGGATTTTTGGGTGTGCCATATATATTAGGTAGGCAGAGGGCAGTGTGTATGTTCTACCCACATGATTGAGCTGGAGAATGTAGGAAGGTGACCTGTGACCACCTGGTGTAGGTGGGTGTAATTTAAATGCAGTCAGTCTGCTAACATTAATCATCCTCCCCATAGACAGTCCTCCAATTGAGAAAGCAGGAAATTGGCACATTAGCCATTTCTTAAACGCAGCTTGGAGCACCATAACGAGAAGGTGCACTTGCTATGTTGATTAATAGAGCACTGTGAACAATTCTGGTCAGCACATTTTAGAAAGGATTTGGAGAATCCTCGAGACAATGCCAAGGAAATTTACCAGACTTCACAGGAACATAGAAATATAGGAGCAGGAATAGGCCATTCAGCCCATCGAGCCTGTTCCACCACTCAATATGATCATCACCTCACATGATCCCACCTACCCACCTCACTTCAATGCCCTTTTCCCACACTATCCCCATAACTCTTTATGTCATTGGTATTTAGAAATCTGTCAATCACTGCTTTAAACATACTCAATGATTGAGCTTCCACAGCCCTCTGGGGTAGAGAATTCCAAAGATTCACAACCCTCTGAGTAAACAAAATTCTCTTCATCTCAGTTCCAAGTGGCTTCCCCTTGCTTCCAGGGAGAGGTTAGGTTGGAAAAGCTGGAGTTGGTCTCCTTGGAGCAAAGGAGATTGAGGGGAAATTTGACACAAGTATAAGAGATTAGGACAAGATTAGGTAAGGTAGGCAAGGAAAGGCTGTTCCTATGAACTGACGATATGAGAAATAGAGGACACAAGCTTAAGGTTTTTAAGTCTGTGGAAGTCCTGATGTGGGGACTTAGGTGGGAATTGCCAAGCAAGTTTTAAGTTTCTGATGGGCAATTCCTCACTACCTGGGACCCTGAGCGAATGTCTCCGACCCTGAGCTGGAGTCTCAGAACATACATGTGACTCACCTTGATAGTTACCCAAGAAACACTGGACAGTTTAAAACCTGGTTGAACACCATGGGAACTCCACAATTAATCTCCTCAATCACCCTCCCCTGACCACCTGACTATCCCCCTGACCCAACTACCCACTCACCCACTTCACTCACCCACCTATCTATTCAACTCACCCACCTACCCACCTCACTCACCTATTCACCTCACCCACCTACCTCCTCACCCTCCTATCCACTCACCCATCCACAAAGAATGGAACTTTAAGCTTGACATTCATTGGCATTATCATCACTGAATCCCCCTCTATCAACATCCTGAGGGTTACCATTGACCAGAGACTGAACTGGACTAGCCATATACATATTGTGGCTACAGGAGCAGGTCAGAGGGTAGGAATCCTGCAGCGAGTCACTCGCCTCCTGACTCCCAAAAGCCTGTCCACCACCAATAATGCACAAGTCAGGAGTGTCTATCGCATTTGGCACTGTCCATGCTGTACCAAAGTCCCTCCTGTAGTGCGGGATGAGCAGTGATGATCCCCAACTTTGGTGCCAGTATCGCCATGCCCACGACCGTTGACATTGCAATTAACATTCTGTGAACTTAAGCAGATAACTGTTCCAGTCATCATGGGTCGGTTATTGAGATTAGCTCTGTGGACAGAACGCTTCGGTTGTGAACGCTTCCAGCGCCCCTAAAGTCCACGTATGCGCATGTATCACTGGTCATGATTACCTCATATGGTCCCACCCACTTAGGTGCAAACCCAGTTTTTGAGCTTGATAGCACTGGCTGCCTGGAGATTTTAAGTAATTCATTCCCTTTCAATAAATTCTTACAGTATTTCTTCTAACACCTTCATCAACCTTCTCTATTAATTCAAAAGAAAAATCAGTTAGATTAGTTAAGCATGGCCTGCTTTTTTCCAAATTTGTGCTGGCTACTCTTAATTAACTCAAACCTTGTCAAGGAGTCCATTTTCAAAAATTTATTGGAAGAAGTGGATCACAAATCCTGTTATATAACAACATGGCACAGACCAATGAGCATACAATCTGTATTGAAAAGCTATAAAAATATTCAGGATCTTACATTTAATTCCATAAATGATGCTACTCTCTGTTACAAAAAAATCAAAATGTAAACTGTAGTTAAAAATCAGCAGATTGTTTAGAAAATAAAAGTTACATTCCAGAAAATAACTGAAAGTATCTTCAGTGTAAGGTTTATTCATATTAAATACATATCATTTAGGGTTTTGTCATTAAACAACATCTATAATTAGTAGGAGTGTGATTGAAACTGCAAAGTGTGACATGATTTTTTTCATTAATACGCATTATGCAAAAATCAATAATTTGTTTGCTCAGTACACTTCTAATTTCGGTGACACAGTTACAATAAAGTAATTGATATTTTCGATGCCAAGCTCAGATTTTAGTTTCCTTTTTGTCTTCTGAATTCATGTTTGCACCACAAGGGATTTTGTCATGTGGATGTAGTACTGTCACTCTTTTGGAATGAAGTACTCAGACAGAATATCACAAAATAAATAAGCTTGGCTGAGGTTCCATATGCTGGAACTGCAAGACAGTTAACAATTAGACTATTTGTTGCTTATTAAGGTGGCCATTACATTTCATTCGCTGGTTCAGTGGTAGCCAATGTGGGTTCAATTAGATTAATTTGATTTGTGCAACACATCTTTTGTTCTAGAATCTAGATCATTTTTAAGTTTGGTTGAGGAAATCTGAAAATTATGGCTATGAAAGTTGCAAAGTGGCACAAAATTCAATTTAAAAAATGGAAATTAAAGATTCCAGTGAACACAGACAATCAATTAAGTGGAAACGTTGATTACGTGGCTTGTAATTAATTAGAGTTAGCCAAATTAGACCTGACTCCCTGCACTGTTGACAGTAATTTTCTTGCATTATGATAGTATATCCATTCTAAAACATTTCATTATATGTGCAGTGTTTTGAAATGTTTCCAAGATGTGATGAGATGGTCTATAAATACTTGGTTTTATTTCCCTTTAGTAACACCATTTTAGTTGGAAATAAATCCAGCCATCTCATTTTCAATTGAGTGAAATAAAATTCGGATTTTTTTTTTAAATTTTTAATCGAATTGTCTTTTATTTTATTCCAATAGTGAAATGCGCTCTATTTCTTTCCATTACATGGCTGACTAGGAATCTCTCCTGCACTGTTGGCATGTTGGAAGGACTTACGGCTTGATAATCAACCTGTTTGGTAATATTTTGAATACACCTTCCTTTGCCATCAAGTTCTGGCTAGGACTCAAAGTCAGAGCTTCTGGTTCGCGGACAAGGATGTTGCCCACTGTGCCAAAAGATTTCCCTGTGGGAGATTTAAGGGACAGTTTATACTATGGGCAGGTGACAAAGGTAGAAGAATTCAGGAAAAGGTAGGGGATGTGGGTAGAAAGTTGTGGAAATAAGTCAGAGGTATACTGGTTGGCAATTAACCTTGAGTTGAGTTGCTATAGGACAGTTAATCGCATTTTTCTTACTAGTGCTTTCTATCTCTCTGAGGGCGAAAAGACAGAGCAAAAGAATTAATCAAATTCCATAGGGTAGGATCTTCGGGTTGGTGAGCGAGGGCGGGGCCGAGTCAGCTGCGCGCCCGCCGACCTGTCAACGGCCTAGTGAGAGCAAACTCCCGACGGCACCCTGCGCCATTTCCATTTTCAGGTCGGCATGGGTGCAGCCGAGTCAGCTGTGCACCCACCAACCTGTCAACGGCCTATTGAGGCCACTGAAAAAAATTAACGTAATTAATGGACCTGCCCGTCCAACCTTAAGGTTGGCAGGCAGGCAGGGAGCCCTGGCGGGCTTCGGAAAAAGCATGAAGCCTCATCCATGGGCAGGTTGAGGTTTCATGAGGCTATTTACATTTTTAAGAAAGGTTTCAATAAAATGTATAGACATGTCCCTACTCATCTGTCACATGAGGGGACATGGCAGGGAAAATTTTAAAGCATGTTTATTAAAAGTTTCAAATCAGAGCTGATCTCCCTGAGGCAGCACTTAGCCTCAGGGAGATCTGTGCGCTCTTTCACTCAAGAGCGCACTCCTGGCTAAGGGACTCCACCACCCCCATCTCCCCCATCCGCCTGCACAGGGAATGCATTACGCTTCCTGGCAGATGTCACGCTGAGCAGGCCTTAATTGGCCCACCCACGTAAAATGGTGGTGCGCCCAATCCCGCACTTCCGCCTCGACGGGGGTGGGGGGGGAACATTTTCTCCCATATATAGAATTCAAAGCTGAAGATGACTTCACAAAATATTCTGGCAAAAAAAAACAAAATCTACCATCTACCTACTTACAGCATGTCTGTGCTACTCTCATTTAAAAGAGAAGTGTTTTACTTCTTTTTTGATTCATGGTAGGCTCTGAGTGTCCATTGCTACAAAGTTCATAGGACTGGATTTTGAAAAAGATTTATAGATCATTATATAATGCAGGAGACGATCTGAATAATAAATATATTTACGTTTGCTTCAGCTGCCAAATATAGTTCATATAGTTAAACAAGGAAATGGGTTACATGATTTTTTTAAAAAAGCGCATAGGCTACCTCTGTACTTGTTACAGAAGCTACACATCTTTAAGTTTGCTCTCAATTATGTTCTGAAATGTTGCAACATCGTCATACCACCTTTATATAAAAGTGCTCTGCAGTGATATTTGGGCACAAAAACAAGCCTAAATGTATTTCTAGCCAAATTTCTTAGTATATTTAGTACAATTAGGTATTTTGTTATACTAACTAATCTGAAAGTCAATCACATTAGTATTCTGAAAATTAGCATATCCAATAAAACCTAGCATAATCCTTACATCACTTGCATTGTTATCTTAATACTAATTTACAGTCAGTTACATCAATTATTGTCATTATTTACACTCCATTTCTCAGCAGGTTTGTTGTCCATATTAATATTAGATAATACAACCCGAGGGATCAAGAGATTTTTTTTCCCTGCCCATCATTTTTGAACATTCAAATGTTAATATATTAAGCCTCTTTTAGGTTCAATCTGAGGAGAAATATTTAATTCTCTCATAGCGGGGAACAGAAGAGCGTCAATAATACAAGTGTTTTTCAAACTAGCTATCTTTTGGGCTCTCTGAGCAAGATTGTAAATTTATTCTTATTTTGGGTCAAATTAGAGGAAGTTTTGTCTTATGAGCAAGCAGTCATTAAGATGATTAAACTCATTTCACATAGGACAAAGATAGGAAACTTTAATTCAATCAGTTTGGACAAATTTGAACACAATTCCCAGAAAAGAAGCTACACTTTTACTTATAAGTACCAATAGTGTGTTGCTCAAGTTTGTGATAAATACTGAGGAGCAAAAAGCATTCAATTAGCAGAAAACCTAGTTGTCTTAACGCTAGGTTAAATGGTAGTCTTCCATTTGAGCTTTGACTGGCCAGAAAACCCTGAGGTTTTGGGTCTTCTGCCCATCAGAGCGCCAAGATTTACCTGGAGCAAAATCTTTCATATTTCAGTTACAACTCCAAAAAACAAAGACTTATTTTTAACATTTTTAAAATCAATATATTTAGCTATACATATGGTGAGGAACATTGGAGGAAGGATTGGCTCAGTGAGAAATACTACTTCATGAGAAAGTTTGTAATTCACTATTAATTTCACTTACTGGTTTTATTTTCCAGTAAAACACTGCTCCTTATCCTGTATGGCATTTTACAGTTTGGATCATTAAAAAGATTTTACAACGAAGAAGCTTTAAGCTGATTTGTATTCATGCTTTTCTTGAAGGGGGGAGGGAGAGCAGGAGGGAAGGGGAGGGGACAAAGGAAGGGTAGGAGGAGCTTATTGTATGGTATTATATGTGCCTGCATGCCATTGAAATGTAAAGGTGCTCAGCAGAGCAAGGGTTAACATGGTACTGGAGGATAGCACCACTCAAGGTATGATGTATGGAGTCACATGGTAATAGACTGAGAGAACACTCTGGAACCAGCCTGCATGGAGTCAATAACACCATGCATGACAGTAACCTGGGATCTGTAAAGAGTTAAAGGTTAACAATGAAGGGTTCATTTCTAAAGAGACAAGTTTCAAGATCTCATCAGTGAGACATGTCAAAAACTCATATTATAACAGTGGGGTGAATAGGGAGAAGCGTCGGGGCTGGGAGTGAAGGGAGGAGCCTGCAGGGGAGGGGGGCAATGGGGGACAGAGGAGGGAGGAAGGGGGGCAATGGGGGACAGAGGAGGGAGGACAAGGGAGGAGGGTGCAGGGGAATGAGGGTGTGGGGAGTGGAGGGTGTAGGTGGGAACGGGGCAAGGAAGAAGTGGGTAGAAGAGGGGGAAGGGAAATGAAGAGCATGTGGGGGGCGGGGAGGGTGATGCGGACCGCTCCTCTCTCCCGTCAATAGGCGGAACCCTCGCCCCTCATTTACTGATCTGGAATCATGGAGCCGTTCTTGGGCACCTGGAGGCTGGTGGACACCCAGAATTTCGACAATTATATGAGGGAACTGGGTGAGAAAATCAAACACATCACATGGGGTGAAGGAGTAAAACGCTTAAAAATAAAAATGAACAAACAGGAATAAATTGTAATGAGCTATTTTTTTAAAAAACGATCAAAATGCAATCGCTGCTCAAGACCATTCGTAAATAGATTATACGAATCACAAAAATTAGATATAAAACGACAAAAACAAATATATTGCACCTCAAATGAGGTAAAACCTGACCCAAATTGCAATCCAAAATAACGATTTCTAAAAAAAAAGTTAATAATAAATGAATAATTACCGACCGATGATACCTCAGTGAAGTCATGCTTCCCGCTCTCTCACGGACTGTTGTTATTGGTTTTTTTTTTCGACCTGTCGGTGATTATTCATCAATAATTGGCTCGAGCGCGGCTCTAACGGTTCTGACACTGTTCGCCTTCTGTGGGGGCGGGGCGACCGTTAGTCGGCGTTAACATTATCAATAAGCATCATTCACGGTAATAATGTTGGCAATAACCGCCCTCAGCAAGCATGCATTCTCTTAATTCACCTTTTTCAGAAACATAGATAGCAGGGTGTTTTTAATTAATATTTCTGTTGTAATTAGTGTTATTTGATCAATGATAATTATTTTACCGATGTAATTTATATATTATGAGTAGTTACGTATGTATTAGTTTTTAAAGTATTAGTTTTATTCAGAGGGTGTGTATATATATTAAGTCCAATGCCAATTATAGTATATATTATAATGTGTTTGTTTACGCAATAATTGCAACGTTTATAGGGCTCATTACTTGGTTCTCCAATTTAGGGCTCCCCTTCTTGAGCGTTTGGGTTTATAAACACCTACTTCAGCCCGGAGTACTGAAGTCTTCACATTTTATATGTGAGCATGTAATTATAACAATGCTTCTGATTAGTAACAATGAATTAAAGCTACATTTATGTAAATGATGTTTATGATTTTCCCAGTAGTGTGGTGCACTTGTATTTGTCACATATTTATGATTCTTGTTTATTTGGGATCATTGGTAATATCCAGTGCTGTTATGATTTGCACTAGTTGCATTATTGCTATATTTATAGGCATTTCTGCTTCCTGACCTCAGGGGTGGACTTTGCAACCCGACAGGTGGGCAATGTCACTAAACCCACCACAATCATCAGATTAGACGGTGACAATGTTATTCTACAAACCAAGAGCACCTACAGAAACACAGAAGTTATCTTCCAACTTGATAAACCATTCAATGAACATACCATCGACAATAGAAATTGCAAGGTAAGGTTATTGCAGAGAGTACATTGTCTACTCCCCATCCACCACCAAGTGCCATTTCATGCTCAAAAGGTGAACATGATGTACTTTCAGAGATTTTTTAGTTGCTGTAATTCAATCAAGTTCATGAAAGTAAAATATTTAGTCGTAATCTTGGCACATTTAAGGGGGAGGCGGAGGCATAGTGATAATGTCACTGGACTAGTAATCCAGAGGCCCAGGCTAATACTCTGGGTACACAGGTTCGAATACCACCACGGCAGCTGTGGAATTTACATTCAGTTAATAAATCTAGAATTAAAAAGCTAGTCTCGGTGACCATGAAACCATTGTCAATTGTCATAAAAACCCATCTGGTTCATCTATCCTTACCTGGTCTGGCCTACGTGTGACTCCAGATTCTCAGCAATGTGGTTGACTATTAAGTGCTGTCTGAAATGGCCTGGCAAGTCACTCAGTTGTATCAAACTGCTACAAAAGGAATAAAACCAGATGGACCACCCAGAACCTAGAGACTGGAAATGTCAAAGGCAAACCCGGTCATGTCAACCCTGCAAAGCCCACCTTACTAACGTCAGGGGGCTTGTGCCAAAATTGGGAGAGCTGTCCCACAGACAAGTCAAGCAACAACCTGACATAGTCATACTCACAGAATTATGCCTTGCAGATAATGTCCCAGACATCACCATCACCAAACTTGGGTATGTTCTGTCCCACCAACTGGACGAGAGGGAGTTGCCTTTGGAGTCCTCAATGTCGACTCTGGACCCCATGAAATCTCATGGCATCAGGTCAAACATGGGCAAGGAAACCTACTGATTACCACTTACTGCCCTTCCTGAGCTGATGAGTCAGTACTCCTCCATGTTGAACACCTATTGGAGGAAGCACTGAGGGTGGCTAGTGCACAGAATGTAATCTGGGTGGGGGATTTCATTGTCCATCAGCAAGATTGGCTCGGTAGTCTGACTGAGCTGGAAGTCCCAGAGAACATATCTGCTCGACTGGATCTGTGGCAAGTGGTGAGGGATCTAATAGGAGGGAAAAACCTACTTGACCTCGTCCTCACCAATCTCCCTGTCGCAGATGTACTTGTCCATGACTATTGTTAGGAGTGACCACCGTACAGTGCTTGTGGAGACGAAGTCTCGTCTACACATTGAGGATTTGCTCCATTGTGTTATGTGGTACTACCACCGTGCTAAATGGGATAGATTTCAAACATATCCACCAACTTAAACTGGGCAACCATGAGGCGCTGTGGGACATCAGCAGCAACAGATTTGTATACAACTACAATCTGTAACGTCAGGGTCTGGCATTTTGCCTGGTCTACTATTACCATCAAATCAGGGATCAATCCTGGTTCAATGAAGAGTACAAGGCGTGGGGATGCCAGGAGCAGCACCAAGCATACCTAAAAATGTATCAACCTATTGAAGCTACAATACAGGACTACTTGCATGCCAAACAGTGAAAGCAGAATGCAATAGACAGAGCTAAGCGATCCCAAAACCAACAGATCAGATCCAAGCTCTGCAGTCCTCCAATTGTGAATGATGGTGGACAAGTAAACAACTAACAGGAGGAAGAGGCTCCATAGATATCCCCATCCTCAATGCTGGGGGAGTCCAGCACATCAGTGCAAAAGGCAAGGCTGAAGCATTCACACAGATTTTCAGTCAGAACGGCCAAGTGGATGATCCATCTCTGCCTCCTCCTGAAGTCCCAGCATCACAGATGTCAGTCTTCAGCTAATTCAATTCACTCTACGTGATAACAAGAAATGACTGAAGGCACTGGATACTGCAAAGGCCCTGACAACATTCCAGCAACAGTAGTGAAAACTTGTACTCCAGAATTAGCTGTGACCTTAGCCAAGCTGCTCCAGTACAGCTATAACATTGGCATCTATTTGGCAATGTGGAAAGCTGCCCAGGTGTGTTCTGTCCAAAAACAGGACAAATCCAACCTGTCAATTACTGCCCCCTCAGTCTACTCTCAATCAGCAGCAAAGTGATGGAAGGAGTCATCGACAGTGCTATCAGGTGGCACTTACTCAGCATAGCCTGCTTACTGACACTCACTTTGGGTTTCTTCATGGCCTCTCAGCTCCTGACCTCATTACAGCCTTGGTTGAAACATGGACAAAAGAGCTGAACTTCGGAGGTGAGGTGAGAGACTGCCTTTGACATCGGCAGCTTTTGACTGAGTGTGGCATCAATGAATCCTAGAAAAACTGGAGTCAATGGGAATCAAGGGGAACACTCTCCACTGGTTGGAGTCATACCTAGCACAAAAGAAGATGGTTGTGACTGTTGGATATCAATCATCTCAGTCCCAGGACATCACTGGAGGAGTTCCTCAGGGTGGTGTACTAGTCCCAACCATCTTAACTGCTTCATCAATGACCTCTCCTCTATCCTCAGTTCAAAAGTGGGGATGTTTGCTGATGATTGCACAAAGATCAACACCATTCCTCAGATACTGAAGCAACCCATATGCATGAAGACCTGAACATCATTCAGGCTTGGGCTGATAAGTGGCAAGTAACATTTGCACCGCATAAGTGCTAGGCAATGACCATTTCCAATAAGAGAGAACCATCTCCCCATGACATTCGATGACATTACCATTGCTGAATCCCCCTATCAAAATACTAGGGGCTACCATTGACCAGAAACTGAACTGGACCAGCCATATAAATACTGCGGCTACAAGAGCAGGTTAGAGGCTGAGAATTCTGTGGAGAGTAGCTCACCTCCTGGCTCCCCAGAGCCTGTTCACCATCTACAAGGCTTAAGTCAGGATTGTGATGGAAAATTCTCCACTTGCCTGGATGAGTGCAGCTCTAAGAACATTCAAGAAGCTTGACAACATCCAGGATAAAGCAACCCACTTGATCAGCACTCCACTCAACACCTTCAACTTCCACCCCCTCCTCCACTGATGCACAGTGGTAGCAGTGGATACCATCTACAAATTACACTGCAGCAACTCACCAAGGTACAGCACCTTCCAAACCTGTGACGTCTACCATCCAGAAGGACAAGGGCAGCAGATGCATTGGAACACCATCACCTGGAAGTTCCCATCCAAGTTGCACAACATCCTGATTTTGAACTATATTCCCCAACCTATTCCCGCAAACAGCTTTGTGTGACTGCAGTAGCTTTTCCAAATCACTTTGGCACTTGTCTAGAAGATAACTCAGTACTGCATATACATTTTCAAGCACTCCTTCATTGTCCAATTTAATTAGACGAAAATCAATTTCAGAATCTTTAATTTCTACCTCATTTTCCTTAGCTACCACCACTTAATACCTCCTGGTATCTTCCCTGTCAAAGTACTTTTTATGCATATTTACATGACACACCCTCGGCTTCTTTCTTCTATCTGGAGTATTTATGAAATAATTTACTTTACTCAGTCTCTTTTCAATCCTGTAAGGCCCACTAAACCTTGCCGTTAATGGTTTGTCTGACACTGGCAACAATATGAACACCTTCTCCCCAGAAACAAAACTACGAGCTTTTGCCCTCTTATCTGCACTTGTCTTCATCACTTGCTGTGATATCTTTAAATGTTCCTTAGCTAACTCACATGCCCTGTTCAACCTTTCTCTGAATTTTGTCACATAATTCAGGACAGTAGTTTCCAAACATTGGCGAACTAGTTTCTCCTGAATCAACTTAAGTGGTCTCCATACTTCATGACCATGCACAAATTCAAAAAGACTAAACCAAGTTGATTCATTAGGGGCATCCCTAATAGCAAATAACAAGAATGCAATCCATCGATCCCAGCCCCAGAGGGAGTCTTGGCTATATGCTCTCATCATAGTTTTTAAAGTTTGATGTTATCTCTCACCTTGTGATTCAGGGTGATAAGCTGATGATTTAAACTGCTTTATCCCCAGGCTGTCCATTACTTCATTAAACAGCTGTGACATGATATTCAAACCCTGATCTGACTGTATGTCCTTTGGTAACCCATATCTTGTAAAGAATTTGGTTAACTCCTCTACAACTCTCTGTGCTGTAATTTTTCGTAAAGGTATGACTTCCGGAAATCTTGTAGATACATCCATGATTGTCAGCAAGCACTAATTTCCACTTTCCAAGTTCAATTTCCAACTAGAGGAGTTGACCAAATTCTTTACAAGATACGGGTTACCAAAGAACATACAGTCAGATCAGGGTTTGAATATCACGTCACAGCTGTTTAATTAAGTAATGGACAGCCTGGGGATAAAGCAGTTTAAATCATCAGCTTATCACCCTGAATCACAAGGTGAGAGATGACATCAAACTTTAAAAACTATGATGAGAGCATCATTTTGGTCAATCAGCATCCTAGCAAAAAGTTCCCCAAATGCTGGAATTGGAATTGAAGGTGCAGGTTTAATTACTGCTTGAGGTTTTCCTGTCACCTGACATGTGTGACATGTCCTACAGAATCTGACTACATCTTTATGCATTCTAGGCCAATAGAAATGTTCTTGTACTTTAACCTGAGTTTTCCAAATTCCTAAATGTCCAGTTATTGAAATTTCATAAGCCACTCTTAATAGCTCATTTCTGTATCCAGATGGTATTATTATTTGATGTACTATCGCCCACTTCTCATCTGCTGGAATATGAGACAGTCTCCACTTCATCAGTAGCACATTATTTTTAAGGTAATAACACTCTGGAATACATTCTGCATATGTTTCCGAATAAGCTGTCAGTTATAACTGCTTTATTTGTGGATCTTTCTGCCGTAACTCTACCAATTTCACTGAGCTAAACATTTCAGCCTCACTCTCCCCAGTCTTCTGTTCCTGAACACTCTTTTCAAAGACAGATCCAGCTAACTGGATGTCAGCATCCTTCCCCTGTCTTTTAAATTCTTCCTCTTCCTGTTTCAACCTGTGAGCTTGTGATCTCATTCCCACACAATCTGGAAACAATCCAAGATGCTCTTTCTGCAACATCTCTGTTGATTGCATTTCCATAGGCTGCTCGACTACAGTAGGCCTCACCAACATTTGTGACTCAGCTATATCATTTCCAAAAATAAATTGAACCCCTGCAATGGGCAATTTTTCCACTAACCCAACAATCACCTCGCCTGTTTTCAACGTACTCTTTAAATTTACCTTCCACAATAGAATATGTTTAATATCTCCATGAGTTCCACTTATTAATATTCTTTGCTGCAATACCCCCACTGGATAACAAATAGCACTATCCTATAACATAAAGGACTAACTAGCTCCCGTGTCCCTTAAAATTTTAATATCTTTGTCTGCTCCACCCTGTACACATGGATAAACTTTCCCTTCACGTACAAAATCTTCAAACATTTCTGTAACCTGCCCTTCAGAGCTCCCTTGGACAAATTGTGAACACATTCCCACATCTTTACCTACCACTGATTCTTCCTGCTTCACCTGCACACAAACCACAGTTTTTTCCTGCCTCTGGATCTTGAAATCCACAGTACTCTTACTTCCCGAACTTTTCTGTGTTCCAATTTCTGTAATAAGTTTTCCCTGTAGCCTCCAACTCATTGACTTTGTGTGCCCAAGCTTATTACAATGGAAACATTTAAGTCTTTAAGTGCCACTTGTACCCTTCCTTTCTGGTCTGGAGAGAAATTTCCTGAGAATTTCCAACTGTTTCTTCTCTTCCCTGACTACCTGCCTTCCTTTCACCTTTCCACTTTCTATCCTGCTCGGATTTAAAAGGGTGATAGAAAAACGGTTTTGATCTATGGACTAGCTCATAATCATCAGCTATCCCTGCTGCTTGCCTAGCCATTTTAACCTTTTGTTCTTCCACATGAGTTCTAACCACTGAAGGAAGTTTGATGGCTGTATCCAACAATCAAAATTACTTTGTTTTACTCTCTCAAATTTAATACAAGTCTGTCCAGGCTGTTTCCTTACATTCCTAAATGTCTGCCTGTACGCCTCAGCAACCAACTCATATGCACTCAGAATAGCCTTTTTTTTCCTGCAACATAATCCACAGATACTTCTTCTGACAGCGATGCATATACCTCATGAGCTCTACCTACCAATCCAGGCTGTAAAAGTAATGTCCAGATTTCTTGTGGCCATTTCATTTGCTTAGCTGTCTTCTCAAACAAAATATAGAATGCCTCTACATCCCTTTCCTCAAACTTCGGAAGAGCCTGTACAACTTTAAACATCTTCCCCCAATGGGTTTTGGGTTGAAAGTGGTCATTTCACTATCAGAATCTTCCTCAACATCGAGGTCTCTTCTTTAAGGTCCAGCTTTTTAAGCTGGTATTCTCTTTCTCTCTCCTTTTCTCTTTCCTCCATTGCTAACTTCTCCCTCTGGAGGTCAAGTTTTCGTATTTCCATTTCTCTTTGAAATGCTCTCTGTTTATCATTTTCTCTCTCTTTTGCCTTTAATTCAAGTTTTTTTTCATTTGCAACTGAAGTCTCACTACCTCCAGCTGTGACTCATTAGTTTCAGGTATCCCTTCCAATTTCAAATGCTGCACAATCACTTCAATTATGCCTGTTTTCTTCACCCCTATGGTTAATCCTAACTGCAATTTATCTGCCAATTCTGTTAACTGAGCCTTAGTTACTTTTTGTAAACCAATCAGGGTTACGTCTTCTACTCCCAGAAAGGTCTTAGCAATAGTTAAAGCCATATTTGCAGTCTAACCACTTTAAAATCCCTCAACACCAGCTCCTGAGTTTAATGTTCCCCTCATACTCACATCCTGAAGATTCAGCAACTCCAAGCCAATCAAGGAATTTGAAAAATCCCGCAAGGAGCCCCAAATTTTGTTATGATATGGCAGATGGTAATTGCCAGGGTGACCAAATCCCAAAGGGAAACTTGGTCAAGCTACCATAACAACTTTGTAATTTGTATTTATTACGAGAAGGTATCTACACTGAAGTCAGAAATAAAGAGTCCGCTACCATCTTTTGAGATTTTAAAGATTAAATTAAAACATTTATTAACAAAAGAAAAGGTTAAACACTCAACATTTCTGTTATGTAGTTAAACTTAGTCTTATAACAGTTCCCAAAAGATTTCTACTTAAGTACACTCCCAACTACACATCCCTTTCAGCCAACAGCCTGAATAGATTCTTAATCTATAAAACATCCAGCAATATTACCACAAGCACCCACTGTTACTATAAGGGAGGTATTTCACAGCTTCTCTCTCCCCCTCATTCGACAATGGTACTCTAAGGCTTTTAACAAAACCTTGTGCTCTGGACCAAACCAGCACTTCTCTGGGTAGCTTAGAGGCTGCTTTTTCACAGGTCCATTTCATACAGTCCACCCCTCAAGATCTCATAGGGCCACTCCCCATACAACTTTCTATCTTTCTTTGAATATATTTTCTCCCTTTTGATCTGTAAATCCCAACGTTTCACCCTTGCTTTGGAAGTTACTTTTCCCAGAATATAATTTTTTTCCATGTTGCCCTTATGGTCAGCACTTTTGGGAAAAATAAACTTAATAACTTTGCCTTTGCAAAACATCTCATCATGTCCCAAGCCTGCTTCAGTATCCCACAGTAATATTAGAAAAAAAAAGATATTTCCTTTACAGGAGCCAATTGAAACCAGGCATCCATACTGCAGGCTGGGGATGCACTGCACTGTATTTTGAACACTGTCTCTCCTGCCAATGCAAGATGGCTGCCGATACCCGTCTGTACATGTGCAATGGTCCATGTGTGCACAGAAATCCAATGATGTCACTTCATTGCAAATATAGCCTTAAATTCAGGCAGTTTTTAAAATTATATTTTTACTTGTTATAATAACAGAGAGAAAGACATGGGTAATGCAACTGATGTAATATGTCTATTCTTCCAAAAGGGCTTCTATATGGAACCAAATAATATAGTAATGAATAAGCTCAGAACAACAGAATCGGGGAACATGTAGTAACTTAGCTTAGCAGCCAGTTGACTGCAAGACAGAACGCAGATAATAGGGGTGAAGGGTAGCTATTCGTAGTGACAGAAGATGGGAAGTGGGGTCCCACACTGAGGAGGACTGCAACAATTTACAAGGAGACATTAATAAACTTGCAGAATGGAATATAACTGGCAAATGAATTTCATCGTAGATAAGAATGAGGTGTTACATTTTGGTAAGAAAAATAAGTGGAAGCATATATTACTTGGAAAATAGAAGAATCTAAATGGGGTAGAGGAGCAAAGGGTTCTTGGTGTACTGATACAGATCACTGAAAGTTCTGAAACAAAAACAGAATTACCTGGAAAAACTCAGCAGGTCTGGCAGCATTGGCGGAGAAGAAAAGAGTTGACGTTTCGAGTCCTCATGACCCTTCAATGCTGCCAGACCTGCTGAGTTTTTCCAGGTAATTCTGTTTTTGTTTTGGATTTCCAGCATCCGCAGTTTTTTGTTTTTATCACTGAAAGTTCTGATTCAGATTAATTTCATAACAAAATCAAACCAAGCACTAAGGTTTATTTCTATAGGGATACAATTGAAAAGTAAACAAGTTATGCCAAATTTGTATTGAACTTTGGTTGAAACACAGTTGGAGAACTGTGTAGGGTTCTGGACTCCATGTTATAAATTGTATATGGAGGCAGTCCAGAGGGTGCAAAAAAGATTTACAAGTATGATACCAGAACTATAAAGTTGTACCTTTCAGGGAAAGATAAACAGTCTGAGCCTTTTGTTCTTGAAAAGGTAAAGCTGAGGGGCGATCTAATAGCAATGTATAAAATTATAAAAAGTTTGATAGAGTAGATACAGAGAGACTATTTTTACTTTTGGGAGGAGAAAACAAATTAGAGGCTATAAGTATAAGATAGATTTACCAATATATCAAATAGGGAATTCAGAAGAAACTTCTTTACCCAATGAGGAGTTAGATTGTGGAACTTGCTGCCAGAGGATGTTGTTGAGATGATGCATTGTGGGGGGAGGTGGGGGGGAAGCTAGATAAGCATATGAGGCAGAAGGTAATAGAAGGTTATGTTGTTAGATTTAAATTGTGAAGATGGGAGGAGGCTTGAGGAGAGAACAAATGCTGGCATGGACTGGTTGGACCAAGTGGCCTATGTATACTGTATTTTCAAAAAATTGAGCAACAGGTAATTGATAACAATTGAAGCTAGCTGTTTCACACTTCTACTATGCAGTATCAACACAAGTAGTATTTGCCACCAACAGGATGCTGCTGTCAAGCCAAAAAGGCGTTCTGCCTATCTCACAAATGAGTAATGTGGTATATGAATTTCAGTGCCAGTGCGATGCTAGGCATGTAGGCCGTACATCCCAAAGACTGGCGGATTGTGTCCCTTCTGCTGTTCGCAACGGGCAAGTACAGACTGTACTCAACCAGCCCATGCTTGCAAAACTCAAAACACAGTGTCCAGCATTAGATATGATTCCGCGATTGGACAACATTTGCTAACTGATCCTCAGTGTGCTAAAAATTACGCTGAGAACCAATTTAAGATTGTCGGTCGGACTCGCAGTGTGGCACATTTGTGTGTACTGGAAGATACATATATTAATACACAGGGTCCTGTTCTTTGCAGACAAAAAGAACATATACACACATCATGCTTGTTTCAGCTAAACAAAATAAGTAATAGCCATTCGCTGGTTCATTCCTCAGGGCAATGCCTTGACCATTCAGAGTCAAGCTGCCTGATTTAAATTTCAAATAATGTTTGGCAGTTAACTGTCAGTCAACATTAGTTGGTACATTCTCCATGGAAGCGCTTCTACCAATCAGAGTCCACTTGCCAACCAACCAGCACTGTCTTCGCATACAGTATAAAGTTGTTGCTTCCCCTGACATTGGTATTCTTGCAGTTGGCCTGATGAGTGCAAGACAAAAAGCTTCAACCAATTGTCTTTTTTCAGCAATACGCAACTGAATTCTTGCAACATTACGATATTTTTTATAAACTTAGGTTGAACTCATTTTTGTGTTAGAACTGACAGGGACTAAAATGTCGAAGGGTTGAGAGTTGTTTAATGAGTAGTCTCTTTTTTAAAAAAAACTGACATTTTTTGAGGTTCTATTAAACTTCTGTAATGTAACTACGATTAAAAAATATAAGCACATTTTCAGGAAGAGCGAATTGAGCAGCTGATTGCTCCCTTTTTGAATTAACTCTTCTCCACATTCTCAACATGTCCCTTAATCCCCTTTCCCACCAGAAGCACATGTTTGTTCATGGAAACTATTTAAACAATTTGATTCAATAGTCTTCCCAGTAACTTTTTCCATAAAAAAAATCTGTTTGACTTCCTCTTTTATTCCGAGCTTTCTAATTCTTAACACCTGCCTCTGTTATTCAAATAGTTACCACTTCAGTCCATTCTCAGTAAAGAGATCATGGCATATTTCAGTATTTTATCTGGTTCTGTATTATGATCTGTCGGTCATGTTTTTGTTTAACATGATATTGGGCAGTAAAATGCTTACTCTGATCATGTGGTGTCTGAAGTCAACCTATGATATGCTGAACTGAGAATATTTAGCACAAAATCCAAAAATTATGACAACACCTTGATAAGACAGTCTAATTGGAATGGCAGCATTGTTGTTGAATTTAATTTGGATCGCAATGAACATTTATTTAAACAAACCTGCGCAATTAGATAGTCTGAAAAAATTGATTTTTGATTGAAGAAAGAACCTGAGTAAATAAAGGTGAAAGCTGTTCTCGACAAAAATGTGTGTCTGCAGGCTTCAGTGTAGTTGTGTGAGAGTAAGAATTATGTCCACTTCTGAAGTTAGAAATATTAAAAGCTGAGTTCGGGAACCTTTTGTGGAGTGTGGAGGACCTAAACTCTGTTTATTAACTGCAGAAAAGTAATGTACTGGTTGTTGTTGTTCCAGACAGTTGTGTCATTGGAAGGTGAAAAATTGGTTCAACTTCAGAAGTGGGATGGGAAACAAACAATACTTACCCGAGAAATCAAGGATGAGAAACTCATATTGGTATGTTGAAGAAAGAGAGCAAGTTTTGAATTTATATAGCAACTTATTACATCGGAAAAATGTGAATTATTCTAAATTAGGGTTTATATTCACTGAGGTGATGAAGCTGGGGCATGAATTTCAAGCATTATTGGTAGCATTAAGCACCCCTAGTTCAAGGCGTGAAGCTCCTTCTTTGCAGTCCCAGTAATGTGTTTTAGCAGTATCCTATGAATCAAACTGCACTTTTTAAAATTAATTCTGTGTTCAACAAAGTGGTCACTGGGAAGCTGGGCCCAATGTTAGTATGATGCAGTCAGCATTAGAGTAAAGATTAAAACATCCCTTATTGAATGACAGTATTCCTCAAATGTTAATCTCTAGTCCCTAGTTCACAAGTGTAACGATATTCCATTTTCCACATTATCCATGCGGATAATGTCAATTCTCTATTGGAATTGTCAATTTGCAGCCCATTCAGGCCAGCGTTGATTCATGGGCTCATGCCCTCTAACTGAATTGACATGGCGAAAACTCATTTTTTAGGATGCTTACAACCAGCAGACAGAGGACTTTTTATCCCTTCTAAGCTGAAGGAAATAGTCTTTGTATAACTTTGCATTTAAACTAATGTGTGCACACTCAACTAACCAAATATTGTTTTCTGATAAGTCATATTGTTTTCTTTTTTTCTAGACTCTTACCTTAAATGATGTGGTTTCTGTTCACACATACGAGAGGGAAACTATATGAGGAAGTTCCTTTCTTCAGGTTCTTATGTTACTTGATGCATCTCCTTGTACAGTAACTTTACAAAAAAAAGAAATACAGATGCCCTATAACTGTATCAGTGATGGTTTATTATGAATTATGAGATAAACCTCTTTTTTTTCCTGACTGCAAACTTCATCTTGGGTCTTTTGTGACATGAAATATGAAATAACAAAAGGCCATTCAGCTCAACAATCCCACCAACAGGGTATATATAAATTGTGTCCTGTACTCTCTCCAGTTGTTTATTCTTAAGCCCCAGAATCATTAATACTACTTTCCCTGGACCTTCTCCAGCAAATCTTTTGAAATAAGAAGCTTAAAATTACAATCTAATTTTAGGCTTACTATGATGAGGATTCATTTTTGCCTAGTACATGGGGCAGAATTCTTACCTCGATGGGCGGGCGGGCCCCACCGGCTTGGTGGCGGGCGGGCAGTCAAACTCTGCCGCCAAAATGGGGCCCGCCGCCATTTTGAGTGGGTGGACCAATTAAGGCCCACCCAGTGGCCTGCCCGACGGAAGCGCTATGCGCTTCCTGTGCGGATGAGGGGAGGGATTCCCCATCTGTCAAAGTGCGCTCTTTCGAGCATGTACACAAAAGAGCGCACTGCTCCCTGAGGCTAAGTGCTGTCTCAGGGAGATCAGTGACAGTGTCAAAAACATTAAAAATAGAAGAATATAAAACTTATTAACATGTCCCCCTCATGTGACAATGTCACACAAGATGGGACGTCTTAATAAATATAACATAACATTTATTAAAGTTTTTAAAAAGGAACATGAAACCTCATCCCAACCCAACAGTGGATGAGATTTCATGTATTATCAGGAGCCCACTGGGGCTTCTGGCCTGCCAGCCAGCCTTAAGGTTGGATGGACAGGTCTTTAACAATCTTAATTACCCTGTCAATGGCCTTAATTGGCCATTGACAGGTCGGCGGGCAGACAGCTGATTTCGCTGTCCACCCGCCTTCCTGAAAATTTAAAGGGACCGGGTGACGTCGGGAGTTCCTCCCAACGTCATCCCGCGTCATTTTCCTGTCGGCGAGCGGGCCCCGCCCCCAAATCGCCGACGGTAAAATCCTGGCCATGAAGTCCACTGACTGAATTTTTAAAAATGGGAGTAAAAATTTTTTTAAATGTCAACACGTGAATACTCAGTAGGCTTTACTGTGAGGCTGGGTGCATAACAGCCAAGAGTGCTGATGAATTGCTCATTGAGCTGCTAACCTGCATTTAAACCTGCAAAAGTTGCCAAATTCTCCTTTCTACTGTGTACACCTCCAATTGGTTTGGTTTTGATTGGAAACGGTTGTGACTAGCTGACTTTTTTAGATTATTTTATTGTAAGCAGAAAAACTTTCATCCTATAAATCCAAGGCGAAAGCTTTCTCTCTCTGGTTGATATATTTTAAAAAATGGGTTGGAGAAGTATCTTAACTCACTACACCACATAGTACCTGAATGCAGATTATTTTGTGAAAAAAGAAATAACTTAATGGAACTGATTTTTATCTGAACCAAAATTCAAAACTAAAGCCATCCCATTAAAATTGGCTTAGTTACATTGAAGAAAATGTATCTTTAAATAAAGTAATAAAAACATAATTGCCAACCTGGTGCAGTGGACTAGTAATACAATGCGTTGAAATTGTGATATTAGTGTATGAATACCTAATATATTGGTAAGAAATTCCTTTTTTCATTGTCCAGCATTTTAATAATGATATTAATTCATTTGAAATAAGCAGTTTCCATCTCCATTAAAATAGCAGGCAAAGGAATTTCATATGAACTGGGTTAAGTATTTCTATGTTAAAATCACATACTGCAATTGCAAGACCAAAGTATTCAGGTTAGAGCAGCCATTAGTCATTCCCAGAACTTCATGGGGGTGTGCTTAAACTGGAAAGCATTTGAAAGAAATATATATAAGAACTGTTTTAGTTTGCGATAATGTTTTGCCACATTCAGTGTATTTCAAACTTGCTTCAGCTTTGGTTAAATACAATACATAACAATCAATTATTCTGAAAAAATAACACATTGGGCTGAATTTTCTGCTATCATCATGGGAATCGTGGTGGGGCACAAAATTTGGAGTGACGGCAAAAGTTAGTTTCCCACCGGCAGGAAATTAATTTGGAATTTTGTTTTCCCGCCTTTAATGGAGGGTCGAGTTTTCCACTGTGCATGTCGAGAAGCACATTTGCATCCATTTGCATCTCATGAATGCTCATTAAAAATACAATGCACTGGAATCATGTTCTCACTCCAAATTTAAATGCCCCACTGGTAGATAATTGAATGGTCTGTTTCACGACCGTATAAAAGTGGCGTGGACCTGGTGACCTTCTCTTCACCAGCGCCTTTGAGGTATGTAGACATTTCTTTTGTCCACCTTTCACAGTGGTGCTGCGAGATCTCAGTGCTTCTAAGAAGCTGCACCAGGGCTGTTGCACAGGAGGCAATACCAGCAGGGATGGGAAAGACAGGCATGATTGGGGGGAGAAGTGAATGGAGCCAGGGAAGCAAGAGGGGAAACCACATGTGAGTGGGATTGGGGGTTGTGGGGAACGAGTGGAGCACAGTTTGTAGTATACATAAATGATTTGGAGGAAAATGTAACTGGGCTAATTAGTAAGTTTGCAGACGACACTAAGATTGGAGGAGATGCAGCCAGTGAAGAGGATTGTCAAAGGATACAACAGGATATAGATCGGTTGGAGACTTGGGTGGAGAAATGGCAGATGGAGTTTAATCCGGACAAATGCGAGGTAATGCATTTTTAAAGGTCTATACAGGCAGGAATTATACAGTAAATGGCAGAACACTTAAGTGCATTGACAGGCAGAGGGATCTGGGTGTATAGGTCCACAGGTCACTGAGAGTGGCAACACAGGTGGATAAGATAGTCAGGAAGGCATATGGCAAGCTTGCCTTCATTGGCAGGGGTATTGAGTATAAAAGCTGGGAAGTCATGCTGCAGCTGTGTAGAACCTTGGTAAGGCCACACTTGGAATATTGCGTGCAATTCTGGTCGCCACATTACCAGAAGGATATGGAGGCATTGGAGAGGGTGCAGAGGAGGTTTACCAGGATGCTGCCTGGTCTGGAGGTTATTAGCTATGAGCAGAGGTTGGAGAAAATCGGATTGTTCTCACTAGAGCGACGGAGCTTAAGGGGCGACTTGATAGAAGTTTACAAAATTATGAGTGGCATGGACAGAGTAGATAGTCAGAAGCTTTTTCCCAGGGTGGAAGAATCAATTACTAGGGGACGTAGATTTAAGGTGAGAGGAGAAAACTATAGAGGAGATGTGCGGGGCAAGTTTTTTACGCAGAGGGTAGTGAGTGTCTGAAATTTGCTGCTATAGGAGGTGGTGGAAGCAGGTATGATAGTGGTGTTTAAGAGGCAGCTTGACAAATACATGAATAGGATGGGAATAGAGGGATACGGACCCCGGAAGTGCAAAATGTTTTAGTTGACAGGCAATATGATCGGCGCGGGCTTGGAGGGCTGAAGGGCCTGTTCCTGTGCTGTACTTTTCTTTGTTCTTTGTTCACAGGTGGGAAGACTGGAATCCAACCAAATGGCTGGCAGGCAGGGAAATGAATGGAGCATGGGATGGAAGACTGGAATGCAGACAAATGACTTTGGTGGGGGTGGGTAGTGTATGGAGCATGGGAGAGAAGACTATAATGCAGAAGAATAACTTGGTTGGGGGTGGGTATTTGGGTGGTGACTGAGTGGAGCACCGGAAGCAAGACACATGCATGACTAGGGTTGTGGGTGGGGGTTCTCAAAGGTACCTGGGGCTGAGGCCACACTGTTGGGACAGAAACAGAAGACAGTCCTGGGGCTGAGTGGGCCATGCTAGAGGACTTTGTATGGCACACATCTCGGTCCCGGTCCTGGGAGGGATAAGGCCTCTCTAGACATATGGCTGTGAGAAGGGAAGGGGTCAGTTCAACATAAGGCATTGGCACATCAACAGAAAAGTGTTCGGAAGGGAGGACAGGAGTATTAACATAAATTAAGGTTGGCTCCAGAGTAACTGGGTGGCAGGTGTGATCGGTGGAAGGGGAATTTAGATATCTGAGGATGGAGGAGGGACTTGGAAGGTAAGATGGGGAGGCTGGAAGCTGGCCTCAAACAGAAACTGCAGCATCACCATCTTGATTCGGATCTCAAATGATGCAATTGAAAAATGAAGTTTGAAAACAAAATTGCCTGTGGAGGGGTCTGAGAGTGTGTGGAAGGGGTCAATGACTGCAATTTTAGGGTGATTGAAGAGCCACCCTAATTTTCAGCCCAAGTCCTGCAGATCATGGCTCAGCTAGATCTGTTAACGTGTGTAATGCCAAATGAAATAGTTTTGGTGCCAAACTCATGGGGTAAAACGTTTAGCTCAGTGGGCACGCACCTGAGCCGACCAAGCATAAACCGATGTGTGATGATGTTGGCCGTGCGTCCTGGCGTCATCGCGCACTCATGATATTTAAGGCCATTAAAAAGTTGATTAAAAGAAATTTTTCGCTGTCCATCCAATCTTACGGTGGGTGGGCAGGCGAAAAGGCCAAGCAGCCTTTGCATTTTTTGTAAACTGCGTCCACAAACGGGGTGAGGTTTCCAAAAACAAATAAGAATCAAATAAAACTTTAATTTTTCATTAATAACATGTCCCTGCTCATGTGAGAGAGTCACATGAGGGGACATGTTTCATAACATTTATAAAATCTTTAATTTTTAAAAAAATCAGTTCATCTTCCTGAGGCAGAGAGCTGCCTCAGGGAGATTATGCAGCGTGCACGTTTCACGCTGGGCGGGCCTTAATTGGCATCGCCAACTCACTGCCTTTTAAGAGTCACTAAGCGCAAACTGCTTCCATTGCTCTGCATCATGCATGTGGAGAGTGGGAACTAATTTAGAGGTAATGTTTAGCCTGACCTCCGTCGTTGGTAAGATTTTAGAGTCCATTATTAAGGATGAGATTTCAGAATACTTGGAAGTGCATGGTAAAATAGGGCAAAGTCAGCATGGTCTCATCAAGGGGAGGTTCATGCCTGACAAATCTGTTAGAATTCTTTGAGGAGGTAACGAGTAGGTTATACAAAGGAGAGCCAATGGATGTTTCCTACTTGGACTTCCAGAAAGCTTTTGACAAGGTGTCGCACAGGAGGCTGCTCAGTAAGATAAGAGCCCATGGTGTTAGAGGCAAGGTACTATCATGGATAGGAGATTGGCTGTCTGGCAGAAGGCAGAGAGTGGGGATAAAGGGGTCCTTCTCAGGATGGCAGCCAGTGACTAGTGGAGTTGCGCAGGGGTCAGTGTTGGGACCATAACTTTTCACTTTATACGTTAATGATCTAGATGAAGGAACTATGAGCATCCTGGCTAAGTTTGTAAAGAAAGGTGGAGGGACAGATAGTATTGAGGAGGCGGGGAGGCTGCAGAAGGATTTGGACAGGTGAGGCGAATGGGCAAAGAAGTGACAGATGGAATACAACGTGGTGAAGTATGAGGTCATGCACTTTGATAGGAAGAATAGAAGCATAGACTATTTTCTAAATGGAGAGAGAATTCAGAAATCTGGAGTGCAAAGGAACTTGGGAGTCCAAGTCCAGGATTCTCTTAAGGTTAACTTGCAGGTTGAGTCGGTAGTTAGGAAGACAAATGCAATGTTGACATTTATTTTGAGAGGACTAGAATATAAAAGCAGGGATGTGCTGCTGAGGCTTTTTAAGGCTCTGGTCAGACCACATTTAGAATATTGTGAGCAATTTTGGGCCCCATATTTCAGGAAGGATGTGCTGGCCCTGGAGAGGGTTCAGAGGAGGTTCACGAGAATGATCCCAGCAATGAAAGGCTTAACATATGAGGAACGTTTGAGGACTCTGGGTCTATACTCGATGGAGTTTAGAAGGATGAGGGGGGATCTGATTGAAACTTACAGAATACTGAAAGGCCTGGATAAAGTGGACGTGGGGAAGATGTTTCCATTAGTAGGAGAGACTAGGACCCGAGGGCACAGCCTCAGAGTAAAGGGAAGACCTTTTAGAACAGAGATGAGGAGAAACTTCTTTAGCCAGAGAGTGGTGAATCTATGGAACTCATTGCCACAGAAGGCTGTGGAGGCCAGGTCATTGAGTGTATTTAAGACCGAGATAGATAGGTTCTTAATTGGTAAGAGGATCAAAGGTTACGGGGAGAAGGCGGGAGAATGGGTTTGAGAAACTTATCAGCCATGATTGAATGGCGGAGCAGACTCGATGGGCCGAATGGCCTAATTTCTGTTCCTATGTCTTATGGTCTTATGTTCAGCCATAAATGCAGTTACGAGTTAACACTGCAGGCAGCCATGGAAAGCTAAGGTCATCAACAATTATTTAAACTGTAACCCAAACCTGACAGTCATTATATGGAGGCCATTGAAAAGTACACTTAGTTGGAATGACTCCAAGGCGGGTCGCGATAAATAACTATAACATACACTGGGATCAGGATAATAAATAACCTTCTGAGATCATTACTCAGGAGGCCACATTATATGACCCTCTGATGCAAGGTTTACATATGCATTATCCAACCACCATCTTCATATAGGAATTGGCTTTGTTCATCTCACTTATGTGAACATAAAGGTGACTGACTGAGCTGAGATTGAGGGATACAACATAGACCTGAGGAACACGATGGGAGATACTTGAAGAGGAGGGGCACCTGTTACCTTTGGATAAGTGTAGAACATTGCATCACATGGAGAAGCCATTCAGTACCTGAGACTTTGACAGAGAAGCAAAATATATTTACAAAGGCGCAAACTATATACAGTGATTGAACACCCATACTAATAGTGTGCACTCAGCACTTTCTAACTTTTCTTAACCTACTTGTAAGTGCATCCCCAAAATCCACAGCAAGAGGTGGAGGCAACCTGCGGACTGCTATGCCCTGATGTCTGAAATGACCTTTGCGACCTCTGGAGGGCTGAGGCCTGGAAGGCCCCGGCCTGATAAGGGTCTCCTGCTCTGGGGCAAGTGCACCCTCCTTGGCATGACACATGGATGGGGTCACAAGCAGAGTGGATTTGGAGTGGCTGAACAGCCTTGGAGACCCCTGTGTGGATGGGCCCCGGGTGTCTAGCTGACGTTTTCTGACCGCTTGAGGAATGAGGCACCTGGAGGGAGGTCGAGGTGCCCCATCTCCCTCTTGCCTAGCCACTGCTGGAACACATTCATGGCCAGAGCAATGGTGTGCAGGTCTGAGTGCAAATCTGGCAAAAACTGAGCATTCTGCTGGACCAGAGTCTTCACGATGGCCACCGCCCTTCCAGTGGTGACTTTGATGCGCTTGCATGCCAGAGGCACAAAATCAGACAGAATGTGGATAGACTTCTGCATCCTTTGTTCTAATCTGCTGATGGCCTCTGACAACCTTGCCTGCTGTTCCCCTACCTATCTTTGCAGCTCCAACATTCCTCCGAGGGCCGATTGCTGAGTCACCGGACTCAGACTCAGCAGTGGTCTGGTCTCTAGCAGTCCTCTGAGTGACTGAGACATTGGCTGTCACCACCTCTGCCTGCTGTGGAATGTGTCTGTGAGGTGCTCACCAGAAAGTGACCCCAAGCCTGTTCTAGGACTAGGGCCAGAATATTGCTGTCGGCATGCGGGGGTGGGCCCAATACGCAGGCGTACAAAATGAAGTGAGATGATGGTGGGCGCGTGTCCCAACGTCATCGCGCGTCATATAGATCTTTCATTTGGTGGGCGCGCACCAGAGGCAGCTGCATACCCGCCGAACTGTCAACGGCCTAATAAGGCCATTAAGAAAGTAATCAGGCTGATTAACGACGCTGCCTGTCTAACCTTAAGGCTGACAGGCAGGTGAAGAGCCGAAGCAGCCTTCGTGTTTTTGAGGAAACCTCATCCACGGGCAGGATGAGGTTTCCTGAAGGCTTTATTAAATAAGTAAATAAAAATTTGACAATTCATAAACATGTCCCACCTCATGTGACACTCACATGAGCTGGGACATGTCTGAATAATTTTAATCTTTTTTTTTTCAAACTTTCAATGTGTAACTAATCTCCATAACCAACAGAGCTGAATTCTTCAGTCACCCATGCATAGGAATTTTTTTCCCTTGCAAATTAAAAACTTTAAAAGCTGCTAGTTGTGAATACCATAAATAGCTAGCAACTGAATATGTTTCTAATTATAATGAACAGCACATAAATGCAAGTTATTTAATTTTTAAAAAAATACATAGGGCAGAATCATCCATTCCTGCTGGCGTCAGACGTGTTCGGTGGCGTGAGTGGACAATATGGTGAGAAGATCAAAAATTGGTTTCACAACGTCATGAAACCAGTTTGCGATCGTCTGCTCAGCCTGTTGATGGTGGGCTTCCCCGCAGTCGGATGTCAGGAACCTCATTGTAATACATCAGCATATCATTATAAGGCCAACCCGCTGGACTCGCCCCCCCCCGCTGGATCGTCCGCCCACATCAGCGGGAAAACATGCCGGTGCAGAACACATCTTGACAACTGTGACGTGCAGGAGTCGGGACTGACCGTCAGGGCTTCGCTCACATCGCAACATCTGAGTAGCAGAGGATGCAACGGCACATTGGAAGAATGTCCATTGGCATGCTGGGTGGATTCTCATGGACATGGCTCTACTGTGAAGCAGCTCACAGAAGTTGGTAAGTCACTGTTGATGCTCATGATGGATGATGGTTGGGGGCATGGGAGAGGGAGGTCTAGGGTTAACTGGGAGAGGAAGAGGTGTTGGGGGGTGAGGTTGGGGTGGAGGAATGAAGGTGTCGGGGTGAGGTTGGGAGGGGGAAATTAAGATGTTGGGGGGGTGAGATTGGGAAGGGAGAATGAAGCTGTTGGGAGGGGGAGAATGAAGATATTGGTTGGGTGAGAAGGGAGTACGGGGCAACAGGAAAAAATTGGCAGCTGGGGAGCTCAGTGTAAGGAGATGGAAGGTGTAAGGGAATGAGTTTGGAGGGGGAAGGATTGTGGCGAGGGGGGGAGTTTGGGGGAGGAAGGAGTGTGGAGAGGAGAAGTGGTCCAGGGGGAGGGAGGAGTGTGAAGAGGGGATGGAGTCTGGGGGAGGTACGAGTGTGGAGAGCGGAGGGAGTCCGGGGGGAGGAAGGAGTGTGGAGAGGGGTGGGAGTCCGGGGGGGGAGGAAGGAGTGCAGAGGGGTGAGGGCCTCACTAGCAAAGAGGAATCGGAGGGAGTGGACAACCTTAAGATCCCTGAGTGCATGACCCACAGGTGTCCAGCTGCCACTCCTCCCTTTGGGTGCCCGAGGGCCCCAGCATGACCCATTGAGAGGAAGGATCACCTGGAGAGATGTCGAGGAGCATTCCCTCCCATGTTGCCCCTGCAGGAGCTCACCCATGGCTCCTGTGATGGAATACAGGTCTGTGCGCATCTCCGTGTTTTGCTGGACCAAGGTCGCCATAGCATCCTCCTCATGAGACCTCCATATGCACACATGTGGGCATCACTTCATCATCGAGTAGGTAGACACAGTCCTCTGACTTGCGAGCCACTCTGCTGAGGGCTTTCAACAGCTCTGCGTGATGTTTCCCCGCCTTCTGCTGACTCTCCATGATGAGTTGGAAGGCCTAACCCAGAGGATCGTTATCTGACTCGGACCTCACAGATGCCTCTTCCCCAGCAGTCCTCCGAGTGCCAGAGAGCTTGGCTGAACCTGCCTCCTCCTGCTGTGGATGTGTGTCCATGCGGTGACCACCAGATTGTGAACCTGAGCTTGCTCTAGAGGTGTGTGTCTCCATGCTGGTGGAGGGTGTGGGTAAGAGCTGTGATGGGTCTTCCAGGCTACTTACTTCCAGCTCTTCAATGGAGTAGGTGACCTCTTGGCTGGAGGTGAGGACGTGGATGGAGCTGAGGATTGGCTGTCTAAGGGTGTAAATTGCTTGGCAGAGCTCCCTGTGAACCGAGCGTCGAATCGCGACACAACTACGAGAACACTGACTTGTTAGTAGCAAAACTATATTTATTCAAGCATTCTTGGGAGCAGGCTGCTCAGGACACCATAAGCGGTTCCTAGTCAACCTTACTTCTCAAACAGAGAATCCAGCATTGTTTATACAGCTCATAACAGGAAGTTCATACCATTTAAGGTCCGTACATTAGGTAATCACAGTTATGCCTTGGTTAGCACATACACAGGGCGAGTGCAGTACTACAAAAACAGGTAGATGGTATATTTTCACGATAAAACAGGAGACAGTTTACTACAACTGTGTAGATAGAATACATAGAGTGACATTAAAACGGACAGACGTAAAGATTACAAAATTACCACATTAGCAGATTTAACAGGCCACCATTGTTTTGTCTAGCACATAGACAGGACGCAGCTGGGACCACAAACTTCTCGAAGGTACGCCACGTGATTAGCTTACACAATTCCTTACTACAATATGAGCATTTTTAGATCATGAACTCATTTGACACTATAGCTGACTAAAGCTCTATTCCACACGAGGTAGAGATGATCAGTACATTGCGGCATAATCAAAAGCAGGAGAGAGAGCACTCACAGTTGCATTGAGAGAGGGATGATGTGGTGCAGGATCCTCATGAGGGTATTCACCTTTGACCTCACTGTCACCGCAGGCGGGCTGCATGTCACCAGTCAGTGCGATGGCACGCTTCTCAAAGTGAGGGGCCTAATGTGGGCCACTCCACCCCCGGTCGGGGACCTCTCCCTGCTGATTGGAGCAGGCTTCTCCTGCATGAAAACAGATGGAGAGAGTGTGAGCAAGTTCCCCTCCAAGCTACATACAATCTCAACTTGGAACTATATTGCCGTTCCTTCATTGTTGCTGGCTCAAAACCTGGAACTCCTTCCCTAATACCACATGGACTGCAGTGGTTCAAGAACGTGGCTCACCAACTCCTTCTCAAGGGCAATTAGGGATGGACAACAAATGCTGGCCTTGCCAGTGATATTCCCATCCCATGAAAGAATTTTTTAAAAAGCCACATCATCTCCGATTCTATGGACCATTAACCAGGATTTAGCTGGCCATGTTGATGCTTAAGACTTCTTTGAACTGGACAGGGACAAAGTGCATGAAATCCTCACTTTGCAATGATGACAAATGTCCTGGTGGACAAATACAAATCTGACTCAGATCCCATGTCGTTTAATCACACCCATAACTAAACTATCAGGCAGTCTGCATGCTGGTGACAACAATTCTCTGAGATGGCTGAAATATAGGCTGGGTCTACATCCGCTTAATAACAACCTTTTCCTTTTTTGGAGTTTGAAATTCAGATTGGCAGGAGTAATCGGCCGGTTTCACCCCATCATCAGGAACTAAGCTATATTTAACATCTCCAGGCGACATGAAACAGTTGTCCGTTAAATGTCCTGGAAAAGTAACAAAGTTAACTTTCAAGTCCTTTTGAATTTGTGATGCACTCTTATTAAATGCAGAAGATATCACTACACAGGAGTCTTATAATATGACACATTTTTGTGATTGCAGTTGTCCGCTTAACAAAGGAACAAAGTAAACTTGAGCAGAGTGTTGTTATAAATACCTAGTTCATGGTTCATAGTAAGATTTTAGAGTTAAATTTTAGTTCTGAGAAGATTAAAGTTCTAGGGTTTCAATTTATCTGTATGTTTGCTGGAGGAGTGAGTGTTCTGAAACAGGGGAAAAGGCCAAACTGAAATGATGCTACTGTTAGCAGGCTCCAGGCAGCAAAAGTATTGCTGATAGCTGGCTCTGTATAGTTGGAGCTCAGGAGAAATCCCAGGAGCCGTTTGATAGCTCTGGGCTGTTAGGGCTCCGGAGAAGCCCTGGGAAGCTGAGAGGGTGGCAGAAGGTCACTGGTTCCGTGCTGGAAAGGGTTTGGGCTTAGAAGAAGTCTGGGAGCCATTTATAGCTTGGTGTGGCTGGGGAGTTTGGAACTTGGTGAAATCCAGGGGCAGTGCCAGCCGAGTGAAGCCAGCCGGCTACTAAAGAGCTGAAATCGTGCCAGGAAGCAGAGAGTGCAGACTCAAAAGTCCAGTGGAATGGAAACTTGGGAGATGAGATTGTAACCCTGGAAGGGGTGCAGTCATTGAGACAGTCTGAATTGGAGTAGCTTTGAGGGAATTCAGAGGCTTGATCTTCTAAAGTGAAAAGTGCCTCGTGAGAGAGACAGAGTTTTAACAAGTGGTATGATGTGGCAGGTGATATGTACCAGGCGGACCAAATCCATGAGGGAAACTTGGCCACACTATCACAATGGTTTTACAATTTGTATTTATTACTAGAAGATTTGTGCACTGAATTCAGAAGTAGTGAGTCCACTAATACCTTTAGTGATTTAAAAAATTAAATTAAAACATCTATTAACAAAAGAAAATAATTCAAACACAGACATAAGATTACAGTTACTTGATATTTAAAATCCCAAAATTCCTAATTAACCTGACTACCAACTATACACCCTTTTAACGCAACAGTTCAAAACAGATTTTAAATTTAAATAAGCAATCCAGCAAGGTTACCACAGCCCCCACTTGACTGTGGAATTCCAAGGGCTTTTAACACAACTTTAATTACTGGACACAGCAGACTTCTGTAAAAGTGGCTAGAGGTTTTTCCCCAAGTCTGCTTTACGGTGTGCCTTTCAAGATGTTACACAGCCACACACCACATAGCCTTCCATCCTTCTTTATATATGTTTCTCTCTAATGTGTAAAATCCCATTGTTCTACACATCTTCGGAAATTTACTTTACCCGTAATATAAAAGTCTTTCATGTAGACAATAGGGCCTCTTTCCTTTTGGGAAAAATACACATAATAACCTTGCCCTATTTATTTTGTGTCAAAGGGATACTACCATCCCTTTGAAAATCAAACAACCCATTCACTTATCTAAAAATGCAAATTTCATTCATACCTTATCTGTGGAACCCTCATCCTTACTTATCTATCTCCATTTCAAAAGTCTGCTTTACACTTAACTCTTGGTAATTTCAACCTTGCAGCCTATCTGATTATAATTCAATTAAAACAGTCACACAGACAATCCATCCTCACTCATACCTGTAAGCCTACAATAATATTATGAAAAATATGATAGTTTTGTGGCACATGATTGGTTGACTCAGTGTTTACTGATGTCAGGGTGGGTTGTTGAGAAATCTGTGGGATCTGTCTTAGTTACATTTGCCATTTATTGTACAGTGTGGTGTGTTTGATCAGATTGCCTGTTAATTCACCTGTAACTCATAATAACCCTGAATGTTTAGAGTTATAAGATAGATACTGTAAATTGTTTTATCTTTTTGATCTTGTGTAGTAACGTTTATTTTTGTTTGTTAAAAACCCATGGAATCTTGTGGCTTGATTCTGGTAGCAAGCCTTGTGAATTTCAAACTTCGTCTACTTTAAACATTCCTTGTTGCAGTCCTACTCCGGCCCCCTTCCACAACTCTTTCTCCGGTACATCGATGATTATTTCGGTGCTGCTTCATGCTCTCGTCAGGACTTGGAAAAATTTATTAATTTTGCTTCCAATCTCCACCCCTCCATCATTTTCACGTGGTCCATCTCTGACACTTCCCTTCCCTTCCTTGACCTCTCTGTCTCAATCTCTGGTGATAGACTGTCCACCAATATCCATTACAAACCCACCGACACCCACAGCTATCTCGACTACAGCTCCTCACACCCCACTTCCTGTAAGGACTCCATCCCATTCTCTCAGTTCCTTCGCCTCCGTCGCATCTGTTCCGATGATGCTACATTCAAAAACAGTTCCTCTGACATGTCCTCCTTCTTCCTTAACCGAGGTTTTCCACCCACGGTCGTTGACAGGGCCCTCAACCGTGTCCGGCCCATCTCCCGCGCATCCGCCCTCACTCCTTCTCCTCCCTCCCAGAAACATGATAGGGTCCCCCTTGTCCTCACTTATCACCCCACCAGCCTCCGCATTCAAAGGATCATCCTCCGCCATTTCCGCCAACTCCAGCATGATGCCACTACCAAACACATCTTCCCTTCACCCCCCTTATCGGCATTCCGTAGGGATCGCTCCCTCCGGGACACCCTGGTCCACTCCTCCATCACCCCCTACTCCTCAACCCCCTCCTATGGCACAACCCCTTGCCCACGCAAAAGATGCAACACCTGCCCCTTCACTTCCTCTCTCCTCACCGTCCAAGGACCCAAACACTCCTTTCAAGTGAAGCAGCATTTCACTTGCATTTCCCCCAACTTAGTCTACTGCATTCGTTGCTCCCAATGTGGTCTCCTCTACATTGGAGAGACCAAACGTAAACTGGGCGACCGCTTTGCAGAACACCTGCGGTCTGTCCGCAAGAATGACCCAAACCTCCCTGTCGCTTGCCATTTTAACACTCCACCCTGCTCTCTTGCCCACATGTCTGTCCTTGGCTTGCTGCATTGTTCCAGTGAAGCCCAACGCAAACTGGAGGAACAACACCTCATCTTCCGACTAGGGACTTTACAGCCTTCCGGACTGAATATTGAATTCAACAACTTTAGGTCGTGAGTCCCCTCCCCCATCCCCACCCCCTTTCTGTTACCCCCTTCCTTTTTTTTTTCCCAATAAATTATAAAGATTTTCCTTTTCCCACCTATTTCCATTATATAAAATATAAAAAAAAAACCCACTAGAGCTATACCTTGAGTGCCCTACCATCCATTCTTAATTAGCACATTCGTTTAGATAATATCACCAACTTTAACTTTAACACCTATGTGTTCTATTGTACTATTGTTGTTGACATCTTTTGATGATCTGCTTCTATCACTGCTTGTTTGTCGCTACAACCACACCAACCCCCTCCACCTCTCTGTCTCTCTATCTCTCCGCCCCCCACACACACACCTTAAACCAGCTTATATTTCAGCTCTTTCCTGGACTCGAACTCAAGTTCTGTCGAAGGGTCATGAGGACTCGAAACGTCAACTCTTTTCTTCTCCGCCAATGCTGCCAGACCTGCTGAGTTTTTCCAGGTAATTCTGTTTTTGTTTTGGATTTCCAGCATCCGCAGTTTTTTTGTTTTTATTTTTAAAATATTATTGGTCCCTGACCTGATTGCACCAAAAACCTGGGGGTCGGGTCTGAGATCATAAAAGGAGGCAGTGTTATTTGACCAGAGACTATCACCACTTGGTCCAATTCTGCCTTTAACCATGTATTTCCTGTAATTGTACATGTGAGTTGAGGGAGTGGTGTGGGAAATGGCTCAGTCAGTCATTAAGTACTAACCAATTTTCCCCTTCTTAGCAAGGGAACAATGAGCCTTCCATTGGATGTGGCAACTCCAGCAAAGAACTGGGGCCTCTATGGTCTGTCTAATTTAGAATCCCACCACAGGGTGAATGCAGCCATCAGAGGAGGAATTTTCCTATCTTATTTCTTGCGAACAACTTTATCCTCATTCTTCCCTCTTCCCCACCTGAAGACTTTGGTCTATTCTGGTGTGTTCTTCCATAATCACTGGTCCCAATGTTGACAGATACACATATGCAAAAAGAGTCATTGTAAACAACAGCAGGGAACTGAAGGACGATTTAAGTACCACATCAAAGTCAGCTCTGAAAGATGCACACTTGATTTTATTGTGCCTCTTCCATCTCCACATAATACTTCTTCGACAGGGTTGCTATAAACTCATGCCTCTAATCATGTCATCTCGGCATTCAGCAAGATATTTTTCTACGCTAAAGGTGCAATGCAATGCAAATTGTTGTTCAGAGATGCCATTGCAGTTGAGTTAAATCCTGCTTTAAACCACACATTTCCAGCATGCAGACAATTCCATGCACTGTGTTATCTTTAGTCAATGTCAATTCTCTGAATAACATAAAGATAGCAGATTCTACACGACCAATCGTTACACTATCAGTTCATTCTCACAGCATCCTGTTCTCGCAGAACACAACAGAAGTTGTGCAAGGTGATAAATTTAATGATGATTCATTGTTAAGGTAGCAACATATCTTTCAGAAAGCTAACCTCTGTGCAATTGCCTTTTCATTTACTGGGACATCTTTATTATCTCTGGACACAGTAACTTAATAAAGTAGATGGACATCAGCGCAAATTTTTTCAAAATGCTCAGTAAAGTTAAAGTTATTGTACATTCTTATAATTCCAGTTTACAAATTTCAGAAATATACCAGATTGAGGTGATTTAGTACAGAAAAGAGGTGCATTTGCAAAACTTTCACTAAAAACATCTCACCATTTTAAGAGCTCTCTCAAGTGCTGGGAAAACTACAAGCTAAAACTTGCAACACAAGTTTGATTTTCTAAATAAAAATCTCTCCACCCTTGCAAAGTTTATTTTAATTTACAGTGGTAGCTGAATTCATAGCACTGACAAACAGCTGCAACAATTTTTGAACTAGGTCATTGAGAAATTATTAAAATGTTACCCACCTTTATATTTTTCCTCAAATTCATAGCTTCAATAACTTGTCTCATTTAAATGAGACCTATGGTGTTATCTGTTCAGAATTGTTTTGGGGGTGGGGGTGCATTAATGTACCTTCTCTAATTTTGCCAACAAAGTACACCCAGGTCTCTAGCCATGTATAACACTTGAACCAATGACTCACTATCCTGTTATGATCCACTTCCTCTGGGAGAAATTGATTGTCTTTGCTAGATCCTAGTCAAACAGCATGCTTGAGGAATTAGCCCTGGCAGGCAAACAATGTGGTCACCAACTATATATTTTAAATATCACTCCAGAAATCACACACCGAGGGCGGAATTTTCTGAGTCCGCTGGTGGCGGGCGTGATAGGTGGCATGCATGGTAAATTTGGCTGGACCCACCATACCACGGCGTGAAGGCAGGTCGCGATCTTCTGCACAGCCCGCCAATGGCGGGCCACATTTTCCTCCATTGGTTGGCGGGGAGCCATTTGTAATACATTGGCATATAACTAAAAGGCCATCCTGCCAGGCTCTTGGAACCCCACCATATTGTTCATCCAGGTCAGCGGGAAAGCACACCGATGTGTTTCACAACAGCAAGCAGGCGACGTGCACTTGACAGCCTTCACTTTGGGGGAACTGAGCTGAGTGAGCAGCAGCGTTCTCCACAGCTCTCCCATTGTTTACAGGCCTCAGGGACACTGGGGGGCTGGGGAAACTGATGCCTGGTCTCGGAGGTGACTGCTGAGGAGTGGAGGGGTGTCAGGGGGCAAGTGCTGACCAGCCTCAGAGGTGACTGCTGCTGGGAAGGACGAGTGTCAAGTGCTGCCCTGGCGCTGCATCCCGTGCACAGGCAATTGAGATGGGGGTTAGGGTATGCAAGGGAAGTGGCCATGCATTAAGAACACTTGTATAAACTGACGACGCCTCTGCAACTAAGACAGATCAGGTGCAGCCACAGTGATATGATTGGGGTCAGGCTCCTAGCCTGCCCGCCCATGCAAACAACGTGGGGGTACCAAAGGGCCACCAAGTGTTCCATGCCTTATCACCTTGCCCCCACCACCCACCCCCTCACCCCTCCCGGCACAGACTTTAAGTCCACCATCACTTTATTGAACTACGGAGCAGTTGGACTGGACATGTTGTACAATCTCCTCACTAATGCTGGCCATGTAGCAGTCACTGCTGGAGGTACTCACGGCCCCTTGCAATCTCAGCATCCTGCTTTGGACCAGTGTCCCCCCTGTTGCAGGTTGACAGGGCACTCATCTATGGCCATCCGAGGGGTGACCAGCACTCTCTGGGAAGCATTAAGGGGCAGTCACACAGGGCCAGGAAAGGTGCTAAGTACAGCCATGATAACCACGTCTCTCTCTCTTTCACGCTGCAGGAGGACCACATCAGGATCATGGATCCTGGTGACCTAGCTGTATGTTTGATGGCCTACAGAGGCCGTAGAAGATGGAGGAGAGGGCAACTGAGGCACCCAGTCACGCAAAGGTAGGAGCAGCAACTTCATGAAGAAGGGGCAGCAGGGGCTCCCGCAGAGCGACAGTGAGCTGTGGCTGGCTGGCGCCTGGAGACACCAGGGTCCATAGGTGCCGCCTGCCATTCCTGCAGACCACTGAGAACGAGTGTCGCCAACTACTGCGCGTGCCTAGGGACTTGGTGGCTCACATCTGCCACTTAATTGCAGGACTTGGCGCCAAGGGCACATAGAGGGCATCCACTGCCATTGGCTGTGAAAGTGACTGCAGCGCTTAATTTCTATGCCAGTGGATCGTTTCAGGGCTCCACAAGTGACCTCTGTGGGATTTCACAATCCGTCACCCACAAATGCACCCATGTGGTCATAGATACTATCTTCTCCTTAGCACACAAGTTTGTGCATTTCGCCTGGGACCGGGAAAGCCAGGATGCAAGAGCCATTGGATTCGCCCTGATCTCGGGATTCCCACGGGCGCAGGGTGTGATTGACTGCACTCATGTGGCACTCAGATCTCCATTGCTACATTCAGTGGACTTCATCAACCGCAAGGGCTTCTACTCACTGAACGTGCAGCTGGTATGTGAGTGACCACTAGAAACACATCCTACAGGTATGCACACAGTTTCCAGGAGAGTTCACGATGCCTACATCCTGAGTCACTTGCAGATCCCTGCAGTCTTTCACAGAGGCTGCAGGGTTGGCTCTTTGGGTACAAGGGCTACCTGCAGAGGCCGTGGCTGATGACACCTGTGCAATGGCCTCAGACTGCAGCAGAGTGGCGCTATAATGAGGCTCATGCAGCAGCTCGCAACTTGGTGGAGCAGACCATCAGCATCTGGTGGAGCCTTGCAATTCATTCCATAGAGGGTGTCATGCATTGTTGTCGTCTGCTGCGCGCTTTACAACCTGACACTGCAACTGGTTGAAGAGCTGGCTGAGGAAGAGATGGAGGAGCTGTATGTCTCCTCCGATGAGGAGAGTGCCGAAGGGGATGAGGGTGAGGGGGTCCTCGGTGGTGATGACAATGGGGATAAGGCTCTTGCACTGGCTAGCGCACTTAGGAGGCCCTCATAGCTGCCAGATTTGTGAAGGATGATGACAACATGCAGTGAAATGTCCCTGTAGATCCTCACATCGCAGTTGTGAACGTTTGACTCCAGTCTGGCTTACCGCAGCACCAATACTCTCTGGGAATACCAATACCAGGGATGCTTCTGTCATGGAGATGCAGTGGAGGCCATAACAGTCACTCGATCGCAGGAGGACACTCCATAGTTCTTCACAAGGCCTCTGAGAATGTCTGATTCCTGTCTGGCTGAGGGCGGCTCACTTGCGCTCTATGTTCAGGGCCATCTCAGAGACGCAGCCATGAAACTCTAGATGCACCTGATGCTGTGTCCACCTTCAGCACCTCAGCCCTTCAGGAGCTGGTGCACAGCATCACTGGTCGCAGATGCTGGTGTGATGGTGGCCAGTCCCACTTTAAAGGTGCTGAGAGCACAGAGAGTATGAGAGAACTCTGTGGCGTCTGCCCACAATATTCTGGCAGCAATGACCAGCACTGCTGAGGTGCAGGCATCAGTAATGTTTCCAGAGACTGAGGCTGGGCCATCACTGTGGTCTGAAGGTTTCACAGAACACAGGGAAGAGGCCCTGGACTGAGACACCTGCCTTTTATCTTGTGCAGAAAGGTTTCACATTTGAGTGACAAGAACACTGCTCATCAGGACAAGGAGCCACAGGCAGGGTGACATTATAGAGTTATACGGGCTGAATTTTTCCCTTGATGGGCGGGCTGGCCTGATCGACTCGGCGTTGGGCTGGCAGCCGATCACCGCCGCCAAAACGGGCCCCGCCACCATTTTGTGTGGGCGGGCCAATTAAGGCCCGTCCAGTGGGTTTGCGACTCCTGTGTACAATGGGAAAATTGAATTGGCGGCAAGCAAATTCAGACCCCCGGTTCCAAGGGGGAACCGGCAGTCTGTATAAAGAGTGGCCAGGCAGCCTCCTTGAGGCAGTGCACCACGGTCACTCATAGAGAAGGACATGCTGGTTTGAGGGCAGAGGAGGGGGAGGGGGGCAGGCTGCAGGATAGGCCAGCCGGGGGTCACTGTGCCCCTCAGTTCTCAGATGCCTGCCTTGCTGTCCTCCTCCAAGAGGTGTCCAACCGTCGGGATATTTTGTATCTAGAGGATGGGAGGAGGAGGGGCCCCCAAATCACCAGGCAGGCGTGGCAGGAGGTGGCGGTGGCGGTGGCTGTAAGCGGCCGTGATGATGTGCGGCGCACGGGGACACAGTGCAGCGAGCGCTTCAATGATTTGTTGCACTCTGGAAGGATGAGTACCATGTCAGCCTTGGCCATTTGACTCAGCAGGTAGCCTTAGCCTTTGAGGCCCCCCCACCCCCCACCCCCCCGACCACCTCTTAGTGTCGTTACTGCATTGGGCATTTGGCGCACGCTGGGTGGGCAAACAGATAGTGACCATGCTTACATCAGTCTTAGTGGCTGAGGAGAAGATGGGTTCTCCCTGCAGCATATGTTGGAGTAGTCTGGGGGCAACCTGCAGGGGAGGCAGCTAGACACATACTCAGAACTCCAACACATGTTTTATTGATGGTGATGAGATGGTGGAAGGGGAGCCTCAAGGTGTCGTGGCCAAGAGTCATCTGCTGGCGCCACACCTAGTTGCGCCTCCTTGCCATGGGCGCTAACACCTGTGTGTTGTTCAAAGTGATGGATGCCGAATGTGTCCAAGGTGTCCGTTGTCCGTTGGGGGAGGGGGTTGGGACCAGCCATACTATCTTCTGGAGACTGATCACCAGTAGTGTGGACAGGAGCCGCTGGAGGCCTCAGATGGGCCACTGTGGTTGGGGTGCGGCGTGCATGTGCCGAGTACATGAGCGATCAGCTCCAATAAATCCTCTTCTCTGTTCTGCAGGCAAAAACAGAGCACAATCTGAGGGAGCATCAGCGGACTGGTGGTGGGCACGCAGTGCTGCAACGTCTCACCACCTTCGAGAAGCAGGCCATGGAGCTGGGGAGGAGGCAGGCGGCCAGGTTGGCAGGTGTCAGCGAGGCTGGGGTGCACCGGCCAGGTATTTGAGGTCCACAGTCCCATCCACTCTGTCTCCCCACCATCAAAAGCACTGATGGTTGCTGCAATTGTTAATGCTGCAACACTGCTCATTCACAGACTGATACAGTCAGACGTGTGGGTCATACACAAGGGTCCCTTGGCCCCTTGAGGATGCTTGTCTCCAGCACCTTCCAAAGTCTCCTTATCCCATTTGTGACCACTATTCCCATGGCCTAACATGCCATGGCATTGCTACTGCACATCCAAAGACTTATTGCATCTTAGGAGGGTTTGTACCTCCACCACCCTTTCAGCCAGTGCGCCCCACATTACTCTGTCCAAAAAGTGCTCAGCACCTCACCTGTCAGCCTCATTGCACTCAACTTAAATAAATGCCACCACATTAGTCAACCCTGCGCCAAGGGGAAATGTTGCCTTGTGTCCACTCTTTCTATGCCCCTCATATTGGTATGAAGGTCAATAATGTGACCTGTCAATCCCCTGAGCTCCATGGCAAATGTTGCAAGTGTATGCAATGTTTCCTCATCACTACAACTCTCCAGGCCAGCATGCATGCAGGTCAGGTATCTCTGCACTCTCCCCACTCCAATGCCATCCCTGTCATGAAGCGCAGGTCACAACTGGACGCAGAAGTGCTGATGTGGCCTCAACAGTGTTTTATGCACTTACAACACGACCTCCCTTTTCCTACATTCTATTCCTCATCTAATAAAGGCAAGTCTGGCTTCGACCTTGTTAAACGCCTTATGTACCTGTTCTGCTACCTTAACGGATCTGTCCAGCAAGGTCCCTGTAATTGTCGTGACTTCCCACGGTCCTACCATTACTCATGTATTCCCATACCTTGCTTGTCTTGCCCAACTGCTTAACCGAACACTTACCCACATAACATTCCATGTGGCATTCCTTAGGCCATCTGACCAGCCTGTCTGTATGCGCGTGTAATGTTTGGGCCTCCTCTTGACTATTTACCAACCCACCAATGTTCGTCTCCTTAGGTTCTTGAAGGGTGAGCGACAAATGAGGCTGGGTGGGGGGGGAAGGGACGAAAGATATTACTGACTGAATGCTAACTGATGCACTGTCCTTGTTGTTAATTTCAGCATCATCACCGCATGGCCGCCCCCAACACGTCCGGAGACCCCCCTCCACATCTAAGGGCCAAGACTTGCAACTTGCAGCACATCATTTCAGCAACAAACACTTCAGTGGAGAATATAACGTTGGCTAGTGTCGCAGGGCACAGTGGAGAGGGCACTTCACAATCGCTGGTGGAGATGGAACGGACAGAGAGTGCTGATGGCGCCAGCAGCCGGAGGACTGCAGGAGACTAGGCACATGCTGAGTCCGCCACTGAGGATGTGCCTCTGAAGTTGTCACCAATGCAGCAGCTGCAGGACAAGCAGCAGGATGCATGGGTGCATCTGGCAGGGTTGCATGAGGTTGTGCTTCAGTTGGTCTCTGTGGCGGAGGAGTCCAGGGAGAGTGTCAGTGAAGGCATGATCCTCAGGACAGAACTTCAGGCTTCCTCCACTGAGAGATTGGCGACTCTCATGGAGAGGGGCTTCGATCAGATTGAGACTCTTCTAATTAGGTTACGCTCTGACCTGCAAGCCCTCACAGCGGTAATGGCCACAGGTGGTCATTCCCAATGTGGGAGATGTTCTGGGCACCAGGTGTCACCACTTGGTGCCCATGCATCTGCAGTGAGCAGTGAAGTACAACGTGACCTCACATCGGCGCAGCAGCTGTCGTTGCTGCGAGCACCTCTCAGGGCGCTCTGGATGAGGGCAGCAGCTCCTCCACCCCTCTGCCAGTGACCATTGCATCCATGGAGGCTGCAACAACTGGGTAGATGCCAGTTCTGGAACTGGCCACTCTTCCCAGGCGGGGCCATCACAGGCGTCACGGGCCAGAGGACGCCCACCAAGGTCATTGAGGCCAACAGGACAGCAGAGTCAGCAAGTTGTCTCACAAGCCACTCCGTGCAATGGGGGCGGCACCTAGATGTAGTACCCGCAAACAAAAGCATAAGGCACTTTAGGCACTCCACGGGTATGTCACTGGTGATTTTGTGTTTGCCCTAGATTAGGGAAAATAGTTATGTATGTCAGTGCAACGTGTGTGTTTTATGTTGGACTGAATAAAGTCCACTTTTCTGACCATGGATGAGGATGTTTCCTTTGTGCTGCATTTGTATGTTTCACAGACATCTCATGAGTGTTTGAGTGGACATTGATGTTTCTGTACTAAGCCCTTAGTTGCAGCTGATGAGGCACCTAAGTGCCACGTGTGGAAGCCCCAGGCAATGCTGGTCCCGCTGATCGATGTGTGTTGAGCTAGCTGAAGCTTCGCTGGATTAAATTGTCCCGGGTGTCCCTGCCTCCTTGGTGTAATAGCGGGTGGGCATGCTGCCCCTCCTCATCGCCCTGTGCTTCCTCATCCTCTGAGCCACTGTTGGATTCATCATGTGCAGCCTCATCTGCTGCGTCATGGTCTTCATCATCAACTGCATTCCCCTTTCCAGTGCAAGATTGTGCAGAGCGCAGCATGCTACCACTATCACAGAGACGCAATCTGGGGGGTACTGGAGTGCGCCCCCTGAGCGGTCCAGGCAACGGAAGCGCATCTTGAGAAGACCGATGGCTTTCTCCACCACAGCTCTTGGGGAGGCGTGGCTCCTATTGTAGCACTCCTCAGCTTCTGTACTTGGACGGCGGAGAGGCGTCATGAGCCACCTTCTGAGGAGATAGCCCTTGTCACCCAGCAGCCAACCATCCAGCCGAGCCGGAGCACTGAAGATCAATGGCACCTGGGAGTGTATGAGGATATAGGCGTCATGGGAGCTGCCTGAATACCTTGCACAGACTTGCAGAATCTGCATCCTGTGATCACACACTATCTGCACGTTCATGCAGTGGAAGCCCTTCCTGTCGACGAAGGTACCGGGCTCACCTTCTGGCGACTTGATGGCCACATGTGTGCAGTCTATTGCACCCTGGACCCAGGGGAAGCCAGCAATGGCCATGAAACCTCTGGCTCACTGTGCATGACTTGCCTGGTCGCAGCGGAAGTGGATGAAAGTCAATGCCCCTCTGAACAGTGCGTCTGTAACCTGCTTGACACAAGTGTGTACAGCTGATTGGGAGACACCGCAAAGATCACCCACAGAACCCTGGAAGTAGAGGGCAACTGTGAGCTTCAGAGCCGCTGGCATGGGGTGTCCACCCACACTGTTAGGGGAGATCTCAGGGCCAATCATCTGACAGATATAGTTGACTGTTTCCCTTGAGAGATGTAGCCTCCTTCGGCACAGCACCTCAGTCATATTGAGGTAGCTGCTTCGCCACCTGTATACCCTGGCAGCAGGATCGTGGCGTGTTCTGCGGCCCCTCCCACCTTGGACAACTTCTTGGCCCTGCACCCCTTGTGCCTGAGCCTGGCCTCCCATTGGTGGTTCCCCTGGAGGCTGATTGTCCACTCATGGCCTCCTCCTTATTCTATCCCTCCCTTCTTCCTCAGAGGAGCTGCCTCCAGTGGAGATGACAGAACCCATACCCAGGCTAAATTGAGGCCTTCAGAAAGCTGCAGGCCCGATAAAGATTACTGTCTGCAGACTGTTGAGCTGAAACTTCAAAGTACAGAGAAAGCTTTTGGAAATCGATCTGAACTGGTAACAATCACACAGACAAGTTTAAAACACTTTCTGCATTAAATACTTCAGAAAAAACATGAATAACCCCTGTGAGCCCACATATCCCTCCAGTGCATGAGTTTTGTAAAAAAATCACTTACCCGCCTGCTCGTTGGGCCTGTGCACCGAGCCTAAGTTCACACAGGCTCCTCAAAATCGTCTTCAATTGCCGAGTTAAGAGTCTTAATAAGGCCTTTAATTAATGGCGGCTGCTCATCGCACTGCTTAGCACGCCCGCCCACCTAAATATCGCGATGCTGTGTGCTGATGTCGGGACACTCGTGTGACGTCAGCACGTGACATTTTAAGCGCTGACGTGCGGGCTTTGCCACCCATGCGTCCGCCAGTAAATTCAGCTCATAGAGTCATAGCGGTCTACAGCACAGAAAAAGGCCCTTCGGCCTATCAAGTCTGTGCCAGTCAAACAAGTACCTAACCTAATCCCATTTTCCAGCACTAAGCCCATAGCCTTGTATGTCACGGCATTGCAAGTGTACATCCAAATACATCTTAAATGTAATGAGGGTTTCCGCCTCTACCACCCTTCCAGGCAGTGAGTTCCAGATTCCCACCACCCTCTGGGTGAAAAAATTCTTCCTCACATGCCCTCTAAACCTCCTGCCCCTTACCTTAAATCTATGCCCCCCCCCCCCCCAGTTATTAATCCCTCCACCAAAGGGAAAAGTTCCTTCCTGTCTACCCTATCTATGCCCCTCATAATTTTATACACATCAATCATGTCCCCCCCTTAATCTTCACTGCTTCAAGGAAAATAACCCCAGTCAATCCAATCTCACCTCATAAGTAAAACTCTCCAGCCCAGGCAACATCGTGGTAAATCTCCTCTACACTCTCTCTAGTGCAATCACATCCTTCCTATAACGCAGATTCCAGAACTGCACACAATACTCAAGCTGTGGCCCAACCAGTGTTTTATACAGTCCTAGCATAACCTTCCTGCTCTTATATTCTGTGCCTTGGCTAATAAAGGCAAGTATCTCATATGCCTTCTCAAACACCTTATCTACCTGTCCCACTACCTTAAGGGACTGGTAGGCATGCACACCAAGGTCCCTCTGATCCTCGGTTCTTCCGAGGGTCCTACCATTCATCATGGATTCCCTTGCCTTGTTTGTCCTGCCCAGGTGCATCACCTCGCACTTATCTGGATTAAATTCCACTTGCCACTGATCAGCCCATCTGACGAGCCCGTCTATATCTTCCTGTAATCTAAGGCTATCCTCCTTACTATTTATCATCCCACCAATTTTCGTGTCATCCACGAACTTACTGATCAACCCTCCTACATTTAAGTGTAAATTGTTTATATATACCACAAACAGTAAGGGACCCAACACTGATCCCTATGGAACCCCACTGGACACAGGCATCCGGTCACAAAAACACCCCTCGACCGTCACCCTCTGCTTCCTGCCACTCAGCCAATTCTGGATCCAATTTGCCAAATTGCCTTGGTTCCCATGGGCTCTTACCTTCGTTATCAGTTTCCCATGTGGGACCTCATCAAAAGCCTTGCTGCAGTCCAAGTAGACTACGTCAAATGCATTGCCCTCATCTACACACCTGGTTACCTCTTCAAAAAATTCAATCAAATTGGCCAGACATGACCTCCCCTTAACAAAACCATGCTGACTGTCCTTGATTAATCCCTGCCTCTCCAAGTATAGATTAATTCTGTCCCTCAAAATTGCTTCCAATAGTTTCCCCACCACTGAGGTTAGGCTGACTGGCCTGTAGTTCCCTGGTTTATCCCTTCCTCCCTTCTTGAATAATGGTATCACATTGGCTGTCCTCCAGTCCTCTGGCACCTCTTCTGTGCCCAGAGAGGTATTGAAAATTATTGCCAGCGCCCCTGCTATCTCCTCCCTTGCCTCACTCAACAGTCTGGAATACATTTTATCCAGGCCTGGAGATTTATCTACTTTTAAGCCTGCCAGACTACTTAGAAACTCCACCCTTTCTATGCTAATTTCTTTAATTATATCACAGTCCTTCTGCCTGATTTCCATACCCACGTCATCCCTCTCACTTGTGAACACTGACACAAAGTATTCATTTAGAACCCCACCTACGTCTTCTGGCTCCATATACAAATTACCACTTTGGTCCTTAATGGGGTCTACTCTTTCCCTAATTATCAACTTACTCTTAATGTACTTGTAAAATAACTTTGGATTTTCCTTTATTTTACCTACCAATGTTTTTTCATACCCCCTTTTTGGTCTCCTAATTTCCTTTTTAAGTTCCCCCCTACACATTCTATAATCCTCTAGGGCTTCCGCTGTTTTGAGCCCACAGTATCTGTCATAAACCTCCCTTCTTCTCTTTATCCAATCCTGTATATCCCTCGACATCCAGGGTTCCCTGGATTTGTTGGTCCCACCCTTTATCTTTACTGGAATACGTTGGCCCTGCACTCTTCTTGAATGAGTCCTGCTGCTCTGACGCAGATTTACCTAAAAGTAGCTGCTCCCAGTCCACTCTGGCCAAATCATATTTGATCTTATTAAAATCAGCCTTCCCGCAATTTAGAACTCTGATTTCTGGCCCATCCTTGTCCTTTTCCATAACAACCTTGAATCTAACGGAGTTATGTTCACTATCTGCACCTCTGATACTTTTACCGCTTGCCCGGCTTCATTCTCTAAAATTAAGTCCAGGACGCCTCCTCTCTTGTAGGACCTTCTACGTACTGGCTTAAAAAGCTCTCCTGGATGCATTTTAAGAATTCTACTTCCTCTAAACCTATCACACTATGACTAACCCAGTTAATATTAGGAAAGTTGAAATCCCCCACTATTACCATCCTATTATTTTTGCACTTCTCTGAAATTTACCTATATATCTGCTCTCCTATTTCTCTCTGACTGTTTGAGGGCCTATAGTATACTCCCAGCAATGTGATTGTTCTTTTTTGTTTTTAAGTTCTCCCCATATGGCTTCATTTAAGGAGCCTTCTAAGATGTCATCCCTCCTTGCTGCTGTAATTGATTCCTTGAACGATATTGCAACACCTTTTTTATCTCCTCCCCTGCTTCACCTGAAGACCCTGCCAATCCTGCCCCTCTCTCAACCATGTCTCTGTGACAGCAATTACATCATACTCCCATGTGTTAATTTGTGCCCTCAATTCATCTGCCTTATTCGTCAGACTCCTTGCATTAAAATAAATACCATCCAACCGTGCCATACTCCTTTGTGCCTCAACTGGCCTATAATTTCTATGCCTTTCAGACTCACTTGCCCCCTCTTCTAATTTTGGCTGTGCATCTCCCCCTGCCGAACCTCCTCTCAGGATCCCACCCCCTGCCAATTTAGTTTAAGTCCTCCCCAACAACACTAGCAAACCTCCCCGCAAGGATGTTGGCCCCATTCTGGTTCAGGTGCAACCCGTCCACCTTGTACAGGTCCCACCGCCCCCAAAAACGGTCCCAATGTCCCAGAAATCTAAAGCCCTCCTGCACCATCTCTCCAGCCACACGTTCATCTGGACTAACCGCCTATACTCGCTAGCACGTGGCACCGGAAGTAATCCAGAGATCACTACCTTTGAGGTCCTGTTTTTTAATCTGCTTCCTAAATTCTGCTTGCAGGACCTCATCCCTCTTTCTACCTATGTCGTTGGTACCAATATGTACCATGATCTCTGTCTGTTTGCCCTATGATCTCTGTCTGTTTGCCCTCCCACTTGGAATACCCTGCAGTCGTTTAGTGACATCCTTGACCCCGGCACCAGGGAGGCAACATACCATCCTGGAGTCATGTCTACTGCCGCAGAAATGCCTGTCTGTTCCCCTTACCATTGAGCCTCCTACCATTATTGCTCTTCCCCTCTTTTTCCTCTCCCCCTGTGCAGCTGAGCCACTCACAGTGCCATGGCTGCACTCCCCAGAGGAACCATCACTCTTGCCGTTTTCCAACACAGGAAAACGGTTCTCGAGTGAGATGCACCCATGGGATTTCCTGACTACCTACCTGACACCTTTCTTCTGACTGATGGTCACCCATTCCCTCTCTGTCTGCACTTCTGTAAACTGTGGGGTGACCACGTCTAAAAACGTGCTATCCACAAAAACGCAACTGGCAGTTTGGACCACAAGTGACAACATATGAGGGGTCATCTGGGATTTGAACCCAGGACCTCTCGCACAATCATGTCAATCCCGAAGCGGTAATGACACCTCTAGGCCAATGAGACTCCCATTCTTAGGAGTTTATTGACAGTAGTGAGCAGTATGTACAAATGATCAAGACCTGTGGCCAGGCCGTGCAACTATTTTCACCTAACTTTCCTAACCCTGCCGCTATGCCTTGGTGCTCCCCGGACATCTACAGCAGAGGTGGAGGCAGCCTGCTGACTGTATCGCCCTGTCTATGATGAGTTTGGTGGGTGTCCTCTGGAGGGCAATTACTTGGAAGGCCCTGGCCTGCTTTCAGGATCCTGCTGTGTGGCAGTACCACCCTCCTTGGCCAGTGAAGCTAGATCTGCGGAGGTCACAGGATGAGGGGAATCAGATGGGCTGGTCACTCCCAGAGTCACCTGGGCAGATAGCCCCGGAGCTTGCGCCTGCTGATCCTCCTCCCTATGAACGCCCGAGGGTCCCTGGCTGACTGCGTGAGCGGAAGCAGTAGCTGGAGTGAGATCAAGCTGCCCAGCACCCCTCTCGCGTGCACACTGTTGGAGGCCAACTATGGCAACAGCATGGAGTTAATCCTGCGCAGCACTGCAGGAGTGATGTCTTGGACCAAGGCCTCCACGGCTACCACCATCCTGCCAGCGTTGATCTCGGTGCGTTGCAAGGCCAGGGCTATCACCTCAGCCTGAAGGCAGACAGCCTCCTTTATCGTGCCTTGCCATCTGAGAAGTGCAGCGACCATCCCTCCCTGCTGTTCCCTAGCTTGCCTTTGCAGCTTCAACAACTGTGACATGACTGAGTCCAGAGGCTTGCCATCTGACTCAGGCTCAGCAACGTTCTGGCTTCCAGCAGTCCTCCGAGTGCTGGAGACCTGGGGTGTGATGTGCTCACCAGTTTGTGATCCCAAGGCTACTCTGAAGCTAGGTCCCACCGAGGTGTGTCCTTCTGGACAATGTTGGCACCCACTGGGAGCAGACCACCTCTACACCGCTCCCCCACCCGCCCAAACGGTCGCAATACTAGTCAGTATCTGAAAGTAGAGAGTTGAGCCCTGCTTGCGTGCCGCTGCACAGTGTCCTTGTGACTCCGGAGGCAACCACCAGAAGGAGATCAACACTACAACTCAGCAGTATGGCGTTCATTGTAACAAGACTAGCGCAGTGCTGTGGCAGGTAGGCTATGTATGTTGCACTCACTTCAAAGTCGTGAGTAAAGTGCGGTCCGACCTGTGCACACCACTCTGTATCAAATGGGTTTCAGCCTGATGTACGTTCCCACTGGTGTGATGCAAGATTGGAAGGTGGCACATGATTCTGGCAAGCAGTTAATTTAAAGAGCATTCATGAGATAGTAATGAATGCAAATGGCGTTCATGCCACTAGGCAGCAGGACACCCGACCCGCCATTAACCTGCCATCGGGATAATCACAAACTACTTTTAAGCCAAATTATGATCCCAGCTGATGTTACTACTGGACAAGTCAGATCCCAGGGTGAAACCCAGCTTGATAGTTCCTAACTTTTATTTTTTGTTTAGAAACATCGAGAGTGGCTACTGAGCAGACTTGCAGGAATCAACTAATGAACTTTTAACAAAAGAATAAAACATATATTAAACAAGAAAAGATGAGCTATATTACAACACTCCTTCACCTACAACTATATCTTTGCAGATATATACAGATTAGTAAGGATAACACAAGTTACAAATTCTATCTTATACTCTAATGTTCCCAATAAGTACACAGTCCACATTAAATCAACAGGCGACCTGTAGTTAGGCACAACACACTCTGAAATCAAGAGACAGATGCCTCTCCAAACAGATGCTATGGATCTCTCAACTCCCCCTAGATGCTTGTCAACTGTGAGCCAACCCATCTCACTGAACTCCGTCTTTCACACAAGGGTTTCCAATCTCCACTCTCAAAGAACTCACTTTGGAATATTTTCCCAAATGACGCTTTCTCTCAGACACCTCCCACGAGGGATCACCTTCAGGGTTTCAAATTGTCCTGGATCACCATGTGCATTAAAACGTCCTTCCATGCACTCTCTTTCAAATGCTCAGCTGTGCCAACAGAACACCGCTGCTTCCTATGCCCATAGTAGAGTTACAGACCTTCGGCAGTCTCCTTGGATCTTCTGGCTTCTCGCAAGCCTTTTTTGCTTTAAGTCTGCATCCTACAGCTTTCTCCCTTTAAGCTGAGAGCATTCCTCTCTGCTCCTTACTTTCACTTTCACTGAACACGATCTTGTTCCAGATTCTTGCCCTTGTCCTTTGACTTGGCTGTCCTCTTGGGATCTTTCCAGTTTCACCCCCTGGCTTTGGGGACTTTCTTCTTTAGTTCTTGGGATCTTCTGAAGTTCACTCTCCTGTGTCCAGCTCCTCCTGGCAGCTGGTTTCAACTTTAGTTTGGGATTTGCTATCTGTCCCTCTCCTATGCTGTGCATGCTGGCAGCTGTTTCCAGCCTTAGAGCATAATCACTAACTGAACTCAAACTGCTTTTGGTCTCTCTGTGTCTCTGTGTGGGCCTCCTGTTGCTTGGCAACAGCCCAGTTTTTTTGTACGTTGTTTTTGTTTTAACTTCCCTTCAAGAGTCATAAAACCTAATTAAAATGCAGGCATCTTTTAAAGTGAAACTAAAGCTCAAGTTCCCCCTTTCTTAACACACAAATAAAAAATACAAATCAAACTTAAACTCAAAGCTAAAACTCATTCCTAACATCCAGAAATGTAAAATATAACTTGCTTAAACTATTTCTGGTTCCTAACAGCCGGCAGATTTCTGCCTTTTTGCCTGCCGCTGGATTCTCTGCTCCCACAAAATCTGCCATGGGGAAGGATGGGAAATTTCTGCCCTCCATCTTATTCACCCACCGGCAGCCAACCTTTTCCCCACCGCCCCATCTCCCTGGAGCCTGCAGCATCTCTCATTCCTGGGCCGTGCAGCCAGTCTCTCTTCCCTGGGCCCTGTAGCCAGTTTCTCTCTGTCTCGTGCTCGGTGAAAAGCTTCCTAAGCACACTCACCACCGCTGGTGTTTGCTGCTCCTCCAAACACAGACTGTTGCTCTCTTGTATTTGCTGCTGATTGCATCACTAGTGAGCCTATCAGAAATAAACATGTGAGAGGACTGCCCTGTGACTGGAGCAGCAGCTCCTTGCAGAATCTTCCACTTCACTTACCCGTCTAACTGGCAATTAAAAACTGACCCCACGGGTCATGATAGGGGGCTTCATGGGTCACATATGGCCTGTGGGCTGGGGCTTGGACAAGCTTGGTTTAAAGTATAAATTTATAAAGTCTGACATTCCTAACACCTCCACAAAGAGACTTGAAGACTACAAGTCTATCCAACATCATCCCAGCTTCTCTGATCATTGTTTACAAGTGTGGATATCTTGGATCTTCTTCCCACTAACCTGGGACCACCTTTAACCTATAACAACCTAGCTACTCAAGATTGTTATCAGGCAGAATTCAGGTCACGTGACCCCTTCATTTTCTCCATTTTACCCTAAATTGAGGGAACAGCCCCAAAACATAACAATCTTACAAATCTCATACTTATAATTTATAAGAACTAATACATTAAACATGAAAATAGTGCCTTTATGGGGGTAAAATTGAAATTAGGTGATTGTGGAAAAATAAGTGATGTGAGAGGAGATTTAATGGAAGTCTTCAAAAGCGCGAGAGGCCTAGACAGAGCAGATAGCAAGAAACAAACTCCACTGATAGAAGGATTGAGAAGAGGGCTGCAATTTAAGGTAGCTGGTAAAAGAACCAATGATGACATGAGGAAGAACTCTTTCTTAAACGCAGCAAGTAGTTAGCATTTGAAATGCATTACTTGAGTGTGGCGCAGGCAGATTCAATCAGGGCTCATAAAAGAATTGTATAAGCACATGAAGAGAAAAAAATGCAGGATATACAGAAAGGTTGGGCGAGTTGAACTAGCTGAGTCAAACTTTCAGAGAGCTGGCATGGGCATGATAGGATGAATGGCCTCTTTCTGTGCTGTATGATTCTATTCTACAAAGTCCCTTTCGTCCATCTTCCTTGTGTTTATTGATGTATACAGCTCCTGATCAAGTATTACCTCAAATTTAAAATTCTCAAACTTGTTTTCAACTCACTCCAAGACCTCACTCACTATTCCTCTAGTCTCCTTCAGTACAAAAACTTCCTGGATCTCTGCACCCTGCCAATCTGGCATCTTGAGCATTCCCTGAATCTAATCACTCTCCCATTGGTAGTCCTGTTTTCAGCTGTCTGAGCCCTAAGCTCTGGAAATCCCTCCCTGTGGGCCGGATTTTCAAAGCAGGTTAGGAATCTGACACCCAGGTGAATTCTGAGTTCTAAGCACATTCCTCACGTGCATCGCTAGGACAAGGAGATAGGAGCTGAATTAGTGGTGCTGAGTGCCTCCAAGAGGTGTGGGCCATCTCTTTAGCACCAGTAACAAAGGCAGGTGGTAGCCATGTTAGAGCTTGCTGCTGTCTTGTCAAAAAGACTAGGCAGCACATCAGAAGGCCATGGAGAATAAAAGCATGAGACTGAGGGTGATTGGACTAAAATGAGATAATGTGCACATTCTGGCACAGATTCCTTATGGGCCCAATTATTTTCAATGTTAACTGAAAAACTTCTTCGTTGCCATATAGCAAACCCAATGTGCACCAGGGTTTGCCAAAATCAACATTAAAAATTGATATGCTGATTTCCTCAACCCCTTAACAAGGTCATTAAGGAGCTTAATTGGCCATTAAATTGGAGCAAGCGAGTTCCCCATTCCTTTCCCCATGCCAGCACACTGAAACTTTCACAATGTCCCAGAGGCATTGGCATCCTGAGACAATGTCCAGGAGAAGGAGTTCTAAATGGTGATGAGACAGTTGGCATTTGGAAATCCAGCCCTATATCTCACCATCTCTCCTTCCATCTTTCCTTCCGTAAGATGCTCCTTATAGTCTACCTCTGTGACCAAGCTTTTGGTTATCCCGCCTAATATTTACGAAGCTTAATTTCAAATTTTGTTCCCTATTGCTCCTGTAAAGTACCTTGTGATATATTATTGTGGTAAAAATGCCATATAAATGTTGCTATTGTTGAATGAGAGGTGATCTCATTGATATACAAACATACGAACAAGGACCAGGAGTAGGCTATTCAGCCCCTCGAACCTGCTCCGCCATTTAATAAGATCATGGCTGATCTGATCTGCATCCCATCTCCCGTTGATAACCTTTCACCCCCTTGTGTACCAAGAATCTATCTACCTCTACCTTAAAAATATTCAAAGACTGCTTTCAGCACCTTGTCAGGAAGAGAGTTCCAAAGACTCATGACCCTGAGTGAAAATACTTTGCCTCATCTCTGTTTTAAAATTCTTAGAACACTTGAGATGTTAGATGCTGAGAGGCTTATTCTGACTGGAAATCTAGAACTAAGTTTCATAAGGGGTCTGGCCATTTAGGACTTAGTTGAGGAGAAATTTCTTCATTCAGAGGTTTTTGAATCCTTCGATTTTCTAACAGAAACACAAAAAATAGGAGCAGGAGTAGGCCATTCAGCCCTTCGAGCCTACTCCACCATTCATTATGATCTTGGCTGATCATCCAACTCAATAGCCTGCTCCCGCTTCCTCCCCATATCCTTGATCCCTTTCACCCCAAGAGCTATATCTAACTCCTTCTTGAAAACATACAATGTTTTGGCCTCATCTACTTTATTTGGTAGAGAATTCCACAGGCTCACCACTCTCTGGGTGAAAAAAATTTCTCTTCATCTCTGTCCTAAATGGTCTACCCCATATCCTCAGACTGTGACCCCTGGTTCTGGACTCCCCCACTATTGCGAACATCCTTCCTGCATCTACCCTGTCAAGTCCTGTTAGAATTTCATAGGTTTCCATAAGATTCCCCCTCTTCATCTGAACTCCAGAAAATATAATCCTAACCGACTCGATCTCTCCTCATATGTCAGTCCCGCCATCCCAGAAATCAGTCTGGTAAACCTTGGCTGCACTCCCTGTATAGCAACAACATCCTTCCTCAGATAAAGAGACCAAAACTTCACACAATATTCCAGGTGTGATCTCACCAAAGCCCTGTATAATTGCAGCAAGACATTCCTGTTCCTGTACTCGAATCCTCTTGCTATGAAGACCAACAAAACAGTTGCCTTCTTTGCCACCTGCTGCACCTGCATGCTTCAGCAACTGGTGTACGAGGACACCCAGGTCTTGTCGCACATTCCCCTCTCTCAATTTATAGCCATTCAGATAATAATCTGCCTTCCTGTTTTTGCTACCAAAGCAGATAACCTCACATTTATCCACATTATACTGCATCTGCCATGCATTTGGCCACTCACTTAGCTTGTCCAAATCACACTGAAGCATCTCTGCATCCTCCTCACAGCTCACCCTCCCACCCAGCTTTGTGTCATCTGCAAATTTGGAGATATTACATTTAGTTCCCTCATCTAAATCATTAATATATTAACGTGAATACTGGGGTCCCAGCACCAATCCCTGTGGTACCCCACTAGTCACTGCCTGCCATTCAGAAAAAGACCCATTTATTCCTACTCTTTGTTTCCTGTCTGCCAACTAGTTTTTTATTCATCTCGATACACTATCCCCAGTCCCATGTGCTTTAATTTTACACGCTAATCTCTTATGTGGGACTATGTCGAAAGCCTTCTGAAAGTCCAAATAAACCACATCCACTGGCTCCCCCTCATCAACTCTACTGGTTACATTCTCGAAAAATTCCAGATATGTCAAGCATAATTTCCCTTTCGTAAATCCATGCTGAATTTGTCCAATTCTGCCACTGTATTCCAAGTGCTCAGCAATTAAATCTTTTATAATGGACTCTAAAATTTTCCCCACTACCGATGTCTGTCTGACTGGTCTATAATTCCCTGTTTTCTCTCTACCTCCCTTTTTAAATAGTGGGGTTACATTAGCTACCCTCCAATCTGTAGGAACTGTTCCAGAGTCTATAGAATCTCAGAAGATGACCACCAATGCATCCACTATTTCTAGGGCCGCTTCCTTAAGTACTCTAGGATGTAGAATTTCAGGCCCTGGCGATTTATCAGCCTTCAATCCCATTAATTTCTCCAACACCATTTCCCTACTAACACTGATTTCTTTCAGTTCCTCCCTCTCACTTAACCGTGTTCCCCAACATTTCTGGTTTGTTATTTGTGTGCTCCTTTGTGAAGACAGAACCAAAGTATGTACTTAGTTGGTCAGTCATTTCTTTTTCCCCATTATAAATTCCCGTTTCTGACTGTTAGGGACCTACATTTATCTTCACCAATCTTTTTCTTTTCAAATACCTATAGAAACATTTGCAGTCAGTTTTTATGTTCCCCGCAAGCTTATTTTCCCCTTCTTAATCAATCCTTTGGTCCTCCTTTGCTGAATTCTAAAGTATTCCCAATCCTCAGGTCTGTTGTTTTGTCTGGTCAATTTGTATGCCTCTTCCTTAGATCTAATACTATCTCTAATTTCCCTGGTAAGCCATGGCTTGGCCACCGTTCCTATTTTACTTTTGTGCCAGGCAGGAATAAATAACTGTTGCAGTTCACCCATGCGTTCTTTGAATGTTTGCCATTGCCTATCCACCTTTAAGTAACATTTCCCAACCCATCATAGCCAACTCGCATCTCATACCATCATAGTTTCCTTTATTAAGATTCAGGATCCTAGTCTCAGAATCAACTATGTCACTTTCCATCCTGATGAGGAATTCTATCATATTATGGTTGCTCATCCCCAAGGGACTTTGCACAACTAGATTGCCAATTATTTTTTTCTCATTACACAATACCCAGTCTGGGATGGACTGTTCTCTCATTGGTTCCTCAATGTATTCGTCCAGAAAACAATCCTGTATACACTCCAGGAATTCTTCCTTTACGGTATTGTTACTAATTTGATTTTCCCAATCTATATGCAGATTAAAGTCACCCATAATTACAGATGTTCCTTTTTTGTATGCGTCTCTAATTTCCTGGTTAATGCCACTCCCATCATCACTACTACAGTTTGGGGGTCTATAGACAACCCCCACTAACGTTTTTTGCCCCTTAGTGTTTTTCAGCTCTACCCATACAGATTCCACATCGTCAGAGCTAATACCTTTCCTCACTAATGCGTTAACCAGCAATGCAACTCCACCGCCTTTTCCTTTTTGCCTGTCCTTCCTAAATACTACTTCCTAACTGCGAGGGCTATGGATGCTCGTGAGTATTTTCAATACTTTGAGAGGTTTTTTGACACTAAGGAAATTGAGATTTGGGGATAGGGTGTGAAAGTGGAGTTGAAGTGCAACCATGATCCCATGGAATGGCAGAGCAGGTTTGAAGGGCCGTGGGGTCTACAGCCTCTCTTAGGTCTTTTGCTCTTAGCGAAAAACGCCAGTGGGGGTGGGGTTGGGGGAAGGGATTGAAATAGGCTAAAAGGTGGAGATAAAACAAAAGATAGAAATAAATTTTAAAATAGGTGGGAAAAGAAAAATATATTTTTTAAAAATGATAAATTATTGGAAAAAGGGGGATCAGAAAGGGGGTGGGGATGGAGGAGAGAGTTCATGATCTGAAGTTGTTGAACTCAATATTAAGTCCGGAAGGCTGTAAAGTGCCTAGTTGGAAGATGAGGTGCTATTCCTCGAGTTTGCGTTGAGTTTCACTGGAACATTGCAGCAGGCCAAGGACGGACATGTGGGCATGAGAGCAGGGTGGTGTGTTGAAATGGCAAGCGACAGGGAGGTCCGGGTGATGTTTGCAGACAGACCGAAGGTGTTCCGCAAAGTGGTCACCCAGTCTGCGTTTGGTCTCTCCAATGTAGAGGAGACTGCATTGGGGGCAGCAAATGCAGTAGACTAAATTGAGAGAAGTGGAAGTGAAGTGCTGCTTCATTTGAAAGGAGTTTAAGGAGTTTAGGCCCTTGGACGGTGAGGAGGGGGAATGTAAAGGAGTAGGTGTTGCACCTTCTGCAGTTGCATGGGAAGGTGCTGTGAGAGGGGGTTGAGATGGAGGACTGGACCAGGGTCTCACACAGGGAATAATCCCTGAGGAAAGCCGCCGGGGGGGGGTGAAGGGAAGATGTGTTTGGTGGTGGCATCATGCTGGAATTGGCGGAAAAGGCGGAGGATGATCCTTTGAACGTGGAGGCTAGTGGGGTGATAAGTGAGGACAAGGGGGACCCTATCATGATTCTAGGAGGGAGAGGAAGGTGTGAGGGCGGATGCGCAGGAGATGGGCCGGACACGGTTGAGGGCCCTGTCAACCAACGTGGGTGGAAAACCTCGGTTAAGGAAGAAGGAAGACATGTCAGAGGAACTGTTTTAGAAAGTGGCATCATCAGATGCGACGAAGGCAAAGGAACTGAGAGAATAGGATGGAATCCTTACAGGAAGCTGGGTGTGAGGTGCTGTAGTCGAGGTAGCTGGAGTCGGTAGGCTTGTAATGAATATTGGTGGACAGTCTATCACCAGAAATTGAGACAGAGAGGTCAAGGAAGGGAAGGTAAGTGTCAGTGATTGACCACGTGAAAATGATGGATGGGTGGAAATTGGAAGCAAAATTAATACATTTTTCCAGATCCAGACAAGAGCATGAAGCGGCACCGAAGCAGTCGTTGTTGTACCGGAGAAAGAGTTGTGGGAAGGGGCCTGAGTAGGACTGGAACAAGGAAGGTTCCACATACCCCATAAAGAGACAGGCATAACAGGGGCTCATGCGGGTACCCAAAGCCACACCTTTTATTTGGAGGAAGTGAGACGAATTTAAGGAAAAATTGTTCAGTGAAAGAACAAGTTCAGCCAGACGGAGAAGAGTAGTGGTGGATGGGGCGTATTCGGGCCTCTGTTCGAGGAAGAAGCGGAGAGCCCTCAGACCATCCTGGTGGGGTATGGAGGTTGAACATCCATGGTGAAGAGGAGGCAGTTGGGGCCAGGGAACTGGAAATTGTTAATATGATGTCGGGCATGGGAGGAATCGTGGATGTAGGTGGGAAGAGACTGGACAAGGGAGAGAGAATGGAGTCAAGATAGCAAGAAATAAGTTCCGTGGGGCAGGACAGGCTGACACGATCGGTCTGCCAGGACAGTCCTGTTTGTGGATTTTGGGTAGGAGGTTGAAGCGGGCCATTCGAGGTTGGGAGACTATGAGGTTGGAAGCTGTGGAGGGAAGATCTTCAGAGGAGATGAGGTCAGTGACAGTCCTGGAAACAATGGCTTGATGTTCAGTGGTGGCGTCATGGTCCAGGGGGAGGTAGGAGGAAGTGTCTGCGAGTTGATGCTCAGCCTCTGCAAGGTAGAGGTCAGTGTGCCAGACAACAACAGCACCACCCTTGTCAGCAGGTTTGATGACAAAGTCAGGGTTGGACCTGAGAGAATAAAGTGCGGTCAGTTCAGAAAGAGACAGGTTAGAATGGATAAGAGGAGCAGAGAAATTGAGACAACTGATGTCACGCCAACAGTTCTCAATGAAAAGATCAAGAGCAGGTAAGAATCCAGAGGGAGGGGTCCAGGTGGAGGGAGAATATCGGAGGCGGGTAAAAGGATCTGTTAAATGGGGAGAGGACTCCTGCCCAAAGAAGTGAGCATGGAGATGAAGGCGGTGGCAGAAAAGTTCAGCATCGTGCCGAGCCCGAAATTCATTGAGGAGTGGGTGTAAGGGTATGAAACTGTAAGGAAAGGTTCTTAGTAAACCCATGCTAACCTACATGTGTCTCTCATCTTGCAGGAGGAATACATCAGGAGCATGGAGCCAGGTGACCTAGCTGTATGCCTCATGGCTTACAGAGAGTGGCGAAGGAAAAGAGAGCGATGGAGGCGTCTGGCTGGGCAGAGGGAGGAGCAGCACCCTCAGGAAGAAGGTGCAGCTGGGGCTCCCGCATACTCCACTGGAGAGTCACAATGAGTCGTTGTTGGTCAGCACCTAGCTAGACCCAGGAGCTATAGACAGCACTATTCATTCCTGTAGGTAACTGCGAACCAGTGTTGCCGAAGGCTGCGCATGTCCAGGGAACTGGTCGGTCACATCTGCCACTTGTTGCAGCATTTGGTGCCATGGGGACATAGAGGGCACTGACTGCCAGTGGCGGTGAAAGTGACTGTGGTGCTCAAATGTTACACCAGTGGCTCCTTTCAGAGCTCCAGAAGTGACCTCTATGGGATATTGCAAGCCTCCATGCACAAATGCATCCAGTAGGTCACAGATGGCATCATCACGAAGGCACACAACTTTGTGCATTTCGCCCGGGATCAGGAAAGCCAGGTTGCAAAAGCGATTGGATTTGCCCAGGTCTCAGGTTTCTCACAGTTGTAGGGTGCCACCGACTGCACTCATGTGGTGCTCAGACCTCCATGGCAACCGTCGGTCAACTACGTCAGCTGCAAGGGCTTCCACTCACTGAATGTTCAGCTGGTGTGCGACCACCACAACTGAATCCTGCAGGTCTGTGCACTGTTCCCAGGGAGTATCCACGACTTCTACATTCTCAGTGGGTCTCAGATCCCTGACGTCTTCCAGGGTCCACAGAGGCTGCAAGGTTGGTCCTTGGGGAAAGGGCCACCTACAGAGGACGTAGCTGATGACACCCTCAGAATGCAACAGAGAGATAGTACAAGGCTCATGCTACAACTAGCACCTTGGTGGAGCAAACCATCGGAGTGTTGAACATGGGACTCCAGCGCCTGGACCGGTCTCGTGGAGCCCTGCAGTTTGGTCAACAGAGGATGTCACCCATCATCATCGCCTGCTGCGTCCTTCGCAACCTGGGTTGCAGTGGGGAGAGGAGCTGACTAAGGAGGAGATGGAGGAGCTGCACATCCCCTCCGAATATGAAGTTGGCAATGGGAATAAGGGTGAGGAGGTCATCGAAGGCGAAGATGACGGTGATGAGACATAGATCCTCATATTGCATCTGTGAAGGTTTGACTCCTGTCTGCTGATGGCAACGCACATGCCTTCTGTGTCCCTACATTCAGGAGAAGGATGATAACATGCAGTGGGGACACTCCATAGATCCTCACATAGCTTATGGAACTGTCTGACTCCTGTCTGGCTGATAGTACCCCGCTTGCACTCTGTGAAAAGGGTCGTATCATGGAGATGCAGTGGGGAAAGTTTAACTTGTCCTGATCCTATTGCATCCTTTGTGAGCTGAACCAGTCAGAACCACAGTGTCACCAGCCACAGATAATGGGGGGGGGTTTGCGGTTGTGGTGGTGGTCAGCCACACCTTGAAGGTGCTGGGAGCATACAGAGAGAATGATGGAACTCTGTGCCACCAGCCCAGGACTTTCTGAGAGGAATGATAAGCACCATTGAGGTGCAGGCATGACTTGTGTGACCAGTGACACTAAAGGCGCACCATGTGTGTGATGGGAAGGTTGCACAGAGCACAGGGAAGAGGCCCTGGACTGATACACCTGCATTTATGTTGTGCAGGAACCAAAGTTTCACATCTGAGCGACACAAACACTGCTCATCAGAACAAGGAGCCATACGCTAGGAGACACTCTTGGGAGTTAATTAACAAAATGAATATTATATACAAGTGATTACCACCCGTACCCAGACAATTACACATTCTCAATCTTCCTAACTCTGCCGCTATGCCTTGGTGCTCCCCCAACATCTGCAGAGGTGGATGCAGCCTGCTGGCTGTTATGTCCTGTCTGTGATGACCTTGACGGGCATCCTTTGAGGGCTGAGACCTGGAGAGCCCCGGCCTGCTTTCAGGGTCTTGCTGTGTGGCAGTGGCACCTCCTCGCCTGTGGAGCTGGATTTACTAGGGTCACAGGAAGCGGGGATTCAGATGGGCTGGACATTCTTGGAGTCACCTGGGTGGATGGCCCCAGGGTGTGCACCTGCTGATCCCCTCACGAGGGGTCCAAGGGCTCCTGGCTGACACCTTGAGGAGAAGGGGTAGCTAGAGTTAGATCGGGCTGCTCCATATGCCTCTCACCTTGACACTGTTGGCGGCCAACAATGATGTCAGTAATGCAGTTCAGCAGTGCAGGACCAATGTCCTGGACCAAAGTCTCCTGGCGGCCGCCATCCTACCATTGTTGACCTCGGTGCCCTGGAATGCCAGCACTATCACTTCAGGCTGAAGGCGGATGGAAGCCTCTATCGTACCTTGCAATCTGAGAAGTGCAGTGGACATCCTTTCCCGATGTTCCCAAGCTTGCCTTTGCAGCTCCAGCAACTGTGACATGACTGAGTCCAGAGACTCCTCATCTGACTCAGACTTAGCAGATTTCTGGTCTTCTGCAGTTCTCTGAATTCTGGAAATCTGGGAAGTCCCTGCTGTGAACCAAACAGTGTGATGTGCTCACCAGATTGTGACCACAAGGCTACTCTAGAACTAGGTCCCACTGAGGCTTGTGTCTTTGCACTGGTGGAGGGCATGGGTGAGCGTTGTGACAGATCTTCATTGAGATTTACAGCAGATTCCTTCTCTTCTGAGGTGTCTTTGGGGCTTGAGTCAAGGACCTGGGTCATGGACTCCCTTGGCTGGTTCCCAGCCTGCGAATGCAAGGAGAGATAATTGGTGCAAGGCAGTGGCCTGTAAAACAGGACACATCACTCACACGATGGTTGTCTGATGGATGTTGCACTGCTGGATCCTCACTTGGTGGAGCACCGCCGACCTCACTGTCCTCACAGCAATAGTCCAGATCTTCCCCAGCAAGCTGGGTGACTCTAATTTCAAAGTCCTTGAGGACCTTGATTTCAGGAATTCCTCCATCAATTTGCAACCTCTCCCTTTTGTTGTATGCTAGCTTGTCCTGTGTGAATAGGGATGGAGAGAGTGTAAGCAGGATGCCAGCCAGGCCAGATGATAAGTATGGCTCACATGCGTGGGTGTCATAGACGTGATGAGGACAATGAAGAAGAGTGAATGGTGATGTTGCTTGAACTGGCAGTGAGTGAGATCCCTGTTGACGTGTGATGGGTTTGGGTGTGTGTGAGATGAGAGTGATGAAGAGTAACTTATCCTGGTAGAACAGAGGAGAACATTCATCCTCTTTTGGCACTGGGTGGCTCTCCTCACAGCCGACACCACCACCCTTGCTAGATTTGTCACCTTGTTTGCTGGTCTTCGCTCAGAGTGGGGGTAGAGGACATCATGGCAGATCTCCACGGTGTTCAAAAGGCGCTCCAGGGAGGCATCACTGAATTGGGGGCCTGTAGTCTTCTTGCCTTGCAGGGCCATGGCTTCTGTACAGCAGTCCTGGGCTGGAAGCACTGAGAGGTACGCACACGGCTGCATATTAAATATGGCGCCTGGTGTGAGGAAGCGGCAAGGCGATGGCCTGGCAAGCGAATCGGAGGTTACCCACCAGCAAAATAATGTGTTTCCCAGGAATGCATGATTAATGAGGCCGGATTGGGACGATACAGTGTGAAAAGCCACCATCTTTTTCCCGCCCATTACCGCACGTAGTGCAAATCTGGGATGATTTCACCCCATGCCTTTTTATTTTCCACAAGATTTCCTTTAGAAACATTCTCACTGATATTCTATACTTCAAATAGCTCCTGAGCTTGCTTGCCCTCCACATCTACCTTGAAACTTGGACATCAGTTCATTTATGCTCCAAACTGACCCGCCCCTCTCTGGTTTGATTGTTATAGATCAAAGGAAAGCCTAGCTTGTTTTACAGGGAATAAGGTGTCATCCCACCACATGACTGCTGACTTTATTTTTAGATTCTCCCTTGTGGTCTCTTTTCTATTTACTGTCAGGACATACTTATTCTAACCTGGGCTATGCCTATCCGATCTAAGTTTCCCTATGCCCATTTTCATGAGCATTTTGGCTGTGGCACTGTACCTGAGCCCATTTCATCAATCTGTCTTTTATTTCCTCTTGCCCTTATCGATCTTGGAGCCTTCCCTCACGTCTCAGTGCCTTTCCGTTACCTAGTCATGCTTATTTTACTTTCACCCGTCCTGGGTAATTTGGCTGCTTAAATCCCTATTCAATCCTCACTACTCCTCAGTGTTAAAAACCCACCTTCCACAATTCTAGACTCTCCCTCTTGGATAATCCTACAGCCTCCCACTCTGCAGGTCCAGACATACTCTTTAGGAACCATTGAAATACTTGTTGCTGTTTCCCTTTGATTAGGAACTTCAACAGCCAGATCCTACCCTCTAATCAAGCTTTTCACTTAAGACACATGTTTGGAATTAAATTTGTCAACCTCCTTCCCATCCCAAGGAACCCTCCCTTTGACACCTTCAACCTTGCCATTAAATCAAGTCATTGACCTTCTCCACATCTCCCTCCAGAATATCTTTTGGAAACTTCTCTGTTACAATTATGAGTTTATATAGTTATTATATTTTGGGACAGTAGCTTTAAATTTAGGGGAAATCAAGGGGTTCATCTAACATAGTTTGGAGTCTGCCTGATAGTAAGCCTAGGTAGTTTGATTGTTATAGATCAAAGGAAAGCCTAGCTTGTTTTATAGGGAATAAGGTGTCAGGTTGGAGACAATAGCAGCAGTCTCTGAGTTCACATAGACTCTGAGGCTCCCAGAGAGGTGTTGTCGGTATCGGGTTGGAAACAGTTGTACTATGAACTGTCTATTTACTTCTAAGATAAATGAGAATTGGGACCAAGGATAGCTCATGAACATTTCTATCCAGCTATCTGGTTAATGTTACGTTAATGTCACATTATCATGGGGATTAGGGCAGAGGAAACCGATTTGCGATCAGTTTACAGGCTTCCCTACAAATCAATGATTATCGTACAAACTGTGTGGTCAGCAGAGTGAAGAGCCTGTTTCACTTTGTGAGCTACCACAGCCGGTGTGGGAGAAAGATAGTCTCCAGTTGAAGAGACACATCCTGTTGCCATCGAAGCATTCCGCTTTGGTTGTGTCCACATCACAGACTAACATCCATCTTTCGCCGACATCGAGATAAACCAGACATGACCTGCCAATATGGTGGTCCTGGTAATGAAAAATTTATAATTGGAAATAATCTGGAGATAGGTCTTGGAGATTTCAAGTGATGGGTCTGTGACTATTTCCTTTCGCAGCTTGCTCCACTGTGGGATCATCCTTTGGATGAAAGATTGTTGATAAACTGTCTTGGAAACAAATGTTCGTTGCAGTTTGTGTGGATGGTTACCTTCTGTTCTGTAAGTGCCGGTGCACTAGGTATTTGTTTCAGTAAATTCCCACCAGACTGTTCCATATTTTGTAGAACATGGTCAGTTTACTTTTCTCCCTCCATGTTTTCCCATTTTGGGAGATTCATCCTGGAAGATTCATCCTGAGAGAGTCAGAGGGGGCGAATCATGAGGGCAGGCTTTACTGCTGGTGGTGGATGTAAGAATCTCTCCAAACACTGAGGGAAGCACCTGGAGATGGTCACTTGAAGTTACTATTTAGTGAAAATGGAAAATGTGAACTCATGAGAAGCTGGAAGCAACCAGCTTCCAGAGTGTGCTGTAAGGACTGTAATTCTGTGGAGAATGTGATGATAAGTATACAAGGATAAGTATACAAGGGAATGTCACTCTCTGTAGTTTAAAACATAAGTTGCCTACAAAAAGAAAATAATGTTAATTAATTGTGCTTTTACTCATTTCTTGCATTAAAAGTGTTAAAACATGAACTCTTGTCCTGGCATTCTTTCAGCTATCAAATGGAAGTTTGATTTTTAAAAGTTATCAGTCTCTATAGAGATCATAATGCTTCCTCTATACTGTTTCTAATTTATTCTTTCATCGTCACATGTAGACCAAACCAGCAAACTTCCTTCCTTCAAGGACATTAGTGAACCAGAGCAGTTTTTTTAACAATTAATGATAACTTCATGGTCACCGCTACTGAGACTACCTTTCATTTCCAGGTTTTAATTGAATTTAAATTCCACCGGGAGCTGTGGTAGGATTATGAACCCATGGCTCCTGGGTATTAGCCTGGGCCTCTGAGTTACAAGGGCACTGAAATTACCATTAAACTGTCATCACATTTACCAATGTTTATGGCTACCCCCTCAATATTGCCAATTCATGGGTTCTTGCAGACAAGGCCATCTTTGATCATTTCACTGTGTATCTTAAATGTCACACCTCCCCTTTACCTTCCAACCTCATTTCCTTCTGCATCCACCCGGGAAAAAACTCATTTACAACGGCATTTTCAAAATGTTAACCATCTAGCCTTTGGCCATTCATTTGTTGGAATAGTATTTCTGCAGTTACAATCACACCATTAAATCCGTCCTCAGTTCTAACTATGTGCGAGGAAACCAAGGACTTCTATTGTCAATAAGAATGATTTGAGACCATTTTTTCAGCTGCTTCAGCTACATCCCTTCCATCCAGTAGCCCACCAAGCTAAGCTTCTGGCAAAGTCATCCCCACCATAGACCTGAACTTGCACCTCTCTCCAGTTTCTCTCCTCTCTCTCCATCTGTACTTTCCGAGCTTATCTTAGCCATGAAACCCATTTCCTGCTCTCTTGACCCTAATCTCATCAAACTGCTGACCACCAAACTTCCCCTCCTGGCCTCCCAGTTTCACCTTTTTAATTTCTGCCCGACTCCTGCTCAAATCTGCTATAATAAGCCCCTCATCAAAAAACCATCCTTGATCCCTTTGGCCTTATAAACTACTGCTCCATCTCCAACCTCCTTTCCCTCTCCAAATACCTTGAAAATGTTGTTTTCTCCCAATTCCGTGCCTATCATTCCCACAATTACATGTTTGAACAGTCTATGCTTGTTTCAAGACCCTAATCAAAGTCACACATTACATCCTCTGTGCACTATCCTTCTTGATCCTTCTGGACCTATATGTTGCCTTTGATGTCACTATCTTCCTCCAACACCTTTCTCTGCTAACTGAGCGGGATTGCCTACACTTACCTATCCAATTGTAGCCAGAGAGTTTCTGCAATGGCTTTTCTTCCCTCTCCTGCACCATTATATCTGGAGTCCCCCAATGATCTATCTTTGCCCCACCCCCTTCCTATTTCCACTTGCTGGCCCTTGGTTACATTATCCAAAGATACAATGTCAGGTTCCACATGCATATGATGCCACCCTGCTCTAACTCATCATCACCTCTCAGCCCCCTCATATGTTTCTGTCCTAGATGATACCAACATTTCTTAAAAGTAAACATTGGGAAGACTAAGTTACTATCTTTGGCCCACATCACAAACTCTGTGTTCTTTGGCCATCCCTTTCCCTTCCCTGACCAGTGTCAGGCTGACCACTCTTTGTAACATCAGTATTTTATCTGATGCATAGCTGAAGGTTCCCCCTCAACATTCACTTAATTTACAGTGGCACTATGAACGGTATTTAATGGAGGCAACGGGGGTTTCATCCACCAGATGGAGAATCAGCAGCAGATGTATATCACCTTTTTTAGGGAAGACCCGCCATTTTAAGTACCATCTAGGCACTTTCTCGGAAACTGAGGGTGGAAGCCCACCAAGAGCTGCTGGTTAATCAGAGACTGGCAGCTCTATTGAACAGCAGTGCCACCAGGGGGATGGTGGCTGCTGCCAGGAGGACACCCATCTGAAGCCTCATATCATCACTGGATTCCAGGCCACACCCAGCTGATGGTGGAAGGAGGTATGAGGTCGGGGAAGGGGTGTCAGCAGCAAGGGCAGGGGGGTGTCTCTCAATGGGTCCCCACCCCTTCCAGATGCGGGGCCCTTTGAACAGTTACCAAATGTTTTTGGTTGAGGGATACCCCATCGGAGTCTACAAGCAACCCTGCACAGGTTTGCTTGTCGTGGTCCCCACGTGGAAAGTCCTCTGCCTGCCAGTGGGTTAATACCAACAGCACTGGGATGAGTCCCTAATTGGCAACAGGGCAGCAAGACCATCCATGGGCATTCCCACCATGGACTTAATTGGGGTGAAGATGGGAAGGAGGTGGGATCCTGACTCTATACCCACAGCCCTCCCACGTGATTATATACATTCCCAATCACCAAAGTCATCATGTGGGATGGTATTAAATTCTGCTCTGTGTCTCTCTATCTTTTACCTTTCAATTCACAACAGCCAACCTCTCTCCAAATTGACAGACACTTTACCTCTGCCTGATTATCCTTTTTGATGTGAAGAAAGTACTGAGCTATTTTCCTGACTATTCATACCAGCTTGAAGTAAAGAAAACACTCAATAAGCTGAAAAAGTAAAAGTTGCTTTTCCACATTTTCTATCAATTCAAAATGCAAGCCTCCTTATCTGTTTCTAATTTGAGCCTGTCAAATTGAAATAAAAGATCCTTGTTTTGTCTTGAGCCATGGCTAGCAATTCAACTTTTCTGTCAAATGACTAAAATACAAGCTACAATATAAAAACAAATGCCTTTCCCTAGACACTTCAAACATCTCAAATCACTGCACAATCTACTATCTGTTTGAATATTAGTATTTTGATTTTCGAAATGAGTCCTAATAGTGAGTGGCTCACTTTCCACTCTAGTTGACATTTCCCAGGTTCATTGATACTATACAGTACACAGTTGGTCAATGGGCATGGAAGTGCCATAGCCTGGAGTTGAGGGGCCATGGAAGGTTGGTGGAGGGGCACAGATTGGCACAGGGTGCATGAGGGTTGGGTGGAGTGGCATAGCTTGCATGGGGGTTGGATGGGGGCATCAGGTGGCATGAATGGGGCATGGGAGTGTGTGGGCCGTTTATTTTGGTGAGGGTTGGAGGGCCTTTCTGTTTTTATTTTAACTGGTATGAGTTCCCGCCGTACCAAGGCAGACCTTTTAAACAGCCTGCCTCTGCATCCAGCAGCCCTTATTGCTGCCTCCGAACTGTTTCCCGGATCAGCTGGCCTGACTCTAGCCCACACTCACTCCCTGGCAATGAAAGTCCCACTTTTGCAGGCACTTTCACTGGAGGTGAGCAGGGGAGCCAGGAATTTTCCTGACTCCTGCTACCGACCTTAGGGATGAAAATTCAACCCTTGAAATCACATGCAGGGAAATTCATGAATTTTCAGAACTTGCCCACAAGGTATTATTATGACTACAGCCGGTATTAATTGCTGCGCAAACTAAATCCCAGAGGGAAACTTAACTCAGAGGGGCTGCTGGTGGAGCGGCGTTACTTGTGAAAACCCATCTGGTTCACTAATGCCCTTTAGGGAAGGAAATCTGCCGTACTTACCTGGTCTGGCCTACATGTGACTCCAGACCCACAGCAATGTGGTTGACTCTTAAATGCCTTCTGTAATGGCCTAGCAAGCCACTCAGTTGTATCAAACCACTACAAAGTTCACAAATGAAACTGGATGCACCACCCGTCATCGACCTAGGCACCAGAAAATCAATAGCAAGCTCAGCCCTGTTGACCCTGCAAAGTCCTCCTTACTAACATCTGGGAGCCAAAATTGGGAGATCTGTCTCACAGACTAGTCAACCAACAGTCTGACATAATCATACTCATGGAAACATACCTTACAGATAATGTCCCAGACACCACCATCACCATCCCTGTCCTGCCAGTGGGACAGGACAGACCTAGCAGAGCTTGCGGCATCGTGTTGTACAGTCAGGAGGGAGTTGCCCAGCAGGTCCTCAACATTAACTCTGGACTTCATGAAGTCTCGGCTTCAGGTAAAGATGGGCAAGGAAACCTCCTGCTGATTACCACGTGCCACCCTCTCTCAGCTGATCAACATAAGAACATAAGAACTAGGAGCAAGAGTAGGCAATTCAGCCACTCGAGCCTGCCCCATCATTCAATACAATCATGGCTGATCTTATTTCAGCTTCAACTCCAATTTCCCACCCTCTCCCCATAACCTTTCAACCCTTTACTAATTAAAAATCAATCTCCTCAAATTTATTCAGCGTCCCAGCATCCACTGCACTCTGAGGTAGTGAATTCCACAGATTCACTAATGTTTGAGAAAAGTAATTCCTCCTCATCGCTGATTTAAATCTACCACCCCTTAGCCTAAAACTATGGCCTCTTATTCTAGAATGACCCACAAGGGGAAACATCCGCTCCACATCTACATTGTCTCCCCTTTAGCATCTTATATAACACAATTAGATCTCCTCTCATCCTTCTAAACTCTAGCAAGTATAGGCATAAACTGCTCAATCTCTCCTCATAGGACAAGCCCTGCATCTCTGGAATCAATCTAGTGAACCTCCTCTGAACTGCCTCCAATGCAACTACATCCCTTGTCAAGTAAGGGAACCAAAACCGTGCACAGTTCTTCAGATGCAGTCTCACCAATGCCTTGTACAGTTGCAACAACACGTCCCTATTTTTATACTCTATTCCTTTTGCAATAAATGCCAAAGTTCCATTTGCCTTCCTTATTACCTGCTGTACCTGCATACTAGCTTTCAGCGATTCATTCAGGAGGACACCCAGATCCCTCTGCACTGAAGCATTCTGAAGTTTCTCTCCATTTATTCTTCCAACCAACATGGATAACCTCACACTTATCCACGTTAAACTCCATTTGCCAAATTTTGGCCCATTCACCTAACTTGTCCATATCCATTTGTAAATTTCTTATTTCTTCATTGCAACTTACTTTCCCACCTATTTTGATGTAATCTGCAAATTTAGCTACAGTGCCTTCTATCCCTGAATCCAGATCATTAATATAGATTGTAAATAGTTGCGGCCCAAGGACTGAGCCCTGTGGCACCCCACTAGTTACAGCTTGCCATCCAGAAAAAGACCCATTTATCCTGACTCTCTGCTTTCTGTTGGTTAGCCAATCCTCTATCCAAGCTAATATATTGCCTCTAACTCCGTGTGATCTTATTTTGTGTATTAATCTTTCGTGCAGCACCTTATCAAAGGCCTTCTGGAAGTCCAGATATACTACATCTACAGGATCCCCATTATCCACTTTGCTTGCCACACCTTCAATCAACGCCGATTTTTTGGCACCTATGCAATCTTTGGGTCGGCACACGGGCACAACGGGCAGGCGGTTAGGACACATTTGCATTAACCTCATCCATAGATGGGATAAGATGGCTCACTGGGGTCATGAATTTGCACAGTCAAGCATTTATTTTTGAGTTTCTGAAATTTGCTTGTGTGACCTACAGTACTTAGAAACACATACCAGCTGCTTTTTCTGGAATCTTAACCTTCGGGCCAGCACTCTGCAGTGGCCTGTAGGTTTCAGGAAGCCTTCCCCTAGCCTAGGAATGGGAGCTGAACTGTCCACTGGAGGTAGCTCTTCTGAGGAGGAAGGGAGGGCTAGAAGGGGGAGGAGACCAGGAGTGCACATTCAGCCTCCAGGGAAGCCACCTTTGGGAGGACAGGCGCAGGTACAAGGGGCGCAGGGCCAACAGGAAGTCCAAGGCAGAAGGGACCGCAGAAGATGCCACTATCCTGCTGCCAGGGTATACATGCGGCCAAGCAGTTATCTCAATATGTCAGAGGTGCAGTGCCGAAGGAGGCTCTGTCTCTCTGGGGAAAAAGTCAACTATATCTGTCGGATGATTGGCCCTGAGATCTCTGCGAACTGTGTGGGTGGACACCCCATGCCAGTGTCCCTAAAGGTCACAGCTGCCTTCAACTTCATTGCCTCTGGCTCCTTCCAGGGCTCGGTGGGTGATCTTTGCGGTGTCTCCCAATCAGTTGTCCACACTTGTGTCAAGCAGGTTACAGACGCTCTGTTCAAGCATGCATTGACCTCCATCCATTTCCGTTGGGACCAGGGAAGCCAGGCACAACAAGCGTGGCAATTGCTGGCTTCCCCTGCATCCAGGGTGGATTAGGCTGCACACATGTGGCCATCAAGGCGTCAGGAATGTGAGCCCGGTGCCTTCGTCAACAGGAAGGGCTTCCACTCCATGAACATGCAGATAGTGTGTGATCACAGGATGCTGATTTTACAAGTCTGTGCAAGGTACCACGACGCCTAGATCCTCAGATGCCGGGTCTCTTCAGTGCTTCAGCCAGGCTTGATGGATGGCTGCTGGGTGACAAGGGCTATCCCCTCAGAAGGTGGCTCATGACGCCTCTCCTCCATCCAAGAACAGAAGCTGAGCAGCAGTACAATAGGAGCCACGCCTCCACAAGGGCTGTGGTGGAGAGAACCATCAGTCTTCTCAAGATGCGCTTCTGAAAGCGTGGAACGCTCAGGGGGCACATTCCAGTACCTCCCAAACTGTGTCTCAGTGATAGTGGTTGCATGCTGCGCTCCCCATAATCTTACGCTGGAAAGGGGGGACGCAGTGAATGATGAAGATGTTGACACAGTGGCTGCGGCTGGATACGATGAGTCTAGCAGTGAGTCCGAGGATGAGCATGCTCAGGGAAATGCTGAGGGGGTAGATGCCGACCCGGGCATACTGCAGGGAGGCAGGGATACCCGGGAGGCTTTAATCCAATGAACCTTTAGCAAGCACACCACATATGGACCTCCAGGACAAGCCTGGGCTGTTGGCTCCATACTCGATACCTATGTGTCAAATCTGCCAGGTTAGGAACAGTAACTAAGGGCCGTGTTAATAAAGCTGAATGTCCCACAAAGCATTCCTAACATTTTTGGAAACCATACACATGCAGAAGAAAAGAGACATCCTCAGCCATGGTCACATGTCTGAATTTAATATCACAGGCAAAGAAACTCAATGAAACAAAATGACAATGATGTTCTAATTCAAAGCAAATTATAAAGACCTCATCTCGGGCCAACACAAAAGCACCAGTGAAAAACCCGTGGTGTGCCTAAGGTGCCTTATGCTTTCGTTTCCGAGTGCCTAGTGCTGTCCCATCGCTCAGAGTGGCATCTGAGACAGCCTGCTGACTCTGCTGTCCTGTTGGCCTCGATGACCTTGGCGGTTGTCCTCTGGCCTGTGGAGCCTGTGCTGTCGCCGCCTGGGAGGGACCTGCCAGTTCCGAAGCTGGCATCTCCCCAGTCGTCGCAGCCTCACGGGATGATACGGTCACTGGGAGAGGGGCAGGGGAGCTGCCGCCTCATCCGGAGCGCCCTGAGAGGAGTTTGCAGAGTCGGCAAGCAGCTGCTGCGCCAATGTGAGGTCACTTCGGACCTCTCCCTGCTCTGGATGGATGGGCACCGAGCTGGGAAACTTGATGCCCACACCATCTCCCACACTGGTACTGACCAGCTGAGGTCAATGCCGATGTGAGGGCTTGCTGATCAGAGCGCACCCCCAGGAAGCCCTGACGGGTCAAGCCTCTCTGCGAGAGTCGCCACTGTCTCCATGGAGGATGCATGGCGCTCAGACATGTGGCTCATTGCATTGGCGAACATCTGCGTAGACTCCTCCACCACAGAGACCAAGCAAAGCATGGCCTCATGTATCTCTCCAGATGCTCCCGCACACCCAGCTGCATTTCCTGCATCTGCTGCGTCGTGGACAACTCCAGACGCACATCATCAGGCACCGACTGAGCATGTGCTTGGTTCCCTGCAGTCCTCTGACTGCTGGTGCCATCAGCACTCTCTGCCTCTGCCTGCTCCTCCGTGACTGTGAAGTGCCCTCACTGCTGAGCCCTGGGGCACTAGCCGATGTTCGCATTCCCGCTGAGGTGCTGGTATCTGCGCTGGTGCCTGCCTGACAGAGATGGTGTGATGCTGGTGAGATTCAGGCCTCTCAGGTGTGAGAGGGGGCCTCTGCTGCTCCTCCTCCCAGCCCTGCTCCGATGATACTGAAAGGAAGAACAAGGACAGTGGATCACTTAGTGTGGAGACAATGATAAAGTCCATCCTTGTCCCCCAGGTCATTGTGCGCTCATCTTCCATAAGCAATAATCAAGCCATGTACCAAAACTAAATCATTTAACATTCAGCAGTGCTATGGCTGCTGGGGGGACAATGCAGACCTCACTGTTGGGTATAAATACCCAGCCGTGGCACCCCAGCCTCACTGACACCAGTGGGCCTGGGTGCATGGCGCCTCTCTAGATCCTGGGCTTCCTGCTTGAAACGGCTTAGAATGACGATCTGTGTCTGTCTGCGGCCAATCCTCGCATGCTCTGCTGCATTATGAGCATTCTTCTCCTGAAAATGAGAGAAGAGCATTGATTAGTGCAAATTGCACATGGACATTGTTCGCACACGGCCCACCCCAACCAGAGTGGGACATATTAGGGCTCCAGTGCCTCCTCACCCCACTGCTGCCAAGCACTCAGACAAAGATGCTAGGCCTGCTCCCCACCCCCCAACACCCCCCTTGGCTACATGCTGCCTACATCACATTCGGCACCACACGGTATATCCTTCCATAGCAAGGAGGCACAAGCACGTGGTGTGCAGAGCGCAGCGGATGGTTCGTTGCCACACCACCTTGAAGCTCCCCTCCCACCATCTCATGGCCCTGACGAGGACATTTCCTGAAGTTCTGACTCAGTGCCTAGGTGTAGCTCCTCCAGGTCGCCTCCATACCAGTCATATGGGACTCAATGTAACACGTGCTGCGGGGGCAAAACACATCTCCTCATCATCCTCTCAGGCTGAACTCAGCATGGACAGTATCTGCTTGCCCACCCAGCAACGGACAAATGCCGTCAATGATTAATTGTAGTCATGACACTCGAACTTGGGGGTGTTGGGGGGGGGTCAGGGGCGATGAGGAGCAGGAGACTGCTGGGATAAATATCCAATGCCAACATGGTACTCACCCTGCCAGAGGGCAACAAGTCATTGAAGCCCTTGCGACACTGGATCCAGGTGCGCCGCACCACGGTGCAGGAGCTCACCACCTCCTCCCAGGCATGTTACGTCATGTGGGGAGGCCTCCTCCTCCTGTCCTGGGGGACCAGCAACTCTAGCCGTGCTGCCACCTCCTCGAGGAGGGCAGCAAGGCAGTCATCCGAAAAACGAGGGGCACACTGGCCCCCCTATGCTCCGGCATGGCCTGTCCCGCTGGCCAACCCACCGGATTGGCCTGCTCATCAGAAGCCTTCTGCTGTGGCCTTGCATTTGCCATTGTGAGCAGCCTAGGAAAAGATGCCAGGCCTTCATTTAAACAGGCTGCCAGGTCGCCATTGGACCCGGCGGTCTGTGCATGCCCGCTGCCGCTCGCCCACTCCTGCTATCCTCGGGAGTCGAGAAATACCCTGGGCGGGCCTTAATTGGCTCGCCCGTGTAAACTGGTGGTGCAGACCCGATTGCCATCCGCACCCGCTCCCACTCCGCCTACCCCACCAACCGGAAAATTCAGGCCTTGGGGTATTTACAAACATCTTTCTCCATTGCTGTGGAAACATTTGTCTGGGCACCTGCCATGTATTAGCGAGGAAGAGGACTTCCTTCTTGTTGTAGACTTTGTCTATGAGCACCTTCACTGTGTCAGCAAATTTGATGCAACGGTTGATATCATGTTGACTGATGCTCCTGAACATTATTATCCACTATACACCATTGAAAAGCGCACCTTCCCTTTAAGGTGCACCAGATTGCCATTAAGAAGTGGCAAACTTACAAATTTCCTGCTTTTCCAACTGGAGAATGGTCCATAGGGAGGAAGATTAGTGTTAGCAGCCCAATTAAATTAAGCTCAGTTATGAAAACGTCACAGTCCCCTTTCCTTGCCCATCTGACCTAATCAGCTCGCTGCAGCATAAACCTTGGGCAGAATTTTGCCATTGCTGTCGGGCCCACTTGCCGACGCATAAAATGGTGGAAACCCTGGTGTCACCCCACCCAATTTAAATTTTCAGGAAGGCAGGGATGCAGCAAAATCAGCTGCGGGCCCGCCGACCTGTTAATGGCCACTTGAGGCCGTTGACAGGATCATTTACCCAATTAAAGGAGCTACCCGTCGAACCTTAAGGTTGGCAGGTCGGCCAGGAACCCCTGCAGCAACTAGAAAAAAGCATAAAACCTCATCCAGCGGCGGGATGAGGTTTCATGCAGGGTTTTAAAAATTGTCATAAAGTTGTTCTGTAAACTATGAACATGTCTCAACTCATATGACATTGTCACGTGAGGGTACATGTAAGGGAATTTTTTTTTCTATTTTTAATATTTTTCAATATTAGCCTCAGGGAGATCTGCGCTCTTTCATGCACATGTGCGAAAGCGTGCACTCTCGCTTTCAGGGATTCCCCCCACCCGCACAGGGAGCACATAGCGCTCCCTGCCGGACGTCACGCTGGGCGGGCCTTAATTGGCCCACCCACGTAAAATGGTGGTGTGGCCCGCTTGGCTGGTGGCGATCAGCTCCCCGCCCACCGGCGATTGGTCAGGCCCACCCGCCCGACAGGCAGAAAGTTCTGCCCCTTGTCTACCATCCAGCTAATAAATGCCATAATCAAAAATCTCCTCCAGTGGAACATATCACAACTTAAAACAATACAATGAACTACAATTGTAAATCAAAGGTTAAATCCTGACATTCAATTCTATTTAGAGAATGCTGCTGGAAAAATAGATTTCTGTGAACTAATTCATTACTGATATGCTTTCTTTCTCAACGTTGTCACTTAATGCTATAGATAAGATTACCATCTATGGTCAAAGTTCTCCTCCAACTTAATAAATTGCTGGATAGTTTCTCCACTTTTTAAAATGCTAATGATCTAACCCATTTGCAGGCTTCTCTTTCTCTTCCTACTAAGCTGTTTCAGTAAGATTAGTTATGGCAAAACCCTCAACAATTGCAGTTCCAGCTGCTTTCAAAATAACGTAGGTTATAGCTTGATGCCAGTTTTGGGAACGTTCTTAAATTAAACTCTCAATTATCGATATTCCATCAACTCTCAGGTTGTAAATGCATGTTCCTACCAATTAAGGCTGTTAATTGCTTTCAATTTGTGCAGATTAAAAATATTGTCAGTGTTGTTCATAAAGTCTATTCAAATTAATCCATACAGGAATTTGGAAAATAAACCTTGCAGCCCCAACCGCATTTGTCCTTAATGTGACGTGGATGAAGCTCAGCGCGGCATTCATTTGTTGTTAAAAGGATGAATTGGAAAATAATGCGGGAATCAGATTGGAGCCCAATCTCTCCCTGCAACTATTTTGATGGGCACAAAGTTCGTATTAAATAAGTCACATGATCTTTCACTTACAGGAAGAGAAACAATACATTTCACATTCATCGCGGGTTGAAGCAAGGGAAGAGAAACAACGTATTCCACAGTTATCGCGAATTTAAGCAATCAGCAAATGAGAAGTGGAGACAGTGTTTAAGGTAATGTTTTATATCATTTTTATAAGTGGCCTGGGTGGATTTTCAACTCATGGTTGTTGGTTTACGCTTGCTGGTAAATTAGATGTTAAGAGATCCAAATTTTGCCTGGAAATATCTTGCAACTGATGGCCACTGAAAGTGTGCTCAAAATCATTTTCAGTCAGGTATGCTTTGGTCATCTAGTGTGCCTGTGCAAAATTGTGAGCAGCTATAAATGATTACAAATGAGGTACGTGACTGCTTAAGGAACTTCCTGCTATTTTCAAATTCCTAGGTACAGGATTCGCCCACTCTAAAACAAGATTATAACTCCTGGGTGAGAGCAATTGGGAGACCCTGCCCCAGCGTTATTGAAATGGCTTCTCAATTGTAGATAGGTATTTTCACTGGTTAGTTGTTTTAGACTGCTAGTGGGCTTTTAAACATTTCTGGTTGTGTTATCTGCTGTAGTTTGGGCTAATTTTGGCATGGACAATAGTTTAAAACTGACAATGTTGGAGCAGCCACTCATTGTTCATCTCTTGATATTAAATTCATGAAAATGAACTGTAGTGGTTATGTTACTGGACTAGTGAGTGGAAGGTACCACTATGTTGCTGCTCCATAACAGCAGTATGAAACGGCTAGCTTCACTTGTTGCCCAAATTTTTGAGATACCTTTTATTTATTTAGATTGGTGCTGGAATCACTGCTCCTCACTATTTACATAAATATCTAGAAAGATTGAACAGGCTGGGGTCCTTTTCTAAAGAGAAGGCTGAAGGGTGACCTAATAGAGGTATCTTGTGGAGGAGTCCAAAACCAGAGGCTGCAAATATAAGAGGATCACTAATAAATTCAAGAAGGAATCCAGGAGGAACTTCTTTACTCAGAGGCAAAGGAGTAGCAGAATATATAGGCAGGGTTAGATGGAGTAAGGTGGGAGGAGGCTCATGTGGAGCATGAACATAGACCAGTTGGGCCGAAAGGTTTATTTCTGTGCTGTGAATTCTATGAAAATGATGCATATACACCTTATCCTTCCAGGATAATGAGGTAGACTGGTACTTTTCAGGTCTGAAAGTTGCGGCATTACGTCCATTTGTAAATACGGTTATACAGCAAGCAATAATCTGGTTGGGTAGCCATTATCCAGCCTTGATGTGCCTCGTTTTGGCATGAAGCTCGCATGGTGATTAAATGGCTCAGGCTGTATTTACACGATTGCTAATAAGGCCAATCTTTAGGGCATGGAGCTGCAAGAAACTAAATACATATACTGAACAGTAAAGGTAGGCTTGTGGTAGACAGTAGTAGAAAGGAAAGGGAGTTTGTTAGGCCGCTCCATTTCAAAGATGGATAACTTCTTGGATAACTTGTCCACTGACAGCAAGCTGCTGTCAAGCTAAACAAATGTTCTGTTTTGTGAATTTCAGTGCTGGTATGATGCCAGGTATGTAGGCTGTCCAACAGCACATCCCTTCAGCTGTTCGCAATAGGCAGAATACTGAACTGGTTAAGCCTGAATTTGCAAAACTCAGAACTGGAAACTTAGAAAATACTGGTTGGGCAGAGTCAACATAGATTTAGGAAATGGAAATCATGTTTGACAAACATGCTAGGAATTTTCTAAGGATGAAACTACAATGACAGATAATGTGGAACCAGTGGCTGTTTGGATTTTCAGAAGGCTTTTGATGAGGTCCCGCACAGGAGGTTAGCAAACAAAATTAGAGCACGTGCGATGGGGGTAATATACCAGCATGGATTGAGGATTGGTTAACAGTCAGAAAACAGAGGGCAGAATTTTCTGGCAGACGTATGGGTGGCGGAGCCCGCATGTCAGCGCTTAAAATGTCACGCGAGCGTCCTGATGTCAGCGCGCGGCATCGCGATATTTCGGTTGTGGGGCGCGCTATGCAGCGTGACGCGCACCCGCCATGAATTAAAGGCCTCGTTGAGGCTCTTAACTTGCCAATTGTCGACGATTTTGAGGGGCCCATACGAACTTCAGCTCGGCGCACGAGCCCAACGGGCAGGCAGGTAGATTTTTTATTAAAACTCATGCACTGATGGGATATGTGGACTCAGAGGGGTTGCTCATGTTTTTCATGATGTATTTAAAGCAGTAAGTGTTGTAAAGTGTGATTGTTAGCAGTTCAGATTGATTTCCAATAGCTTTCTGTGTACTTTGAAACCAGTCTGCAGACAGTTACCTTTATCGGGCCTGTAGCTTTCCGGAGACCTCCACTTAGCCTGGGTATGGGTTCTGACATCTCCACTGGAGGCAGCTCTTCTGAGGGGGAAGGGAGGGATAGAATAAGGAGGAGGCCAGGAATGGACAATCAGCCTCCAGTGGAGCCACCTTTGAGAGGCCAGGTGCAGGCACAAGGGGCGCAGGGCCAAGAGGTTGTCCAAGGTGGAAGGGGCCACAGAAGACGCCACTATCCTGCTGCCAGGGTATACAGGCGGCGAAGCAGTCAACTCAATATGACTGAGGTGCAGTGCCGAATGAGGCTTTGTCTCTGTAGGGAAACAGTCAACTATATCTGTTAGATGATTGGCCCTGAGATCTCCCCTAACTGTGTGGGTGGACACCCCATGCCAGCGGCTCTGAAGTTCACAGTTACCCTCCACTTCTATGCCTCTGGCTCCTTCCAGGGCTCGGTGGGTGATCTTTGCATTGTCTCCCAATCAGCTGTCTGCACTCTTGTTAAGCAGGTTACAGATGCTCTGTTCAGACGGGCACTGACCTTCATCCACTTCTGCTGTGACCAGGCAAGTCAGCCACAGTGAGCCAGAGGATTTGTGGACACTGCTGGCTTCCCCCGCGTCCAGGGTGCAATAGACTGCACACATGTGGCCATCAAGGCACCAGCAGGTGAGCCTGGTGCTGCTTTCAACAGGAAAGGCTTCCACTCCATGAACGTGCAGATAGTTAGTGATCACAGGATGCAGATTCTACAGGTCTGTGCAAGGTATCCAGGCAGCTCCCACGACGCCCACATCTTCAGACACTTTCAGGTGCCGGGATTCTTCAGTGCTCCGGCTTGGCTGGATGGTTGGCTGCTGGGTGACAAGGGCTATCCCCTCAGAAGGTGGCTCATGATGCCACTCCGCCATCCAAGAACAGAAGCTGAGGAGTGCTACAATAGGAGCCACGGCACCACAAGGGCTGTGGTGTAGAGAGCCATCTATCTTCTCAAGATGCGCTTCTGTTGCCTGGACCGCTCAGGGGGCACACTCCTGTAGCCCCCAGATCGCGTCTCTGTGATAATGGTAGCATGCTGCGCTCTGCACAATCTTGCACTAGAATGGGGGGGATACAGTTGATGATGAAGACCTTGACGTAGTGGATGAGGCTGCAAATGATTCCAGCAGTGGTTCAGAGGATGAGGAAGCACAGGGCGATTGATGAGGGGCAGCACGCCGACCTGCTATTACACAAAGGAGGCAGGGACACCCGGGACAATTTAATCCAAATAACCTTCAGCTAGCTCCACACACATTGATCAGCAGGACCAGCATTGTCTGACGCTTCCACATGTGGCACTTAGGTGCTACATCTTCCAGCTCATCAGCTGCAACAAAGGGCTTATACAGAAACATCAATGTCCATTCTAACACTCATGAGATGTCTGTGAAAAATACAACCGTAGCACAAACGAAACACCCTCAGCCATGGTCAGAAAAGTGGACTTTATTCAGTCTCTATGACAAACATAAGTATTTGTTCCCCAATCTAAGGCCAATACAAAATCACCAGAGACATATCCATGGAGTGCCTAACGTGCCTTACGCTTTCGTTTGCAGGTGTGACATCTAGGTGCCGCCCCATTGCTCGGAGTGAGATAGCCTGCTGATTCTGCTGTCCTGTTGGCGTTGATGACCTTGGGCGTCCTCTGGCCCCTGTGATGCTCCTGCCTAGGAGGGAGTGGCCGGTTCCAGAACTGGCACCTCCCCAGTTGTTGAAGCCTCAATGGATGCAACATTGACTGGCAGAGAGGTGGAGGAGCTGCTGCCCTCATCCGGAGCGCCCTGAGAGGAGCTCGCAGCGACTCTGGCAGTTGCTGTGCCGATGTGAGGTCACATTGAACCTCCCTGCTCACCGCAGAAGCATGGGCACCGAGTGCCAACACTTGGTGCCCAGAACATCTCCCACATTGGGAATGACCACCCATGGCCATTACCACTGTGAGGGCTTGCAAGTCAGAGTGTAACCTAATCAGAAGAGTCTCTATCCGATCGAAGCCCCTCTCCATGGGAGTCGCCAATCTCTCTGTGGAGGAAACGTGAAAATCTGTCCTGAGGTTCATGCCTTCACTTACAGTCTGCCAGGACTCCTCCATCGCAGAGACCAACTGAAGCATACCCTCATGCAACCCTGCCAGATGCAAACACGATTCCTGCTGCTTGTCCTGCAGCATTGGTGACGGCTCCAGAGTCACATCAGTGCCAGACTCAGCATATGTCTGGTCCCCTGCAGTCCTGCGGCTGCTGGCGCCATCGGCACTCTCTATCCCTGCCATCTCCTCCAGCGATTGTGAAGTGCCCTCTCCATGGTGACCCGGGAGACTAGCCGATGTTAAATTTCCCACTGAAATGTTTGTGTCTGTGCTGGTGCCTGGCTGGCTGAACTAACGTGCCGCAAGTTGCTCGTCTTGGCCCTCAGTTGGCTCCTGAGTCATTGGGCGAGGCCATGCAGTGGTGATGCTGAAATTAGCAACAAGGACAGTGCATCAGTTAGCGTACAGTCAGTTAAACCTTTCTTCCCTTCCCCACGCATCCTCATAAGTCACTCACCCTAAGGAGACAAACATTGTTGGGGTGGAAAAGAGTCAACAGGAGGCCCAAACATTAGAAGCGCATACAGACAGGCTGGTCAGAAGGCCTCAGGAATGCCACATGGAATGTTATGTGCCACTGGAGTGGGGAGAGTGCAGAGGTACCTGACCTGGATGCATGCTGGCCTGGATAGTTGCGGTGCTGAGGAAACATTGCAAACACTTGCGACATTTGCCGTGGATCGCAGGAGATTGACAGGTCACATTATTGACCTTCATAACGTTATGAGGGGCATAGAATGGGTGGGCAGAAGGCAACATTTGCCCTTGTTGCACGGATGAGTAACGTGGTGGTATTTAAGTTGAGTGCCATGAGGTTGACAGGTGAGGTGCTGAGGACCTTTTGGACAGAGTAATGTGGGGCGCACTGGCTGAAAGGGTGGTGGAGGTACCATCCCCACTAAGATGCAAAACCTCTTTGGCTGTGCAGCAGCCATGGCCTAACATGCCATGGCATGGGGATAGTAGTCACAAATGGGATAAGGTGACTTTGGAAGGTGCTGGAGATGCGCATCCTCAAGGGAACGATGGACCTTTTGTGTATGACCCACACGTCAAGAGTGTCTCAGTCTGTGAATGAGCTGCGTTGCAGCATTAATGATTGCAGCAAACATCAGTGGTTTGGATGGTGGGCAGACAGAGTGGATGGGATAACAAATACAGAATTACCTGGAAAAACTCAGCAGGACTGGCAGCATCGGCGGAGAAGAGAAGAGTTGATGTTTCGAGTCCTCATGACCCTTCAACAGAACTAATCTTTCTTTACAAGGAGAGGGAAATATAAGCTGGTTTAAGGTTGGGGGGGGGTGCGGAGAAGTGGAGGGGGGTGGGGTGTTAGGATAAGAGCAGATCATCAAAAGATGGCACAGACAAAAGAACAAAAGAACACAGAGGTGTTGAAGTTGGTGATATTATCTAAAAGAATGTGCTAATTAAGAATGGATGGTAGGGCACTCAAGGTATAGCTCTAGTGGGGGTGGGGGAGCATAAAAGATTTAAAAATAGTGGAAATAGATGGGAAAAGAAAAACTTATATAAATTATTGGAAAAGAAAAAAAAAACAAAAGGAAGGGAGAAGAAACAGAAAGGGGGTGGGGATGGAGGAGGGAGCTCAAGACCTAAAGTTGTTGTATTCAATATTCAGTCCAGAAGGCTGTTAAGTGCCTAGTCGGAAGATGAGGTGCTGTTCCTCCAATTTCTGTTGGGCTTCACTGGAACAATGCAGCAGGCCAAGGACAGACATGTGGGCAAGAGAGCAGGGTGGAGTGTTAAAATGGCAAGCGACAGGGAGGTTTGGGTCATTCTTGCGGACAGACCGCAGGTGTTCTGCAAAGCGGTCGCCCAGTTTACGTTTGGTCTCTCCAATGTAGAGGAGACCGCATTGGGAGCAACGAATACAGTGGACTAAGTTGGGGGAAGTGCAAGTGAAATGCTGCTTCACTTGAAAGGAGTGTTTGGGCCCTTGGACGGTGAGAAGAGAGGAAGTGAAGAGGCAGGTGTTACATCCTTTGCGTGGGCATGGGGTGGTGCCATAGGTGGGGGTTGAGGAGTAGGGGGTGATGGAGGAGTGGACCAGGGTGTCCCGGAGGGAACGATCCCTACGGAATGCCGACAGGAGGGGTGAAGGAAAGATGTGTTTGGTGGCGGCATCATGCTGGAGTTGGCAGAAATGACAGAGGATGATCCTTTGAACGTGAAGGCTAGTGGGGTGATAAGTGAGGACAAGGGGGACCCTATCATGTTTCTGGGAGGGAGGAGAAGGCGTGAGGGCAGATGCGCGGGTGATGGGCCGGACACGGTTGAGGGCCCTGTCAACGACCGTGGGTGGAAAACCTCGGTTAAGGAAGAAGGAGGACATGCCAGAGGAACTGTTTTTGAAGGTAGCATCATCGGAACAGATGCGACAGAGGCGAAGGAACTGAGAGAATGGGATGGAATCCTTACAGGAAGTGGGTGTGAGGAGCTGTAGTCGAGGTAGCTGTGGGAGTCGGTAGGCTTATAATGGATATTGGTGGACAGTCTATCACCAGAGATTGAGACAGGGAGGTCAAGGAAGGGAAGGAAAGTGTAGGAGATGGACCACGTGAAAATGATGGAGGGGTGCAGATTGAAAGCAAAATTAATAAATTTTTCCAAGTTACAACGAGAGCATGAAGCAGCACCGAAGTAATCATCGATGTACCGGAGAAAGAGTTGTGGAAGGGGGCCGGAGTAGGACTGGAACAAGGAATGTTCCATATACCCCATAAAGAGACAGGCATAGCTGGGGCCCATGCGGGTACCCATAGCCACACCTTTTATTTGGAGGAAGTGAGAGGAGTTAAAGGAGCAATTGTTCAGTGTGAGAACAAGTTCAGCCAGACGGAGGAGAGTAGTGGTGGATGGGGATTGTTCGGGCCTCTGTTTGAGGAAGAAGCTAAGGGCCCTTAGACCATCCTGGTGGGGGATGGAGGTGTAGAGGGATTGGACGTCCATGGTGAAGAGGAAGCGGTTGGGGCCAGGGAACTGGAAATTGTTGATGTGATGTAAGGTGTCAGAGGAATCACCGGATGTAGGTGGGAAGAGACTGGACAAGGGGAGAGAGAAGGGAGTCAAGATAACGAGAAATGAGTTCCGTGGGGCAGGAGCAAGCTGACACGATTGGTCTACTAGGACAGTTCTGTTTGTGGATTTTGGGTAGGAGGTAGAAGCGGGCCGTCCGAGGTTGTGTGACTATCAGGTTGGAAGCTGTGGGAGGAAGATCCCCAGAGGAGATGAGGTCAGCGACAGTCCTGGAAACAATGGCTTGATGTTCAGTGGTGGGGTCATGGTCCAGGGAGAGGTAGGAGGAAGTGTCTGCGAGTTGATGCTCAGCCTCCGCGAGGTAGAGGTCAGTGCGCCAGACAACAACAGCACCATCCTTGTCAGCGGGTTTGATGACAATGTCAGGGTTGGACCTGAGAGAACGGAGTGCAGTAAGTTGAGAGAGAGAGAGATTAGAATGGGTGAGAGGAGCAGAGAAATTGAGACGACTAATGTCGCGTCGACAGTTCTCAATGAAAAGATCAAGAGATTTTTCTTTTCCCACCTATTTCCATTATTTTTAAATATTTTTAAATCTTTTATGCTCCCCCCACCCCCACTAGAGCTATACCTTGAGCGCCCTATCATCCATTCTTAATTAGCACATTTGTTTAGATAATATCACCACTTCAACACCTGTGTTCTTTTGTTCTTTTGTCTGTGACATCTTTTGATGATCTGCTCCTACCCTAACAACCCCCCCCCCACCAACCTTAAACCAGCTAATATTTCCCTCTCCTTGTAAAGAAAGATCAGTTCTGTTGAAGGGTCATGAGGACTCGAAACGTCAACTCTTTTCTTCTCCGCCGATGCTGCCAGACCTGCTGAGTTTTTCCAGAGTGGATGGGATTGTAGACCTCAAATACCTGGCCACTGGACCCCAGCCTCTCCGCTACCCGCCGCCCTGGCTGCCTGCCTCCTCCCCAGCTCCATGGCCTGCTCCTCGAAGGTGATGAGGCACTGGAGCAGGGCGTGCCCACACCAATCCTCTGGCATTCACGTTGATTGTGTTGTTTTTGCCTGCAGAAGAGAGAAGAGGATTTATTGCGGCTGCTCGTTCATGCACTCTGCACGCGCACGCCACATCCCAACAACAGTGGCCCATCTGAGGCCTCCAGCGGCTCCTGTCCACACAACTGGTGATCAGTCCCCAGAAGACAGTATGGCTGGTCCCAACGGACACATTGGACCCATTCAGCGTCCATCACCTTGAATAACACACGGGTCTTAGTGCCCATGGCAAGGAGGCACAACTAGGTGCGGCGCCGAGGCCAGCAGATAGCTCTTGGCCACAACACCTTAAGGCTCCCCTTCCACCATCTCATCACCATCAATATGACATGTGTTGGAGTTCTGAGTATGTGTCTAGCTCCCTCCCCTGCAGGTTGCCCCCAGACTACTCAAATGCAAGCAACACTAACATATGCTGCAGGGAGAACCCATCTTTTCATCAACCACTAAGGCTGATGTAAGCATGGTCACTATCTGTTTGCCCACCCAGCGTGCGCCAAATGCCCAATGCAGTAACGACAGTAAGACGTGGGGGGGACTCAAAGGCTAAGGCTACCTGCTGGGTCAAATGGCCAAGGCTGACATGGTACTCACCATTCCAGAGCGCAGCAAATCATTGAATCGATTGCGGCACTGTGTTCCTGTGCGCCGCACATCATCATGGGCGCTTACTGCGTCACCCACCTCTTCCTGCCTGGTGACATGGGGGGGCCTCCTCCTCCCATCCTCCAGATACAAAATGTCCTGACAGCTGGACACCTCTTGGAGGAGGACAGCAAGGCAGGCATCAGAAAAGCGAGGGGCACACTGGCCCCCCCACTGGCCTCCCCTGTAGCTTGCCCCCTTCCTCCTGCTCCTGTCCTCTGAGAGCAGTCTCTCTCCCTCTTCGAGTGTCCATGGTGCACTGCCTCAAGGAGGCTGTCTTGCCACTCTTTATACAGACTGCAGGCTCCCCATTGGAATCGGCATCCTGAACATGCTTGCCTCCGCAACGATTTTCCCGTTCTACACGGAAGTCGCTAACCCGCTGGGCGGGCCTTAATTGGCCCACCTGCGCAAAATAGTGGCGCAGCCTGTTTCAGCGGCGGCAATCGCTGCCCACCTGCCGCCAATTCGGTCGGGCCCGCCTGCCCATCAAGGGCAAAATTCTGGCGAGAAACAGTAGGAATAAACAGGTAATTCTTGGGTTGGCAGACTGTGACTAGTAGGGTACCTCAAGGAACTGTGGTTTAAATGTGGGGACCAAATGTAATATTTCCAAGTTTGTTGATGACACAAAACTAGGTGGGAATGTGAGTTTTCAGTAGGATGTAAAAAGATTTCAAGGGGATTTAGACAGGCTAAGTGAGTGGATAAGGACGTGGCAGAGTTAATATAATGTGAAGGGTATTTCTTAAATGGTGAGAAGTTGGGAAGTTTTCTTGTTCATTAGTCACTGAAAGCTAACATTCGGGTGCAACAAACAATTAGGAAGTCAAATGGTATGTTGGCCTTTATTGCAAGAAGATCTGAGTACAGGAGTAACAAAGCCTTTGCTGCAATTTTATAGAGTCTTGGTGAGACCGGGCCTGGAGAATTGTGTCTAGTTTTGGTCTCTTTACCTAAGGAATGATATACTTGCCATAGAGGAGGGTGAAACAAAAGTTCAGCAAACTGATCCCTGGGATGGCGGGATTGAGGAAAGATTGAGGAGACTGGGCTGTACTCACCAGCATTGTGAACAGTGGCTTCGGGGCATGATCTGGCCCACGGTCTGCTAGCTGGTAAGACAGGTAAGTGAAGTTGGAGATCCTGCAAGGGGCTGCTCCTCTAACTACAGGCCGTTCTTCTACCACATTTCCTGCTGATTGTCACCACTAGTGGTGACAGAGTTCGCTGGTGCCATGCAGATGGTGAGGGAGTCTTTTGGGGCTATGGGAAAAGGTGAGAGTTTCTGCTGGGGCCAGGGGGGAGGTGAGAGAGTCTGCCAGGGCCATAGGGAGGAGAGACTGGACAAGTCAGATGCTGTGGAACCTGGGGTTGAGGGCTAGGGGAAGAGGAAAACTGGAGTGCGTGAGAGGAAAAGCGAGGGCATGCCCACATGAGCGGGGGAGAGAGGACAAGCGCCTGTGTGTGTGTATGTGAGAGAGTCTGGCTCACTCAGTCTCTGGATTCTCACTCACCCTCATCCCCATACACCAACAGATACTCACATCCACTCACACATTGGGTGAGGCTGTGAGTGAGCAGCCTAGACTGGCAGTGAGTCGGACACACAACTCTGACCCTCTCATACTCTAACGGTCATCTTTTTTATAATTGTTAGTTTTAAAATATTATTACTCTATTGCTTTGACACTGCTTTATTTTTGCTTGGCAAGTTTTCTTTTCTCCATTTTTAAACTTCATGTATCTTTCCTAAATTTGTTTATTGGCTTCTTGAATGACAAAACAAATGGAAATGTGGCCACTACAGTCAAAGTTTGAACATGTCTGGTTTAGAAGAATGCGAGATGATGTCATTGAAGCATACAAAATTCTTCCAGGGCTCAACAGGGTAAACCACAGGAAGGATATTTTTCCTGGCTTGTTGGTGGCATGGGTTGGTTGGGGGGTGGGTGTGGTGGTGGTGGAGGTGGTTGCCAGCCTACAACCAGGGAACAAAGTCTCAGAATAAGAGGTAGGCCATTTGAGATTAGGAAGAATTTCTTCACTCAGTGGGTGGTAAATCTTTGGAAGTCTCTACCCCAGAGGGCTGTGGAGGCTTAGTCATCGAGTATCTTCAACACAGAGCCTGAGTCTAGATAGTAAATATATCAAAATATATGGGGATAGTGCAGGAAATCAGTGTTGAAGTAGAAGAACAGCCATGATCCAGTTGAATGGTGGAGCATGCTTGAGGAGCTGAATGGCCTAGTCCTATTTCCTATGTTCCTATAATGTCTAATGTTAGATGTGATTCCCTGATGGGATTGTTCAGCAAGTGCTGTCCAAAGTGTGCTAAGAAGTTAAGAATTGCACTAAAAGCCAATTTAAGATTATCAGGTGGGCTCTCAATATAGCTCACTTACGCTTGCTAGAAGCTAGATATTTTCAGGCCCAGGGACCTGTCCTCTGCAGGCAAAAGAAACATGTCCAGGCATTGCACTTTTGAATTAAACAAAAGCATGGGGGACAATAGTTCCCTGGTCCATCCTCCTTGGCAAAGCCTCGACCAATCAGAGTTTGCTTGCCAATCAATCAGCACCCTTTTCTCAAGCAGTATAATTTGTTGCTCCCTTTGATAATTGGCATTCTTGGGTCTATCCTGATAAGTGTAAAATAATAAATTTTGGCTACATGTCTCGTTTTTTAGCAATTCTCAAATTCTGTGCCCCCAAGCAACTACATGTGAACTACCTTTTATCACGTACCTGCCCTCAGAACTCTCATAGACCTCAGATCAGCTGTGATTATGGAGCATACACAGCACAATATTTCCTGTGGCTGGGCAATAGGGTGTCTAGCAACCATTCTCAATGGGAAATTAAGCAAGAGATTGGGAAGGACCCATTTTGGTTTATTTCAACAGCCCCATCAGGCCTTCAGATAAACTATGGAAATTTCCCAGATTATGTTCGAAAGAGCAGAGATCTGGATCTCCAATTTTTTCTTCACCTTTGCAACAAGGGGAGTCTCAGTTTGTTGGGGCAAAGACCTGGAAAGTTGACCCTGTAATATTTTGCAGCACTCGGGATTGATTTTATAATTGCCTGCTAAAATTGTGTGCAAAAAAATAATCCTGGATTAAATCTTTTCTTTTTTAGATAACAAATCCACAATGGATAACAACAAAGAAACCAAGCAATCATTTGAGTATTTTCAACACAATGGCATCACATTCATTTCATCGATTCACTCAATTGAACAACTTGAATGGTTGAAAGATTTCGAAATGGATCCAGATCTTCCACTCATCGTGACTTATCCCAAATCTGGTCAGAATATGTCATAATGGTGTAAGGTTGTGCCCATAGTTGCTGCATCATTAATTTTTGAAAACCATTTTAATATACACTTTCCCCTTTTAATTTTCGATCCTCTATTGGGAACCACAATCTTTTGCTGTCTGCTTTTATTGATGAGCACGGGGTTCTGTCGAGTATGTGATAAAGATACATATAAAACACAGGCTCTCAATATATTGATATCTTAAAACTGAATTATATTTTCCTCTATGGTTTGCTTTGTATGCACTTTGCCTAGTTTTAAGTGGAGCCGTATAAACCTGCAGAAAACACTGATTTGATCCATGGTCTATGCTATGTTAGCTGATCACAAATGCAGTAATTGTAGCGTTGCCCAGGTGTTGATTTTTTTTATTTGTCAGTTTAGACAGCATGTGTCAGTCAGTGATAGAGAGCATCACACAAGTGCCACACAATTACCTTTTCTAACAAGAGAAATAAACTAACAATAGCACATGCGGCCATTCAACCCATCATGCCTGTGCCAGCTCTCTGCAACAGCAACTCATCTAGTCCCATTCCCCTTTTTTCTGTAACTCTTTTGTGTACAAACCTGTTTCCATCTGTTTCAGATGAAGTTACATTGTTTCATAGTTTACTATTGTGAGATTTGAACTCTTGATCTTGGGGTTACAAACCCACTTGGCTATTTAGGCCAAGCCCCCTTTTTTCTGTAACTCTGTCAAGTACAAACCCATTTCCATCTGTTTCAGATGAAGTTACATTGTTTCCCATTGTGAGATTTGAACTCTTGATCTTGGGGTTACAAACCCAGTACCATAACCACTTGGCTATTTAGGCCAAGCCCCCTTTTTTCTGTAGCCCTGCAAATCATTTCCCTTCAGATAAGGATCCAATTTTCTTTTGAAGCCCTCAGCTGAATCTTCTTCCAATCCACTCTTAGGAAGTACAGTCCAAATCCTAACCACTTGCTGTGTAAAGAATTCTTTCCATGTCGTCACTGCTTCTTTTGCCAATCACCTTAAATTGGTGTCCGCTGGCGCTTGATCCTTTTGCTGATGTAAAGTTTCTCCCTATCCACTCTTTCCAGACCCATTAGGCTTCTGAACACCTCTATCAAACAGCAGGGATCAATTTTCTTTTCGAGGGCTACTTTTTGATGTTAAGGGCTCCGTTTTCAATATCACTAACTCGTTTATTGGGTGATGCAGTCACATAGTGACATTAATTTTTGTATTTGTGGTGTTTTTTTTATGGACTTCCTTCTTCAGATATATTAATTAGTCAGTTGTCTTGCCAACTCTGATTCGCCCACCATGCCATCACCTCGTCGGGTGCCATATTTAAAGTCCAGGTGCGCGCACGCGTCTCAGTGCTTCCAGTCCAGGACTACTGCAGGTAAGATGTCCACAAAAGGCAAAAAGACTGCAGCCCCCAGGTTTAGTGATGAGCAACTGGAACACCTTTTCAACGCTGTGGAAATCTGCCATGATGTCCTTTACCCCCTCTTTGGCTGCAGGATGGGCAGTGGTGTGACCAACCAGGATTTTGTGGGTGATGGCAGTGGTGATCAGTGCCAATGCTGCACATTGGCCTTTGGTATTTGTGCCAAATACCCCTTTGGTATTTGTGCTATCGTAACTATTTTAGTTATATTGATTGAAGGATAAGTATTATGCTGGACACTGAGAGAAGTTCATTAGTCTTTCTTGAAAACTGCTGTGGTGTCAGTTGGGTCCACTTGAGCAAATAGCTGAGGTTTCGGTTCAACATCTTATCTGAAAAAAAGTTCCTGGAATGTTAAAATCACTCAGCTTGGCACTGAGTGCCAGCCAGGATTATGCAGTGCTACCAGAAGAGTTGAGTGTGTCTTCCTGAGAAGAAAGGGTGGAATTTTACGACAGCGGGGTTTTACGGTCCCGCCAAAGTCAATGGCTCGTTGCATTTTACAGCCCCATCCCCATAGCGACAGGCCCGTAAAATTCCAGCCCATGGTTTGTAATGAAAGCAAAAGTAAACATATGACATTTGTTGACAACATTGAAATATGAAATAGTTGTACAGAAACATTATACAGTAAAGATTTGGAAGAGAATCGTCCCAGGTTTGCATAAATTAAGTGGCGGATGGGTAAAATGACGATTTACTTGCTGGCTGTAATGGCGGGTCTTCACGCCGTATTCTCCCAAATCCGCCACATTAGTTATCCGTTCCCGGGAAACACTCCGTTTCGATGGCAGGTGGGCTCTGATTCGCCCACCATGCCATCACCTCGTCGGGTGCCATATTTAAAGTCCAGGTGCGCGCACGCATCTCAGTGCTTCCAGTCCAGGACTACTGCAGGTAAGATGTCCACAAAAGGCAAAAAGACTGCAGCCCCCAGGTTTAGTGATGAGCAACTGGAACACCTTTTCAACGCTGTGGAAATCTGCCATGATGTCCTTTACCCCCTCTTTGGCTGCAGGATGGGCAGTGGTGTGACCAACCAGGATTTTGTGGGTGATGGCAGTGGTGATCAGTGCCAATGCTGCACATTGGCCTCCAATGCAGATAGAGGATGAATGATCTCATCCGTGCAGGGTTTGGCAACCATCTCATCACTCTAAACTCTCACATTCACTGGCATCTCACTCACTTCCGGCTCAAGGGACATCACCACCCATTCTTACACATATACTCTTACATGTCCGCCTGGCCTCATCTTCTCTGCAGACTGCCTCCTCAGCCCTCACCATCTGGAGACTACTTGCACAAATCAACAGGTGACCCCACACACACACCCTAAGTTACCCTCTTTCCCCAGTACAGCCCTCGCCCTGCAGCCTCTTCTCTTGCCTGAAGCCATTCTCCCCCTTCAGCAAGCAAGCCCTAGCCCTGCCGCTGTTGAAAAGCTATCCATGTATGGCTGATCTGGTAGAGACCTACCTGTGAGCCCCCCTAAAAGTGACGTGGTGCTGCCTATGAAGCCTGCTGCTGACAACTACGAATGCTGACCGACGCAATGTAGGCAAACAAGCCTTGAAGTTTTGAGCGAAGTGCAGCCTGCCAGGCACGCGTGACTTATGTGCTGTTGTGAAACATGTTGGTGTGTTTTCTCGCCGACGTGGGCAGACGATCCAGTGGGAGGGGACGATTCCAGGGGCTGGCCTAACACTGATATGCAGATGTTTTACAATGAGTTTCCTGACGTCCAATGGCAGGAAACATGGCCGGTCATTGGCGGGCTGAGCGGATAATCGCAAACTAGTTTCACACCATCGTAAAACCGATCATGCCATATTGTCTGCTCACGCCACTGAACATGCCTGACGCCGGCAGGCACGGAAAATCCCAGCCTTAGACATGTGCTTGGGCACATTTTGAAAATGGATGCAATTAAAGTCAACACTGCAAGTTTAAAGCTCAATATAAAATAACAATACATTTCATCTCTCTGCCTGGCACCCTACAACCTTTTAGTCTAATATCAACACCCACTGTCAACATTTTAGGGATTACCATTGACCAGAATCTGAACTTGACTAGCTCTATAAATGCTGTGACTACAAGAGCAGGTCAGAGGGTGGAAATTCTGCAGGGGGCAACTTACCTCCTGTCTCACCAAAGCCTGTCCACCATCTACAAGGCACAAATCAGGAGTGTGGTGGAGTATTTTCTACTTGCCTGGATGAGTACTTCTCCAACAACAGAAGAAGCTCGATGCCATCCAAGACAAAACATCTCTCTTGATTGGCACCACATCCACCACCTTCAACATCCACTCCATCCACTACTGCACAGTGTCAGCAGTGTATACCAAGCATGGCTCCTTCGACAGCACCTTTCAAATCCACGGGCTCTACCACCTATAACGACAAGGGCAGTAGATGCCATGGGAACACTACCACTTGCAATTTCCCCTCCAAAAGACACACGCTATCCTGACTTGAAACTATATTACTGTTCCTTCACTGTGGCTGGATCAAAATCCTGGAACGCCCTTCTTAACGGCACTGGGTGTACTCCTACGCCACATGGACTGCAAGAGTTCAAGAAGGCGGCTCATCACCACCTTCTCAAGGGCAATTAGGAATGGGCAATAAATTCTGGACTAGCCAGAGGTGCCCACATCCCGTGAAAGAATTTTTAAAAAGCTGCACACACTTGCACTCCAACTCATGTCGAATCCCCAGGTTCTGAAACTTTTAAAAATATATTAATATTTCTGTTCATTATTTGACTGAGGTTAGCTATTACATCATTCCATTCATAACCCCCTCTGATTTTGTCTTTTTTGTACATTGCTTCTCTGCTCATTTGTCTGCATGTTTCTCTCTCCCCTGCCCCCAACTTCCCTTCCGCTCTGATTCTGTTAATATGCTTGTTTGTCAATTATTTCTCTGTTGCTAGGAAGACCCAACCTGAAAAATTAATTTATTCGTTCTCTTCACATATCCTGACTGACCTGTTGTATGCTTCCAGTCTTTTATTGATTTTGGTTCCGTTCTCCCGTGGTGATGTTCATGCTAAGTTGAAGGATTGCTGCTTTAGAGAAATAAGGTTATTATCAAGATAAAACAATGGAAGCTCCTTCTCGGACATAGTGGCAGCAGCTTGAGCTTGTTTTTGCAGGCTGCCAGTGCCATGACATCGCCACCACGAGCTGGACCTCACACTTGTGCTGTCCTTGTTCTGTCTTTCCTACATACACACTCTCATTTGTCAGCCCCGTCATTGAATTTTCATTGGCTTTTTGGGGTCTTTCGAGGGCGAATGCACCTGCTGCCCTGTGTATTATGAACTCTAATATCAAATCTTTTAATTTTCTCTTTTCCAAGAATGGCCCCAGCTTCTCCAATATATCATGAAACCAAAAATCCTCATCCCTGGAATCATTCTCGTGAATCTTTTCTGTAAACTCTCTAACGTCTTCGCAGTTTTCCTAAAGTTCGGTGTCCAGCTGAGGCCAAACCAGTTTTCTCTACAGGTTTATCATAACTTCATTAATATAAATCAAGAAAAGCAGTGCTCTTAACCCTGACCCCTGGGGAATCCTACTATATATCTCACCTCAGTCCAAAGAACAACCATTCACTATTACTCTGTTTTCTGTCACTTAGCCAACTTCATATCCATGATTCCTCTCCTTGACATTCAACAGCATTATCGTCACTGAATTCTCCAGCATCCACAGCCTGGTGTTGGTGAGGGGTGTGGGGGTGGCGGTTACCATTCACCAAAAATTAAACTAAACCCCAGCCACATTGTCACGACTCACTGAGATTAGTGCGCTGCAAATTAAGCCCCACTGCTCCTCTGGCCACCATAAATGTGAAAAGTTTGATCGAACCACTTAATTGTTTAATTTAGGTTAATGGAGTACAAGCATCAGGTTTGTAAACTTAAGTAAATAACTGTTTATTGAACAAATTGTCTTCAACCAGTGGCAAAGAAATATGAACCGCTAATTTCTACCTGTATAACCTGAACTCTACCCCTTCTTAAATCCCTATTCACACACATACAAGACACATAAAACACACAAAAACATGGATTTGAAGGATGGGATGAAATGGTTCAATAGCACCAATTCCGGTTTACAGGATTCGATGGGCTGATTTTGATCAATGTCTTCCAAATTCCTTTCAGTTCTTTGTTGATGACACAAAGTGGTCTTCCAGTACTTTCAGTCTTTAGTTCACTGGTTGAGCACTTGCTTTTCAATGTCTCTAACGGTGATTTTCCCCTTTTCCTCCTGACAGGGGTTTTCAGAGAGAGAGCAGAGTATGAGGGAAAAAAGCCAGCTAGCAATTATTGTAGAATTAGTGGAATCTCACACACAGGAGAGAGAGGTTTTAGGTTTTTTCTGTTCTCAGGCCACGAGCTATTCTGCTGCGCTGCTTTCACACAAACCCTGGGCACCTGGTCAGGAGCGAATTAAAACGTTGTTGCCAGGCAGTTCCCCATTAGACCAGACTTCTCCTCGGTAGTATCATGTCTTTCATGGCACACTGTTCCAGCACAGCAACATTGTATATATCCCTCATGCTGTTCCAGCAGATGAGTCCTTCACACTGCAGCCATTGTAATTTTCATCCACAGTCCAACAGAAATAAAAAGACATGTTCTTTACAACATAAATAATTTGGCCTTAAGAACAGATCAAAGGCTGAAAATTTTTTCGGGGATTTTTCATCCTCTGCCTTGGGATCGTGAAGACAATTATAAAAACACTCCTGTCGCTCCGTGCAATTGTGATCAGCTGACTCGGCACAGGCTGCGGATTATAATTGGGTTTATTTGAAGTTTATATAACTCCACCAAAACTAGGCAGGGCACGTACAGTGCACATTCTCCACCTCCCCCCCTGCCCCAGGGGGAAACAGAATTCAATTTTTTATGATTAAGTCTGAATTAAAATGTATTTCTATAACATCGTTGATTCTGAAGATATTGAATGCACAAAGAGATTTAAAACGAGCTGTAGGATCCACGTAACCTGGAACATCATGCTATCCTTCAATATCTAAATATGTTGCTATGATTGACATGTAGCTCATGGCTAATAACAGATGTGGGCATTGTAAGAAACGAAGACACAAGGCACCAAAACTGCCTTCCATTGAATGTCCTTATAATGAATACAATTAGAAAGATAAACAAAAATACCTGGAAAAACTCAGCAGGTCTGACAGCATCTGCGGAGAGGAATATAGTTAACGTTTCAAGTCTGAATGACTCTTCATCAGAACGAAGGAAAAATAGAAAAGAGGTAAAATATAAGCTGGTTTAAGGGGGGGGTGGGACAGTAGAGCTGGAGAGAGGGCCAGTGATAGGTGGAGATTGCCAAAAGATGTCATAGACAATAGGACAAAGAGTGTTGATAGTGGTGATATTAGCTACGATATGTGCTAATGGTGACATTAAGGGTAGAAAGCAGGACGAGCAAGGTACAGATAGCCCTAATGGGGGTGGGGCGGGGGGAAGGGATCGAAATAGTCTAAAAGATAGAGATAAAACAATGGATGGAAATACATTTAAAAATAATGGAAATAGGTGGGCAAAGAAAAAAAGATATAAATTATTGGAAAAGGGGGGATCTGAAAGGGGGTGGGGATAGAGGAGAGGGTTCATGATCTGAAGTTGTTGAACTCAATATTCAGTCTGGAAGGCTGTAAAGTGCCTAGTCGGAAGATGGGGTGCTGTTCTTCCAGTTTGGATTGAGCTTCACTGGAACATTGCAGCAGGCCAAGGACAGACATGTGGGCATGAGAGCAGGGTAGTGTGTTGAAATGGCAAGCGACAGGGAGGTCTGGGTCATGCTTGCGGACAGACCGAAGGTATTCTGCAAAGTGGTCACCTAGTCTGTGTTTGGGCTCTCCAATATATAGGAAGCTGCATTGGGAGCAGCGAATACAGTAGATTAAATTGAGGGAAGTACAAGTGAAATGCTGCTTCACTTGAAAGGAATGTTTGGGCCCTTGGATGGTGAGGAGAGGGGAAGTAAAGGGGCAGGTGTTGCACCTTCTGTGGTTGCATGGGAAGGTGCCGTGGGAGGGGTTTGAGGTATAGAGGGTGATGGAGGAGTGGGCCAGGGTGTCCCGGAGGGAACAATCCCTGCGGCATGCCGCCAGGGGGAAGTGAAGGGAAGATGTGACCTCAACCCCCTCCCACGGCACCTTCCCATGCAACCGCAGAAGGTGCAACACCTGCCCCTTTACTCCCCGTCCCCCGTCCTCACCATCCAAGGGCCTAAACACTCCTTTCAAGTGAAGCAGCATTTCACTTGCACTTCCCTCAATCTAGTCTACTGCATTCGCTGCTCCCAATGCGGCTTCCTCTACACTGGAGAGACCAAACACAGACTGGGTGCCTGTTTTGCGGAACATCTTCGGTCTGTCCGCAAGCATGACCCAGACCTCCCTGTCGCTTGCCATTTCAGTGTACCACCCTGCTCTCATGCCCACATGTCCATCCTTGGCCTGCTGCAATGTTGCAGTGTAGCTCAACGCAAACTGGAGGAACAGCACCTCATCTTCTGACTAGGCACTTTACAGCCTTCCAGACTGAATATTGAGTTCAACAACTTCAGATCATGAACTCTCTCCTCCATCCCCACCCCCTTTCCGATCCCTCTTTTTCCAATAATTTATATATATTTTTCTTTTCCCACCTATTTAACATTATTTTTAAATATATTTCCTTCCATTATTTTAATGCCACCTTTTAGCCTATTTCGATCCCTTCCCTCCACCCCACCCCCACTAGGGCTATCTGTACCTTGCTCGTCCTGCTTTCTACCCTTAACGTCAACATTAGCACATATCTAATATCACCACCGTCAACACCTCTTTGTCCTTTTGTCTATGACATCTTTTGGCAATCTCCACCTATAACTGGCCCTCTATCCAGCTCTACCTGTTCCACACACACACACACACACACACCCCCCACCCCCCCAAAGAAGCTTGTATTTTGCCTCTTTTCTGTTTTTCCTTGGTTCTGATGGGGAGTCATTCGGACTCGGGGCGTTGGCTGTGTTCCTCTCCGTGGATGCTGTCGGACCTGCTGACTTTTTCCAGATGTTTTTGTTTTTTTTTCTAGTTGTGTTCATTGTGGGGACGTTCAGTGGAGGGCAGTTTTGGTGCCTTGTGTCTTCGTTTCTTGCGGTGCCCACCTCTGTTATTAGCCTTTTGTTTTGGATTTCTAGCATCCGCAGTTTTTTGCTTTTACAATTAGAAAGCACCTGTTTAACGGCAGCATGTTACCGTAGAGATCATAAAGTTAATTGTGCAATGATTATGGGCAACTACAATCTTAGTTTCTCAGTTTGGTACTTAGGAAAGTAAGAGAGTAACATTTTGCATTTTTACTGCACCTTTCCTTCCCTCAGGACATACCAAAGCACTCCAAGGTCACTGATGGGCCTTTGAAGAGCAATCACAACTTATTATTTTGGCAATGTGGCACCAGTTTTCACATCAATTGGATAAAACACAAGTTAATCTTTTTTTAGTGATGTTGGTTAAGAGATAAATGTTTGCTCGGAGACTCAGAAGTCCTACACACTTTTTCAAAAATTGTCATGGGTTTTTTATATCCACCTGAGCTGGCATATGTAGGTTTGATTTGATGTTTCATCCCAAAGGCCCTGACAGTACAGCATGCCCACAATCCCGCACTGACGTATCAGTCTCCAGACTGTGGAGTGCAACTTGAACCCAAAGCCTTCTGATTCAGAATGGAGGGTACTACCAAGCTTTCAACAGGTGCCAACTTGTTTACAAAAGTGTAAAATTCAACAGGATCACAATTTGATTCTCAAAGAGGTCACATTTCCGACTTGATATTTGTGTTGGGAGGTTTGAATCATTACTGGTTGAGGCTTTATTTAATTGCTGCCAGTGAACTGCAAGCACCAATGGAATTGGCTGGCTCCCACCCTGGGCATTCCCACCCTTGACTGGCCAGCAAGTCAAATCTGGGAGAAAAGTCATCCCAGGGAGGGTCTGGAATGGGCTAGCACTAGGACAGAATTTTTCCATTGGCCCAAGAGGAGCAGCCCTAACATCTTATGATTCCAACAAGAAAATGACATTTTGTGAGCAGTCTTCAGTGGCCCCTCTAAAAATCTCATGCAATGCCTGATACAAATACCTGATAATTGCAACTGAGAACCTAAAACCAGTGTCAGACCCTGATGTGCATATCTAAGTAGCCTCTCACCTAAACTGTTATACCATAATCAGCATTCACTGTAAATTCCTCTTTCCCTCAGAGAGCTTCAGGATAAGCAGAATAAAATGTGATCTTCTGCTCCAATGATGGTTCGGTTGGAATCTGGGCACAGGACACCAATAAAGGCAAAAGTTCCAGGATCCAAACTTGCCAAATCTTCACTCAGAATCCCATTGGTTATATGTTCTCTTTGAGACCTGGGATTGGTAGCACTCCTGTTGGCCCTGAATCTGACCCCTAACATAAGAGGGGGTAGGGCCAAGTGTGAGAGATTTCCACAGCAATAATTTTCTCAGTCCCTTAGTACGCGATCCTGAGATAAACACAACAGACAAGTCATAAGACTCAAAGCTGACTGAGTCCGAAATTCTTCCAGTGCCTCATAGCAGATGGCTGATCTGTCCATTTGCCAGCACTTGTGCAGCAGACACCCCCATGAGTGGATTTAGCCTGCTGTCTCTCCTTGCAGCTGCCCAAGATACATCCATGGTATTGTGCCTGCCAGCTCATGTAGGTGCTGTAATTTTGCCCGAACTCCAGAGACCTTGGTGGTTTTCTAAGTAGAAGCCTCAAACATTATGCCATGAGAGTGGACCATTGATTTTCTGCACCAAATCACTTTGAAGACTTACAGAAATCCAAAAACAAGTCTACCAATCTGACAACTTTAAATGGAGAACAGATAATGTTGGCAAAGGAATTATGTGCGAGACTACAACAGATATTGTCTTAAAGATAATCTTTATAGAGAAACTACACCTAAACAGACCTTCAATAATGACATTGCATTTCAGCAGCAACCCTTGGAAAAGATAGTAGAAGGAATTTCGGAATTTTAATGAGTCCAACATAAAGTAAGTCATCATTATAAGTTGCCCGGCTTTAAATCATTTTACTTTAACGTTGTTGACTCTCCAGGACCTTTTTTTTATTTACATCACCATTTTCAATTATACGTCATCGGCAGTCTTCCCACGCTGAATGCTGGGCTAGCCGCCATCATGTTCTGACGCTAGAGCCACCAGCATGGTCACCAGAGACCCAGGCTACAGGGAGAGAGCAAGGCCATGAGGTCCAGGAGCAGGAGTGCAGGGCCGGGATGGGAAGCTGCTGGCTGACAATCAGGTGAAGAACTGTGAATAACCTGGGGCGGGAGGGGAAGGAGCGACACCAGCCCACCCCACCCCCACCACCTTGGCGGCTTCTGTGATACTCCCCTCAACACGGCTTCTTGCACAGCCATCCCGGCTCCTTTGAACCCCGCACACCCCACCCCTGCCAGCCCGGCTTCTTCCACGTCATCCCGTGGGACAAGGGCTCGATCCCTGCAAACTTTTAGAATTGGATCCAGGTTCTGGAGTCAGCAAGATAGAGAGAGAGTGAGAAAGAAGAGAGAGTGAGAGAGACCGAGCAGGAAAGGAGAAAGATAGACAGTGGGAAAGGGGAGAGAGAGGGAGTGGGGAAGGAGAGGAGAGACACAGAGACAGTGGGAAAGGGGTGAGAGGGTGGAATCATCCCAGATTTGCATTAAGTGAGGTAGCAGGCAGGAAACTGTTGTTTTACTCGCTGGTCACGATGGCGCCTTTTCAGGCATTATTGTTTTAATCCTGCCGCATTCATTATGCATTTTCGGGAAACAAGCCATTTCGATGGTGGGTAGGCTCTCATTTGTCTGCCGTGCCATCACCTCACCGTTTCCTCACGCCAGGCGCCATATTTAAAGTGCAGCCACGCACATACCTCTATGCTTTGAGCGCAGGACTACTGCACACTCGACGTGGCCCCGAAAGGAAGGAAGACTGCAGCCACCAGTCCCTCGACTACCTTTTGGACACCATGGAGGCCTGCTGTGATATCCTCTACCCCTGTTCTACCACAGGATGGGCAGCAACGTCAGCAATCGAGCTAGGAGGCAGTGGCAGCGGTGGTCAGTGCCAATGGCCTACAATTGAAGACAGCCACCCAGTGCTGCAAAAGGATGAATGATCTCCCCATTTTGCCAGTGTACGTCATTCTTCTCATCACTCTCAACTCACACACTCTCAAACCCATCACACATCCACAAGGCTCTCACTCACTCACTGCCAGTTCAGGGAGCATCACCATTCACTCTCTCATACACACTTTCATTGTCCTCATCCGATCCGTGGGAACACTCACCACCCATACATGCCAGGCATACTTATCATCTGGCCTGGCAGGTGTCCTGCTTACATCCTCCGCATCTCTATTCTTGCAGGACAAGCTTGCACACAACAAGAGGGAGAGATTGCAGACTGATGGAGCAATACCTGAAATCAAGGTCTTCATGGACTTTGAAAACAGTCATCCAGCAGGCCAGTGATGAATTAGACCATTCCTGTGCTGACAGTGAGCTCGGCGGTGCTCTATCAAGTGAGGATCAAGCAATGCAACATCTATCAGTGCAACCATGCTGTGAGTGATGCGTCCTGTTTCATAGGCCTCTGCCATACTCTCATTATCTTTCCTTGCTTTCACAGGCACATCTGGGAAACAGCTGATCGAGTCCACAACCCAGGGCCTCCAAACAAGATCCAAAGACATCTTTGAAGAGGAATCTGAAGGCATCTTCACTGATAACGCGCCATAACGCTCACATACACGCTTTCCCAGTGCACAGACATACACCTTGGTGGGACCTAGCTTTAGAGTACCCTTAGCATCACAGTCTGGTTAGCACAATGCGTTGTCTCCAAAGCAGGTGGCAGCAGGGACTTTCTAGGTCTCTGGCACTTGGGGGACTGCCAGAAATCTGCTGAGTCTGAATTGGATGAGGAGCCTCTGGACTCAGTCATACCTCAGTTGCTGGAGCTGCAAAGGCAAGCTCTGGAATATCAGGAAGGGATGTCTGCTGAACTCAGATTGCAAGGCCTGATGGAGGAGATCCTCCGCCTTCAAGCTGAAGCGATAGCACCGACATGCCAATGCACCAAGGTCAACACAAGTAGGATGGCGATCGCCATGGTGATCTTTGTCCAGGACACCAGTCCTGGACTGTTGAGCAGGCTAAACTCAATCGCTGATGCCATCGTTGACCTCCAACAGTGTGTACATGAGAGGGAAGCGGGGCAGCTCCATCTCTCTCCAGCTACCACTCCTCCTCAAGGAGTCAGCCAGGGGCTCTTGGGCAACCATAGGGAGGAGGATCAGCAGGTGCACACCCCAGGGACATCCACCAAGGTGACATCAGGGACTGTCTAGCCCATCCGAATCCCCTTTCTCTGTGAGCCCTGCAGCTCCAGCTCTACAGGCCGAGGAGGGTGCCACTGCCATACAGCAGGAACCCAAAAGCAGGCCGGGGCCCTCCAGGTCTCAGCACTCCAGAGGACGCCCACCAAGGTTATCACAGATAGTCAGCAGGCTGCCTCCACCTCCGCTGTGGATGTCCAGGGAGCAGCAAAGCATAGCGGCAAGATTAGGAAGGTTAAGCAGATGTAACTCTTTCGAGTTAACATAATTGCACAGCCTGGGCACGGGTGTTAATCTCTTGTACATAAACTCCCAAGAATGTTGCCCTGCCTATGGCTCCTTGTTCTGATGAGCCATGTTTATTTTACTCAGATGTGAAACCTTGGTTCCTGCACAAGAGAAAGGCAGATGTTTCAGTTCAGACCCTCTTCTTGTGCGTTGTGCAGCCTCCAGGCTAAAGTGATGGTCCAGCTTCTTACTTCCTGGACACATTAGTGATGCCTGCACCTTGATTGTGCTAGTCTTTGCTGCCAGAATGATGTGGGCAGGCGTCACAGAGTTCCATCATTCTCTCTGTGTGCTCCCCGGACCATTAGGGTGGGGCTGGCCTCCATGTTGTCCCCATCTGTGACGAGTGGTGCTGTGCTCCTGAAGAGGTCAGGTGCTGAAGGCTGACAAAGGATCAGTTGCATTTAAAGTCTCAAAGCTGCTTCTCTATAGTATGACCCTGATTACAGACTGCAAACGAGCCCCCAGTCAGACAGGAGTCAAACGTTCACAGATGTAATGTGAAGATTTAAGGTGTCTCCTCACTACATGCTGTCATCATTCTCCACAAATTTAGCAGCTATGAGGGCCTCCCAAGCACACCTGCTTCGTCTGGCCAGTGTGATGGCCTCATTGCCGTCATCACCACCTGTGAGGTCCTCCTCACCCTCATCCCCGATAACGTTCAACTCATTGGAGCAGAACTCCAGCTCCTCCATCTCCTCCTCAGCTAGCTCCTCTCCCAGTTACAAACTGGTGCTGCAAAGGGCGTAGCAGACAACAACGATGCGTGACACCCTCTGTGGACTAAGTTGCAGGGCTCTACCAGATTGGTCCAGGCAACCCGATAGTTTGCTCCACCAAGGTGCGAATTGCAGCATGACCCTCATTCTCCCTTTGCTCTGCTGCAGTCTGAGGCCACTGCACATTCGTCATCAGCCACGCCCTCTGATGGTAGCCATTGTCCCTGAGGAGCCATCCTTGCAGACTCTGTGGACCCTAGAAGACATCAGGGAACAGTGACCGACTGAGAATGTGGGAGTCGTGGACAATCCCTGGAAACCGAGTGCAGACCTACAGGATGCGTTTGTGGTGGTGGCACACCAGCTGTACATTGAGCGAATGGAATCCCTTGTGGTTGACGTAGTTCATTGCTTGTTATGGCGGAGATTTGAGCGCCACGTGAGTGCAGTCGATGGCACCCTGCACCTGTGGGAAACTTGAGATCTGGGCAAATCCAATCGCTCTTGCATCCTGGCTGTCCTGGTCCCTGGTGAAATGCACAAAGTTGTTTGCCTTCGTGAAGATGACGTTCGTGACCTCCTGGATGCATTTGTGGGAGGAGGCTTGCGATATCCAACAGAGGTCACCTCTGGATCCCTGAAAGGAGCCACTGGCGTAAAGATATAGTGCCACAGTCACTTTCACGGCCACTGGCAGTGGGTGCCCTCCATGTCCAGTGGCGCCAAATCTGCAGCAGTTGGCAGATATGACCGACCAGTTCCCTAGACATGTGCGTTCTTCAGTGACACTGGTTGTCAGTTACCTGCAGGATGACAGGTGGTGTCTATAGAGCCTGGGTCTAGCAAGGCAACGACCAGTGACAGCCCCTTGTGTCTTTTCAGCGATGTGTGTGGGAGCCCCAGCTGCCCTTTCTTCCTGAGGCTGCTGCTCCTCTCTCTGCGCAACCAGGTACCTCCGTCACTCTCTTCTCCGTCGTGTCTTCTTCTCGTACACCATAAGGCATACATCTAGGTCACCAGGCTCCTTGCTCCTGATGTACTCCTGCAGGGTGAAAGAGAGAGACACGTTGGTTAGCTTGGATGTTCTAAGAACTTGGATGGCCAGAGTTTAGTGCACTGCATAGCTGCCCGAGACCCCACCCTCCTCTACCCCACTCCATCTGACCGACTGGCAACAGCTTTGCTCACTGGAATGCATGCTGTGCTCTCAGCTCAGGCATTCTCCTAACCCACACTGCAATGCTGCACTGTTAGCTTGAGCGATGGGGCAGGTTGGTCTAAACCAGAAGGATGACTTTGCAAGTGGCTGAGAGCACTACCACCAGTGGTTTCTCCATGGCCAGTTTTGCAAGGAGAATGCACAACGTGTGCTGTCATCAACTGTTCTGCAGTCCACTAAAACACTCCATTAGTTTGCAGTCTATGTCTGAGGGGTGAAAAGCTCTGGAGTACTTGGTGGCACTTTCATAAGTCTGCATTGCTTGAGTGGGCAGATAAGCTAGAGGCCCGACTCCAAGCATGTTAATGTGGCTGCATTTGAACTGTCTCGGCTATGGAGGAATGGTCGCGTTATACAAGGTTTCCCTGATATGTAGCTCTCCTCCACCCCGCATGTGCTTGTGCACTACCATCAACTGCAGGGTAGCTCTTGCACCACCCCCCCCACTCGCCTTAATCGCAGTGTAGCCCTCGCACCCCACCTCAACTCGCCTCAACTGCAGGGCTGCACTTGCCTCCTCCCCAACTCGCCTCACCATACAACAGGTGGCCCTCACAAGTGCTGCACAACCTTACTGTGCACTCACCTCTGAGTTCCCCTCAAAGTGCAACCTGCCAAGTGCATGCCTTAAAAATGCTGTTGTGAAACACGTCGGTGCGCAATCATGCATCATGCTCACGATCCAGCATAGGGGAATGATTCTGGCGGGGTGACCTTATAATGATATGCAGATGTATTACAATGAGGTTCCCAACATCCGATGGTGGGGAACATGGCCCGCCAGTGATCAGCAGAGCGGACAATTGCAAACACATTTCATGAAGTTGTGAAACCGATTGTTGAACTTCTTGCACTTAAATCACTGAACATGCTCGATGGCAATGGGCACGGAAAATTCTGCCCAGAGAGACAGGTACGGTGGGAAAGCAGGGAGAGAGAGAGACACGCACAGACAGAATAGGAAAGGAGAGGAAAGAGGCAGAGACAGTGGGAATGGAGAGAGAGCAAGGGAGAGAATGTGGGAAAGGAAAGCAAGCAAAAAGTTGAGCTGAGTTTCAGGAGCTGTGCTACTCTGCTTGTTTGGGTGACTTAGTGTTATCTAATTTCAACATACATAGTATTTCTGTTATATTCAGTGATGTCTATTTTCCAAGTGATTACAGCTATGAACGCAATGTGCTGCACATATATGGTACAGTGTTTCAACTTGTGCACTGTTTTTTCTGGGCAAATGTCCGAAGGAACCTAACTTTCGCTTTAACATTGATTCCTATGAGAACCCATGATTCACTTAAAGTTGTTTCACTTAACGTCATGTTTTTCTGAAAACCAGAAATTTAAGTGGGGACTTATTGCATAGAATTTGAACAAGCATTTTGAACACCATTACATTTCAATCACTTAATAGTGGGCAGCCTGCACCTGGCACTTTCAGAGCAATGATACTTCCAAACTCATGACCACTACCATCCAGAAGGGCAAGGGCAGCAGACACATGGGAACACAACCACCTGGAAGTTCCCCTCCAAGCCACTCACCACCCTGAATTGGAAATATATCGCTGTTCCTTCACTGTTGCTGGGTCAAAATCCTGAAACTCCCTCCCGCACACCACTGTGGGTGTACCTACACCACATGGGCTGCAGTGGTTCAAGAAGGCAGCTCACGACCACCTTCTCAAGGGCAATTAGGGATGGACAATGAATGCTGGCCTGGCCAGCAAAGCCCCCATCCCTTAAGTGAATTTTAAAGTATTCTGACCTTCCTGCTTTGAGTGCATGTGTGCACCACTGCCCCAAAGCATGGGGCAACCTCCCCTGTAATCACAGTTGCTCTTTTTGTGATGATATTGCTATTAATAATGACGCTCACAGAAATCTTACTTATAAAGTCAAAAAGAAATTACATCATAGAATAAGAAACTACCACACCACAAGGCACCACTTTCCAACCTGCTTTTTACTGGTAATTATTTTATATCCCCTGATTCAGGAACTTTTTGGATGCAGCAGATTGCAAGTCAGATTTTAAGCAGTGGCAATGATGCTAACAGAAAAGGCAAGAACCTTTATCATAAAGCCCCATGGATAGAGTATGTTGGATTCAAGCCAGGTTGGACTGACTATCAGCTGTTGACAACACACTTGAACTACCACATGGCTCCAAATTGTGTGAAGAATAAAATGATCAAGGTGCGTTTTAAACAAACTTTAAACAGAATTGCAACATAATAAGAGTTGTTGGATACATTGAAATTGCATATTGTTGCCTGTAGCTGTATTGACCAATTTATTTTTCAGAAATAGTTACAGCCTTTTTAAATTGTTCAAATTACGTTCAAAAATACAGAAAAGAAACTCTGATCATATTGTTATTATAATGACAAGCACAGGCTTGTCCAACCTTTTTCACTTAGGGAGCTACATTTCCAATTTTGCTCACTCAAGGGGTCCATGAGCAAATTTCAGGAAGATAAGGCTTGGCGCAACTTTAAACATGAATTTCAAAAACAAGTTGAGGCATCAAGAAAAAAAACAATTGCTGAGCAAAAATAAAGCAGTCATTGCAATAAATTATGTTAAAAAAGAGTAATTAATAAAAATGACCAGAGCGTGAGGATAGGAGTGTGTGTGCCAGGCTCACTCCCAGTCTCACGGTGCTCATTCACTCACCCTAACCCACTGTGATTAGGTATGTCTATGTGTTGGTGTGTGGTGGTGACAGCAAGTGAGAAACCGAGATTGGGAGTAATGCAGACACACATTCATTCTCTCACTCCCACACAGACACTCAATCGCTCACATTCTTATTCCCATATGCACACACAACACACACAAACTCATTCACTCACACATGCCAGTCAGCCTCTTCCACATCCATCTCCCCTCACCCCAGGCACTGTGACTTCTTATTCTGAGGCCTCCCAACCAGCATCTCCTCCCTAGGGCCCCCGGCAGCCTTGTCAACCCTGGGCCCCATCACTCCTATTCCCCACCGGGCCCCCGCACACTCGTGCCTGACCAGGCCCCAGCACGCTCATCTATCCCTGGGCCCTGGCCCTCTGATCCACCACAGGGCCCAGGCCCTTTGATCCACCCCGGCATTCCGGCTCTCTGATCTGCCCCCAGCGCCCTGGCCCTCTGATCTGCCCCCTGGGCCCCGGCCCTCTTGTCCACCACCCCGGGGCCCCAGCCCACCACTAGCACCCCCACCTGAAATAAAACCTCTTTCACCCCAGCAAACACACTGCAGCTGGTGGTTGCTGCTTTGCCAATTGCAGGTTGCTTCTCTCCCACATTTACTGCTGCTATCAGCAGCAAACGTGGGAGAGGAATAGCCTGTGACTGGAGGAGCAGCGCCTTACAGAATCTTTCATTCTGCTTACATGCCTGACTGGCAGTTTGAAAACTAGTTCCGGGGGCCACATGGAATGGCTCCAGCGGCCACAATCCGGCTTGACAACCTGTTCTAGCAGTATATTAGTGATGCTTTTCATCAATGTGATATATTTTCTTCAAGAATAACTAAAAACCACAACTATCATACTACTGTGACTACTCCTAGGATGATCAATATGACTTGTATGACCACAGTGATAAACAGCAGCCTCAACCCTGTCTTTGTGACTGGGCATTCACTCAGTGTGCCTAGTTTAGTTGCTGTGTAGAAATTTACAATGGGGTAGCTTTGTACATAGATTTTCCTTGCATATTTTAAAAGTTGAGGCATCCAACGGAGGGCGGTAGTGAGAAGTGACTGAGAAGCATTCTGGGAGAAGTCAGCGCAGTCACCACAACCCTGAAGGGGATCGAGGAGAACCCACTGTCAAAGAACGAAATAGCCCCAAACATTACATTGCTGCAGTGTTTCCATCCCTCCCTCCGCCTCAAACCAAAAAAAAGAGAGGGAGAGGCAGTACCTTCAGGAGTGCACCAGACCTGTGAGGGACACTCTTCCAAAAGCAGATTTTTAAAAAAGCTGCTGATTAGTGAATAAATCCTGGTGAGTTTTTTTTTCAATCTATTAAGGTAATTCATTGCTTAATACTGAAGTAGGAGCTAAAAAATAAAAATTAAAAAAAGAATAGAGTAGTACTATACAAGTATAATTAGTTAAGAAACAGATTCCTAGCTAACAGAAATAAGGCCCCGAGCTAGCATATTTTTTTAAGGGAGTAACTAGCTTAATTGAGAGGGACGTCATGGCAGGAGAACTCAGATCCGTGAAATGCTCCTCCTGCAGGATGTGGTGACCATGTGTGCGGAAGGTGTGTCCAAATGCAGCTTCTAGCTAACCGGAATTCAGAGTTGGAGCTGCCGGTGGACTCATTGTGGAGCATCTGCGATGCTGAGCAAGTCATGGATAGCACGTTCAGCGAGGTGGTCACACCACAGATGAAGATTACACAGGCAGAAAGGGAATGGGTGTCCATCAGGAACAGTAAAAGACTCAGGAAGGTAGTGCAGGAGTCCCCTGTGGTCATCCCCCTCTCTAACAGATATACCGCTTTGGATACTGTTGTGGGGGATGGCCTCTCAGGGGAAAGCAGCAACAGCCAAGTTCACGGCACCGTGGGTGGCTCTGCTGCTCAGAGGGGCCGGAGGAAAACAAGCGGCAGGGCTATAGTGATAGGGGATTCAACAGTTAGGGGTACAGACAGATGCTTCTGTGGCCGCAAAAGTGAATCAAGGATGGTATGTTGCCTCCCTGGTGCCAGGGTCCAGGATGTCATGGAGCGGTTGCAGGACATTCTGGGGAGGGAAGGTAAACAGCCAGTGGTCGTGGTACACATTGGCACCAATGACATAGGTAAACAAAGGGATGAGGACCTGCAAGCTGAGTACAGGAAGTTTGGAGATAAATTAAAATGCAGGACCTCAAATGTTAGTAATCTCAGGATTACTCCCAGTTCCATGTGCTAGTAAGAGCAGGAATAAGAGGATAGACCAAATGAACATGTGTCTAGAGAGATGGTGTAGCCGGGAGGGTTTCAGATTGAGGGACTGGGACTGGTTCTGGGGGAGGTGGGACCCGTACAAACCGGACGGGCTGCACCCAGGCATTGCTGGGACCAGTGTCCTTGTGGGGGCTTTTGCTAGTTCTGTTGGGGAGTATTTAAAATAGTGTGGCAGGGGGATGGAATCCCAGGAGTAGGATCAGATAGGTCAGATTCAGATCAGAAAAATGGAGGTAGAACATTAGCTAGGGACGTCATGATAGACATGGAGTTACAGGAGAAGCAAAGTTTAAAAAGTGTCCAGCAAGGGAAATTGACGGGGTTAAACTGTTTATACTTTAATGCAAGGAGTATGATGAACAAGGTAGATGAGTTAAGGGCACAGGTAGACTCATGGCAGCAGGATGTCATTGCTATAATGGAGACCTCGCTAAAGAAGGTACAAAACTAGCAGCTTAATATCCCTGGTTATAGAGTCTTCAGATGGAGTAGGAGATAAAAAAGGAGGGGGGGTGGGGGGGGCACCAATGGTTAAAGAATCAATTCCAGTTGTGAGAAGGGATGATATACTAAATGGGTCAACAAACAAGGCTTTATGGATTGAGCTTAGAAATAAAAAAGGGGCAGTCACACTACTGGGAGTATACTATAGACCCTCAAATAGTGAAAGAGAGATAGAAGAACAAATATGTAGGCAATTTTCTGCCTGTAAGAACAGGGCAATAATAGTAGGAGACTTCAACTATCCTAATATCAACTGGGATTCAAACAATATAAGGGGCACTGAGGGAGAAAAATTCATGCAGTGTGTCCAGGAAAATTTTTTCAACCAATTAGTGACAAACCCAACAAGAGGAGATGCAATTCTAGACCTAGTCTTGGGGAACGAAGAAGGGCAAGTGGGTGAAGTGACAGTTGGCGACCATGTCGGGGACAGTGATCACAATTCAGTTAGATTTATCATTACCATGGAAAAGGACAGAGATAACACAGGACTAAAAGTCTTGAACTAGGGGAAGGCAAATTTTGCGAAAATGAGAAGGGACTTGGCTGAGGTGGACTGGACAGCACTGCTGGAGGATAAAACAGTGGAAAACCAGTGGGGAAGCGTGAAAAAGCGAGATCCTAATTGTACAAAGTAGATATGTCCCCTACAAAAATAAGAGTGGGACTGCCAAAATTTAGACCCCCCCCCCCCCCCACCCGGGTTGTCTAGAGAAATACAGCGGAAGATCAAACAGAAAAAGAAAGTGTACGATAGGCACAAAGAACTAAGCACTGCAGATAGCCTAGATTAAAGAAGTGCAGGGACAAAGTAAAAAAGGAAATCAAAGAGAGGGCATGAAAAAAGATTAGCAAGTAATGTTAAAGATAACCCAAAGATGTTTTACCAATACATTAATGCTAAAAAGTTAGTTAAGGAAAAAGTGGAACCTATCAGAGATGAAGATGGCAACTTGTGTAAATGCAGAGGCTGTGGGAAGGGTTTTGAATGAATATTTTGTCTCCATGTTTACAAAGGAAAGGGAGGATGTAGATACAGTAGTCCAGGAGGAACACTGCGAGATATTGGACGGGATAGTCATAAAAAGAGAGTAAGTACTGCTCTTAGGATGATTTTCCAATCCTCACCTAGATAGAGGAGAGGTACCGGAGGGCTAGAGAAATGCAAATGTAGTTCCATTGTTTAAAAAGGGATCAAAGGAAATGCCAAACAATTATAGGCCAGTTAGTCTTACATCGGTGGTGAGCAAATTAGTAGAATCAATCCTGAGAGATAGGATTAACTGTCATGTGGAAAGACATGGACTAGTTAGGGATGGTCAGCATGGATTTGTTAAAGCAAGGTCTTGCCACACAAATTTGATTGAATTCTTTGAGGAAGTGACAAGAAGGGTTGATGAAGGTAGTGCAGTGGATATTGTGTACATGGATTTTAGCAAGGCATTTGACAAGGTCCCATGTGGCAGATTGGTCAGGAAAGTAGAAGCCCATGGGATTCAGGGTAATGTGGCAAACTGGATAAAAGGTTGGCATTGTAATATGAAACAAAGGGTAATGGTCGATGGATGCTCTTGTGAATGGAAAGCTGTCTCAAGTGGTGTTCCACAGGGCTCGATGTTGGGACCCTTGCTGTTTGTGTTATATATTAACGATTTGGACGTGAACGTGGGGGGCACGATTAGGAAATTTGCAGATGACACAAAGATTGGCTGAGTGGATAGTGTGGAGGATAGCCATAATCTTCAAAACGATAGAGATGGGTTGGTGGAGTGGGCGGTAAAGTGGCAGATAGATTTTAACATAGAGAAGTGTGAGGTCATACATTTAGGGAGGTCAAACAGTTACAGGGATTACACAATAAATGGGAATATACTAAGAGGGGTAGATGAAGTGAGAGATCTTGGCGTACAAATATACAGGTCTCTGAAGGCAGCAGTTCAAGTAGACAAGGTTGTAAAGAAGGCATATGGAATGTTCTCCTTCATTGGCAGAGGTATAGAATATAAAAGTAAGGATATAATGTTGGAATTGTATAAAACACTGATGAGGCCACAACTGGAGTATTGTGTGCAGTTCTGGTCACCACATTACAAGAAGGACGTAATAACTCTGGAGAGAGTGCAGAGGAGGTTTACAAGAACGTTGTCAGGGTTAGAAAAGTGTAGCTATGAGGAGAGATTGGACAGGTTGGGGTTATTTTCCTTAGAACAAAGAAGGCTGAGAAGTGACTTGATTGAGGGGTACAAAATTGAGGGGAATAGATAGAGTTGACAGGATAAAATTGTTTCTCTTAGTGGAGAATTCTAGAACCAGGGGACATAGATTCAAGATAAGTGGCAACAGGTGTAGGGGGAACATGAGGAAGAACTTTTTTACGCAGAGGGTAGTGGATGCCTGGAATTTGCTGCCCAAGTTGGTGGTAGGAGCAGAAACTCCAAATTCTTAAAGTACCTGGATCTGCACCTTAAGTGCTGTAAGCTGCAAGGCTATGGGCCAGGTGCAGGAAGGTGGGATTAGAAAGGGCACCTGGATGTCCTCGGGCTGGCATGGACAAAATGGGTTGAATGGCCTCCTTCTGTGATGTAACTTTTCTATGGTTCTAATTGAAGGAACATCTTATAAATCATGAAATAAATTGGGCAAAATATGTGAATAGGCAGCAAAAAGCTATGAAGCTGATGATATTTTTGCCAAAGGTTCAAGTTATGAGGAAAGATTGGAGATACTTGTCTTTTTCATCCTGGAAAAGAGTTTTTAAGTATTTATCTTACAGAGGAATATAACAGTCAAGGAAATGGAGGTGGTAAATCCTGAAAGCTAATTTGAATGAAATTGGGAAATAAAATTAGATAACAGGAAGTGTTTTTCATACAAAGGTAGAAAATCATGAAAAACAAGAATGGAAATCAGTTAGGTGCTTTCAGCAGGGTCAGGAATCAATAAGGTCTTTCTGGCTGGGTGAATTAAAATGCCCTTCCTAGTCCATATATACCTTGTGATATTGGGAATGGATTCAATGTTTTTTCTTACATTCATAGGCCTGACTGTAATCCCCTATACAAGGTGACATTTCTATAAGATAGGAAGTAGTTAGTTATACATTCTGTAAAGTAATAGACATATCAGTTAAGAGATGAAAAAGGAGAGAGATAGAGAATCAAAATAGCGGGGATGAAACAAGCATGCAGAAAACATTGAGAAAAATAGGTCAGGCAACTAAATTGTTTGGGTAGTTATTGCCCAGTATAGGTAGAAATAAATCCACAGCAGCTGGTGACTGACTTTGCTGTTCTTGTATTTATTTCCCAACCCAGATCATTTATGTTGCCAGAAATCCCAAGGATGTGATTGTGTCATCATACCACTTTCACAAATACAGTCATTTCTTGAAGAAACCGAAGGATTTTCAGGACTTTCTGGAGCAATTTGTTGAAGGAAATGGTAAGCTTTTTAAAGTTTTATTCAATTTTTATCAAAAACATTGTATTAGTACTTTGTTTTAAACTGTCAAATTATTTAAGATTCTTTGAGCTAGAAAGCCAGTGGCAGAAGCCAAAAACTCTCAGAATGGCCTGCGCAGAACTTCAGGCTGCTTCTGATGTGGTCCCACTCAGCTCTGCATAAAGGGGAGAGGATGCATGTGTGCGCCAGAAGCCTCCCAACTTGTTAGATCATGATATCAAACAGTTATTCCAGTTGATCTAAGCCACGTTTTTGAAGCTTGGACCATGCAGGTCCATTGAGTGCATGAACTATTTACACACTGCTTAACGTTTGTTTAAAGGGTCAACCAGCAACATGGCTGCAACAGGTATGGGGGCTCTAGATGCAATGGTTGGGATTTTAATAACACTGGATAGGCCCTCATATCCAGACCAAATGCAAATTCCGAGGCAATACAGTTGGGCAGTGGGAACATGGCTGCAACGTTCCTGATGGCAGCCATTTAATTGGCCGTCACTTGGGCCCATTGGCTAATTAAGTAAAGTGGGCTGGCTCTTCAGGCTGTCAGCCCAAGGGAGGTAGGTAGGGAGGTCTTGGTGATCAGAGGAGCAAACCTCCAGAGATGTTGGCTGGGCCACAATGGGTGGCCATTATCATAAGGCAACCCTCCTTGAGCCATGGAACCTCCGAATGCAATGCACCCGCTGCCCTGCTGAGAAGCGGATGGGAGGTGGTGGTGTAGTGATATTAACGGTGGACCAGTAATCCAGAGACCCAGGGTAATGCTCCGGGGACCTGTGTTCAAATCCCACCAAGGCAGATGGTGGAATTTGAATTCATCGTAAAAAAAACTCTGAAATGAAAAGTCTGATGATAACCATGAAACCCATCTGGTTCATTAATGCCCCTTTAGGAAATCTGTCTACATTTGACTCCAGACCCACAGCCTTCTGAAACGGCCTAGTAAACCACTCAGTTGTATCAATCCACTAAAGGGTCAATAATAAGGAATAAAACCAGATGGACTACCTGGCATTGGGCATAGGCACTGGAAACAACAATGACAAGCTCAGTCCTGTTAGCAGTATCAAAGGTAAACAATTGGCCAATTTTGTGGGTGAATTAAACATTTAAACTATTGTTGCAGCCTGTGGAGACATGGGGCTAGAATTAACTGCACATTCCTTCCACCTCGGACTGTAACATAAGACTATCCCCAACAAAAGAGAATCTAACCATCGCCCTTTGACATTCAATAGCATTACCATCATTGAACCCCTGCCATAACAATATCATGGGGGTTAACATTGACCAGAAACTGAACTGGACTAGCCATATAAATACTGTGGCTACAAGAGCAGGTCAGAGGCTAGGAATCCTGCAGCGAGTAACTCACCTGACTCCCCAAAACATGTCCACCATCGACAAGGCACAAATCAGGAATGTGATGAACTCTCAAGAAGCTTAACACCATCCAGGACAAAGCAGCCTGCTTGATTGGCACCAATCCACAAAAATTCACTCCCTCCACCATCAATGCACTGTGGCAGCAGTGTGTATCATCTGCAAGATGCACTGCAAGAACTCACCAAGGCTCCTTACTAGCACCTTCCAAACCCACAACCACTACCATGTAGAAGGACAAGAGCAGCAGACACATGGGAACACCACCACCTGGAAGTTCCCCTCCAAACCGCTCACCATCATGGCTTGGAAATATATTGCCCTTCCTTCACTGTCACTGGGTCAAAATCCTGGAACTCCCTCCCTAATAGTACTGTGGGTGTACCTACACCAAATGGGCTGCAGCTGTTCATTATAGCTTTATCAAACTACATTTCCAATTATACAAGCAAAAATGAACTCTTCACCCATATGCATTCTCTTAATGCTTGGCCTGCAGGTGCCTTTGCCTGCTCTGGTGCTCCTACACAGTACCTTTCCAGTGACTGAATGAAGCATGAATGGTGGGCGACAGCTGACTTTCAGTTGGAAAGACTGCAGACAACTTTGCAGACAGCCTCAAGTAGCTCTGGACCTTGAGGGCACAACTTTGGATTGCAGCACCTTGCATGGGTAACAGCAATCTGGATTGGCCGATGACAGTCAACACTGAAGTACTGGCAATGGTATTACCATCACTGAATTCCCTAGCATCAACATCGTATCACCACAGACCGTAAATTTAACTAGACCAGCCATATAAATACTGTGGCTACAAAAGCAGGTCAAAGGTTGGGTATTCTGTGGTGAATAACTGATCTCCTGATTCCCAGAACTTGTTCACCATCTACAAGGCACAAGTTAGGGTTGTGATGAAATACTATCCACTAGTCTGGAAGAATGCAGTTCTAATTTCAATAAGCTTGACACCATCCAGGACAAAGCACCCCATCCATGACCATCAACATTCATTCCCTCCACCATTGGCACATAGCAGAAACAGTGTATACCATCTACAAGATGCACAGCTGCAAAAAGCTATGGCCCCTTCCAAACCTACAGTCCACCACGTTAAAGTATAAGGACAACAGATGCAAGGGAACACCACCACATGCAAGTTCCCGTCTATGCCACACACCATCCTGACTTGGAACTATATCACTGTTCCTTCACTGTTGCTGGGTCAAAATCCTGGAACTCCCCCTCTAATAGCACTGTGGGTGTACCAACACCACATGGAGTGCAGTGGTTCAAGAAGGCAGCTCACCACCACCTTCTCGGGCAATTAGGGATGGGCAATAAATGCTGCCCTTCTCTGTGATGCTCAAATCCCATGAACAAATAAAAAAAGGAACAGTGATAGGAACAAGATTACCGTCATCCTGAGAGAGCCTAGCAGGTTCATGCTCCATGCATTACTGTCACTCCCTTGGGTCATTGCCTCATCAAAGCTAGTAATCTGTTGGAGGATCGATTGCTACAATGATGTTGGAGCTTGCATGCCCCTTTGAACAATGAGATCAGCAGCCATGATGGCAGCAATCTGAGCTTAAATGGCAGAATGCATAGATCCTATGACCTCCATCAGAGCTTCCACCGATGGCTTCCATTTGTGCTGCAATGAAAGCTGATGTCAGCCACCAGACGCTGTGTTACGGGTGGGTCTGCAAGAGCTATCATAGGGTTAGCCTCCATGGTGGAAAGACTGGATACCAAGCTCTGAACGATGACTTGTGTTGCATTGTAGCTGGACTGATCTATGCTCCTTGACAATAACAAGATACAGTCTAGCAAACGTGGCAATGCATCATGCATCACAATGTGCATGTTCATCAGTTTTCTCCTGCATGTCGTCTCATCAAAGTCTCACCTGAGTCCCCTGTAGCAGAAAGCATCTGTGACTTTGCCACCTGGTGAGCTGGCATACAAGCTATTATTTTGCCTCTGGCCTCATTGCTGCCCACTCTTGCCCTGTGGTTCACCATATGGAGATCCCAATTCTATGCGACTCTTCAGGCTATGCACAGTGACAGTAGCTGAGCTGAGTGTGTCAGATCAAGGGACGGTGCTGCTTCATCAGTGCTGTGGTGTGGCACTCGCCCTTCAATGCACATATTTATAGCTTGAATCCTAAATTTCAAAAGTTATGGAAATTTGCAGTGTCTTTGTGGTGTGCTGTGGGGCACAATCTAAATCAAATGTACTCTGGGTGCTGCATATTAATATGCGGTTTAGGAAAAGTAACAAACAAAGAGCCATTTTGTTTTTTGTACATGTATGCTTACAACTTAAAGGAATAGGTAAATCAACATTTGAAACGGTTATAGATTGGAACAAATGTCGAAACTTGCTTCTTTGCAGAAGAGACTCTCTGTAGCACTGTTTACTCATCATACTTGTCTTTTTAAGTGTTTTATGGATCATGGTTTCACCATATCAGAGACTGGTACAGCCGTAAAGATGAACTCAACATCTTGTTTGTGACATATGAGGATATGAAGAAAGTAAGTGATATTTATATATAATTAAAGATGCTTGAATAAATCATGAATTATGTGGACCTGAAACTATTACAAAGCAGGCAGAATATTAAATCTTCTGTGTCTAGTGGTTTATATGAATTATAGTGATGCTTACCTTGGTTCTTCGAACCAAAACTTTGGCCTGAATTTTTCCCTCATTGGGCGCGCGCGATCAACGAGCCCCCGACTGCCAAATAACGGCCAGTCAGCGTGAAACGCACTCTGAAAAGCTCAGTGCTGCTGGGCTGGGGACGGGAAGAGGACTGGGGATGATATCATCACGGGCGAATGCTACGAGAGAGCTCTCTGAAGGGAGACAGCTACATCTGGGAGCTGAAAACCTGCAAATAACAAAGTAAAGCACTAAAAAGCTGCAAAATTTGTCCATGCATCACATTCAAGCGCCTGAAGCATACCTCATAAAATTGCTGTCCCCAGATATTTCTTTTCATTTTATTTCCTAATGGAGATTTCACCTCGCCTTTGGGCTTTATTGAAAAATGTAAAGGCTGCCTGGTTGATATCACACTGGCTATCCAGTTAAGGCCCACCCAGCGTGAAACACATCTTCCCAATGGTCGGGAAGGACTGAGTGGATCGGGGGCCTGTTGGGCGCCGGGTCTAACGGTGGCCAGGTGAGTGATTTAAAAACGCCACAGGCAGCTCCTTTGAAGGATGCCAGGGAGTGCTGAAGACCAAAGCTATAGCTTCAGCTACCGCTGGAGACGTCAGGCATGTGGGCAGGTCGGATGGGCACTCAGCCCTGCAGCTTTCAGACGAGTGCCTCGTGGTCCTCCAGGAGGAGGTGGCTGCCAGGAGGGACACCCTCGTCTCCAGAGATGGAAGGAGGAGGCCACCGCACCTAACAAAAAAAGCTTGGGAGGAGGTCAGTAGCCATGACGTTGTGCGGTGCACAGAGGTGCAGTGCTGCAAAAGGTTCATCGACCTGCTGTGCTTGGGAAGGAGTACTGTGTTGGCATGGATCAGTGTGGTGAAATGTTAAAGGCTGGCAACCCCCTTCGTGGGGCTTAGGTGTGTTAGAGCCTTTGTGCCAACTGTTAATGACACTGGAGCAAACTAAGGGAGTGAGCCCTGGATGCTTGGACTGAGTGGCTTGTGGTGCAAGGGCCACAATTCAGATGTGCCTTGCAAGGTGTTCCTCAGGTGGCCAGGCTGCAATGGCACTGCAGGGTAGAGAGTGGACTAATCAACACTCCTCTGCCCTTTCAGGAGAAGATGAGCCATAACACGGACAGGCAGAGGTTCCCCAAACCTCCTGATCCTTACAAGGTTTGAACAAGATGCCTTGGAGCTGGAGAGGTGCCACACACCTTGGTCAGCTGGTTGTGGAGTAGCTGGGGTGTCAGACGAAGGTAAGAGTGCAGTGCACAGGGGTGAATGTGCAAAGATTCTTGTGTAGTCTCTTAATTAATGGGAGCCTCAAACCTGGAGTCCCTTTTGACCATTGAAAGATGATGGGTGATGTAATCTCCATTGTCTCACCAGGGTGCCTGGCATGCACAGTGACAGTGGGATGACTTAAACTAATGACATGTGGTTGTTGTTCTCCCTGAGGCTCATTAGCAGGCACTCGCTCACAGGACCCTGACGAGCTACCCCTAACGCCAGAGGACCGCTGGGCTTCAGTCGCCCCTGCTCTCTGTACCAGGCACCAGCGCAGATACCAGCACCTCCAGTGGGTGTTAGCTCTTTGGCTAGAACATTGGAGAACAGCGATGAGGGCACTTCACACTCGCTTGAGGAGTAGGCAGAGGCAGAGAGTGCCCAGGGCACTGGCAGTGGGAGGACTGGAGAACAGGACGATACTGAGTCAAAGGCAGATGATGAGCTTCTGGAGTCGTCCACTAGGCAGCAGATGCTGGATGTCCAGCGTGATGTGTGGGAAGATCTGGCGGAGATCCATGAGGGTTTGCGTGCCATGATCTCTGTTGTGGAGGAGTCCATGTGGAGCATAAGCACTGCGTTGACACTCATGACTGAACGCACTGCCTCCTCCATTGAGAGAGTGGTGACTCTGATGGACAGGCTCCTCCAGGAACTCAATCAGGGGATCCTGGGGTTGCGCAGCCCTCCCACAGGCAATGACCTCAGGTGATCAGTGCCAGTGTGGGAAATGGATGAGGCCCTCAGTATCCCAGCTAGGTGCCTGTACATCAATGGTGAGCAGGGAGGTCCAGAGCGACCTCATGTTGGCGCACGAGCTGCTTGTCGTCTCTGCGGGCTCCTCTTGGGGCACTCTGGATGACAGCCACAGCTCCTCCACCTTTCTGCCAGTGACCGTGGCATCTGATGAGGCTCAGATGACTGGGAAAATGCCAGCCATGGCACTGGCCGCTCCCTTCCAGGCAGGGCCAGCACAGCCTCTACTGCCAGAGGACGGCTGCCAAGGTCATCAAGGCCAACAAGACACTAGAGTCAGCAGGCTACCTCCAGTGCTGCTGCCAGCAAGGTTGGGGAGGGGGCACCAAGATGTAGCACTTGTTAACATAAGTTTAAGGCACCAGAAGCACAAGATGGATTGGTCACGGGTTATCTTCTGTTCTGTAATGTTTTGTTTCTGTTTATTGGTACGGAAATGAACCCCAGAGAACGTTATGTTAATTTGTTTTGATTGTGAAAATTACATAAATTTTGTTTTTATCGTAATGGCCTAAGTATGCTTCACCTTTTGTTTTGGTGCAGGGTACGCCAGTATATAATGCTAGACGTGAGTAGCTTTAAACTTTATTGCACAGGTACTGAGTGGACTTTGGGTTCAAATGAAAGGGTAATTTCAGACATCCTGGATGGAGGTGGCAGCCCTGGCATGAGGTGGGAACAGTTCTTTGGCATCCTAGCTGAAGGAGCGTTGGTTCAAGGTGTCCCTGCCTCCCTGAAGGATACAGAGGTCTGCCTCCACGCCCTCAGTGTTCTCCTCACTGTGCTCCTCTTCTGACTCGCTACTGGATTCTTCGTCTGTGATCTGTGGAGCTACCTGAAGATACTCTTCCTCAAGTGGGTTCCCCCTTGCCAGTGCCAGGTTGTGGAGAGCGCAGCATGCAACCACTATCAGTGACACCCGCTCTGGGGAGTATTGTCGTGCTCCCCCTGAACAGTCCAGGCATCAGAAGTGCACCTTCAGAAGACCTATGATCCTCTCTATCACTGCCCTTATGGAGGCATGACTCCTATTATAACACAGCTCTGCCTCTGTTCTTGGGTGGCAGAGAGGCGTCATAAGCCACTTTTTCAATGGATAGCCCTTGTCACCCAGCAGCCATCCATCCAGTCGGGCTGGAGGACTGAATAGCCTTGGCACCTGGGAATGTCCCAGAATATAAGTATCAGGGTACCTTGCACAGACTTGCAGAATCTGCGTCCTGTGGTCACGCACTATCTGGACGTTCGAGTGGAATCCCTTCCTGTTGATGAAAGCACCCGGCTAACCCACTGGCGCCTTGATGGCCATATGTGTGCATTTGATTGCACCCTGGATGCAGGGGAACCCAGCAATCGCTGCAAACCCTCTGGACCGCTCTGCTGGTTGGCCTCATCCGCAAGGAAATAAATAAATGTAATTACCCACCTGAACAGAGCTTCTGTCACCAGCTTGACGCACCTGTGGACAGCTGAATTGGACACTCCACAAAGAACCCTACCCATGCCTGGAAAGAGCCAGAGGCATAGAAGTTGAGGGCCACTGCAACCTTCAGAGCCACTAGCATGTGGTTTCCACCCACAAAGTTGGAGGTGATCTCAGGCCCAATCATATGATAAATGGAGGTCACAGCCTGCTTGGAGAGGTGGAGCCTTCTTCAGCATTGCACCTCGGACATATTGAGATAGCTGCATTGCTGCCTGTAAACCCTGGCACCAGGATAGTGTCGTCTTCTGCTGCCCCTTCTGCCTTGGACTACCTGCTGGCCCTGCGCCCTTTGTGCCTGCGCCTCTCCTGCCACAGATTGCTCCACTGGAAGCTGCATTGGGACACCTGGCTTCCTATCCCTTCTGCCCCTCTCTTCCTCCTCAGGGGAGGTGCCTCCAGTGGAGCACAATCCCCATTACCAGGCCTACAGAAAGCTTCCTGATATCTGGAAGGGTCTACACATTCAAAACCCTGGGGCCTTGGGGGCACCAATGAGTCCTGAAATAAAACCTAGAAATGCTAAGAATGAAGCTCAGAACTGAGAAGAAGCTGTCAAGTTCAAATAAGCAACCAGAAGCAAACTATCTCCTAAACTCCTCACTACTTACACAGGCAATGCTGCTGACCTTTTTTATCCCACACTTGGATGAGGTTTTGCAGAACGTGGGCTGCCCACCTGCCGTTTTGCCCATGTGACGAGAGCAAAGTCACACGGGCAACGTAAAATCGAGGCCAATTGGGTTTTTAATGGTCTTAATTTATGGCGGGTGTGGCTCTCATACCCACGCACGCGTGTGCCGACCTGAGGATTTGTACGCATGCGGGATGATGTCAGGACACTCGCCGACATCTTCTCGCACTATTTTACGCTCGATAGGGTCGGGCGTGTGCCCGCCCATGAGACGTAAAATTCTACTCCACATCATAGAGAGGGAGGTTCGGCAGCTGGCTTTATTGACAGACCTGCTGATTAAACAACAACCAAGAAGGAATTATTTAGCATCAAAGTCTCCACGTGGCTAGAAATATAAAGCAAAGCAACACTGGGTAATAAGGCTACTTAATGTTAACAAGAGATTCTGAGGCTTGGGCCAGACCTTATAGCTGGAAGGTAAACTGCAGGAGATCAGATTTTGCAGATAAAAATAGTCAGAAAATACAGTAGAATGGGCCTATATTCTCTTGAGTGTGGAAGAATGAAGTGTGATCCCACTGAAAGGAATTACATTTTAAAAGAGCTTAACACGGTAGAACTAAAAGTAGGAGGCATAGGGCTGTATTTAATGCTGGTGGCAAGGATCCCGTCACCCGGCCCAAAAGCAGCTGGGGTGACGAACCCTCTTCAGTAGTCAGCGGGATCCAGGGCTGCATCTTGTCAGCAGCAGCTAATTAATTGGTTGCTGCCAGAATGGCTGTCCTTATTAAGGTTGGTCGCTTGCCATGCAAAGGGTTGGCAGGTTAGCATCAGCAGTGCTAGCGATAGCAGCAGCCATTTCTGGGGCTGCAGTTGGAGGAGCATGCATTGATAGACACGTGTTCTCAGAACAAAGTGGGTCTGGACACCAGGGCCAGTCAGGCAGACCGAGTGAGAGATTAGTGAGGGCAGATAGCACCATTGCCACAGAGGCAGACATTGCCACTGGGGGGGCCCTCTGCGGGCAAAAGAGTGCCCAAAAAGTGTTGAGGCTGCATCAAGCTGTGTGCAGACCTCGGTATGCAAACATCCTGTGTCACTACATGCTGATGTTCTATCTGATCCCGGTGTTACGAAGGATGGGTCTGGCCAAGCTGCTGTGGAATGCTCCAAGTAGTTGGACTGTGCTGTGCCACCTATCTCTCGTGAAAAAGTTTATGCAGAGAAACACCTTTGACCACAAGTCCATCAGGCAGTGGTCTGCATGTAACGTTCTGGAGGCCCTTCGGGAAAAGGAGATGGTGGATCCTGTTGGACGGTTCACTGAACAGACTGTCAAAATCACTTAGCAGAATGTCTCATCGTCAGAACTTTCAAACAAGCACCAAGGTGTAGCTTGGTTGCTGGTGAGAGAGGCCCTCCTAGTCAGATCCTTCCCACATGCTCAGAGTCTCACCCTCTCTGTATGTTGCCCTCGAGGTGACTGGTGGGGAAGGGACCATTGTCTACCTCCTTGTGTAGTATGCCTTTGCAAAGAAGTTCTCGAAAGAGAGAGAGAGATGCAGTGATTTTTGTTGAGGTTCATCCCGAGCAGCTCAGTGACACAGGACTGCGCTTTACAGGCTGTTCCCAGAGATGGACACCATCAACTGCAACTGGAGGATCATCAACTCGGTGCAAGGCAGTCTTTGGTCTGCCCAAAACTTGTTGGTGTCTCAGTACAAAGAGTTGCCTTTGACTGAGTATTGCAGATTGGCACATTCCAAAGTCCAGGACTTTGTGCTGAGGGATGCACTAAAGCTTGGGGCAGCCACCGCAGAAGTGCAATGGGGAAAATTTGCTGTCTTAGACCTTCCAGCCATTGTGCACTAAGGCGCTGGAAAATGTATAGAACCTCTCAGGCTGTATGACTAACACTGAATGTTTGCAGGAAATTGTACATGTACCATAATAGCATTGAAGCACTTCAGACTGCAGCATGATCCCTGTAGATAATTTGAATATCATTGCACTTTCTGTAATGACCATTTGAGCAATAAAGTACATTTTTTCAAAAATAAAATGTAGGACTCCTGCTTCCTTCCGGGAGGCTGCCAGGATTTAACTGGTGTTCTCCCCAAGTGGCAGAAGATAAAAAGCAGCAGGGAAGGGAAGAGGCCTTTAATTGGCCATTTAGATTGCTCAATTGGCCTTGGAGCATCTGCAACCTTCCATGCCACATGTCAAATGGCATACCAGTGGGAAAACAACAGCATTCCACCAGCTGCATTCCTGTGCCATTTTATGGGCCTTCCCACCTCCCGACCTGTTCCTAGAGCTAGGGCTGTTAAAACCCAGTCCATTGTCTCAAGATAAGGTTTTGGTCATTTAGGACAGTGATAAGGAGACATTTCTTCACTCAGAAGATTGTGAATCTTTGGAATTTACTACCCCTGAAGGTGGTAGGTGCACAGTTGTTAAGTACACTCAACAGAGATCAATAAATTTTGGGGCATTAAGGGAATCAAGAGATTTGGGGATTGGATGGAAAAGTGGGGTTGAAATAGCAGATCGACCATGAACGACAGGACCAATTTGAGGGGCTGTAAGGCCTACTCCTATTTCTTGTGTTTCTATGAAATATAATAATCTTTCAAAAATAAAGAATGAGAGACCAGACACATAGTTTATTATTTTTGTCATGTTTTTGAAAAGTGAGATTAAGCTCAGTAAGTGGAATTTGCTGTATCTTTAACTCTACAAGTTAATTTGCTCTGGAATGAACAGCTTAATGATTTTCATCCGGACTTGCCTTGACAAGTATTTCCCAATCTACCTTCAAAAGATTGGAGAAGAGCACAAGGGAGGCCATGTGAAAGATATCAAATCCCATTCAGATCACAAGGGCTTCCACTGTTAAACTACTGGGCTATTGTATTGCATAACTTGAGCTTGGGTTCCCCGCTGAATGGAAGACACTCAGAAGTGGTCAGCATCACTGTAGCTGATACACATGCTGAGACAATTTAAAAAAAATCATTTACACAATGTGGGCGTCGCTGTCTTAAGCCAGCATTTATTGCCTATCCCTAATTGCCCTTGTGGTGGTGGTGGTGAGCAGCCTTCTTGAACTGCTGCAGTCCCTGTGCTGTAGGTACACCTACAGTGCTGTTAGGGAGGGAGTTCCAGGATTTTGACCCAGTGACAGTGAAGGAATGATGATATATTTCCAAGTCAGGATGGTGAGTGGCTTGGAGGGGACCTTCCAGGAGGTGGTGTTCCCATCTATCTGTTGCCCTTGCCCTCCTAGATGATTGCGGTTTGGAAGGTGCTGCCTTAGGAGCCTTGGTGAGTTTCTGCAGTGCATCTTGTAGATGGTACACACTGCTGCCACTCTGCGTTGGAGGGAGTGAATCTTTGTGGATGGGGTGCTAGTCAAGTGGGCGGCTTCGTCCGGGGTAGTGTCAAGCTTCTTGAGTTGCACTTATCCAGACAAGTGGAGAGTATTCCACCACACTCCTGACTTGTGCCCTGTGAATGGTGGACAGTCTTTGGGGAGTCAGGAGGTACTTGCCACAGCATTCCTAGCCTCTGGCCTTCTCTTGTAGCCGCAGTATTTATATGGCCAATCCAGTTCAGTTTCTAGTCAATGGTAACCCCCAGGATGTTGTTAGTGGGGGATTCAGCCACGGTGATGTCATTGAATGGTTAGATTCTCTCTTATTGGAGATGGTCATTGCCTGGCACTTGTGTGGCACGAATGTTACTTGCCATTTGTCAGCCCAAGCCTGGATATTATCCAAGTCTTGCTGCATTTGGACATGGACACTTCAGTACCTGAGGAGATGCGTATGGTGCTGAACATTGTGTAATCATCAGCAAAGATTCCCACTTCTGACCTTATGATGGAAGGTCATTGATGAAGTAGCTAAGGACTCTACCCTGAGGAGCTCCTGCAGTAATGTCCTGGAACGGAGATGACTGACCTCCAACAACCTTCCTTTGTGCTGGGTATGACTCCAACCTGCGATTCCTCGATGATCTTGGACCTCTGGTGAGTGCATTGCTGCCAGTAGCCACCTCTCCCTCTAGTGCTGGCGGCACAAGGAGCTGCCATTCTCTGACTGCCCGGCACCTCTCGATGGCAACATTTTTCGTCGGCGACCTCAATTGTAGGGAAGGTCCAACAAAGGCAACTTAATTTGGGCATCATTCAAGAAATAACAGGAGCTCCGTATCGGCGGGTAAGACTCCCGTTGATCAAACACAATCCTGGTCTATGAGGAAGGTGTGGGGCAGTGGTTTTAGCATTGAATAGCACCAAAGAGCTAGTAAAGACAAGATAGGTCACACCCCTTATTTGCTTTAAGCTTCTATGATTCTACAGTTAAACATGGCCATAACAATAATGAGAAGAAGTCAATTCAATAAATTCAAAGACCTCAGTCTCGGCTGACTGGAGAACAAGCTTTATCAGCTACTTTTCAGTTAAACTGAGGCCAGTTTCTATCTAACCTGAGTCCCACTTTCAGAGTGGACAGTGGGGGACTATGCAGACTGACGGAGAAACGTAATTTTGTGTTTAACTTGCCAACATGGGTAGAACAGGAGAATTCCCACACTCTTCTTGAACCAAACACATCTTCCCTTCACCCTCCCTGTCGGCATTCCGTACGGATCGTTCCCTTCGGGACACCCTGGTCCACTCTTCCATCACCCCCTACTCCTCAACCCCCTCCTATGGCACCACCCCATGCCCACGCAAAAGATGTAACACCTGCCCCTTCACCTTCTCTCTCCTCACCGTCCAAGGGCCCAAACACTCCTTTCAAGTGAAGCAGCATTTCACTTGCATTTCTTCCAACTTAGTCTACTGCATTCGTTGCTCCCAATGTGGTCTCCTCTACAGTGGAGAGACCAAACATAAACTGAGCGACCGCTTTGCAGAACACCTGCGGTCTGTCCGCAAGAATGACCCAAACCTCCCTGTCGCTTGCCATTTTAACACTCCACCCTGCTCTCTTGCCCACATGTCTGTCCTTGGCTTGCTGCATTGTCCCAGTGAAGCCCAACGCAAACTGGAGGAACAACACCTCACCTTCCGACTAGGTACTTTACAGCCTTCCGGACTGAATATTGAATTCAACAACTTTAGGTCTTGAGCTCCCTCCTCCATCCCCACTCCCTTTCTGTTTCTTCCCCCTTCCTTTTGTTTTTTCCAATAAATTATATAGATTTTTCTTTTCCCACCTATTTCCATTATTTTAAAATATTTTTAAATCTTTTATGCTCCCCCCACCCCCATAGAGCTATACCTTGAGTGCCCTACCATCCATTCTTAATTAGCACATTCGTTTAGATAATATCACCAACTTCAACACCTGTGTTCTTTTGTTCTGTTGTCTGTGACATCTTTTGATGATCTGCTTCTATCACTGCTGGTTTGTCCCTATAACCACACCACCCCCTCCACTCCCCCCCCCCCCCCCCCCCCCCCCCCCCACCTTAAACCAGCTTATATTTCACCCCTTCCTTGGATTCACCTAGTTCTGTTGAAGGGTCATGAGGACTTGAAACGTCAACTCTTTTCTTCTCCGCCGATGCTGCCAGACCTGCTGAGTTTTTCCAGGTAATTCTGTTTTTGTTTTCTCTTCTTGAACTAGTTAGATGGATCTTTTACGTTACCCTATGAGAGAAACAAGGTCTTGGTGTAACAGCTCATCCAATGGCAGCACTTCCAAAAGTGCATCTCTCTCTCAGAACTGCACTGAAGTTTCAGCCTAGATTGGGAAAGACTGGAGTGGGGCTTGAACCCACAAATGCCTGACTCAGTTAGGAATGCCACTAAGCCACAGCTGACACAATGGCTTTTAATTGCTGCTTAATTCCTAGCGACTACGTTGAAAAAGTTTTGACATAATAATTGAGGCAGAATGCAGACAAGGATCTTCATTCAAAATTGTGTTGCTAAGTTTGTTGGTGGATATGTACACACTTATAATATCGCTTTGAGAGTGATGTCCCTTTAAGAAGCTCAACATGCAGATAAGCCAGGTTTTTGGATATCATCATGTGACCAGGAGCCACAGTCTTTCTCTGCACTTCAGTACCCTAGACAACGGCATGTTGCGAGGGATTGCGCGACTTGTGTAGTGTTTAACCCACCAGAGATCTTCAAGTAACCGGAATGCACATATCTCATTTGTGTTACATATAGTTAGCACAAGGATATCACTACTTACACTTTGCTAGTAGCAAAATGCTAGTAAAGTTAATTTGTGTTTGAAAGGAATTACACCTTGGACTTATAATTGAGTAACAACAATAATTTTTAAATTGTTAAAGGATCTCAGGAGAGTGATAGAAAAAATTGCATCTTTTCTGAATAAAAAGCTGGATGGAGAAACCTTGGAGTCAATTTTGGAACAATGCACTTTTAAGTATATGAAGGAAAACCCTGAAACAAACTACCATGAAGCATCAGGGATGTTCGATGCTGACAAAGGCTCTTTTTATAGGAAGGGTGAGTAATACACTGATCACAGGAAAGGACTAGGTCAGTACAAATCAACTTTAAGTTTGTTTTAAAGATTGGTCTGTTCCTGTCCTTATTTTCACTAATAGGAAACTTAAAATAATAGGAAGTATGGAGAAATAATTTGCTTGAGCATTCTCACCAGTAGTGATCTTCAAAGATGGTTATGGTAGATTTTGTAAATGCTTGTAGCTACCGAGTATGTGAAATTAGTTTCCCATTGGGGCAGATTTTCCTTACAATTGAGAAATACTATTGGATTTATTTACATCAAATCTTATTGCTTAAAAGAAAAATAATGTAGGTGTTACTGTAGAATGCTTCAAGTTATGCAGGAATAGTTGCTCAGTAGATCTTATTTTGCACTCTCTAAGGGTGATTCCAGAATCCAATGTTTCCTGCAATGGGGTTGCTCACAAGGATGGCATCTCGGGACAACACTGGTGTGCAGTCCATGGTCTTGGGTGCATTCATTTTAATGAGCGCCACTCCTCATTAGGAATGTTGTATCACAGAATCACCCAATCTGTATTTGGGCCAGGTTCAATATTGTACTGATATATATTAACAATTTCAACAATATTATGCACGTAGAATAATCCGTTACAATACATATATGACAAATTTAGAATTAGTTTTATTTAATGTTTAATCTGGCATTTATTTTTAGGGATTACTGGAGACTGGAAGAATCACTTTCTTGTGTCTCAGAATGAGTGGTTTGATTCCATCTACAAGGAGAGGATGGCAGACTTCCCAGTGACGTTTGACTAAGATATTGTTGATCTGATTTCTTTCCCAAACAAACATTTAAATGTTGACACCCGCTTAATTCCCCACACCTCCATGGGCAACATTTTCCTCCTGTTGGAAGGGATGTGTGGGAGCAGGCCAATTAAGGCCCACCCAGTGTGACGTCCGCTCGGAAACGCTGTGCACTCCCTGTGCGGGTGGGGGGTGGGGCAGGATTCCCTGAGCCGGGAGTGCGCTCTTCAGGATGATCGCTGGAAGTTTTAAAAATTTGTGGAAGCGTGGAAAAAGAATTCATGACATGTCCCAGCTCATGTGACACTGTCACATGTGCTGAGACATGCCAATTTCTTTTATTTCAACATTTCATAAACATTTTAAAGCCCTCATGAAACCTCATCCTGCCCATGCATGAGGTTTCATGTTTTGCTAAAGGCCGCCTGGCCTCCTCACCTGCCCACCAAGCTTAAGGTTGGACAGACAGGTCCCTTAATGAGTTTCATTTTTTTTTTTAAAGACCTTAAGTGGCCGTTGACCGTTTGGTGGGCGCGCAGCCGACTCGGATCCGCACCCGCCAAACTGAAAATCTAAATGATGCGGGGTGACGTTTGGACACACGCCCAACGTCACCCTGCGTTATTTTATGCATTGGCGAGCGCAACCCCCCTGCCCTGCTCACCGACCAGAAGATGCAGCCCCATGTCTCTAATTCCCACAGAAATACCTTTAGCAGTGTTCACACTGATACTCTACACTTCAAATAGCTCCTGAACTCACTTGCCCTCCACATCATCGTCTAAACCTGAACATCATTTCCTTAATGCTCCAAGCTGACTCCTCCACCCTATGTACAAGTAAACTACATCTCATCATGGCAGTTTGAACTTTAATCATTGTCTCTCTCTTTTGGTCTCCTCCTTATTTACTACCAGGATATATTTATCTGAATCACTGCCATGCCTATGTAACCAGATTTTCCAAGTCCATTTGCATGAGCATTTTGGCTTCTGTCCTTGATCCTGAGCCTGTGACATCGATTTGCCTTTTATTATTATTTTTATATCTCTTGGAACCTTCTCTTTTTTTTCATTGCTTTCCTATTACCCAGCCATATCTACTTTCCTTTCACCCTTCAAAGGTACTTTGCCCCGCAACTCCCTGCCCTAACTTTTCATTACTCCTTAACCATAAAGACATAAAGACTCACCCACTGCCATCTTTGGCTTGACTCTCTCTTGGATAAGCTCACAGCTTCTCAACGTGTTATTGAGGTGCTAGCTTCTACCTCCTTATAAGTAGCAACCTCAAATGCCCCATCATACGCTCTCACAGACCCTTCCTCTCAGCACTCAACCCTGCTCTCATTGGCCCCAACGACCATGCTAAGTTCCGGGGAATACAACCTTATCTTGTGTAATCTCTCTGTGCAATTTAACCCTGTGCAATTTGGACTCATGGCCTTGGAACAGGTAGATTTGCCAATATATTACTTCTAAAATGTTGTGCCCAGAAATGCTCATGCTACTGCAGGTGTGGTCTTATCAGGGATTATGCATAGCTAAAGAATGTTTTCTACCCTCTTGTTTTCTAATCATCTAGATATAAGGGCCAGCCTTTCCATTAATCTTTTTGATTATTTTCTGTGCCTGTTCATGAAATTTTAATGATTTATGTACCTGAACCCTGAAGTCTCTTTGGATCACCACTATCTTTTCACCATTTAAAAAGTACCCTGTTCTATCCTTTTTCTGGTCCAAAATGGTTGACCTCACATTTGTCAACACTGAAATCTATATTTCAATTTTGCCCATTCACTTAGTCTATCATTATCCCTTTCTAATTTAATACTTCCATCTATGTTGCTTACAATGCTGCCTACCTTTGTGTCTCAGCAAATTTGAATAAATATCTCTCTGCACCATCATCTAAGTCATTAATAAATTCATTGAACAGTTGAGGCCCCAACACAGGCCCTTGCTGAACATCACTGGTCACATTCTGCCGAATGGCGAACATGCCCATTATCCAGACACTCTGTATCCTGCCACTTGGTCAATTTCCTAACCAGGTTAATAATTTTCTTCAATTTTTTATTTTAAACTTCTGCCAGCAGTTTCTTATGAGAGGCTTTATCAAATACCTTCTGGAAATCCTTATAACTAACATCCAAAGACAGCCCCTGTCTGCTATTTTAGTCACCTCTTCAAAATAATTCAATTAGATTTGTTAGGCATGATTTACCCTTTACAAATCCTTGTTGACTCTGATCAGCTGAAAAATTTCCAAGGTATGTAGTCACCCTATCTTCAATTATAAATTCTAGCAATTTCCCAAAAACCAATGTTAGGCCAGCTGGTCTATAATTCTCCAGTTTCCCATTCTCACCTGTCTTAAAAAGGAGAGTGACATGCGCAATTTTCTAATCTAAGTTAATTGTTCCTGAATTGAGAGAACGTGGAAGATGTTAGCTAAACATTGTTTTGTCATCCTTCAACATTTCCCTCCATATAAATTCTTCTGCCCGTGATCACTATTACCCCCTCGACTTTGCCATCTCATGTGGTCTCCCTGTTTCCATTGTCTCGATCACATAAGAAGCCATCTCGGATCACTTCCTTGTATACCTTACCACTCACATCAACCTTCACCTTTCTGTGAGCTTGCCTCTGGAAAAAAATACAATTACAATGGCACTTTCAAACTCCCAACTATTTAGCCTTTGGCCCTCCATTTGTTAAAACGCCTCTGCAGCTACCCAAGCATTCAATCACACCATTACCTCCGACCTCCCCTCAAGCAACACATGTGAGGAGCCCATGGATTTCTTTGTTATTAAGCTACCTCTGCTGTATCTCTCCTATGCCATAACCCACTAAGCTAAGCTTCCAGCAAGGTCATCTCCGCCACTACCCGAACTCAGACCTCTCTTCATTTCTCTCTGTACACCTTCTCCAAGCTTATCTTTTCCATGAGACCCACCTCCTGCTCTCTTGGACCTATTCTTAATAAATTGCTGATCACTCAACCTGCTAGCTAATACTGCATATAGTTGCTTCTTACCATTCACTGCCTTCTTCCTTTCAAAATGGTCATCATTATCCCCTTATCAAAAAAAATCTTGACCCGTGTCCTTGCAAACTACAGCTCCATTTCAAAATTCCATTTCCTCCCCAAAGTCCTTAAATGTTGCTGCATCCCAAATCCCTGCCGAGCTTTCCTGCATCTTCATGTCGGGCCAGTAGAATCTGGTTTTTGCCCCCTGCCACAGCACAAAAATGGCCCTAATCAAAGACAGAAATTATGTCCTCTGTGCACTATCACTCCTTATCCTTTTGGACATTTATGCGGTCTATGACTACAAAATCTTCCTCCAAAGCTTCTTCTCTGCTTTCCATCTTTGAGGGACCACCAGCACTTGGTTCCACTCTTACCTACCCAGTTGTACCCAGAGAATCTGCAGCAATGGCTTCTCTTTGCACACTGGTACCGTTATCTCTGGAGTCCCTCAAAGGCTTCTCCCCCTCCCATTTCCACTTTGTGTCTCTCAGTGAAATCATCAGAAGATATAATGTCAGGTTTTACATGTATGCTCTACCGTACTTCAACTCACTACCATCTCTCTCAGCCCCTATAGGTTGTTAGATTGATTTTCTGACATCCGGTCATACATGAAGTCAACATTTCTTTCAAGTAAACACTGGGAAGACAAAGGCATTGTCATCACTCCACACCATAAAGTCTGTTCTCTGGCCTTCGATTTTGTCACTTTCCCTGACCATTGTATGAGGGTATCCATACTATTTGTAACTTTGGCATACTATTTGACCTAGAGCTGATCCTCTAGCCCCATATCCTTTCACATACAAAAACTGCCGACTTCCAATTCTGTAATATCGCCCGTCCCTGCCCCTGCCTCAGCCCATCTGCTGCTGCGACACTGATCCAAGCATTTTGTTTACCTCCAGCCACAACTATTCCAATGCTCTCCTAGCTGCCCTTCCATCTCCTCACCTCTATAAACTTCTTATTCAAAACTCTGCCATCTGTATCTCAACTCAAATCAAGTTTGACTCACCCATAATGCCTGTGCTCATTTAAATACATTATTTTCCAGTCCACTCAAATCAAATTCTCATTCTTTTGTTCAAATCCCTAACTGGCCTTTTCCATCCTTAAAGATCTGTAATCTCCTTCAGCCCTACAACCCCCCAAGAACTCTGTATTCATCCACTTCTTTCACTCTTCCATTGGTGGCTATTTAGGCCCTCATCTTTCTGATTCCCTCCCTAAATCTCATTGTCTCTCCATGGGAGCATTACCACTTGCAAGTTCTCCTCAAAGCCACACACGTTCTGACTTGGAACTATATCGCCATTCTTTCACTGTCACTGGATCAAAATTAATCATAAACTCCCTTCCTAATAGTACTGAAGTACATAACCAGATGGAATGCAGAGGTTCAAAAAGGCAACTCACCAACACCACCATCTTCTCAAGGGCAATGAGGGATGGGCCATAAATGCTGGCCTTGTAAGGATGTGAACATCCCATGAAAGAATGAACAAAACCTTTCTTTCTTTTAAGATGCTGCTTAAAACTTACTTCTTTGCCTGAATGGTCACCCATCCAAATGTCTCCTTATTTATTTATACCATTGTTTGCTCCTGTGAACCACATAGGAACATTTTATTATGTTAAAGATGGTTTACAAGTGCAAATTGTTGTTCTTGTTAACGTTGTTCATTAACTAATTTTGTAAAATTTGCTATCAAATTTCAGAACAATATTTTGACTTTTCTCTCTCCAGAAATGCAACCCTTTGTGCTCCAGCCATTATAGGGACCTAGAACAGGAGTATGCCACTTAGCTTCTCAAGTCTGTTCTACCATTTAATGCGATCATGGCTGATCCATGACTGAATTCCATGTACCTGTTTTGCCCATATCCCTGAATACCTTTAGTTAATAAAAATGGATCAATTTCAGATTTAAAATTAATAATTAACCCAACATCAATTGCCATTTCTGGAAGAAGTTTCACTTGTATCTTATCTAAATGACGTTTTTCATCCCTCTCTGGAGTTCATATTTCTAGTGGATATTATTGGATAGTGATCAGGGACTGTGGCTGATATTTTTCTTTGAAATTAAATAGCTCAACACAAGATTTTTCTGGTCTGAATTATGGTATTTCCATTCTGCTCACTTGAAGATTGTCTAATGATTCCTTGATTGCATTTACACAATGCCATCAGAGGGCATTTTGACTCTAATCATAAAATTCATAGAAATTTATGGCACAAAAGGAGAACATTGGCCCATTGTGTATGCTTCAGTCAAAAAAGAGCTATCCAGCCTAATCCCACTTTCCAGGTCTTGGCCCATGGCGTTGTAGGTTACAGTGCTTCAAGTACCTATCCAAATACTTTTAAAATACGATGAGGTTTTCTACCTGTATCACCCTCTGGGTGAAAAAATTTCTCCCAACTCGCCTGTTCTTCTGCTAACAAAAAAAGGTCCTTCATATCCACTCTATCTAGACCCCTCTGAATTTTACTCACCTTAATTAAATCTCCCCACCACCGCCTCTGTTCCAAACAAAACAACTCCAACCAAGCCAATGTTTCCTCATAGTTAGTATTCTCCAGTTCTGTCAACACCCTTGTAAATTTCCTCTGCGCTCTCTCCATTACAATCACATCCTTCCTATCACAGGGTGACAGGAACCAAGTTAGAGTATTGCGCAGTTGCCTAACTAGTGTTTATACAGTTCTAGTAAACCTGAGCCTCAGCCAATAAAGGCAAGTATTCTGTATGCCGCCTTTACCACCTTATTTGCCTATCCTGCTACCTTCTGGGATCTGTGCGCATGCACTTCACTCAGTTCCTCTGCACTGCTCAGTATCCTACTATTTATTGTGTATTTTTTGCCTTCTCCAAGTGCATCATAGAACACTTCTCCATACTGAATTCCATTTGCAACTTTTCTGGCCACCTGACTAGTCTATCGCTATCTTCCTGCAGTCTACAGCTTTCTTCCTCATGATCAACTGGACAACCAACCTTTGGATCATATGCAAATTTCATAATCATGCCCCCTACATATAAGTACGAATCATCAATATATATACACATTTAAGTCAAAATTATTCATTGATATATTTACAATTAAATGTAAATAGTTGGCATATAGAGTCTAAATTATTGATATATCTACACACAAAGTCTAAATCATACAAATATACGAACAAGGAGCAGAAGTAGGCAATTCGGCCCCTCAAGTCTGCTCTGTCATTTAATAAGATCGTGGCTGACCTGATGGTAACCTCAATCTGCATCCCGCCTACTCTTGATAACCTATCATCCCCTTGCTTACCAAGAACAAATCCATCTCTGCCTTAAAAATATTCAAAGGCTGTTTCCACCGCATTTATAGGAAGAGAGTTCCAAAGACTAACAGCCCTCAGAGAAAAAAAATTGCGTCTTCTCTGTTTTAAATGGGCGACCCCTTATTTTTAAAGGGTGGCCCCTAGTTCTACATTCCCCCACAACAGGAAACATCCTCTCCACACCCACCCTGTCAAGACCCCTCAGGATCTTATATGTTTCAATCTAGTCACCTCTTACTCTTCTAAACTCCAGCTGATACAAGCCCAACCTGTCCAACCTTTCCTCATAAGACAACCTGTCCTTTCCAGGTATTAGTCTGGTAAACCTTCTCTGAACTGCTTCCAACACACTTACATCCTTCCTTGAATAAGGCGACCAATACTGTACACAATACTCCAGGTGTGGTCTCACTCGTGCTCTGTATAACTCTAGCATAACCTCCCTACTTTTCAATTCAATTCCCCTCACAATAAATGATTACATTGTATAAGCTTTCCTAATTACTTGCTGTATCTGCATACTAGCCTTTCATGGTTCATGCACTAAGACACCCACCCAGGTCCCTCTGCAATCTCTCACCATTTAGATAAAACACCTCTCTTTTATTCTTCCTGCTAAATGGACAATTTCACATTATATTCCATTTGCCAGATCTCTGCCCACTCACTTAACCTATCTATATCTTTTTGTAGCCTCCTTATGTCCCCTTCAGAAATTACTTTCCTACCTATCTTTGTGTCATCAGCAAATTTGGCAACCATCCCATCCATCCCTTCATCCAAGTCACTTATATAAGTTGTAAACAGTTGAGGTCCCAGCGTTGATCCCTGTGGCACACCACTCATTACATCTTGCCAACCTGAAAAAGACCCATTCATACCTACTCTTTGCTTCCTGTTGGCCAGCCAAACTTCTATTCATGCCAATACGTTACCCCCTATACCAAGAGCTTTTATTTTCCACAATAACCTTTGATGTGGCACTTTTATCAAATGCTTTCTGGAAATCTAAGCATAGTACATCCACCAGTTTCCCTTTATCCACAGCACATGTTACTTCCTCAAAGAACTCCAATAAGTTGGTTCAACTTGATTTCCATTTCACAAAACCATGTTGACTCTGCCTGATTACCTTGAACTTATCCAAGTGCCCTGCCATAGCAAATATGCAATAATAATTGCAAGTCAGTGCAAAATCCCATAGAAAGTCTGTAGGCAAGTGTAATCAACAGCAACTGCTGTTCACTTGCTGCTGACTGCAAAATCTGGGTGAATATGATTTTAATTTCTTCTCATGTATACAAATATATAGAAAGAAAAAGCACCAACATAGTTAAAAATACTGTTAATTGTGCTGTATAAGACAGCCCCACTTTTTGGCTGGAAAAATCAAGTTTTTGCATATACTTGGTATGCAAGTTGCACTTTGAAGCCTCTTAAAATATGTCCAGAAATGGGGGTCAACTTATACGCCAACATCTGTGGAGTAAGACACTTTTGGACTGATATCCCAGGACAATATATAATACATCCCACACAATGATAGTCAAGAGAGCAATCCTCAGACATTGTTGAGGTGCTAAGAGATCACTCTGCCTTGCTAATCCTAAACAAGTATCTCTTCCTTATAGAATGCACAGGTGAATATCCAATATTACAACTCTTCAAATTCCACAGTACTGCAATGATGAACTCATGTATTGCAGATGTATTCTGTATGTTATGATTAAATATTAACTTTTAAATAGTTCATGTCACTCTTCTTGTGTACTGACTTATACATGCATGTTCTTCGTTTTTTTAGTGATACTTAATAATAAAATGCAAATAAGAAACTGAAAACACACTCTTCAGCCTGGGCTTTTGCAGAGTCGTGTAGACTCCTTGTATTTTGAAAATGATGGATGGGACCTGGATGTGGAAATTGCGCCCCCATTTCCAACAGATCCCATTTTTGCCAATAGGGGAAAGGAGTGGGGCTTGACGCACACATGTGGGAAACCCAAACTCAGCAGGGCCATTTGAACTCAGCACTGAGTTCAAACAGGCCCCATTTTAACTGTAGAAATGACCTTAACCCTTAGTGTAGGATTCACAAATTTATGGAATAGAAATAAATGTTCTTGAAAGTTGGATAAGATATGTATAACTGTTATGGTGTAAGATTTTTAAATCCCTTTAAAGAGTGCAAAAAAGGCTGCCTTGAAAAAAGGGTTCTTTATGAATGCTTGGCTACTTTCCACAAGCTCCAATTATCTCAGCACTGGTGGTTCTAAGTTCACAGTTTGATAACCAGCTCAAAGAGGTTATTAAAGGATCAGCTGTCTTTGGTGTGGGGTAATGAAGAAGTTTGTTTTTATAAAGGATTAAGCATTTGAGGAGATGTAAAAATTTTGAATGGGCTTTCATGAATGATAGTGTTTTTTAAACATAGTGAAGGTTGTCATTAATATTTAAACCTTTATTTTATTTCATATAGCATGGCTCCTGGGGTCTTCCCATGGTTGATACTGGGTGAGTTGGCATGAAGGGTATAAGGGTCAACAGTGTTGGTTTGGTTGGCATGAGTTGGCATTAAGTTCTCATGGGGGCTATAAGGAGCCATGAGGATAGGTGGAGGGTATTAATTTGGCACAGTGACATGGAAGTCACATGGGGAGTGGATGGGGGTAATGCGGCGAGAGGGGCTGAGGGCTTAAAATTTAATGACACAACTGGGACAGAGTCCCCGCCACCTTTTGCGTCCAAGGGTGGGAGGTCTGAATCTATCCTGCACCACCTCGGCCCTTCAGAATCTGGTATGTTTCAATGAGAAAACTACTCATTCTTCTAAACTGGCTTGGCAGCACCACCACTGACCAAGCTGGCCAAGCCTTAAAGGACAGAGCTGTTACACTGGGTCTGTGGCAGATGGTGATGGAACCAACAAGAGGGAAAAACATACTTGACTTTATCCTCACCAATCTACCTATCACAGATGCATCTGTCCATGACAGTATCAGTAGGAGTGATCACTGCACAGTTCTTGTGGAGACAAAGTCCAATCTTCATACTCTCCATCGTGTTATGTGGCATTACCACCGTGCCAAATGGGATAGATTTCAAACAGATCTAGCACTTCAAGACTGGGCATCCATGAGGCCATCAGTAGCAGAATTGTATACAACCACAATCTGTAACCTCATGGCCCTGCATATCCCCCACTCTACCATTACCATTAAGCCACGGGATCAATTCTGGTTCAATGAAGAGTGCAGGAGGGCATGCCAAGAGCAGCATCAGGCATACCTAAAAATGAGCTGTCAACCTGATGAAACCACAACACAGAATACTTACATGCAAAAAAGCATAAGCAGCAAGCAATAGACAGAGCTCAGCGATTCCACAACAAACAAATCAGATCTAAGCTCTGCATTCCTGCTACATCCAGTTGTGAATGGTGGTGGACAATTAAACAACTCACTGGGGGAGGAAGCTCCACAAATATCTCATCCTCAATGATGAGGGAGCCCAGCACATTAGTGCAAAAGATAAGGCTGAAGCATTCACAACAATCTTCAACCAGAAGTGCTGAGTGGATGATCCAACTCATGAGGTCTTCAGCATCACAGATGCCAGTCTTCAGCCAATTCAATTCACTCCATGTGATATCAATACACAGCTGAAGGCATTAGATATTGCAAAATCTATAGGTCCAGACAACATTCCAGCAATAGTACAGACAATCTGTGCACCACAACTAGCTGTGCCCCAACCAAGCTGTTCCAGCATAGCTGGAAAATTGCCCAGGTATGTCCTGTACACACAAAGCAAGACAAATCAAAACCAACCAATTACTGCCCCATCAATCTACTTGCAATCATCAGCAAAGCCATGGAAGGGGGCGTCAACAGTGCTGTCAAGGCAGCATGTGACCGAGTGTTGCATTAGGGTGTCCTAGCAAAACTGGCGTCAATTGGAATAAGGGGGGAAACTCTCTGCTGGTTGGAGTCATATCGAGCGTAAAGAAAGATAGTTGTGGCTGTTGGAGGTCAATCAACTCAGTCCCAGGACATCACTGCAGGGGTTCCTCAGGGTAGTGCCCTAGGGCCAACCATCTTCAGCTGCTTCATCAATGACCTTCCTTCCATCATAAGGTCAGAAGTGGGGATGTTTGCTGATGATTGCACAATGTTCAGCACCATTCATAACTCCTCAGATACTGAAGCAGTCCTTGACAACTTGCAGTAAGACCTGGTCAACATTCAGGCTCAGGCTGTTAAGTGGTAAGCTACATTTGCGGCACACAAGTGCCAAACAATGACCATCTTCAACAAGAGAAAATACAACCATCTCCCTTTGACATTCAATGGCATTACCATCGCTGAGTCCTCCACTACCAACATCTTGGGAGTCACCTTTGATCAGAAACTGAACTGGACCAGCCATATAAATACTGTGGCTACAAGAGCAGGTGAGAGGCTAGAAATCCTGTGGCGAATAACTCAGCTCCTCACTCCCCAAAGCCTGTCCACCATCTACAAGGCACAAGTCAGGAGTGTGATGGAATACTCTCCAATTGCTTGGATGACTGCAGCTCCAACAATACTTAACACCATCCAAGTCAATGCAGCCCACTTGATTGGCACCCCATTCACCACCTTCAACACTCACTCACCACCACTGACACACAGTAGCAGTAGTTCACACAATCTACAAGATGTACTGCAGAAACTCAACAAGGCTCCTTTGACAGCACCTTCCAAATCCTCTACCACCTTGAAGGACAAGGGCAGAAGATGCATGGGAGCTTTACCCACCTGCAAGTTCCTCTCCAAGCCACACACCATCCTAACTTGGAGCTATATTGCCTTTACTGTTACTGGTCAAAATCCTGAAATTCCTTTCCTAACAGCAATGTGGACTGCAGCAGTTCAAGATAGCACCTCACCACCACCTTCTTAAGCACAATTAGGGATGGGCAATAAATGCTGGGCTAACCAGCAAAGCCCACATCCCATTAAAGAATTTTTTACAAGTATGTGTATCTGCACCAGTGCTAGGTGCAGAGCAAGGATCTGACACTGCTCCCTCCAAGGCATCCTCAGCTGTTAAATCTGGCCCCTCAAGGCTTTTCCCTACAGCTGCCAATGTTGCACCAATGTGGGAAACAAAAAGGAGGAGAATTAGGGGCATCTTGATCTTTTCAGGTGAGTTTGCTGAGACATGCTTCCTTACTGCAACCAGTGGAACCATTGGGAGATGTGAACCATTCTTTGAACCTTACAACCTTCAACATGGAGGCACATCTTCCACCCTGAATTATACAAACCTCAAAAGCCACAAACCATCAATGCTAACTTCCTGCCAACTTCCTGAGCTTCCAGCCACCCTTCCCTCCCCAGCCCCATCAGCACCGTTTGCTGAAATGCTAGAAATATGCCCTTAGAATCTCACGACCGCAGGGCCTTCCTTCTATCTCACCTCAACCTATGGCCCAGCTCCATTAGTTTTCTGCCAACTCCAGGCACCTCCTCAACAAGTGTCAAGATGGCAAGTTTAGTACACAACCTTTGGTCCTCTCTCTGGCATTGTAAGCCTCTTATCCTCAATTAAAGAGGGAAATTGTTATGATGATGCTGTGTTACAAGCATGCCTTCAAACATGTAGCCATTACATAGTTTTTCGGCAGCACACTTCTCCCAATGCTCTGAGTCGCAGCATTTCCAAGCACAGATAGACTGAAGAAGGCATTAAGATTCAGGGGAAAAAGGTATTCATTACTGCTAATCTAGCTAAACCTGGTAGTTTTATCTTGTTCTGAAAATCAGTTGTGGGAAGCTTGGGCTATGGAAGACAGAACCAAGGAACTACATAAAAGCTAATTGGGAAAAGGATTAAAAAGTACAACAGACAGAATCAATTGATATATGCAAGGGATTCCTGGGTGTGGGGGAGTGAAGAACAGCTCAAGGAATTTCCAACCCATGATAACTAAATATTCATCCTAAAACATCAAGTAACACAACCTGTAAATTACAGCAACAACATAAATTACACAATGTCAATGCATGAAAACCTTAACATATTAAATTCCAGGATCATTACTGTCCCATTAATTTATGAAATGCAAACTGAATACAAAAAAGGTTTTTTGTTTGAAATGGAAGTTTGTTTTCTTGTATTCATGTTAACTTTCCATTTCATTGAAACAAAAAAATTCTAGATTGACATTTGCTGGTAAAATTCTATACGGTTTTAGGCCATCGTACAAGCTAACGTTGAAAATGATTCCCTTTTCACATCTACTGTCCCCCTTCTTTTCAAAGCTACTGTTGTCACATCCCTCCTCACAAACCCATTCTTGACCCCTGTGTTCTTGCATTTCACCACCACAACTTCGTCACTTCAACATTTTCCAGTTTCTTGCCCCTAACTGTCTCTTTTTCACCATGGCCATCCTAACCACCTACACTTCCATCTTCGACTAGGATGGTCTGAGACCTCTCTAATTCTTCCTTGAACAATGGCCTCACCCCAACCCCACCACCATCCTCAGCCTGCCTGAACTTGTTCTCACATTGATCAACTTCTCCTTCAGCACCACTCACTTCCTCCAAATAAAAGGTGTTACAATGGGTACATACATGGATCCTAGTTATGACTGCATTTGTGGGATATGTGGAACATTATTTGTTCTAGTCTTACTCAGGCTGCCTCCGTCACCTCTTTTTCCAAGTGCATTGGTGACTCTATTAGTGCCATTTCCTGTTCTCGCCTTGAACTGGAAAATTTCAGTTGACTTTGCTTCCAATTTCCATCCTTCCCTCAGCTTCACATGGTCCATCCCTGACTCTTCCCTTCCTTGACATCTCTGCCTCCCTTTACGGAGATAGGCTTTCAACTAATATAATCCCTAGGATTCACAGCTACCTTGACTACACTTCCATCCAGCTTCTTGCAAGGGCTCTATTCCATTCTAATTCATCACATCTGTTTGGAAATTGCAACCTCCTACACTTATGCTGACAATATGTCTTCCGTTTTCCAAAACCAAGGATTGCTCCCCTCCCCACACCCCCATGGTTGACAGGATCTTTGACCATGTCCATTCTATTAAACACACCTGCTTTCACCCCTTTTCTTCCCACCCAGGACCATGATAAGGCTCCCCTTTACCTTCCACATTCAATGGATTGTCCTCCACCATTTTTGCTACCTCCAACTTGATGCCACCACCTTCCCCTCCATTTCCCTTTTAGCATTTGGAAGGGACCATTCCCTCTGCAACACTCTGGTTGACTTCGGTCACCCCTAACAATACCCCCCCTTTCCATGGCACCTTTCCATGTAAGCACTAGAGAAGCAACTCCAGCCATTTTTCCTCCTCTCTTCTCACCTTGCAATGCAGGCAAACACTTTTCCAAATGTAACAGTGATTTGCTTGTATTTATTTTCCATTTAATATACTGTATTTTCTACTCATGTTGTGATCTATTCTACATTGAACATACCAAACGCAAGCTAGATAACACCTCCATTCAGTCCACAAGTGATTCTGATCAAGGCCCTGGTGCTTCTCCCATTTCTGAGCCCCTTTTCCTTTCTTTTAACCCTCAACAGCTTCCATCAAGTGCCTTTGCATTGCCCTTTTGGTCGTATAGAATAGTGGAACACAAAAAGGACGCCATTCAGCCCATCAAGTCTGTGCCAGCTCTTTCACAAAGAGAAATCCAATCAATCCTACCACACCCCACATCAGCTCTTTCCCTATACTTTTTTTTCCTCCAAGTATTTATCCAATTTCCTTTTGAACACTAATTTGAAACTCAGGGAGAGAATGCATTATAAATCCTAACCACTCATCCTGTCACCTCTGATTCTTTTGCCAATTACCTTAAATCTGGGCCATCTAATTAGTGATCCTTCAGCCATTAGAAACAGTTTCTATTTATTCTAATTCTTCATAATTTTATACACCTTCTTCAAATTCCCTCAGGTTTCTTGGCTCTAAAGATTTCAACTCCAGATTCTCTGTAACTCCTCAATCCTGAAGCCATTCTAGTAAATCTCTTCTAAACCTTCTAGAAAGCCTTCACACCCTCGTATGCCCAGAATTGGGAACCTAATTTACAGTGAGGTCAAAATGTTTTATGAAGGCTCAGCAAAACTTCATGGCTTTTGTACTCTTTTTGTACTTGGTTATGGCCTCTATTTATAAAGCTCATTGAAAGCTCAGGTTTTACTATAATACACCCTACAACCACAGCTTTGACAGATAATTACACGTAACTTGGTCATTCATATTGTGCAACCAGCTCTGCTTCTGTGAACCTGGCTCTTGTATCCTGACAGCAACATCCGAAAGATGTGAACCTCACAAGCATCACTAACAACAATCCCATTTTCAATATTTTTATACTTGGTAAGAAAAAAAGCTTAAAGAAAACAACAAGATACAATCTTTTTTAATGTCCCCACTATTTTCTCCAGGATTGCACACAGCAGTGTTCTGGAGATTGATCTTCAATTCCTGGAGGATTGGCAACACTTGACTCCTTGCCTTATGATTTCTTCCGACAACCCCTCCTTTTTCACTTGTTCAAAAGCTTTTACAATCCTAACTTTACTCAGTTCTGATGAAAAGTCACAAACCTGAAACGTTAACACAATTTCTCTATCCACAGACACTACCGGACCTACTGAATATTTCGAGAATTTTCTGTCTTACCCCCCCCCCCCCCGCTCAAATAGTCTGAGTCGCCACGCACTGGCTTCTGGGTGTTGTAGTCCAACAGCGTCATAATAGTACCACAGTGGTCTCTGGGTGTTGTAGTCCTTGCTGCCTTTCCATTCTCGGGGACGCTATTTGTTGAGCTCGCGGGAAGAGACTACATCTCCCAGCACCTATTGGGAGGCTGCGCGCATGTGTAACTCTGCCTTCCTGGGATCTTGCGGTGAGGATTTTTTCATTAAGGAGCGGAGAGACGATTAGAAGCCCTGAGACTGCAGGAAAATGTCTCGCCAGGCAAATCGAGGTACCGAGAGCAAGAAAATGGTAATTCCTGGCTTAGAATTTCTGCGATCACTGAGGCTGAAAGCAAAACGAATGAAGTGTTTAGTCTGTCATTGCTGGGCCTGTTTTGGAGTTGCTGACCTAACTCAATGGGTTCCCCAATGGCTGCGACAGGCCCTTCATATTTTGTTACTTACAATCACGTATAAATATATATCGAGATACGTTCATTGTGTTTAAGTGTTCAACCTGCTTTGGTGTATACAGTGCAATGAGTTTGCAGTGTCTAAAATCCTGATCGTAATCACCCCAACCACCCACTCATTGATAGATCTGCACTTATCTGAATTCATTGTTTTTTTCTTAAATTTAAGCATTGTACAGTTTGATGTGATTGAACATAATTTATTCGTTCATTGGATGTAGGCATCACTGGCTAGGCCAGCATTTATTGCCCTTGCCCTTGTTCAGAGGGCATTTAAGAGTCAACCCCATTGCAAGAGTCACATGTAGGCCAGACCAGGTAAGGATGGCAGATTTCCTTCTCTAAAGAACATTAGCTATGCCTGTTAGATGGGCAAAGGTAGCATAGATGAAGAGTTCATAGAATGTTTTTGCGATAGTTTCTTCAAGCAGCATGTTCTGGAGCCAGCCAGAGAGCAGGCTATTCTAGACCTGGAATTGTGTGATGAGATAGGATTAATTGATAACCTCATAGTGAAGGCACCCCAAGGTAGCAGCAATCATAATATGATTGAATTTTTCTTTCATTTTGAGGGAGAGATGAATGTGTCCAAGGTGAGTATTTTAAATTTAAATGAAGGCAATTATGAGGGCATGAAAGTGGAACCAGATGAAGTGAACTGGCAAATGAGGTTAAGGGATAGGTCAATGGAGGTTCGGTGGCAGACATTTAAAGGGATATTTCAGAACAGATACATTTCAACGAGAATGAAAAATTTCCAAGGGGAGGACCTGCCATCTGTGGTTAACTAAAATAATTAAAGACAGTAACAAACTTAAAGAAAAGGCATATAATTGCACTAAGATAGGTGACAGGTCAGAAATTAGAAAGAAGATAAAGAACAGCAAGAAGAAATTAAGAGTACAACGGAAAGCTAGCTGGTAACATAATGAAAGATAGCTAGAGATTCTATAGTTTCTATAGATATTTAAATATGAAAAGAGAACAAAGTGAGCATTGGTCGGATAGAAAGTGCAACTGGAAAATTGATGTTGGAAATTAGGGAGATGGTGGATGAATTAAACAGGTAATTTTGCGTCAGTGTTTACTATACAGCACACAGATAACATCCTGGAAATAGCTGTAAATCAGGAAACTGAAGGGAGGGAGGAATGTAGGGAAAATTACAATCACCAGGGAAGTGTTATTGTGCAAATTGTTGGGCTGCAGGCTGACAAATGCCCAGGTCCAGATGGACTTCACCCTAAGACCTTGAAAGAAGTGGCTAGTAAGATAGTTGACGCACTGGTTTTAATTTTCTAAAATTCCCTAGATTTGAGGAAGGTTCCATGAGATTGGAAAATACCAAATGTAACCCCTTTATTCAAAAAGGGAGGGAGACAGAAAGCAGGAGACTACAGGCCAGTTAGCCTAACATCTGTCATAGGGAAATGTTAGAAGCTGGTATTAAAGATGTTGTAGGAGGGCACTTAGCCCTAACCTCTGCCTCTACACCTCCATCCCCCACCAGGATGGCCTGAGGGCTCTCCACTTCTTCCTTGAACACAGGCCCAAATAATTACCATCCATCACCACTCTCCTCCGCCTGGCTGAACTTGTTCTCTCACTGAACAATTTCTCCTTAAACTTGTCTCACTTCCTCCAAATAAAAAGTGTAGCAATGGGTCCCAGTTATGCCTGACTCTTTATGGCGTATGTGGAACATTTATTGCTCCAGTCCTACTCAGGCCCCTTCCCAAAACCCTTTCTTCGGTGCATCGATGACTGTGTTGCTCTCGTCTGGGCCTGGAAAAAATTTATCAATTTTGCTTCCAATTTCCACCCCTCTATCAGTTTCACATGGTCCATCTCTGGGAATTCACTTCCCTTCCTTGACCTCTCTATCTCTATTTCTGGTGATAGACTGTCCACTAATATTCGTTACAAGCCCACCGATTCCCAAAGCTACCTCGACTACAGCTCCTCACACCCTGCTTCCTGTAAGGACTCCATCCCATTCTCTCAGTTCCTTCGCCTCTGTTGCATCTGTTCCGATGATGCCACTTTCCAAAACAGCGTTTCTGACATGTCTTCCTTCTTCCTTAACCGAGGTTTCCCCCCTCTGTGGTTGAGAGGGCCCTCAGCTGTGTCTGGCCCGTCTCCTGCGCATCTGCCCTTACAAATTCCCCACCCTCCCAGAACAATGATAGGGTCCCCTTGTCCTCACTTTTCACCCCACTAGTCTCTGGATTCAAAGATCATCCTCCGCCATTTCCGCCAACTTCAGCATGATGCCACCACCAAACACGTCTTCTCGTCAACCCCCCCTGTCAGCATTCAGTAGGGACCGTTCGCTCCAGGACACCTTGGTCCACTCCTCCATCACCCCCAACACCTCATCCCCTTCCCACGGCACTTTCCCATGCAATCACAGAAGGTGCAACACCTGCCCCTTTACCTCCTCTCTCCTCACTGTCCAGGGGCAAAACACTCCTTTCAGATGAAGCAATGCTTCACTTGCACCTCCTTCAATTTAGTCTGCTGCATCCACTGCTCCCAATGTGGTGGCCTCTACATCGGGGAGACCAAACGCAGACTGGGTGACCGCTTTGCAGAACACCTCCGGTCTGTCCGCAAGCATGACCCAGACCTTCTGGTCGCTTGCCATTTCAACACAACATCCTGCTCTCATGCCCAAATGTCCGTCCTTGGCTTGCTGCAATGATCCAGTGGAGCTCAGGGCAAACTGGAGGAACAGCACCTCATCTTACGATTAGGCACCTTACAAGTCTTCTGGACTTGAGTTCAACAACTTTAGGCCATGAACTCTCTCCTCCATCCTTATCCCCTTTTTTCTACATTCAGTTTTATTTTTCTATCCATTTATTTTTATTCATTTATCCGTGGTTTTATTTCCCTTTTTTATCCCATTTTCTATCCTTTTCTTTCCTCATCCCCCACAGAGCTTTCTGTCATTTATTCCATGTTGTTCTTTCACACAATTTCACACAATAGCTTATTCTGCTATAATCACATTCTGCTTTGTAACCTTTATGCCTCTATTAGCACATTTTTTTTAGCACTAACCACTACCATTAACACTCCCTTTGTCCTTTGGTTCATGACATCTTTGTCAACCTCTCCTTTTCCCCACCCATCGCTGGCCTTCTATCCAGCTGTACCTGGCCCACCCCCCTTAAACATTATAAATTTCATCACATTTCCACTTCTCTTCAGCTCTGGAGAAGTGTCATATGGATTTGAAATGTCAACTCTGTTTCTCTCTCCACAGATGCTGCTCGACCTGCTGAGTTTTTCCAGCATTTTTTTGTTTTTCTTTAAGGCAGAGTCAACATGGCTTTGTGAAAGGGAAATCATGTTTAACCAGTATATTGGAGTTCTTACCAGTGGATGTTCTGTACTTAGATTTCCAGAAGGCATTTGATAAAGTGCCACATCAAAGGTTATTGCGGAAATTAAAAGCTCATGGTCTACTGGGTAACATACTGGCATGGATAGAAGATTGGTTAGCCAACAGGAAACAGAGAGTTGACATAAATAGATCTTTTTCTGGTTGGCAGGATGTGATAAGTGGTGTGCCACAGGGGTCAGAGCTGGGGCCTCAATATTTTGCAATTTGTATAAATGACTTGGATGAAGGGACCAAAGGAATGGTTGCTAAATTTGCTGGTGACACAATGATAGGTCGGAAAGTAAATTGTGAAGAGGACATAAGGAAGGTACATAGGTTAAGTGAGTGGGGAAAGATCTGGAGTATAATGTGGGCAAATGTGAAATTGTCCATTTTGGCAGGAATAATAAAAAAGAAGCTTATCTAAATGGTGAGGGATTGCAGAGCTCTGAGATTCAGAGGGTGCTGTGTGTCCTTGTGTATGAAACACAAAAGGTACGCAGGTACAGCAAGTAATTAGGAAAGCTAATAGAATGTTATTATTTATTGTGAGGGGAATTGATTACAAATGTAGTGCTTCAGTTGGACAGGGCACTGGTGAGACTACATTTGGAGTATTGTGGACAGTACTGGCCTCCTTATTTAAGGAAAAATGTAAATGTGTTAGAAGCAGTTCAGAGAAGGCTTACTAGACCAATACCAGGAATGGGTGGATTGTCTTAGGAGGAAAGGTTGGACAGGTTAGGTTTGTACCCATTGGAGTTTAGAAGAGTAAGAGGCGACTTGATTGAAACATATAAGATCCTGAGGGGTCTGGACAAGGTGGATGTGGAGAGGATGTTTTTCCTGTTTTGGGAGAATACAGAACAGTTCTAAAAATAAGGGGTTGCTCATTTAAGACAGATGAGAATTTTTTTCTCTTTTGTGAGTCTTTGGAGCTTTCTTCCACAGAAGGCAGTCTTTGAATATTTTTAAGGCACAGCTAGATAGATAAATTATTGATTAACAAGTGGGTGAAAGGTTGTTGGGGGTAGGCAGGAATGTGGTGTTGAGGTTATAACCAGATCATGATCTTATTGAATGGTGGAGCAGGCTTGAGGGGCCAACTCCTCCTAATTCATATGTACCAGATGGGTTTTTGTAGCAATTGGAAATCGGTTCATGGTCATCATCAACTTTTTAATTCCAGGGGATTTGAACCCAGATCCCCAAAGCATTACCCCTGGGTCTCTGTAATACTAGTCCAGTGACCACTCTGCCACCACCTCCCCCTAAAAAAATACATAATATTGTCCTGGTGCTATGCTGCATGATTGCAATTTTACGAAAACAACAACTTGTATTTATTTGCAAGTTTGAAAGCTGCCTTACAGATGCAGGTTCGAGCGAGTATGATAATTTTCAAGTACTAGTATTTCAGGGCTCACACATCTAGGTTAAGAGTTGGAATATAATATTGTATGTAAACTTGATTTAAGGCACTTAATTGGCTGTCTTTTAACAACCTGATCTGGCTTGTGAACACATTTTTGGTTATTTGGGCTATTGCCTGGATATGTTGTGAAATAACAAGCTATGGTAATTTAGCCTATTGGACAGAAAAGACTTGTTTGGACATCAAAATGTCAAAGCCAAAGGTATATATAATGTGAAATAGTAATCAAGTTTGTTTATAAATCTTCCATTGAAATTAAAGCAAGTCAAATATAATGCATTAGTGTCTAAATTTAAATCCCAATGCATTACAACTGGAGAAAATATAATAACCTATGTTGTGGCAACTTATTGACGTAAACTGTAATGTGATCCAGTTAGTATTTCTGACTTTGCTACTGATGTGTCTGCCCAACCCAAATTTGTTGCTTCATGCATACCTCGCCAGCATCTGCATTTTTCCTCAAATACTTTTTGTGTGTCAAATTCAGTTCATTTTAAATATTTGCAAAGAAATGGGTGCCATTTAAACTTGTCAAATATAATGCATCTCAAAGTTGAATAATATTTGTAAGTGTGATAATGATCAAAATCCCCACTGCAATGTTTAGAAAAAAACATAAAATTATAGGAAACCAAGGACCATTTGTCTATCAATTTGTAAGAGTTTAATTTGGATTTTTAACAAAATATAATAGAGGAACAAACAGCTTTTTGATTTGAATTTTATAATGTACCAAATCCTAACTAAAATCCTTGAAAAATTCTATTTTAGTACAACATTGTATTTTTTAAAGGGTGACTTTGAGATTTTTTTCTATCCTATTTGGAATGTAGTGTACAGAGGAAGTATTGGGTGACAACTCACTGCAGTAATTACATATTCAGCTTTTCTTACAAAGCATTTCAATTCTACTGTATTTGTCACTAACTTGAACAGCAATGTCAGTAGTATGAGAAGAAACCAGTCCACTTTGTACACACAAAGAGCCTAATGGTTATACTTGTAGATGTAGAAGCCCTTAAACTTAAAAAAATGGACTTGTTTTAAGCATATGACAAAATGGAAAGAATTTTACCCAGTTTACTACTGAGATCAACTGAAAAATAGATTGCCTGTGGTTTCATTCAGTAGTAATTTAATCAGATGTGATGTAATACGTCATGTGGTTAGACTGATGCTTCCTTAAGTGTTATTATGACTCCTTTTTTTAAAAAGTCGTCCTCATGAATGTTATGGACTGCATCCCTATATTTTAGGCAGTAAGTTAATAATAAAGCTGTTTTACTTGGACTACTTGGACTTCCAGAATGCCATTGACCAGGTGCCGCACAGGAGGCTGCTCAGTAAAATAAGAGCCCATGATGTTAGAGGCAAGGTACTAGCATGGATAGAAGATTGGCTGTCAGGCAGGAGGCAGAGAGTGGGGATAAGGGGGTCCTTCTCAGGATGGCGGCCGGTGACTAGTGGAGTTCCGCAGGGGCCAGTGTTGGGGCCACAACTTTTCACTTTATACATTAATGATCTAGATGAAGGAACTGATGGCATTCTGGCTAAGTTTGCAGATGATACAAAGATAGGTGGAGGGACAGATAGTATTGAGGAGGCGGGGAGGCTGCAGAAGGATTTGGACAGGTTAGGAGAATGGGCAAAGAAGTGGCAGATGGAATACAATGTGGGGAAGTGTGAGGTCATGTACTTTGATAGGAAGAGTAGAGGCATAGACTATTTTCTAAATAGGGAGAGAATTCAGAAATCTGGAGTGCAAAGGGACTTTGGAGTCCTAGTCCAGGATTCTCTTAAGGTTAACTTGCAGGTTGAGTCAGTAGTTAGGAAGGCAAATGCAATGTTGGCATTTATTTCGAGATGACTAGCATATAAAAGCAGGGATGGCTGCTGAGGCTTTATATGGCTCTGGTCAGACCACATTTGGAATATTGTGAGCAATTTTGGGCCCCGTATCTCAGGAAGGATGTTCTGGCCCTGGAGAGGGTCCAGAGGAGCTTCACGGGAATGATCCCAGGAATGAAAGGCTTAACAAATGAGGAACGTTTGAGGACTCTGGGTCAATACTCGATGGAGTTTAGAAGGATGAGGGGGGATCTGATTGAAACCTACAGAATACTGAAAGGCCTGGATAGAATGGACGTGGGGAAGATGTTTCCATTAGAAGGAGAGACTAGGACCCGAGGGCACAGCCTCAGAGTAAAGGGAAAACCTTTTAGAACAGAGATGAGAAACTTCTTTAGCCAGAGAGTGGTGAATCTATGGAATTCATTGCCACAGAAGGCTGTGGAGGCCAGGTCATTGAGTGAATTTAAGACCGAGATAAATAGGTTCTTGATTGGTAAGGGGATCAAAGGTTACGGGGAGAAGGCGGAAGAATGGGGTTGAGAAACTTATCAGCCATGATTGAATAGCGGAGCAGACTCGATGGGCCGAATGGCCTAATTTCTGTTCCTATGTCCGTCTCTGTCTTTAAGAAATCTGTAAAGAAAATTGGATTTGTTAATATTAGAATTGCTCATATTGATTCTGTGAAGCAGTTCCCATGCTTGGCTGCAATGTGATGTTGAGCATTGTGTAGAGGACAGAAGGCATATAACGTAAATAAAAGTTCAGTTGGTAAGAAGTTGCTCCAGGCCGATCTCTCATGTTTTTCCCGGATGAAAAAGGGAATTACAAGAGGCCTGTGTGCTGGTGATCAATTTGTCAGCTCTACCTGGCTGGCTGTTGCGTGTGTCATAGAGAAATGAAATAGGACCATGGTGCCTACATTGCTAAATTCATATTTCTAACTGAATACATGGCAGAAATGCAAATGTTTATAAACAACTATCAGGTTGCTACATGCAGTCTGATTGTGACCATACAGCTGTAGACAATCAGAACACTATCAAGATTTTTGACACATTTTCTTCCCATATGTGTGAATCCATATCACATATCTTTCTATCGCTGCCTGTGTGGGCGCGAAACAATGCCAGTCATAGTCATAAACCAGACACAGCACAAGTAATTTCTTTCTGATTTTGAAAGAATCTTCATATTTCTTCAAACAGTGAATTACTTATTTAGAATCTCTGGTTTGAGTCATAGTGTACCAACCTGGATAATTGTCCTATTTATTTCATACATAATGTCAATGTATGCACTAATTTTCAGGATGGTTTTAAAATTTGATATCTTGTGTTTTCAGCATTGGTTTCACTTTAGAATCTTTTTCTGCACAGGTTAACCTGTGGCAGAAATTAATCAAAGCATAAGATTCAAGTCCTTTTTGTGTCACTACTATTTATTGTGTTTATCCAATGTTTGTGGCCCTATACATGCAGCAACTAAATTACTGTTTCTAAAAGTCATAAATGCCTGTCAATTTTTTTTCTTATTGAGATTGGAGGGACAAAATATTGGCACAGGTTAAAGTAAGTTGGCATAATGTTGCTGATGAACTTTAAGATTTAGGGTTTTTTTTAACGTGTTGTCCATTCAAGGATGATTTTTAAAAGTAAAAAGTAAACCAAGAATATTTTTGCTGAAATTTTCATCCAGACAAAATTGATGAACTTCTCTAAACATCCTTGATTAATAGTACATTCAGAACCATATTACCAATGTGTTGGAGTTAAAACTGGTGAATTACTTTCTTTGTTGTATGTGCAGGACTGCAGGATCTTCTGTATTATTTTATCTGGGTAATACATCTTTTTGATGTGTTCTTCATTGTATACAAGTTTTGTTTTATGTGTGATGTCACTAAATTTCGATTCTGTCTTTTTCCTGTCTCCTCTGCCTAACGCACTCATTCTGTAGTACTGGTATTTGCCATTCATTTCACCTTCTGCATCTCTGCATCTCATGGTAGGTGTTAGGAATACTAATCTTTTTGGAAATGGATTTGCTGCAATGCATGTTTTCGTTTTGCTTTCTGATTTGCTTCATGGCTATTCCTGTGCAATTTCTCCTTAAGTTACGAAATGTGAAGTGAAATTTGTAATCAGGTTTCAAAACCTGATTTGATTTACAGTGTCCGCAAAACTATTTAAGATTATTTTATAAAGACTGCAACCATTAGTTGAAGTTTTGCGATAGGAATTAAAGAAATGCATTTGGTTAATTTTGATTGAAATTAAACCTCTGCTATGCGGAACATATCTGTGGCATTATGGAAACTACATTTCAGATCTAAGGAGAGCTTAAAAATTCATGTGCATATTTCTTATCAATGTACTGCTGGAATGGTGGTGTGCATTTATTTCTCGACACCTTGGGAAAAGATAGGATTGGTTTTGGCTGTCATCACCTATGTCGTTTCCTCCCACCCACCCAATTAAATAACTTGTCCGCATTTACACACGTAAAGAACAGCCACATGGAAGAGGTACAAGACAGCCAACACCTGTAGACTTAATGGGTTTGCAACTTCAGGTCTGACATCTGGAGATTATTTTTTCCCATTCTTAATCCTAAAACAATTGAACCTGTGAGTGGGGTTTAAGAGGGTAGAGGAATGTGCATTAGTTTCTACTCTCTAAAGGTGTAGCATGACTAACAGTGGTTTTCTGGAGTTTGCCTGATTGTTTTGGGGAATTGAGGAGAGATTTTCCGATTTTTCTAAAATTGACCACTTTTTATTTTCTGTTTTATTGCCTCCTACAGGTAGACAGAAAAGATGACATGAAATCCAAGCCTGACTGTAGGGTTTCCCAAAAGCTTACTGAGTTTGAGTGCAGGAGAACCAGGAGATCTTCTGATTCCTAGTTTGTGCTGAGTTAATTAATGTCAGCCATTGGACATTACACTTGGGTGAGAGGGGAAAGGATTGGGCAGAGTTCCTACTGCAGATTTTTATTCAGCTCCTTCTGGAAGTGCAGTTTGGTGAGGATTGGATTAGGGTTCCCAGTGATGTCCATGATTAATTAGTCTTCCAATAATTGTTGAGACTCACTTGTAACCATGGCCATTTTGGCAAAGTCTGGATGGTGACCAGCACCAGGGAATCAATTAGAAGAGGGAAGGGGATGAAGTGAAATTTCAACCACAATGCTGCATTTAGCTTTTCTTTGCTACTCTTCACTTTGTGATGATCATTTAAAGCATCATGAGTTGAGTTCATTAATGCTGCAACAAGCAAACTTTTATAATAGTAACACCTTCTATGATCTCATTGATTTATAATGGTTTCTAAACCAGATTAATTGAAACACTCAGCAAATGTCAAACAGTGGAACAAAATGGTGATCACATTGAAATTGTGGCATTCCTGCTATTGATCTGTATTAGTCATTTGAGTTATCTTTTAGTTTTGGTGCTTAACCACCAAGATGTAAGTGGGTCTAAAATTGAACCTTTAAAGTTATTCATCTCCATTTATGGGAATATTTTTCACCAATGACACTTTAAATGAGAGGGAAAAAAATAACAAACGCTAATTTAAGCCAAACTTGCCAGCTTAGTCCTTTTACTAAATAATGCAGGGATATAAATTTCCATCTGACCCTCTTACATTTACTTTAATTATTTTGTTATAATTGCTTCCGACAACACTTTCCCTATCGCACCTTGTTCACACTGCGATCTTCTGACTAGGCATCCACATTCAAAATGAAGTAGAAACATGTATACACAAAATAATGTCATAATTGGGAAGAAAATATTAATGCATCCTTATTTTTCTGGAAAGCTACTTTTGGATTAAATTTCTAAGACATTTTTTACTATGGGCAACTCCTTTTGTCATAATTGAGACATTTTACTGGGAATATTTAACTTTCATCAGCCATGAAACCGGAATACTATTTTTGAAATTGTAGCCTGGGGTTAAAGTGATATGTAAATAAATTTTTATGCTTTAGGTTTCAAAAGCCAATTCCGTTTCCTAAGCTGCTCCAATCTCTTGCACAACCTGCATTGGTGATGCTGTGGTAGTAACCAACAGTTGATCAAATTGCTGAACCTGAACATTTTGCCCTTTGCAGAAATTCATTAAAAATGCTTTGAGTTTTGCACAGTTATTGGCATATTTTCTGTTTGGCTGAGGCAGTGTTATACAGTAGCTCGATGTCAAGGTTAGAAATCCATTCAATGACTACAGCTGGCATGGTGCGAATGGCTGTGATGCCACCAGGAATGGTTCTCTCAGGGCAGAAATTCAGTGTGTGAGTGATGGTCTGACCTGGATGGCCACAGTCACAATTTGAGCTGTTACTCATGTTCTACTTGTGAAGCAAGTGGCCACATCTTCCCAGCCCATCCTCAAGTGGTTGTGGGTTGGTCAGATTTTCCATAGAAGGTCGAAACATTAGACTTGACCACTTGGATCAGTTACCAGTTTGTGGTTGTTAATGTTTGCAGTCAACCAGGAAGCGTGCCATCGAGAGGTAGGACTGTCACATTTGCAGGTGTGGTATGTGTTCCAGTAAGAGCTATGCGATTTCAGATGAGTGTGTAGGATTTTATTTTGAGGTCCAGTGTCAGTGGGAGCACTGAGTTAGCTCTCAGCTGGTGCTGTTCTTTGAGGATGATGTTTTATCTGTGGAGATCAGAATGTTCAGTGTGTGCTAGCACAGGAAGCCCCTCAAACTGCGTTGGTTTCAAGGTCTCAGAAATAAACCTTATGACTCCCCAGAGGTGGATATCTACCATGGTTGTGTGGCAGTTTCTGAGCAATAATGAGTTGAACCAGGGGCATTTTTCCCTCTTGACCCTGAACTGAGTTTCATAACCTACAGTCTATCCACCGCTAAGATTCTGTACTTCAACCTCCACAACATTGTCAACCTTTGCTTCAACCTCAGACAGTCTACTGCTGAAACCCTTATGCATCCTTTTTGAGGCCCTATCAAATTTGATTACTCTATAATCCAGAAAGTTGCACAAGAATGGGCCAAGGAATTTTGAGATATAGGGTCCAAGCAAACTGCATGGAAAGAGGATAAAAGCAAAATACTGCAGATGCTGGAAATCTGAAACGAAAACAGAAAATGCTGGAAAAACTCAGCAGTTCTGGCAGCATCTGGGAGAGAGAAACAGAGTTAACGTTTCAAGTCATCATACTTCCACTTCAGAGCTGAAGAGAAGTGGAAATGTGATGAGATTTGTACTGTTTAAGGGAGGTGGGCCAGGTGGAGCTGGATAGAAGGCCAGTGATAGGTGGGGACAAAGGAGGGATTGTCAAAGATGTCATGAACTAAAGGACAAAGGGAGTGTTAATGGTAGTGGTTAGTGCTAAATATGGTGCTGATAGTGGCATAAAGGGAAGAAAGCAGAATGTAATAATAGCAGAACAAGGGTAGCATTGTGTGAAAGAACAACATGAAGCATGTAACAGATGGCCCTGTAAGGGTGGGGTGGGGGGGAGGGGGCGGTGGTGGGGAGGGGGCGGGAACAAGGTTAGAAGCGGGGATAAAACCACCGATAAATGAATAAAAATAAAACTGAGTGGATGAAAAATGAAAATGAATGTAGCAAAAAGTCGATTAAGAAAAAACGCAGGTGAGGATGGAGGAAAGAGTTCATGATCTGAAGTTGTTGAACTCAATATTAAATCCAGAAGGCTGTAAAGTGCCTAAATGGAAGATGAGGTGCTGTTCCTCCAGTTTGCATTGGGCTTCACTGGAACATCGCAGCAGTCCAAGGTTGGACCTGTGGGTGTGAGAGCAGGATGGTATGTTGAAATGGCAAGCGACCGGAAGGTCTGGATCATGCTTGCAGACAGACCGGAGGTGTTCTGCAAAGCAGTCACCCAGCCTGCGTTTGGTCTACCCAATGTAGAGAAGACCACATTCGCAGCGGCGGATGCAGTAGACCAAATTGAAGGAGGTGCAAGTGAAGCGTTGCTTCACCTGAAACGAGTATTTGGACCCTTGAATGTTGAGGAGGGAGGAAGTAAAGGGGCAGGTGTTGCACTGTCTGCAATTGGATGGGAAGGGGACGAGGTGTTGGGGGTGATGGAGGAGTGGACCAGGGTGTCTCGGAGGGAATGGTCCTTACGGAATGCTGATGGGGGGTGAGGGGAAGAGGTGTTTAGTGCTGGTGGAACTTTTCACCCTACCAGCCTCTGCATTCAAAGGAACATCCTCCGCCATTTCAGCCAACTCCAGCATGATGCCACCAAAGGACCCAAACACTCCTTTCAGGTGAAGCAGCTGTACACTCGCACCTCGTTCAATTTGGTCTACTGCACTCACTGCTCCCAATGTGGCTTCCTCTATATTGTTGTATATGTTGAATGAACGTATTGATTTTATAAACTAACTTGTTTGACCTGACTTATTGTTTTGGAATAAGATTTCAGTGCAGTTACTAATGATTATGAGGAAATGATCTGATTACAGGCATTAGACAATATCTTAGATCAGTAGAGAAATCCAAAAAGGAAACTAATAATTAAAATTGTGTTTGTGTTTATTTTGTATATAGTGAAGGCTGTTGACCACCACCCACTTCCCGTCCATTTATTTTGTTGGCTCGAGATGACCTGATAGACTGCTGTGTCTAATGTGTTCCTTGTAATTGCTGTATGATGTAATAATTGGCTCAGTTGTTCAAGGAGTAAGTTGTTGATTAATTTTCAAAAATGGAGTCAATATTGCGACTTGTTAGATAAACTCTTGATGGTCACAGTGGTCAACAAAGATTTAGATTTTTGAGTGCAAGCGTGGTTGATGTTGTTGATGCAGTTGTTAGTGTTTCTGAATGTTTTGCTCAACTTCTCTTGCTTCCTCAACAGAATTCAGAGCTATTCACTCTGACCTATGGAGCTCTAGTTACGCAACTCTGTAAAGATTATGAAAATGATGAAGATGTCAATAAACAGTTGGATAAAATGTAAGTGCATTTAAAAACTTAAGTCACTATACATTGGGCCAACAGTTTCCTTGTACTTGCCAGGCTTACTTTAATCTTCCCCTTTATGGTTTACCTTCTGTGCTAAACTTTTCTTGTCATTGATAACACAAGCAAGTACAGTTTGTTAGAATTAGATGAACCTGGAATTTGCAATTCAATGGAAGATCTTACTGAAGCATGAATGCAACATTCAGCGTTATGATTTTTCAGAATTACTGTTCTTTGGACGATGCATGGAGTCTCGCCCTCACTGAGAACAGTAAAAATTAAGCAATTACTTTTTAAATGATTAACTGCAGGGTGAGGAACAGTGTTTCAGCTATTGTGTAATGTCACGGAGTATTTCAGCATTTAGATTTCCATTAAGTCACATGCTCCATGGCAAGCAATGTGTTAAGATTATATTTGTAACTCTCAGATCTCACCTGGCATAATGTCTGCTTTTATGATATGCAGTCAATTCCACTTGGATAAATATTATATTCCATACCCCAGAAGTAAGTGTATGATGTCCTTTCTGTAGCACTTCAGTCTGTTAATAGCTTCAGATTGAACTGATGTCTGTTTACTCACAGTGTTGATGTAACTTAGTAAAAAGCAGGACAGTCTGAATCATGTAGACATAAGACCACATAAATAAGTGAATTTTGTCAGCACAGCTGTTTGACTCTGAAACCTTAGAACTGCATCTGGGGTACATTTGGGCATACAAGGGAATACCACTCTTCCATAATGGATAATAGAAAGTCGCAGGGAATCGATACCTAAGTTTTGGACGATTTACAAAAGGTGATTGCTGTAACAATCACCTAAACATGGGAATGAAAACCAATGGAATGGAAATGACAAACTCAATTTAATCTTTCTAGGGTTGAGAGAATATTTTGTCAGAATTGGTCTTGGAAGACTGCAGTGGGGTGATCTCAAAGTTTTGGCCTATGAAAATTTGATGAATAGCTGGGCAATAGCTGGCTAAATGGAGTGTGCTTAAGTAGGTTCTACTGTATAAAATACTATTGCTGACCAGAGGTTGTTTTTTTGTTATACAGTAAGCAGTTTCCCCAATCAGAAAAAATTGTCGTCATATAGTGAAAAGTCTGACCCCTGATTCCTATAACACCTTTTCCCTTCCCTTTTCATTGTTATTAACTGATTTTTAAATACCTGCCTGCTGGTCTTCAAATGACTTTAAAATTCATTGGAAGTGGTAGAGGAGTTTTTTAAATTCGTGCGTACACCATATTGGTACTTTCACAATTTTACAACAGTGAAATTTTGTTTTTTTGCTGACTCAGTTTTAACATGAAAAGTAAAGGCAGCTGATTCTGGGAGAGTGTTCAAATTGGTGAGGGATTTGGGATAGAGGCAGAGCACTGATCTTTTAAGTTACCAAAAACTCAATATTTAAAATCCCAACTGTACTATATTTTATTTCCAATTGTTTGAGAAACCAAGGTGAAAGTTCAAGGTACAACATGATAAATTTGAAGAGATTAAAATAGAAAACGGGGTAAATTGGGGCATAGTGATTACATTAAGTTTAGATTTTAAAAAGAATTTGAAGGAAAGTGAAAAGGAATTGGGAACTCTTCATTTCATTCATTTCAACAAAGCAAATTCCATAAAAAATAGATTTTGTTTATTCTGTCACTACTGTCTGTTAATATGTGTACATTACGTTCATGGCATGCATTTCTGTCTGTTGATTTGATTTGATCTGATAACAGTTATATCTTTTGGCAACAGTGGAAATTCTAACTTGTATTTTGTAATAAATCAAACGCTGCCTTATTTGAGTGTTTTACAAAGGAGGCTAGGGAATGTACACACTTCAAGTTTGAAGAGAGTGTATACATGACTTTTTAAAGCAATTATTTTCTATTAAATGAACAATATTGGTTTACCTTGTGTTTCAACATAGGGGGTACAACATTGGCGTCAGACTGATTGAAGATTTTTTGGCTCGTTCTAATGTTGGAAGATGCCATGATTTCCGTGAAACTGCAGATGTTATTGCAAAGGTAAATTGAAATTTCGCATGGATTAACTCAAAGGTACTTTCAATTTATATGATCACCTTATAGCAACAGGTGCTACTTAAATTGAGTGGAGTATGAAATGAACAAAACTGTTAGAAGTTGTGTATTATTAATAGAAGCTGGAAAAATAAAACCAGAATCATGCTGTTACAGGACAATTTGTATATGCATTTTAAATGTTAGAATATGAACGATTAGGAAGACTGTAGGCCAGTGGGTCAGTGGTTCAACATTACAACTTGTTATAATCCCTGAATCCCTGTAAAGCCTGAAAACTTTAAAAAAAATGAATTCCCAGTGACCAACTTAAAGGAATTACACAACATTGCTACTTTTAAGGCTTTTACTGTAGCATGTAAACTGAAAGCAACACTGCCTAAACATTGCATAGTAGGCAACTAATGCTCTAAACCACAGAAAGGATAATGCTCATTCATGTCTTAACACAACCAATAACCACCACATAATATACATTACAAGATGCTCTCTGCAGAATTGGAATATTTACAGGGAACAATCTAAAGCCACTCCCTGTATCCAATGGGTTTGCTTCTCCCAGTTTCTAAGAGTCGTAATGTCCAGCAGCCATTGAAAGTCCTTTCCCTCAGCCTTCTGATTATTCCTGAATGGACTTCCAGTAACACAGTTCATTCCAGTGATTCTTCCCGGGCCATGCAAGGAAGAATCTTTCAGAGTTCTGAAGTGTGCGGGGGTTCTGTCTCTTATTGAATGGCGGAGCAGGCTCAAAGTGCCAAGTGGCCTACTGCTATGCTCCAACATCTTATTACCCACATTCTGCCTCAAAGCAGCAAAAACAGCCTTTTCCCTCTGCAGACGGCAGTAGCTGCTCCCTGACTTTCTTTCCGGGACGCTCACACACTCTCTCTCTTTCCCTGTTCAACATCTCTGAGACAATAAGTCTGCAAAAGCAAAAACACCTACCTCTCCCTTAGTGCTCAGGTGTTAAATCTGGCGCATAGCACTCGGCTTGGGCCTCTGGTCCCCATGGTAACCAGGCAAGCCTGTTGCTGGGCAGAAATCATAACAGATCACATGCCTCTCTTCATTACACCATTTTACCTTAAATTAAGGAGAGAGTCCAATACATAATCATCTTATAAAACATTGGATTTGAAACACGTAATTCCAAGCCTTGGCTGGAATTTGCTATCTCCATTGCAAACACAATGCTGTAAATGATCATAGTTAGGATAATTTTGCTTGTTATAGTAGCTGGATTATCAAAGTGGTAATATTCAAATTGGATTTTTATTTTTCAATGTATTGTAATGTAAGTTTTATTGAAGTTGTTAGTTTTATGCCTTTTAATCCGTGTGATTAATTGCATAACTTGATGTCTATCTGAAACAACCTGTTATGTGGTCATCGACATGGTTAAAGGTGTTTTAAAATTTGATTCACGGAGGGTTAACGGTTGTAGGAGTCCTCCAAAACTCTTTCATCTTCCAGTGTTCCTGCATGGGCCAAATATGTTCAGTGTCCTGATTGATTTTTTTATTGCAGCAACTGCCAAGGCAATGAGATTTTTAAAAATTAATTTATGAGATATGGGTGCTGCTGGCTATGCCAGCATTTCTTGCCCATCCCATATGCTTTGGGGAAGGTGGTGGTGAGCTGCTTTCTTGAACTGCTGCAGCCCCTGTGCTGTGGGTACACCTATAGTGCTGTTAAGGAGGGAGTTCTAGGATTTTGACCTAGCGACAGTGAAGGAACAGTGATATATTTCCAAGTTTCCAAGTCAGGATGGTGAGTGGCTTGAAGAGGTGGGGGTAATCTCAGCTATCTCCTGCCCCTGTCCTTCTAGATGATAAAGGAAGCTTGGTGAATTTCTGCAGTGCATCTTGCAGATGGTATACACTGCTGCCATTGTTCATTGGTAGGGAGGGAGTGAATGTTTGTGGAAGGGGTGCCAATCAAGTGGGCTGCCTTGCCCTGGATGGGGTCAAACTTCTTACATGTTGTTGGAGCTGCACTCATCCAGGCAAGTGGGGAATATTCCTTCACATTCCTCGTTTCTGCCTTGTAGATACTGGACAGGCTTTGGGGAGTCAGGAGGTGAGTTACTCGTCGCAGGATTCCTAGCCTCTGACCTTCTCTTGTTGCCACAGTATTTATATGGTTAGTCCAGTTCAGTTTCTCGTCAATGGTAACCCCCAGAATGTTGATAGTGACCTTTTAAGCAATGGTAATTCCATTGAATGTCAAGGGACGATGGTTAGATTCTCTCCTGTTGGAGATGGTCATTGCCCGGCACTTGTGTGGAACGAATGTTACTTGCCATTTGTCAGCCCAGGTCTGGATATTGCGCAAGTCTTGCTGCATTTGGATATGGCCTGCTTCAGTACCTGAGCAGACATGTATGGTGCTGAACATTGTGCAATCATCAGCGAGCATGCCCACTTCTGACCTTTTGCTGGAAGGAATGCCATTAATGAAGCAGCTGAAGATGATTGGGCCTAGGACACTACCCTGAGGAACTCCTGCAGTGATGCCCTGAAACTGAGACGATTGACCTTCAGCAACCACAACCACCTCCCTTTGTGTGAGGTATGACACCAACCAATGGAGCGTTTTCCCCAATTCCCTCTGACTCCAGTTTTGCTAGGGCTCCTTGATGCTACACTCTGTCAAATGCTGCCTTGATCTCAAGGGCAGTAACTCTGGTCTCACCTCTGGAGTTCATCTCTTCTGTCCATGTTTGAACCAAGGCTGTAATGAGGTCAGAAGCTGAGTGGGCCTGACGGAACCCGAATCGAGAGTCTCTAAGCAGGTTATTGTTAAGCAAGTGCTGCTTGATAGTACTGTTGATGACCTCTTCCTTCACTTTCCCTGATGATTGAGAGTTGACTGATGGGGCGGTGATTGGCCGGATTGGATTTGTCCTGCTTTTCGTGTGCAAGATATGGACAATTTTCCGTATTGCTGGGTAGATACCAGTGTTGTAGATGTACTGGAACAGCTTGGCTAGGGGCGCGGCAAGTTCTGGAGCACAAGTCTTCGGCACTATTGCCAGTATATTGTCAGGGCTCATAGCTTTGCGGTATCCAATGCTTTCTGATGATTCTTGATATCATGTGTAGTGAATCGAATTGGCTGAAGACTAGCATCTGTGATGCTGGGGACCTCCGGAGGAGGCCAAGATGGATCATCTACTCAGCACTCGTGGCTGAAGATTGTTGGGAATGCTTCAGCTTTCTCTTTTGCACTGATGCGCTGGGCTCCTCCATCATTGAGGATGGGGATATTTTTGGAGCCTCATCCTTCAGTGAGTTGGTTGATTGTCCACCACTATTCACAACTGGATGTGGCAGGACTGCAGAACCTTAGATCTGATCTGTTGGTTGTGGAATTCCTTAGCTCTGTCTATCACTTATGCTGTTTGGCACACAAGTAGTCTTGTGTTGTAGCTTCACCAGGTTGAGACCTAATTTTTAGTTATGCCTGGTGCTGCGCCTGGCATGCCCTGTCCCTCCTACCCTCTTCATTGAGCCAGGGTTCATCCCCTGCCTTGATGATAGAGTGGGGGTGTGCTGGGCCATGAGTTTGCAAATTGTGGTTGAACATAATGCTGCTGCTGCTGATGGCCCGCAGCGCCTCATTGATGCCCAGTCTTGAGTTGCTGTATCTGTTTGAAATATATCCCATTTGGCAAGGTGGTAGTGCCACACAACACGAGACGGGATTTTGTCTCAACCAGGACTCTGCAGAGGTCACTCCTACCCATTCTATCATGGACAGATGCAGCTGTGACAGATAGGTTGGTGAGGATGAGGGCAAGTATGCTTTTCCCTCTTGTTAGTTCCCTCACCACCTGCTGCAGACCCAGTAAAGCAGCTGCCTGCTTTAGGACTCGGCCAGCTCGGTCTGTGGTGGTGCTGCTGTGCCATTCTTGGTGATGGAAGTTGAAGTCCCCCACCCTGAGTACATTCTGCGCCCTTGCCACCCTCGGTGCTTCCTCCAAGTGGTGTTCAACATGGAGGTGTACTGACTCAGCTGTACATAGTAATCAACAGGAGGTTTCCTTGTCCATGTTAGACCTGATGTCATGAGAGTTCATTTGATCCGTAGTCGATGATGAGGACTCCCAGAACTCCCTCCTAACTCTATACCACTGTGCTGCTACTTCTGCTGGATGGTGATGGTGGTGTCTGGGATGTGATCTGTAAGGTATGATTCCCTGAGTATGGCTGTCAGGCTGTTCTTGATGAGTCTGTGAGGCAGATCTCCCAATTTTGGCACAAGCCCCCAGATGTTAGTAAGGAGGACTTTGCAGAGTCGACAGGGCTGGGTTTTGCCATTATCATTTCTGGCCCCTAGATCGATGCCGGGTCCATCTGGTTTCATTCATTTTTATTGACTTTTTTAGCGATTTTGATACAACTGAGTGGCTTGCTAGGGCATTTAAGAGTCAACCATATTACTGCGGATCTGGAGTCACATGTAGGCCAGACCAGGCAGATCTTTCTCTAAATGACGTTAGTGGTGGGCTTTTAACAACAATCGACTGTGGTTTCATGGTCATCATTAGACTTTTAATTCCAGATTTTTATTGAATTCAAATTCCACCATCTGCCGTGGCAGGATTTGAACCCAGAGCATTATTCTGGGTCTCTGGATTACCAACCCAGTGACAATACCACTACGCCACTGACTCCCCAAATCATACAGAACCATCTACACTCACACCCATAAACCTACTTTACAATAAACCACAATAAGATTACGGAAATTGTTATGGTTTTGTGACAGATTCCAAAGTTGTAAAATTACGCTTTCTGGCAGAGAAGTTGTTTGGCGGCAATTATAATTTGCCACAGTGTTAAAAAATTAACTTACACTTGAATGCATGAGCCCTAATCTCTGGCTTTTTTAGTGGTTAAGTATTGAGTAATGACCCCCAATTCACACTGTTGCACGTATTTCAGTATTGAGGAACTTGCACAGACTTCGAAGGAGCTTGGGAATTTGGACTGGAACTTTTGATTTCCGATGTTTAACTGTGCATGTGTATGCTTCAGAAGTTCCTGAATGATTTATTCCATTATAATGGAGAGCTGCTAGTTTTACTGTGATTTTTTTTCATTCAGTCACCTAGCCTTTATTTTTAACAGTATCAGATAGTTAATTGGATTTAGCTTTACATTTTTTTTAATTAACAGGTTGCTTTTAAAATGTATCTGGGTATAACTCCCAGTGTGACCAACTGGAGTGCAGCTGGAGATGAATTTTCATTGATTCTGGAAAATAATCCACTTGTGGACTTTGTGGAATTGCCTGACAACCATTCCAGTTTGATTTACTCTAATCTCCTCTGTGGAGTTCTGAGAGGTGCATTGGAAATGGTGAGCCTTGTGATATATTTGTGCATTGGCAATTAATACTTTAATGCTCATCTTGCTAAATCTGCATTGTACATGGATTTGTTTAGGTAATGAACTTAATATTATTATTAGCATTATCCTTATTATTATCATTATTATTGACATCTGTCTGCCTTGGGAGACAATGGGCTGTGTCCAGGGCATGTGTCACTTCTGTATTGAACATTGCCTGTTTTGACTATAGAGGCCAATTCATGAGTGGTAGTCCCTTTTGCAGCTGGCACAGATGAATAACGTTGACCCGAGGTTGACACACAATGCGATCTTACAAACAACCAATATAGAAGGACCAGATAATCTTTTTAGTGGCATTGATCGAGATAAATATTCATGTCATGTGATCTTGGAGAAAATTGGACCTTCATTTTACAGCTCATTTGAAAGAAGACACTTCCAATAGTGCAGCACTTTCTCAGTACCGTACTGAAGCATGAAATTGGATTCTATTGCTCAGGTCCCTGGAGTGGTCTTGAAGCCTCAACCTTCTGACATAGAGGCAAGATTGAGAACTTAAATAGAATTGAAAGTACCTTATACTTTAACATTTTTATCCTCTTGTTATGGCCTTTCTCTTTCCTATCTATGTAACCTCCTGCAGTCCTAAAATCTGACTTTGGCCTTTTTTGCATTTGCTCCCCATTGGCAGTCGTGGCTGCAGCCGATTTGGCTGCATGCTCTTTAAGTATTTCCTGAATCTTCTCCACCTCTTAAAACCAACCTTAATCTTGGATCAAACGTTTTTTTCACACCATCTAATATTTCCTTGGGTTTAGTATCCGTTTTTGCCTGATTTGGCATTCTTCCAAAAGTGCCTTGGGGAATTCTGTTACATTAGAGAAGCAATGTCATTAAAACTTGTTGAACTTTTCAATAAAGTGAATTTGGTATGTGACAATTTGTTTTGGCTCAGGTTAGAGCACATCTGTTTCTTGAATGGCCAGTGTTACGACTGGGTGAGGAGGAGTGAACTGGCTCCTGTTTCATTCCGCCCCATCGGTTTGTACAATTTTTTTTCCCCCATAGATGCCTTTTCAAATCCAAATGTATTTACTTTTTAACAAGGGGCCAATCAAACCAGGTTTGCTCAAGTCAAAGAAAGAGTAAGTTTATTCATCACTAAACCAGAGGAAAAAATAATAAAAGACACGACGAGATGCACACACACACATATATCAGAAGTAAGAAGGTTAGAATCCAAATAATAGTTAAAAGAATACGAGTAAGTTGTTTGCTTGTCTGTGAGGCATAGATTATTGATTGTTGCGGCCGTTTTGAAGTTAGGTGGTTCCTGGTAGAATCCTGGAGTTGATTTTGTTCAGCGCTGCACTCTGTTGAAGCCACTCTGGCTTATTTCAGGTCTACATTTTGTTGAAGATCCTTTTTTAGCTTCAGAGAGAGAAATAAATCTTTCTGCTGTTTTCTAGCGGTGCTTTAGATCACTGTCATGTTTTTTTCCTGCTTGTTGTTTTCTCTGCTGGGCAGAACCAGTTTTAAATTCACATCTGTATATTCTTGGAAGGAAATTCAATTCGCATATATTGCATTCATTATTGTACACCGAGTAATCCCATTTTTTGATCTCTGCATCTCTGAAACTTTTTGCACATTTCAAGATATTAACAAACAGGAGATGGGGGTTATTTCATCGTCCTCGGGGGTTTTGAATGACGAGCATCTGATCAAAGTCCAGCACTTTGCATCTTTAATGCCTTGCTTTCAAGATTGCCCTGTTTGAAGTAGACCTTGACGATCCCTCTTTCTCTTCGCAACCCCCCTCATTGTGAAATCCCATGTACAGGTCTGCAGTGTAATTCCTATAGACTTTCCGGAGAAGTGGCCAACTTTACAGTATCAGCTACCAGGTGACTTGTATCAGCCATATTTTGATCAGTGTCTCTTCTTGTATTTAAAAAAAATTCTTCTTTAAGCAGCTCTATATGTCAATGGTTAGCTGGTGACTGCTGAAATTGTATGTAGTTCTCATTCAGTCAATGCTTCCTGCAGTCATGACACCAGTATTCATCCACTTTCTCATGTTTCCTGCAGCCATGACACCAATGTTCATCCACTTTCTTTATACTTTACATCCTTGTTTGGATTGTTTACTTGCAAGGTTTTATGCTTCCTCCTCACGAGTTCCTGTGATATCAAATAACTTTGGATTACGACCATCTTAAAATTTCTCAATATTTATGATAAATCTCTTACCTGTTTACAAATAATTATAATATCTATTTTTAATTCCCTGCATGGAAGCAATTTATTTGGCTTGTAGCTCACGTACACATGATCTATAACATATGTTGAAAATCCATAATATATATCAGTTTGAGAACAGTCAACTTTTCAGTAGCAAATGTTTAATTCCAAATTAATGGCAATTTTAAAGTTTTTAAAGATGATATATGTTGTTCAAATACAAGGCACAGCTAAATTGTAGATGAAAACATGATCCAGTAAATTTAATACAAATTTAAATTGACTACCAGTAAATTTAATGTTGTAATGTCAAAACATCAGATGGCCTGAAGCTGATTGACCATAGGTTAAAAAGAAAACAAACAGTTGTGACCTCTGTGTCAAGAGCACTAGTAGAATCAACAGTACTGTGTATTCTCTCTTTATTTTTTTCTGTGTTACCAGGTTCAAATGGCAATTGATGTGAAATTTGCCCAAGACACACTCAGGGGTGACAATGTGACAGAAATCAGAATGAAATTCATTAAAAGGATTGAAGAAAATCTTCCAGCTGGAGAAGAATAGCATTTCATAGTGCAGCATTTTTTTTGGACAGTAAGAAGATATTCTCTCAATACTATAGATTGTTGTATTGTGAAGTTTGTTTATTGGCAAAAGTTTGACACTTATAAGAGCAGGAATGGAAGACAATTTATTGAAAATGGAATTAAGCTAGAGAGACTCTTTAAACTGAAAACAGCAGTGAATTCCTGCTCTCATGCTCTTCCACCTTCTTTGAGATCATATTCAAAAAGTTGTGTTTTTCTTTACTGTTCTATAATCTGTATTTCTGTGGATTGCAAATCTGTTTGAGGTGCAAAAAAATGCTACCTTCACCTGTTCTTCTGACATAAACCCCATAGGTTGCTGTTAAAGAATGCAATGTTATGTACAAGGTGACTACTCCCCCCTCGCTCCATCCCATATTTGTCAAAACCTTCTGCTCAGAATGACTGAAGAGCCATATCATTGATGTGTACCTTTGTTTCTGATGGCTGACATCATGGATTTGTGGAATTTAATGTTGGTAGTAAGGTGGAGATGAATGGAATTTGAAGAAATCTTGAAGGTTATTTTAAAATGGTAAATGTTGGAAATACATTCAGGTACTGACTGATCTGCTAAAGAGAGAAGACAGGTTAGTGTGTGTTTGAGTGAAGCCTGGTGGAGTTTTACGTTTTTCCCAATTTTCATTGTTTCTAATATTTGCATTTTTTTCTTATTAGAATGGTTGCGAGCTTATTGAGGGTGCTATGTATCTTGCATCATGGTGATCTGATTCTCCTTCTACATTGCTTTATTTAGAATTGAATTTGGTATAGATTCCACTCCAGTGTAAATCTTTTCCTCCAACTGTTTGTGGATTGTACATTCCAGAGATGGTCCATTAAAACAGAAACAGAACTATGAATTTCTTCCAATGCTGCAAAGCAAGAACAGTGAAAATCCATCCCCCACATCCTTTCAATAAACAGACAATATAGCTGCCTGACAAATGATTCTAGCAGGTTATCAGTGACACATTGTATCATCATCACAATCCCAATAAGATGATACAAAGATGCACTTTGTAAAGAAGCTGCAGCATTGAAAGTGGTTGTGTGAATGCACCAATTTGATAGAATTAGAGGGCTCCATTCAAATTGTTATAGTCAAATACTGCAATCCCCATAGTCTGGCTCTAGAAAGCCTATTATATTTTGCTTGGCTATGGTGGATACAGAAAATGTTTCAGCAGGAAACTAAATATGCTTCGTGTGTTCAGAATTCAACATTTTACCCATCTCCAGGACTGCATCATTGGAGTCCCAAAAATGCTGAAATCAATTGCTGAGACTTCATTTGGATCCATGATGTAATTAACTTATTTGCATCTCTTTCTTGTTATTTTAAATATTCCTGATCTGTTAACTGCTTTGACAGGTGTAACTTTCAGTCCAAATTAGAACATAGTACTGGTATTCTAATATATTCTGTTGTTTCTAACTCTGAATCTCTCTTGCCTGGCACTTCATTTCATGATGTGGAAAATGTGCATATTTACTTATCCGGTAATGTTAAGCCATGATGATAGTGGCAGTGAAAGATAAATGGAAAACTGGATAACAAAATAAAATAAAACAGTCATTTAAACTCTCAAAAAGAGAATAAAGATACATTTAGTTCTAATTCCAAGAAACAGATTTGGTTGATCTTTTTCATTATGTCCATATCATTCCTTTCAGTAGCACTTGGTTATCTAGTTTTTGCCTGGTGGAGGAAAAAAAAGTTTTAATTGAAATTATTTCTTTAGAAGCAATGGACAAATTTTCCCCTTCCTTTAATATTGTGCTGCTTTGCAGTTGAGAGGTTGCCAGATATGTGGACAAAATGAGAGGGAGACTTGTAACAAAAACCAAAACAAGCATGATTTTTCTGTTTATATGCAGCTTGGAGAATTTTCTAAACTTGATACATCTTCAAAGATTATTGAAACAATATTTTGAAATTTACTGTAATTACGAATTCATAGAACAGTTGATCTGACTCACTGTCCAGTTCCCCATGAACACGGATATTCAGCACTGGATTTGGTTAAAAATATACTTTTAACCATTTTGTTTGTTTATTATAGGTTCTGTTTGCACTAGAGTTAACTTGAAGCTAAGCCAGTTCACCTTTGAAGGATGAAAATTAAATTATTGATGAAACCCATTCCCCACTCCAACCTGGCTCCAGAACTGGAACCCTGGTTCAAATCAAAGGCAGTAAATATGCAGCATTGCACTATACAGGAGATGTTACATTTAAATATGAATTTAATACTGAATAAATATATACAGCTGTATCATTTGTACTATTTTAAGATATAGACTTTATTGAATATTCTGCCTTTATTAAAACTTTCCTAAAGGGACAAAGTGAAATGCGACATGAACCAGGAAGAAGACATGTGGCTGATGGACCATAAATATAATTTCTTTTATAATCCAAAAATTTTCAATATTTATACAACAAAATTATACTGAAATGCACAAAAACACAAAGCATGAACAAAGGTTTTGTCATCAAAACTTCACTTTTGAATGAAAACTAAATTACTTGAAAGATATAATTTAAAACCAAATCTAAAATAGTTTACCAATGAATATAAAGTCTGGAGTGAAAAAAAGCTCCACTCATCAAGCTCCTTTTATACAATTTACTTTGCAGTTCATTTCATCTTCTGAAGGAAAAGAAGAACATTACTACATTTCTAAGATGAGGGTGAAATTTCAAAAGATATATGGATGCCAGTAAACCTAATTGGCCCAGTTAATTAGGAGCAGTAATCACTAAAGTAAACTATATGCTACCTTAGCAAATGAACTCACGGAGAACGTTGAGCTAAGATTGCATAGTGCTCTGGTCAAATTATAGCAATTTCTCTTGATGGTACAAGCAGGACATGTTCAATCCCTTGAAGCGATGTCTTTAATTCTTCAGTCACAGATGAATGTTTTACTTGATCTTTGTACAGTTGTTATCAAATTAATGGTTTCTGGGTCAGTACCTCAAGAAGAAACTAAGCCATTCAATTCAAATAAAAACTCTTGTGTGATTTGTTCAAGTCTATATTGTTGACAGCTTTTTTGAATTAAACCAAGAAGTTATTTAAATTCATTGGGTCCTAGTCATTTTTTTTGGAGGTATATTTCAGCCTTTCATTAAAGAGCATGTTTCGAACCTTCAGAGAGAGAGAGAGAAAGAGAGAGATTTGGGTCGGATAACTTCAGACAGAAGAAAGGGAATGTAAATTGCTATTTAACGTTTAGCATTCAACATCACAAATTATTTTCCACTGATCATGGAGCTGGCTAAATTTAACTACTGTTAAAGTTAATACAAATTTGTGTTACTACTAGTTGCTTGTTTAAAATTTGGATACACTTGCCATTTAAACCTTGTCAAACACCAAAGTGGTGCTATTCTACGCCTTCCAAACACAATGATCATATGAAAGCCAAGTATAAAACTTAAGTAAATTGAAGAGGATTCTCTTTTCATTTCCTACCACTACCAAACACGAGCTAAAGCTAGCTGTGTTTTTAAACCGGAACCAAAGAAATCCTAATATTGTAACAGTGGGCAAAGTTATGATGGGGAATTCTCTATCAGATTTCAAGTCAGAGGCCTTTTAGGTTTTACCATAGACTTTTTTTTTCTGGGTTGTGGATAAAATTTGCATTCCCAGTGGGTGTCTGGAGCTTGTCATTACAGGGAACCATTCAGCGACAAACATTTTTAATTCATGAAGACATTTCAATTGTAAAGCAAATAGAATCCACGTAGCATGGACTGCTTGTTTTACCATGGACACAATTGAAGGGAATGTGTAAAATTGGTTCTTGCCTAGCTTTTATTGTGTAACTCAGGCAAGGTGCATTTTGTTTGAAGGATGTGGATTGACAGTCCACATACCTCAAAACTCCTCTGGGCTAGCAACGTTTCTTACAACAGATGGTCCTGAAGATGTCCTCAGTGGAAGCTGTCAATCGGTAAAATGCATTTTGGCAACCAGCTCCAGCTCTTTACCTTGATTGGTTCTGAAGGACTGGCAACTGGAAACACTGTGGTTAAAGGAACCAAATGCCCAATTTGTGGAACCTTGTTCATGTTTGCTATTACGAAGAAAATTGCAAAGCATAGTATTATTTTGCAGGAGTTAAAGATTGTAATTAAATATGATTTGTATTAATGTTCTGCTACTGTTTACCTTCACTTTTAATAAACCTAATTTGTAGTTTATAGATGAAGTATCAGCGTGCAAGTGTTTATTTCCACAAGTTGAAGATTAGAGAGTAGTCATTGTTTCTCATTTATCAGCAGAATGCCAGTTTTTTTATATAAAATTGCGCATACTAAGCACAAGAAAACTATCTGAATAACAACAACTTATATTTACATAGCCCCTTTCATGTAATAAAATGTACCAAGGCGCTTCACAGGAGCATTAAAGAACAAAATGCTGGGCTGTTTCCTTGGCAGTTTTTGTCAGTGGTGGTTCGCCATTACATTTGAGTCATGGGCAGGGTGAGGAGGCAGGCCTCAGCTGGAAGAGAACTCGAACCCGCAGTGTTGATATCCTGAACCACGTACTCTCCATCTAGAACTGAGTTAGTGTTGGGAACTGTTTCAAAGGCTGCAAACAGGTCATAAGTGAGGAGGGGAGAGCGAAACTTTGTCACAATCACATTTAGAATGTCATTTGTGATTTTGATCAGATGAAGCCTTAACAATATAGAGACTACATTAAAGGAAGATGGTTCTGTGTGTGATTTGACTTTCCTATACAATATCAGAATCATCCAACATTGGACAAAATGAAGATACTGTCTAAAGGATATGAAAGGAAGAGATTGTAAAACCCAGTGGTACAGAGGCATATGGGTGCCCTGGTACATGAATCTCAAAAAGTTAGTATGCAGGTGCAGCAAGTCATTAGGATGCCAATTGGAATGTTTTAATTTATTGTAAATGTGGAATGGAATATAAAAGGGAAGTTTTACTGCAGCTGTACAGGGCCATGGTAAGTGTATGATTTTGGCCTCCTTATTTGAAAATATATAATTGCATTAAAAGCAGTTCAGAGAAGATTCGCTTGACTCATTTCTGGGATGAGGGGCTTACCTTATGATGAAAGGTTGAACAGGTTGGACCTATACCCATTAAAGTTTAAAAGAATGAGGGGTGATCTTATTAAAGCATATAAGACCCTGAGGGGACTTGTTAGGGTAGATACCGGAAGGATGTTTCCACTTGTTGGGAAGTATAGAACTGGGGGACACAGTTTAAGAATAAGAAGCCTCCCTTTTAAGTCTGAGAAGAGAATTTTTTTCTCCGAGGGTCATTAGTATTTGGAATTCTTTTCCCTGGAAAGTTGTGGAGGCTGAGTCATTGAATTCATTCAAGGCAGAGTTAGACATACTTTTGATAGACAAGGGGTTGGGGGTGGTGCTGGAGTTATGGGGAGCAGACAGGGAAGTGGAATTGAGACCACTGCCAGATCAGACATGATCTTACTGAATGGTGGAGCAGGCTTGAAAAGCTGAATGGCCACCCGACTGCTCCTGAATCCTATGATGTTTTCTTAACAGCTATTCTTCCTGGACCCCCATATACTATTTACTATGAGAATTTAGTTGTGTTGTTGATCCCTTCCTGCACTCAATGATAAATGGGAAAGTTCACCTGTTGGTTAAAAGACAAATTAACTCTACCACTAGATGGTAGCATTGTACTGAATGATGAATTTTATTGAGAAATTCTCTTCGTTTCTCAGAATTATCCTTAAATTTGTGATAGGGATGTATCACTGGTTCAAAGTGATATGTACTTAGTTATGTAGAATAAATGACCACAGGCATTGACCCAAAAGCAATATGATTTGTATAATAAAAAGACAGCACTGATTAGCATGAGGTTTACGAGAATTGTATCAGGGATGAGGGACTTCAGTTGTGTGGAAAAACTAGAAAAGCTGGTAGTCGGGAGCAAAGAAGATGAAGAGATGTAATAGAAGTGTTCAAAATTAGGAAGGGTTTTGATAGATTAGCTAGGTGTTTCCATTGACAGCAGAGTCGATACTCAGAGGACAGATTTAAAATAAATGGCAAAAGAATCGGATGGGGGGACGAGAATTTTTTTTACACACTGAGCTATTGTGATTTTGAATGCACGCCTGAAAAGGTGGTGAAAGCAGATTCAATGCTAAGTGTATGTTGTATTACTGCTACTATTTTCTTCTTTCTTACAGTTTAATAATTTTGGTATCTAAAACCTCAATGATGTGAAGTCCTTCCAAAAGGATCATATGGAAGCATGATATAAAAAATAGTTTGCAATTGTTGTATTAAACTACATAATGTTTAAACAGCAATAATATTGAACATATACATGAAGGAAAAAAGAGTAGGACCATGAGGTCCTTGGATAGCTGTTTCAAAGAGCCAGAAGTGGCAAGATGCACCAAATGCTGCCTCCTTTGCTATAGGATTCTATGATTATAATGATTTAAGATTATGTATAATGAACCACTTCATTCATTTCAAAACTAACCTTCCATCATGCAGAAGCCAGTGTTAACACTAGTAGGAAAATTCAAGCACAGGTTTAAAATGCAATAGTCATTTGACACCTGTACTGTAAAAACAGAAATTGAGCTAATTATTTGAGGAGGTGGGAGAGGAAAATGATGGCAGAGAACCAATTAGTTTTACCAATAGTAAATTGTTAAGTTAAGTTGTCAGCAAGGATTTAATTGCTTGCCACTTTTCTTCAAAGTCTGATTGAAAGAGAACATGCATTTTAATTACATTTATAACCGGAGAGCCATCATCCAGGGAGGAGAAATCCACACTGCAAAAGGGAGTTACAGATACAATAAGCTGTGAACCTTATATTCAGGAGTGATATCTACAGTGGTTCAGTGAGGCTGTCACTGAGGTATATGCAGTCCGTAAAGATGACCCAAAAGGATCTTAAATGACTCTAGTTCTGCTTTGCGTGGTTTTGAAAATAACAGCAACCATGAATAATCTCTACTGGATTTTTCCAATCACTGGAGGTATCCAAGGTGACCTCTAGAAGTACCACAAATTGGATATTTTTAATTCATTCATGGGATGCAGGTGTCGCTGGCTAGACCAGCATTTACTGCCCATCCCTAATTGCCCTTGAGAAGATGATGGTGAATTGCCTACTTGAACTGCTGCAGTCCACATGCTGTAGGTACACCCAGAGTGCTGTTGGGAAGGGAGTTCCAAGATTTTGACCCGGTGACAGTGAAGGAATGGCGACATACTTCCAAATCAGGATAGTGAGGGGCTTGGAGGGGAACTTCCTGATGCTGGTGTTTCCGTGTGTCCTTGTCCTTCTAAATGGTAGATGTCGTGGGTTCGGAAAGTCCTGTCTAAAGAGCTTTGGTAAGTTCCTGCAGTGCATCTTATAGATGATACACACCATTGTCGCTGTGTGTCAGTGGTGGAGGGAGTGAATGTTTGTGGATGGGGTGCCAATCAAGTGGGCTGCTTTATCTTGGATAGTGTCAAGCTTCTTGTGTGTTGTTGGAGCTGTACTCATCTAGGCAAGTGGAGTGTATTCCATCACACTCTTGGCTTGAGCATTGTAGATGGTGGACCGGCTTTGGAGAGTCACGAGTTGAGTTACTTGCCACCGGATCCCTAACCTCTGACCTGCCCTTGTAGCCACAATATATGGCTAGTCCAGTTCAGTTTCTGGTCAATGGTAACCCCCACCCCTCCAGGATATTGATGGTGGGGGATTGAGCAATGATTATGCCATTGAATGTCAAAGGGCGATGGTTGTATTCTCTCTCATTGAAGATGGTCATTGCTTGGCACTTCTGTGGCATGAACGTTACTTGCCACCTGTCAGCCTAAGCCTAGATATTGTCTAGGTCTTGCTGCATTTGGATATGGACTGCTTCAGTATCTGAGGAGTCGTGAATGGTGCTGAACATTGTACAATCATCAACGAGCATCCCCACTTCTAATCTTATGACAGAGGGAAGGTCATTGATGAAGCAGCTGAAAGTGGTTGGGCAAAGGAAACTACCCTGAGGAACTCCTGCAGTGATGTTCTGGAGCTGAGATGATTGACGTCCAACAACCACAACCATCTTCCTTTTGTGCTAGGTATGACCCCAGCCAGCAGAGAGTTTTCCTCCTGATTCCCATTGACTCCAGTTTTGTTAGGGCTCCTCGATGCCACACTCGGTCAAATGCAGCCTTGATGTCAAGGGCAGTCACTCTTGCCTCACCTCTGGAGTTAAGCTCCTTTTTCTGTGTTTCAGCCAAGGCTGTAATAAGATTAGGAGCTGAGTGATCCTGGCGGAACCCAAACTGAGCATCAGTAAGCAGGTTCAAACCTAGAAAAGTTACGCTACAGAAGGCCATTCAGCCTACTGAGTTTGTGCCAGCCAAAAAGAGAATATTTTAGCTGCTCATTTTAATCCTATTTTCCAGATCTGAGAACAGCCTTGCAGGCTGCAGCACTTCTGATGTAGATCCAGGTACCTTTTAAATAAGCTGAGCGTTTCAGCCTCAGTCACGAATTTAGGCCATGAATTCCAGACATGCACCATCCTCTGTATGAAAAAGTTTTCCTCATGTCCCCTCTAATTCTTCTACCAATCACCGTAAATCTATGCATTCCATATGCTTTCTTGTCCACCTGTCCTGCCACCTTCAGGGACTTGTGGATATGCACTCCAAGGTGTCTCACTTCCTCAATTTCTCTCAATAACTTTCTGTTTATTGAGTACTCCCTTGCTTTGTTAAGCAAGGTTATTGTTAAGCAAGTGCTGCTTGATAGCATTGTTGGTGACCCCGTGCATCACTTGATTGCTGGTCGAGAGTAGACTGGTAATTGGCCGGGTTAGATTTATTTTGCTTTTTGTGGACAGAACACACCTAGGCAATTTTCCATATTGCCAGGTAGATGCCCATGTTGCAGCTGTACTGGAAAAGCTTGGCTAGGGGCGCTGCAAGTTCTGGAGCATAAATCTTCAGTAGTATTGTTAGAATATTGTCAGGGCCTATAACCTTTGCAGTATCCAGTGCCTTCAGCTGTTACTTGATATCACGTGGAGTGAATAGAATTGGCTGAAGGCCGGCGTCTGTGATGCTGGGGACCTCCAAAGAAGGTCGAGATGGATCAACCACTCGGCACTTCTGGTGGAAGCTTGTTGCAAATGCTTCAGCTTTATCTTTTGCACTGATGTGCTGGACTCCTCCAGCATTGAGGATGGGGATATTTGTGGAACCTCCTAGAATGTTTAATTGTCCACTACCATTCATGACTGGGTGTGGCAGGACTGCAGAACTGCCCTGTTGATGTGGAACTCCTTAGCTGTGTATATTGCTTGCTGCTTTTGCTATTTGGCATGTGAGTAATCCTGTCATGCAGCTTCACCAGGTTTCACTTTTAGGTATGCCTGGTGCTGCTCCTGGCATGCTCTCCTGCACTCTTCATTGAACCTGGGTTGCTCTCTTGGCTTGGTGGTAGAGTGGGGGATATGCTGGGCTATGAGGTTACAGATTGTAGTTGTGTCAGGAAGATTTAATAATTTGCATAATGTTATTGGAATTTATTGTGAAATAGAGTAATAGTGGGATGTGTGAGTGTCTGAGAGAGACTTAATTGAATTAGAGTCAGCTAGTCTGGGTGCTTTGATGTAAGAAGAGAAGTTAGGTTTGAAATGTTAATTAGGTAAACATGGGAAGTTTGAGCATGTGAAATGTAAAGGGAATATTTGCATTTTAAATAAACACAGAATCACAGTAACAAAAACAGAATTACCTGGAAAAACTCAGCAGGTCTGGCAGCATCGGCGGAGAAGAAAGGAGTTGACGTTTCGAGTCCTCATGACCCTTCAAAAGAACTGAAGGGTCATGACTCGAAACGTCAACTCTTTTCTTCTCCGCCGATGCTGCCAGACCTGTTGAGTTTTTCCAGGTAATTCTGTTTTTGTTTTGGATTTCCAGCATCCGCAGTTTTTTGTTTTTATCACAGAATCACAGTATTTTATCTGCAGAAAAGGAAGCCATTCAGCCCATTGTGTCTGTACAGGTTCTCCAAATGAGCATTATGACCTAGTGCCATTGCCCAGCCTTTTCCCTGAACCATTGAACATTGTTTCTATTCAAATAATCACCTACTGCCCTCTCGAATGCCTGGATTGAACCTGCCTCCACTATAAACTTTCCAGACCCGAACCACTCGTCCTGTGAAAAAGTTATTTCTCACGTCACATTTGCTTCTTTTTCAGATCACTTTAAATCTGTGCCCTCTCGTTCTTGGTCCTTTTACATGCGGGAACAGCTTCTCCTTATCTACTCTGCCCAACCCCCTCATGATTTTGAACATTTCTATCAAATCTCCTCTTAGCCACCTTCTCTCCAAGGAGAACAATCCCAACCTCTTCAATCTATCCTCATAGCTGAAGCTTCTCATCCCTGGAACCATTCTTGTAACCCTCTTCTGCACTCTCTCCAATGTATTCACATCCTTCCTACTGTTGTGGTGCCTTCTTAGAATCGACCACAGGAGACTCAGATACAGGTTAGCAATCATTTTATTCATGTGGACACAGAGAGAGTGTCTTATACTAGCTAAGAACAGATCTCCACTGGTTACAAAAAAACGATTTTTTTTATACAGAGTTAGTCATGCACATATTGCGTTATTTTCAAATTCCATTCATGTCAGTACACAAACACATAATAAGCAGATGTTCCCAGTCCCAGGTATGTATGTTTTCCTTACCCAAGCAAGGCCTCTTTATCTCATTCTAGCCTGATATTGTTTGTCTTTACCTTATCTGTTTATCCTCACCCCCAGCTCTCTTCCCCCCCCGCCCCCCCGCCTTATGTCTCCTCTTCGGTTAATCCCTAATGATCTCTGTTAGGGGGAAGAAAGTAAGTAAGAATTTATGGTAAGGGAGAATTTATTGAAAAGGAATGAATTACTTAAAATCTCCAGGCAACCAGGGCTACCAAGCACAATGGCAGTTAAAGGTTACCAGATGAACCTTGCACAGCCTTAGGGCCTGCAAACAACAGAAAGGCCTTGGGAGCCAGACTGCAGTCAGAGCATTGACAATAACAACTAAGATTAAGTGTGCTCTTCAACAGATAGGGGAAGAACAGATGGTCCTAGTTTAGCTAGGAAGGAAGGTCTCTGCCTGGGTGGAAAATAGGGACAGACAATGCATGTACCTGTTACCAGAGATGTCTGTTTAATGTAAATCTATATGTTGATGAGATCGGAATCTGAAAACTGTTCTTGTATGTGACCAATAATGTATAAATATGTTGAACACTTGTAATTTAGTAGAATACTGTCTCGAGCTGCATTGAGATGGTGCTCTCCTTGCAATTGCTCGAATGAATGATCGAAACCTGTTCCTGAGACTCCTGTGATCCGTTTGTCAAAGTGACCACAACAGTTTGGCGTAGTCGGCAGGATACTCGGATTGGACCCTCGGGACGGCTCTGCAAAGTGGGTGAGTATATTTATTTACCACCCATAGTAGTAGTCAATTATCAAAGAATTGGGAGGAGGATTCAGGACAGGAGATAGGAGGCGCCAGGATAGGAGGCAGAGCTGTGCAGGCGGGCTAGCGATGCCAAAACCTTGCAGGAAGGCCAGATTACTACCGAAAAGAGGAGGCGGAGCCATGCTGATGGGTTACGGTTTGAAATACAACCATAACCGAAGCCGCGCAGGAAGGCCAGACCCCAGTTAAGAGGAGGCGGAGCCGTGCTTGCGGGTTACAGTTTGAAATCTAACCTTAGCCGAAGCCGCACATGGAGGCCAGACCCCAGTGAAATAATTGAAACCACACATACCGCAAGAAACTAAATTGTTAGGGCCGCGCAAACATACCGCGCAGAGATAGACGGGAATAAGAACAGAGTGCCGTCAGGGAAGCAGAATAGTGCTATGGAACTCGATTGGGGAACCACAGACTCCATTACAAGGTTCATAGCAGAACAACTGTCAAGACTAATCACAAAAATGCAGAGGGAGGGGTGGAATCCACAGGGGAACCCCCAGAGAACAAAAACAGTGGTGGATAGAGCAGAAAAAGGATAAGGAAAAGAAAGGGGTGGTGGTTATTATTATCTTGTACCTGCAGTTGTGCAGACAGGTTAATACTAAGCTCCAATCGATTAGAGAGAGAGAGACAGTCAGATTCAGGACAGATCAGAGCAGTGGTGGCAGCTTGTAATGACACTGGTCAAGAGGGGGAGAGCTCTGAAGGAGAAACCTATGATGGAGTTTGGACAAAACCCCCCTCATATGAAACAACCGCCCCCACTGTGCCCGTTGAATCCCATGGCCCCTATGGCAGTAACTGTTATGAAAAGTAAAGTCAGGAAAGGCGAATTAAAAACTGAAGGGAGAAAGGGGGGCTGAGGAATAGGGAGAGGATGAGGAGATCGAGAGGGTTACGGAGAAAGTTAAGCAGGTACCATTCAGCCCAGGGGAGAAGCAGGTTTTGGTTAAAGAACTGCTGAGACTTAAAATTCGGCATAGCAACCCAGATTTTTGGACCAAACTGCGGGAAATGCAAGATTTCCATGCAATGTAACCCTTTGATACCCACATACTGGTGAATGCTTAATGCCCAGGGGATATCTGGGGAAGATTACCCCTGCAGTCTAGAAGTGCAGACTGGGCAAAACCTGGGGACGTCCCAGATCGAGAGAAGGTGACAGCCCTGCGCAGGGACTTTGAGGAGGCAGTTAAGGAAGCCTTGGGGGAGGGAGAAACGAATTGGGGGTGTATAATGTCCCGTGCGGGATGTCGAGATTTTCCAAAAAATGTGGAAGGATGATTGGGACCCGAAAGGTCTGCTACTGAATTTTCTGTAACTTAAAAAAATGAATTGATCTAAGTTACAAGAGCTGCTTATGCTGGAGAGAGAGAGAGAAAGAGAAAAAGGGGGGTATCCCTAGGGAGTTAATAAGCACTGACAGGCAGGAGCTGGGGAAATGTGAGCTTTCGTCAGTTTGATTGTCCCTATAGGTGGACCCTTCAAGATCCCTTTATTTCCCCCACTGCTATTTGGAGTTTCACTTAGAATATGAGAGTTTTATGTCAGATGAACCAACCTTTGTACCACCCCCTTGCAGACTAGTATCACCAGCTTCCAAGCTGATTGGGATTGATACATACGAGTACATTAACTTAAATGAGTTAGTATTCTAAAATTCTGAGGGAAGAAAAGATTACCTAAAATTCATAGGGATTCTAGGAAAACCAAAAGGCTTAAACACACGGTCTAGGTGGTTCCTTTGGATAAAAAGGGGTTTCTTTTGAAGAGATGAATTAAATATGAAAGGAAATCTGCATCTCAACAGCACTGTAATTTGAAGTTGGGACAAGGTTTGAGGTGTAAAGTGCAGTGTAGTTTAGAAGATTACTTTTGAATCACTAGAATGCTATCTAAGATAAAGAATGTGTTGATAAACATATGGGAATTACAGCACCTCATCTTCCGAATAGGCACTTTACAGCCTTCCGGACTGAATATTGGATTCAACAACTTTAGATCTTGAACTCCCTCCTCCATCCCCACCCCCTTTCTGTTTCTTCCCCCTTCCTTTTGTTTTTACCAATAATTTATATAAATTTCTCTTTTCCCACCTATTTCCATTATTTTTAAATCTTTTATGCCCCGCTAGTCTTTCCACCCCACCCCCACCAGAGCTGTACCTTGAGTGCCCTACCATCCATTCTTAATTAGCACATTCGTTTAGATAATATCACTACCTTCAACAACTCTGTGTTCTTTTGTTCTTTTGTCTATGACATCTTTTGATTGTCTGCTCCTATCACTGCTTGCTTGTCCCTACAACCACACCACCCACACCCCCTCCCCAAATCCTCTCCCCCCCCCACCCCCCCCACCACCACCACCTTAAACCAGCTTATATTTCACCCCTCTCCTTATATTCGCTCAGTTCTGTGGAAGGGTCATGAGGACTCAAAATGTCAACTCTTTTCTTCTCCACCGATGCTGCCAGACCTGCTGAGTTTTTCCAGGTAATTCTGTTTTTGTGTACGGGAATTATAACTTGGATACAAATCAAAACACATAAGAAAGAGGTTGTTTTAATTTTGATAACGTAAATTACATTTCTTACAAAGTTTAAAATTTGAGGTTTGGTTCCTAATAATTTCTCAAAAGGGAATTTTCATTTTAAAAGGTTTGACAACAATTGGCACTGATTCAAATGCTGCAAGCTTTTGTATTTGTAAGTCTGTTCCCAAAATATGAAGCTAAGCTCAAGACCTTGATAATTCTAAAAGAAATGGGTCAGACACAATTTAGTGGGTTACTTTTGAGACAATAAAATGTTGCTTGAGAAGAAGGTAAGGAACATTTCAATGCCTGATTTCTGTTTTTAAAACTGTTATGAGATTATTTTATTTATTTTAAAGTCTCTGCAGGCAACCTGAACAAGATAAGATGGTAGCTGTTGCATGTGTAAAATGTTATGAAGCAAACAGGAGAAATAGTTAGGGAAAGAAGACACAATATGCAAACTTTTTTAAGGGAAGTGAATTTGATAATCTGGTCATCAACTGAGACATTGGAAAAACACAGGGGGAAATAGCAAGGATCTAGAGACAGAGATCCTCATTGACATGGAATAGTTAATATGGCCTAAAGAGCAAGGAAACATTATAAACGATCAAGGACAATTGAGAAACTGACATCAAGAGAAGCTTAGGATGATCATGGTCAGGGGGAAAAAAACTTAGAGGTAAAACTGTGTGGAATCTGTAGTTCAGGAATTGAAATGTAAGGAGAAATAATACTTAACAACAATTTACCACAAGATGGATACAGGTAAAGGGAAAGCTGGAGAAAGGCTAAATAGATGTATTATTGATTGTATAAATGTGCCTGCGAGCTACAAAAAGTAAGGCCACAGGATTAACACTATGATGACAGGCAGAGTTAAGCGGCTCGCAGAGAGAACCATCACTGGAAGTGAAGATACTGAGCCATTGAAAGACAGGATAAGAAGGTGCAATGTAGAGTTGTGTCAGCAGTTTAAAGGAATTGAGGTCCGAGGTTGGACAGCAGCAGGAGACAGTAGACTGGAAGGAGTGGAGGGGGCCTATCCAGATGGATTCATATCAGGGAATGGGAGATATTGTATCACCATGTGGCAGGAAATAATCCAGTACGTGAACAACCGGATATGCCCCATCCATAATCATTCAGTGTGCCTACACCCACAGGTGCCAGCAAGGGTAGGGAAAGTGGAACTGGTCGAAATATACAAGAGAGGAACGACTACTATTCAGGTCAAGGAAAGCCTTAAGGATAACCTCACAGTATTTGAACCAGTTGTCCTATGAAATTCCCTTATTACCCAAGCACCTAACCACGATTTGGAGACAGGCTCAGCAGATATACAGAACTTACTATAAACTGCAGCAACAGGTTAGAGCCTTAAAAGAGGATATCGAGCAAATAGGTTTTTCCACATGGTGGTGGTAGAACTGGAGCTCAAAGGTACAAATACACCTGTGGATTCGGATTATCTCCCATTCCCTAGTTAAGGTGGCGCTGGGGGAGTTTATACCGGTGGGGACGAAGTTTAGTAAGCCAGAGGCCTGAGTTGAACGACCAGATGATGCAGGTGGTCTGACGATACCTTTTACAACCCAAAGCTGGATGACTGGCCAGCATCAATGGGCGGCAGTGCGTAAAGGGACAGACAGCACCACTATAGTTGGCTACCTTGGGCTAGGCCAAAGGCCAAAAGGGGGGAACTGTTAAGGGGAAGAAAGCAAGTAAGAATTTACGGTAAGGGAGAATTTATTGAAAAGGAATGAATTACTTAAAATCTCCAGGCAACCAGAGCTATCAAGCACATTGACAGTTAAAGGTTACCAGATGAACCTTACACAGCCTTAGGGCCTGCAAACAGCAGAAAGGCCTTGGGAGCCAGACTGCAGTCAGAATATTGGCAATAACAACTAAGATTAAGTGTGCTCTTCAACAGAGAGGGGAAGAACAGATAGTCCTAGTTTAGGTAGGAGGGAAGGTCTCTGCCTGGGTGGAAAATAGGGACATACGATGCACGTACATGTTACCAGAGATGTCTGTTTAATGTAAACCTATATGTTGATGAGATCAGAATCTGAAGAATGTTCTTGTACGTGACCAATAATGTATAAATATGTTAAACACTTGTAATTTAGCAGAATACTGTCTCAAGCTGCATTGAGATGGTGCTCTCCTTGCAATTGCTCGAATAAACGATTGAAACCTGTACCTGAGACTCCTACGGTCTGTTTGTTAAAGTGACCACAACAATCTCCAAGATCTTTCTGGAAAGTTCTGCTAATGTCGGTCCAAAGACAAAGTGAAACAATGGGTATTTGCATTCAAAGGGGAAAATATGTATAAAGGACCACAGCCTGTGTAAAAGCCTTCTACATCTATGCCTTAAGCTGTTGTCATCAAAGGACTGAAGTTAATACAACTCACTTTGATTTCAACTTGCTCAGGGTATTGTGTTTCTTTCCCTCGGCTTTTCAAAATCGATGTGTCTCACTGTTGCCTTAACAAAAGTGTAACTGGGAGTTAAACTGATTAGAAGATTTAGGAGTTTTAGTAGTAATTTGTAGATCTATATAGGTATTTAAAAATCATTTCTCTTCTAGTTTCGTAAAATTTAGGTTTGTAAAACCTATAAGACTTCCAAACAGGTTTGATCTCATGGGGAAACCACAATGGTTTGCCTGCACCGGCCTCGGGTTAAGATTGCAATAGAGTCCCGATGATGTCATTGAAGCCTGATCTGCATTTTTAAAGTGGGTCCTGCTGCCTCTGGTGAGTGTCTTGCTCTCCTGCTATAAAGAACAGGCTAATGTTAAGAGCCACGTGAATGCAGTAGGATCAGAGTGGGTAAGTCACATGAGACATTTTAACTGATTTGCTCTGGGTGGAAATGGTTAAAATTTGACCCTTGATGTCAGATTGTAATCTTAAAGCTAACCTTGGCTCTATCACAAAACTCTTATCTGCTAACAATACAATTTTAATAGAACTTTGTAATTTTTAAAAATATTCTTCTCTCTCTTCTGAAGACATGAATTACTAAATTACTTGCTGGGTTATGATCCTGTGTTTTTGTGCTGGTTGTCATCTGATACCTTACCAATTAATCAAATAACAATAAGTGTTATGATGTGAACTTGAAGCCCCAGTAAAAACAGAAAATGCTGAAAATACTCAAAAGTCTGGCAGCACCAGTAGGGAACATACATATTGAGAGACACCCGAGAGACACCATGTCCAGGTCACTTGTTTAATGATATCATTCTGCACTGTGTATGCTCATAACAATACATTAAACTGCTTTCCTTTAAAAAAAATTTTTAAGAAACTATTTCCGGCTTCACTTCTGGACAACTGTAATGGTGAAAAGCAAATAAACAACCCTCTGTGAATATGCACACTTGGCACGATTACAGCCGACTTTTAAAACTATATCTATAATTCAAGTTTAATAACTTACAAAGCGTTCCTGATCTCCTTACATGCTTTGGTGTGGAGTCAGATTTTGGACTGTTTGACTTTGGCTCTGTGTTCTCAAGACCCTGTTTCTTTCTCAGAAATTGCTACTTCAGATACTGAAGTCTGAATTGGTTCACATTCTGGCGTGAACTCACGATCAAATAGATCATGCTCATGTTTTGGTTCATGCCTTGCTGGTATCATGTGTTCTACATCAACATTTCTTATCTTTCCATCAATTTCAGTATGTTTTAGTTCCACAAACTTCTACTACATTTCCCACATCCCATTTGTGGGATTTGTGAGATGGACTCAACAGAAAAATGCTAATTTCTCTTGAAACTGCATTCCTTTTGGTTTGTGTCATTCTGATATTTTTGATTGAACAGTTCGCGTCTAAATGTAACAGTCAATTCTAGTAGAACCAAACTCAAATAATTGCTGTTTCATGCTAAAATTCAAACACCCATACAGCACATTGTTCGTGATGGCTTCTTTAACTATCCTACCAGATCTTTCAGCTGCTTCATTTATTGCAAGATGGTAAGGAGGACTAAGGGCACGTTTGATCCCATTTGCTTCTCGAAATTTTGGAATTGGGCAGAGTGAAATTGAAGGCCATTGTCTGAGACAAGCTTCTCGGGTAATCCATGGCAAGCAGAAATGGACCATAACTCAATGGTTCGCTCAACATTTGTGCTTTAATTGGCCCATGTACTTTACTTTGATCCATTTTGAGTGGCTATTGATGAGCACCAAGAAATTGTCATTTTCCTTTTCACAGAAGCCTATATTAACTCTTGGAAATGGCTCACTTGGCCATGACTAAAAAGAGTTTTTAGTGCCTTATTTCTACAGTTTTAGTGGATAGTACATTTGTTTACCATTGATTCTAGGACTAGACCAGGCCAACAAATGGATGCTCCTGCTACAGATTTCATACTGACTATTTTTGTGTGTTCAGTATGGAGTTCTAACAGAATCCTATCTATCAAACAGCTAGGTACCACCACTCTGTGACCCCTGTGATGCAACCCTGGACCTGCCAACTCATTACAATGATTGCAGAAAGATTTCAGTTTCTCGCTAGCTCTGCATATAAATCTTGGGAGATTGGTAATGGATACTGTTTGTTATCCACTGTTTAGTTGATTGTGACTTTGTCATTGCTAAAGATAATCTCATGACTTTGTCTGACTTGGGCACTACAGTAAGTCCCCATTTTAAATTGCCTCATTCAGCGTTGTTCTGCTTCAGTGTTATGGATAATGGGACCAGAATGCTCAATTAGCTTTGGAATTTCCGCCTTACATTTGTACCTTGATTCCATTTTGTTGCCTAAGCCTGTAACGTATTGAAAGGTACTTGCAAAAAAAGATAGATGCCAAAATAGCCAATTCATGTGGTTGATGTCAGCATTGTGCACCTTGCAAGCTCACAACATTACAGCGGGAAACAGAGTTAATGTTTCATGCCGATAGCATTTTGTCAGAACTGTATAATTCAGCCCAAACCTGTTCTCACCCAAAGTTAATTTTGTGCGCTTCTAGAAAATGTCACTAGAGAACAAAGAGAGGGAGAGGACCTCTGGATATTTTCTCCCATCCCACCTTCATAATCCAGGGATGTTGAGGGCCAACTGTAATTCCATTTATGTAACCTGGACTGCGACTGTTAACACAGCATTGAATTGAACCCCAAATTTCTGTGGTCTTGCAGTGCAGTGTTTGCAATTAAATGCTTCAATTATGTTAAAAAGAAATTCTAAGGAACCAATTCAACATTTTACCATAATTGGTTTAGTCCAATTTCACCCATAATGAAAGCATTATGGTCTTTATACTGTTTAACCTGAGATACAATTTTTGATTAAGTTGTGGATTATCTCAGATTTTGGTGGTGATTTTAAGATTGATGTGATCAGATGGTAGTTTCTTTGAAGAAACAGTATATATGGAAGGAATGGAATTTTTTTCAAGCTCTGCATTTCTAGCAAGATACCAGAATGTTCTGTTGTATAATAGGTTCATTCTGAGGCACTTTTATCTGTGGCCTGTCCTCTATAGATGATAATATGGCAAGAGGTCATTAGAGTTCAATATGTGGCTTCTTAATTAAAGTGTTTCAAATTGTCTTTTAAAAATGATGTAGACATTTACTGTATCCTCCAGGAAACTAAAGGTGTAATTAATGTACAGCTGCAAGAAATTAAAAAATTGCAGCAACTAATCCAGCCAATCTATTTTAGCCCCAGATAACATAATCGATTACATTTCAACATAAATATCTTGCCAGAGTTTGGACTTTGATGTTGCTTATTCTGAGAGTGTCTTGGAACTGTAGCTCAGTAGAAACACACTGTTAAGTACTGAGTTTGATTGGCCTGATACTGATCTGTGTAATGTGAGCTAGGGGAAGCAAATTATCATTAAAGCTCATGTTTTTTTACTTGAAGGAGGGATTTTCTCAAAATAATTCCAATCACTCAGAACTGGCCAGAATTATGCTATTTGTATTAAGAGCTCAAAATTGAACAAAATGTTTCCTTGACTATATTTTAAGAACACCATCAATACTAAGACTAAGTTCATGACTTCTGCTTCTCTTATTTTCTGTTTCTTCCCCTCCCCGTCCTAGTTATTCCTTAATTGTTATATTTGATTTATTTCTTGCTAACTTATCTCCATTTTCTCCCCCTTCATTCACTCCCCTTTCAACATGTTTCTTGTCTCTGTTAAAACGATTTATTTGCTGTGGCATTCAACTGCGGTCTCCATTATATTTTCCAAGTGAGATATCTGGCCAAGTTGCATTGGCTTTTCTTTGTTTCATGATACACAAAGGAGATGTTTTATACAAGTTTGAGAAGTACCAATTTTTTAAAATATTGCAGATTTAATTAAGGTATTGCTTTCATATTTATGTTAATTGGGGTTTTATCTCTCTCTGCCATTACAGATGGGTAATAGTTTATCCTTTGTGGTCAGAAGTGGATTCCTTTTTCTTCCGTGACTTACTCTCCCTGGTGAGCTTATTCCTCTCTGTGTCTGATCTTTTTTAAATTTTAACTACATCATTCCATTCTTCACCAGGCAACTGTGCTATGATTTGATTTGCAGTGAACTTTTTCTTTGCTTTGGTTTCTTTACTTCAATGTTTTTTGTTGTCCTTAATCATACACTACAAAAAATAAAACTGGGAATTCTGCAATGTCCTATTAGTTTCATGTAATCTGTTTTCTTCAGCAAACTTCTTGCTTCATTTAATCATGGTCCTTCAGTAACTAACCCAAAGTAAATCTGGAGTTGAATGGAAAATGGCCACCTTGAGTACTTTTGTAAGGATTTTGATTGGCTTGTGGTGCCAGTGGTTAACATGTTGCAACCATATGGTTACCACAAAGTAATACTGGGCTCTGATTCTATCTCCAGGTCCATGCTACTCACATTAACAACACAGTTTGTTGCTGTTTTACTATGTTAACAAAATGTTGTAAGGAATGTGCTCATGTTTTAAAAATGACATTTTAATCAATAAACTGGCTTATGTATGATGTTCTGTTTCAATTGTTATGGCTTCTCATGATATTTCTGAAGTTGAATATTTGGAATGTTTTTTAAGTCAATTTTTAGAAATATGTTCCTTAACAGCAGCCAATGGAATATTATCAGATGTCTGGATATACAGCCTTTGATGTCTCATATGCTACTCCCCATATAAATCCCCCAAGGCATTTGCAATTGACTTACAGTATTTAATCATATGCATAATATATGGGAAAGAAAACCAATTTTAAGTGCACCTTTTCCAGCATGTTACAGGTATATTTGGGTGAAGGTGATGGATTCTAGAAGGTGTCTAATTTGTTTCAAAAGCATGCTGCCAGTTAATGTGCTAGAAGCTGAAGACTGTACCATCCACACAACCAACGTTACTCATTAGTTTTTTTTCCCTTTATTCATTGAATATAGGTGCTACCGGCAGGGCCAATAATTAATTCCCACCCCTAAGTGCCCTCAGGATGGTGGTGGTGAGTTGATGCCTTGAAGGGCTATGCCACAGTCTATGTGGTATAGGTACTCCCGCAATACTGTAAGGTCAGGTAAGCAGTTCAGGATTTTGACTCAATAACAATGAAGGAACTGCATCCAAGTCAAGATGCTGTGTGATTTGGAAGGGAATGCACAGGTGGTGGTGTTCCCATGTGCCTGTCTCTTTTGTCCTTCTAGGTGGTAAAGGTCATGCATTTAGGAGGTGCTGCAATATATCCTGGCAATGGTACACACTGAACCCACTTTGGGCTGCTGCTGGAGGGAGTGAATGTTTAAGGTAGTGACTGGGGTGCCAGTCAAATGGGCTGCTTTTTCCTGGATGGTATCAAGTTTCTTGAATGTTTCTTGGAACTGCACATATTCTGGCAAGTGGGGAGTATTCCACCACACTCTTATTTGTGCTCTTTAGGTACTGGAAAGTCCTGGGGACTAAGGAGGCTAGTCAGTTGCTGCAAAGTGCACACCTCTGACCTATTCTTGCAGCTACAATATTTATGTAGCCAATTTAGTTGACCTTCTGTTTAATACTAACCCCAGGATGTGTTGGAGATGGTCATTGCCTGAATGTTGTTTAGGTCTTGCTGCATGTAAATATGGACTACTTCATTACCTAAGGAGTTGTGAATGGAACTGCACACTGCAGATCATCAATGAACGTTCCCATTTCTGACCTTAAGATAGAGGGATGGTCATGGCAGAAGCAGCAGAAGATAGTTGGGTTGAGACACTACTCTGAGGAACTCCTGATGTATTTTCAGGCCACAGTGAGCAGAGCACATGCCACATACACTGCACCCATTACTTCATGCGTTGAGTGGCCTAACTAGCAGTCTTTAAAAGGAGTGCTGCACAGTGTAGCAGGTAGGTTAAACGTTTAAAATGATTTTTGTGGGATTCACCCTCCCAGAATTGGTTTACAAATCTGGTTGGGGTTCATACTGGAATTTGATTTTTGTTTGACTCATTGCTGGTGTCTGGGAAGAGTGCCCTCTGCAATCACTGTTGCTGTGAAGCAGTCTGGGAAGAGCGTCCTCTGCAGTCATCATTGCTGTGAAGCAGTCTGGGAAGAGTGTCCTTTGCAGTCACCATTGCTGTGAAGCAGTCTGGAAAGAGTGTCCTCTGCACTCACTGTCGCTGAGCATCACAGGAAAACCGTAAGTTCATTGGTTGGTAAGTGACTGCTAGTTTGAACTAATCAATTTCAGATTAAAAGTGACTACTGGGGCCCAGGATTGGAGGCCTAACACTTCAGCTTCAAGAAAGCAAGTTCCAGATGATTTTAAAAAGTGTATTTTGAATCTCTATTCTAACTTGATTTCAGATTAAAGGTAAATAGGAGAAATATTTTACAGATTGATAAACTAAAGACCAGTAGGAAATTTAGAAACAAATTGCAAAACTAATTAAATAAAATAGAGATGCAGGGCCAGGCGATGTGTTGTAGCTGCATGATGTGAGAGTGTGGACCCCTTTGTGGTTCCCAGTGACCACATCTGTAGCAAATGTTGGTTGCTTGAGGAACTTCAGCTCAAAGTTGATTAGCTGGAGTCTGAGCTTCAGACACTGACACATCAGGGAGGGGGAGTGTTCCCTGGACGCTATATTTCAGGAGACTGTCAAACCACTTAGATTAAGTACCTTAAATTCGGCCAGTGATCAGCGACAGGAGGGTGTGATTATGAGTGAGGCAGGTAGAGGGATCCAGGAAGTAGCACTGCAGGAGCCTCAGCCCTTGCCCTTATCCAACAGGTTCGTGATTCTTGCTCCCTGTGTGGACGAGAGCGGGGGCTGCAGGGAGGATGAGCAAATTGACCTTAGCACAGTGGTACAGGGAGCCATTCAAGTGGGAGGAGAAAAGAGAAATGTAATTGTAGTCGAAGATAGTATAGTTAGGGGAATAGATACTGTTCTGTATAGCCAGAATTGAGATTCCTGAAGGCTGTGTTGCCTACCGGGTGCCAGGGTTAAGGATATCTCATCTGGGCTGCAGAGGAACTTGGAGTGGGAGGGGAAAGATCCAGTTGTCGTGGTCCACGTAGGTAACAACAATATAGATAGAACGAGGAAAGAGGTTCTGCTGAGGGAATATGAGCAGCTAGGGGCTAAATTAAAAAGCAAAACCAAAAAGGTAATAATCTCCGGATTATTACCTGAGCCATGAGCTAATTGGCACAGGGTCAATAAGATTAAAGAGGTAAATGCATGGCTCAAAGATTGGTGTGGGAGAAATGGGTTCGAATTCACGGGACATTGGCACCAGTATTGGGGAAAGAGGGAGTTATTCCGTTCGGACGGGCTCCACTTGAATCATGCTGGGACCAGTGTACTGGCGAATCACATAACTAGGGTCCTAGAAAGGGCTTTAAATTAAATAGTTGGGGGGAGGGTTCAGTTCCATGGAAATATAAAAAAATCAAAAGTTTAAGGAGAGGGTAAGAGTGCAGGTTAGTGACGAGGCTGATTGTTCCCAAAAAGTGAAAGGAAAGGACAGAGTGTGTGAATGTCCTATTGCATGAAAGAATCATGTAAGAATAGGGAAAATTGACAATAGGGCAAACTTAAAGGCTTTGTATCTGAATGCGCGTAGCATTCGGAATAAAACTAATGAGTTAACAGCGCAAATAGAAAGAAATAGGTATGATTTGGTGGCGATTACTGGGACGTGGTTACAGGGAGAACAGGTCTGGGAGTTGAATATCCAAGGATATTCAGTGTTTCGGTAGGATAGGCAGGAAGGAAAAGGAGGTGGTGTAGCTTTGTTAGTAAAGGAAGAGATCAGTGATATAGTGAGGAATGATATAGGCACTGAAGAGCAAGACGTAGTTAGTCTGGGCAGAAATAAGAAATAGCAAGGGAAAGAAGTTCCTGTTGGGAGTAATCTATAGGTCCCCAAACAGTAGTTCAACAGTAGGGCACAGTACAAAGCAGGAAATTCTGGCAGCATGTAAAAAAGGCATGGCAATAAACATGGGTGATTTTAATATGCATATAGGCTGGATGAATCAAATTGGCAAGGGTAGCCTCGAGGGAGAGTTCATAGAGTGTATTAGAGATTGTTTCTTGGAGCAATATGTTGTGGAACCAACCAGGGAGCAGGCTATTCTGGATTTGGTTTTGTGTAATGAGATGGGGATAATTATTGATCTCATAGTAAAGGATCCTCTAGGGGAGAGTGATCATAACATGATAGAATTTCAAGTTAGTTTGAGAGCAAGAAACTTGAGTCCCACACTCATGTTCTGGAGTTAAACAAAGGTAACTACATAGGCATAAAGACAGATTTGGCCCAAGTGGACTGGGCAGGAAGACTACAAGGTAGGACAGTTGATGAACAGTGGCAGATATTTAAGGAGATATTCAATCCCTCCCAAGTAAAATATATTCCAAAGAGGAAGAAAGATGGTAAGAAAGGGAAAAAGCATCCATGACTAAGCAAGGAAGTTAGAGGTAATTGAAAGGCAAAAACTAAGGCATACCAAATTGTAAAGGTCAATGGCAGGCCGGAATATTGGGAAACTTTTAAAGATCAACAAAGGGTTACCAAAAAAGTAATAAAAAGAGCACAGGTAAATTTTGAAAGAAAACTAGCGCAAAATGTAAAAACTGATAGCAAAAGCTTCTGCAAGTATATAAAAGGAAAGAGAGCAGCTGAAGTGAATATTGGTCCCTTGGAGGATGAGACTGGGGAGTTAATAGTTGGGAATGCAGAAATGGCAGAGACACTTAATCAATATTTTGCCTCAGTTCATGGTGGAGGACACTAGTACCACCCCAATAATAACAGGTAGTGCAGAGGGTATAGAGAAGGAGGAACTTAGAACAATCACTGTCACTAGAGAAAAAGTACTGAGCAAACAATTGGGATTAAAGGGTGACAAGTCCCCAGGACCTGATGGCCTACATCCCAGAGACTTAAAGGAAGTGGCAGTGGAGTTAGTGGATGCATTGGCTGTAATATTCCAAAGTTCCCTGGATTCTGGAAAGGTTCCAGTGGATTGAAAAAATACTAATATAATGCCCTTATTCAAAAAGGTGGGGAGGCAGAAAGTAGGAAACTATAGACCAGTTAGTTTAACATCTGTCTTTGGGGAATTGTTGGAATCCATTATTAAGGAAGTAGTAATGGGGCATTTGGAAAGTCAAAATACATCCAGCAGAGTCTGCATGCTTTTAAGAAGAGTAAATCATGTTTGACTTATTTGCTAGAGTTCTTTGATGATGTGACAAGCAAAGTGGATAATGGGGATCCTGTAGATGTAGTATATCTGGACTTCCAGAAGGCCTTTGATAAAGTGCCGCACAAAAGATTAATACACAAGTTAAGATCACACAGAGTTAGGGCTAATATATCAGCTCAGATAGAGGATTGGCTAACCAACAGAAAGCAGAGAGTCGGGATAAATGGGTCTTTTTCTGGATGGCAAGCTGTAACTAGTGGGGTGCCACAGGGTTCGGTCCTTGGGCCCCAACTATTTACAATCTATATTAATGACTTGGATTCAGATATAGAAGGTACTATAGCTAAATTTGCAGATGATACCAAAGTCGGTGAGAAAGTAAGTTGCAATGAAGAAATAAGAAATTTGCAAATGGATATGGACAGGTTAGGTGAATGGGCCAAAATTTGGCAGATGGAGTTTAAGGTGGATAAGTGTGAGGTTATCCATTTTGGTCAGAAGAATAAAAAGGCGACTTATTATTTAAATGCAGAGAAGCTTCAGAATGCTTCGGTGCAGAGGGATCTGGGTGTCTTCGTGCATGAATCGATGAAAGCTAGTAAGCAGGTACAGCAGGTAATAAGGAAGGCAAATGGAATTTTGACATTTATTGCTAAAGGAATAGAGTATAAAAATAGGGAAGTGTTGTTGCAACTGTACAAGGCATTGGTGAAACCACAGCTGGAGTACTGGGCACAGTTTGGGTCCCCTTACTTGAGGAAGGATGTAGTTGCATTGCAGGCAGTTCAGAGGCGGTTCATTGGATTGATTCCAGAAATGTGGGGCTTGTCTTATGAGGAGAGATTGAGCAGTTTAGACCTAAACTCGCTCAAGTTTAGAAGGATGAGAGGAGATCTAATTGAGGTATATAAGGTGCTAAAGGGGATAGACAAAGTAGACATGGAGCAGATGTTTCCCCTTGTAGGGCACTCTAGAACGAGAGACCATAGTTTTAGGCTAAGGAGTGATAGACTTAAATCAGAGATACGGAGGAATTACTTTTCTCAAAGGGTCATGAATCTGTGGAATTCACTACCTCAGAGTGCAGTGGATGCCAGGGTGCTGAATAAATTTAAGGAGGGGATAGACAAATTTTTAATTAGTAATGGGTTGAAAGGTTATGGGGAGAAGGTGGAAATTGGAGTTGAGGCCGAAATGAGATCAGCCATGATCGTATTGAATGGTGGGACAGGCTCGAGTGGCTGAATTGCCTACTCCTGCTCCTAGTTCTTATGTTCTTATATGGAAATGAGGCCTGACATTGAAAGGTTGTTTGGGCCTTGGACCAATTCTGTCGACCCAGCAGTGGATTTGCATCACCAGCTTCTCACCCACTGAAACCAGATAAATGAAAAGCTACCCCAGATTGAGCTAAGCAATGTGACTCAAAATTGAACTTGGAATTAGACACTGACCGCACCCTTGCCACCCCACCCCCACACCTCGCCACCCCACCCCCAAGCAGCTGAAACATTCAAACCCAAACTGAAGATGTTTGATCACAGCAAAATCCTAGTCTTCAGTCATGTGAATTCCAAACTCCCTTATCATGGGAGACATGACATGGACATGGCACCAGGACAATGCAGGGCTTGAAATAGAGCTTCAGACAGAGGAAGTGAGAATCAGCTTGAAAGGATCAGCTCTCTAACCTTGCAGCGGATGAGAGCAGTTTGCTTTGTCCGGTAGGAATGCACTTTTAGCCCATCAATGAGCTAGTTTTTTTTTTAAGTTGCGTAAGAATATGGAGAGAGCTCTGTACAGATACTGAAAATGTTTATTTGCTGCAAAGTTAGAAAGCTTGTGATGTGGATTTAAACTCAAGTCCTGGACCTTTAGCATTGAGCTAAGTTGTTTCACAACTGTTTAATCTTGATAATTCAGTCAATTTTTGCCCAATAATATTTCATCCCAATGATTTTTCTTTGCTCTCTGCTGCCTGTTTCTCTGCTTTTTCCCATTCTCTGTCCTTCTGAATCCGTCCACCCTTCTTTGGTTTTTTCCTCTGTTCTCTTTTTCTAGAAATACTACATGACAGCTAAACTGGCTGCTATCTATTTCTTCTGCATTGGCAACCAGATGTGTTGGACCTGTGTGTTTACCATAAAACTAAAAAATATTAGGTGTGTTTCTTACCTATTCTGTGTTGTCTTATTTAGACATATTTTTAGTGCTACTGGTTACTGACATTACTTTGGTCCAATTCTGGCTGAAACCTTTAGCATATTTTAACAATTCTTTCATCAAGCATGAGCCTGATTTCACATCCTAAATGCTACTTTCACCCAAAACCTCAATGTATTTTGAGTAATGGTACAATAGTGATTGTAATGGTGTTCCTGAATACAGCTTTAAAACCACAGTAATCCATCAAAATGTAACATCCACAAAAAAAACTGTTTGATGTTGTTACAGCCACCTGAGGAGGGGTCAGATTGACTACCCTATTGTTCCATTCAAAGTCTGAACGTAGCTTTTTTTTTGGGAATTTAGATGGAAGAAGGTTTCACTCAATGTTTGTGCTTAACTGTTTACATGGTCATTGCAAAGAAACTAGTGTGGCAGGCTTTCTTGACTTTAAAACAAAAAGAGGTTAGTTTTCATTGAGTTAAAAACCCATCCAGGTGAAGATATAAAAGTATTTAAAAAGGTAAAGCCGACCTTTGTAACCCACACAAACACACATACAAGAACACACATGCACACAAACATACACTTATATACAAGCATGCAGAATTACAAGCAAAACAGATAGTTTCTTTCTTAGCTAAATTAATGTTCAATGTGAAAAGGTTAAAAAAAGAGAGTTCACTGTTTATGAGTTCTCTGCTGGTATCTGGCTGTAGTGGAATTTTTCTCCATGGTAATCTTGGAATTTCAGTGGAGTTGAAGCCCATATGGAACTGTAATTGCCACAGACAATTTATTTTTAAAATGTAATCCATCTTTTCCAGAAGTCGATGATCTTTGCTCCTTTTGTTGGAAATTCTGTACCTCTGTGCTGGATTTTTAAACTGCAAGCGATAAGTCCTTAACTTCAGAGAGAAGAGGGAGAATATTACTCCCCCTTTGGCAGGCTCTTCCAGACTACTGTTTTAGCAGGTTACCTGCTACATTCAAAAGAGATTTAAAAAATGGTTACTCCAGTCACATGACCCTCTCCCCCCAAAATGATTTTGTTTAGCTGATGTCTGAACTGATTGTGGCTTTTGTTTCATGGCCAGGGTGATTAGATTCTGTAATGTCCCAACCATGAACCCCTGAATATCCATTATCCATCTTGATGAGATAGGCAGAACACCTTTCCATGTAGCTATTGTCCTAGTAGACTTGCTGTCTCCACTTGAGAGGTTTCCTTATAAATGAGCAAATATGAAGTCCTGGGCAATTTCAATAAATCTTTTAAAGTAGTTCTTAACATCAACAGGTGTGAAATTCCATAAAAGGATTTCATGGCATGTCTGAACTGTAATTCACAGTGGAACTTTCCAGAACCTTGTCAACTTGCAATACCAGATGTCAGGTGGCTTGTGGCAGCCATTTTAAGTCTTTGTTTTTTTTTTAAAGTTCATTTTAAACTGTTCAATATATGTTTGATCAGCCGAGGAAATGAAAGATTAAAATCACTCGTGCACAAATTGCATCATCGTGACAGCATAAATGGTGAAATGTGGTTACATTTTGAAGGAAAAACACTTTTAAAGGTTGCAGGGTACTGTAAATAAAGTAACAGCATAAGCATGGTGGATAAAATGTTAGTTTATGTTAAATTCACGTAAATCGTCCGTGGGAAAACTAGAGCAAATTATTATAAGTTAGAAATGAAAACACTATATCCAGGACATTAAGTAAATATCAGTGCTTTGAGAGAAAACACTCAATGAACCAAACACCCAATGTACCATTAGGCTTTGTGCGCATTAAAATAATTTGATCTACTAAAGACATTTTTATTGGTCATAAGGAGTGAGTTCCAAGAAGAATCACCCTTCACTTTGATTTTATTCCCTGTAGAATTCCCAACATATTTGTTCCAACATATTTTTCCCAGGTTTTTAAAAAATTCATTCATGGGATGTGAGCACTGGTAGCAAGGCAAGCATTTATTGCCCTTTCCTAAATGCCCTTGATAAGGTAGTGGTGAGCCGAATTCTTAAACTGCTGCAGTCTATGCGGTGTAGGAAAACCTACAGTGCTGTTAGGGTTCCAGGATTTGGACCCAACCACAGTGATATATTTCCAAATCAGGATGGTGTGTGGCTTGAAGGGGAACTGTCAAGTGGTGTTGTTCCCATGCATCTGCTGCCCTTGTCCTTCTAGGCGGTAGAGATTGAGGGTTTGGAAGCTGCTGTCTAAGCCTAAGTGAGTTGCTGCAGCGCATCTTGTCGATGGTACACATTACTGCCACTGTGCCAATGGTGCAGGGAGTGAATGATTAATGTGGTGGATTGGGTGCTGATCAGATGGGTTGCCCTATCCTGGATGATGATGAGCTTGTGTTGTTGGAACTATACTCGCCCGGGTAAGTGAAGAGTATTGCATCACATTCCTACTTGTGCCTTGTGGATGGTGGTAGGCATTAGGGACTCAGGTGGGTGAGTTACTTTGCACAGAATTCCCAGCTTCTGACCTGCTCTTTTAGCCACAGTATTTATATGACTCGCCCAGTTAAGTTTCTGGTCAAGGGTGACCCTCAGGATGTTAATAGCCGGGGTTCAGTGATGGTGGAGAGTTGCCAAATTAGTGCTGTGAAGTTTGAGGGTAATTTTGGCTATGCCTTCAGAGAACCTGGTTGTGATTGCCTGAACTCATTCCTCTTTGGGCTTTAAAGAACTGTCAATATGAGATTTTCTTTTCTTCAAAATTCCATCTGTTTACGTTGGATTAGATCTGGCGAGAAAGTAAAATGACACAATTCTCACTTTTTAAAAATTCTTTCCTGGGAAAGAATTTCTTCCATCACTGGCAAGAACCATCCCTAATTGCACTTGAACTGAGTGGCCTGCTAGCCCATTTCAGAGGGCAGTTAAGAGTCAACCACATTGCTGTGAATCTCGAGTCACATGTCAGCCAGACCAGGTAAAGATGGAGCATTTCCTTTCCTAAAGGACATTAGTGAACCAGATGGGTTTTTACAACAGTCGATGATGGTTATCATGGTCACCATCACTGAGACTAGCTTTCAATTCCAGATTTATTAATTGAACTTAATTTCCACCAGCTGCCTTGGTGGGATTTGAACCTATGTCCCCAGAACATTAGTCTGGGCCTCTGGATTACCAGCCTCAGTGACACTACCATCTCCAATATATTATACTTTTTCATCTCCAGTTTTATCTTTAAGTACCAATGGCTTTGAAACCTGAGCCAGTTGTAAACTTGAATCATATGCATTTACTGCCTGATTTAACTGATGTTGCTGGCCATTTGAAACCTATTTGCTAATGTTGCTCTGTTGTTTTTCCAATTTGAGCATTTTGTATCCACATCGAGATCAGCTAGAAATTTCAGTAATACCTGAAAAAATGGAATTGCAATGGTAGGAAAAGAATTTGGACAACAAATTGAACCTTCAGTGAGATCTTCAAGGAATAAAAATTCTCACTCAAGAATGCCCCTCGCGAAAGCCAGTAATGTAGACATTTGGACTTTTACAGATCCATTATATGACAGACATGTTTGTGTTCCTAGTCATACATTTCAGGTTTACCCAAAGATTATGCATTCAAAATTATTCTTCTAAGTTGTAAAATCTCTTTAAATTGCACAGAGGCTTTAATTTTAAGAGCTCTCACAGTCAGATTCCCCATAGAATTTTTTACTGAGGAATGTCTCGGGATAGCTAAGTCATTGAAATAAGAGAAAAATCAGTTATTTATTTTAGTAAGATCTTGAGGTTATTTTAATTGTGTCATATATCAGGCACAATTTGGCTTCAATTTTGAGTCTAAAGCTTGTAACTATTTTTGTAGTTCTGGTTATACTTTTAGCAACAATCAGATTCGTGACCTGTTTGAGGACATTTTTTTTAACTGAAAATCATGTAGTTGTCATTATTACAAAGTTTGACACATGCAAGTAAGCTTACATTAAATCAGTTTCTATAATTTAAATACCTTTTAACAAAATGATTCTGAAACACCAAGCAAAGTTCTGCACATTAGCATTGAGGTGAAAACCCCAGACAATATTTACAGAAAAGTTAATTCTAGTCACACTGGGGGTCAGAGAGTGAAGCAGGAAATGGTACTCACATTGGGAAAGAAGGCACTCAAACAAGACAAAGGATAGGTTAATAGTGAAAGCTGGTCAGACTTTTCATGTGAGAGAGGAGAAACCGGAATGGTAGAGCAATGTAAATGCAGTTTCTCGCAATACAATATGTGGATAAAGAGAAAAAGGCTGTCACAAAGGCCAAGAGATAGCAATTTTTTTTATTCGTTCATGGAATGTGGGCATCGTTGGCTGGGCCACATTTAAAGAAAGCAGCACTTATTTTAACTTTAAAACAAGGTAATCTCAGGATCATGCTTTTAAAGAGATAAGAAAACTACATTCCAACTAAGCAATTATTCTTCTAAGTTGTAAAGTTTTAAGTTGCAAATAGCAATTTAGTTTTAAGAGCAGTCGCAATCAAATTCCCCTTAGAATTTTTTATTGAGGAATGTCTTGGGATGATTAAGTAATTGAAATAAGAGAAAAAAACACATTTATTTTCATAAAATCCTGACAGTATGGAGCTTTTGAAGACATTTTTATTCCAGCAACTTGTGGACTTTTTGACCTTCATGGATTTGAAAGTTGCTGTTCTAAGTTCTTGGACCATTGATATTGTTCCGTATTGGTCCTGTTAGGAATCCCAATCTGGGAGAGGAAGAGCAAGATGAAGAAGTAAACAGAGCTGCAACAGAAGGGAGAGCAAATAGAAGGTGAGCTTCTAGGAATCCTTGCCCTTCCATACAATTTAGCTTATTGGTCCAGAACAAATACTTGCAGTTTCCGGGACCCTGGCACAGCCTCATCTGCATGCTATCTTTTTGGAAACATCATCCACAGACATGTCTCAACTTCCACAAATGATACTCAGCTCTACCTTTCTGAACCCCTTCACTGCCTCTGCACTGTCATACAGACAATCTAACATCCTCTTTTGGACGAGTTTCAATTTTCTACAGGTAAATATGGAGAAAACAAAAGTCACTATCTTTTGCCTACCATAAACCCCTTCCCCTTGTCTCCAATAGACCCCCCTCACTGGGTCCTCTTTTAGGCCGAGCCAGAAAGTTACCAAGCTCAGCATCCAGTTTGACTCAACGCTGACCTGATCCCACACAGATATGTGAACTAGTGGTTATAGTACTTTACAATGTGAAATGCAGTATATGTATGCAATTCCTTTCATTCATTAGCTGAATCCCACCACTGCAAGTTATTAAGTTGAATTCATTAAACCTGGTAATTTATGGACTTCCACTGGAAAAGTTGAGCATACAAACTGTTGGTTTTGCCATAAAAACCTAACTAGCTTACTGCTGTCTACAGGAGAGGGAGCCCATGCTTTCTACTGGGTTGCCCTACATGTGAGCCCAGCTTCACGCTACATAGTTGATCCTTAATATTTCAAGAGAATCAGGGGTGAGCAATAAGTGCTTTATCCCAAAAACAAATTACAAAAAAATCCAAAACATCAGAAAGACTGTCTACTTCCACTTCCACAACATCACTGATTTCCACCCCTATCTGCTGCTCAAATAATTATCCATACCATTATCATCTAGACTCAACTACTCCGAAGGTCTCATGGCCGCCTCTAATTTTTTACTGTCCATAACCTTCAGCTCATCCAAGTTATGCAACCTGTGTCCTATCCTCCACTAAGTCTTGCTTACTCATCATGCCTGTGGTGTCATTGACCTGCATTGGCTCATAGCCTCCCAACTGTCTCAAATTTCAGATTTTCATCCTTGTATTTAAATAATTCTTTGTCCCCATCCTTTATCTCTGTAAACATTTCCAGTGCTGTAATTCCCTTAAGCTCTCATTTTCTCAGGCTGCATATTCTTGAATATTCTGCTCCCTCCACTGCACCATTGGTGGCCATGCCTTCAGGTATCTAGGTCAATGCTCAAGAATTTCCCTCCTAAACTCCTCCATCTCTCACCTCCTTTAGGACCCCACTTAAAAGGCAACACATTGATCAGGATTCTTGTCACCAATCTAATTTTTCCATCTTTACTTTGGTGTTCTTTCCTTACTCTCTGAAATGCTTTGGGGCATTCTTCAGTATTAAAGGTTGTATTTAAATGGAAGTTGTTGCTGATAATATCATCAAGATTCACTTTTTGACTCATAACATTTAAAATAATGGACAGATCTAATCTCACATTTCCATGTTAATCATCATCTCTTTGTGAAGGTTCTTTATTTAAAATGCATTTCTGATGGTAAGGCACCAATTACAGAAAACATTAACAATAAGAAATTCTCAAACCTGGCTAAAGTGGTTTAAACTGTTCATAGAGTTTTATCATTGGCTGTATCAATGCAGAGATTCTTCGCTGGGATAGGTTTCAGTTCATCTTAAGAAAGCATTCAGAATCATGTTTGCATTCTGGTTTGATCGTACCTGTTGTCATTTGACGTTGGAGGTTTACGTTCAAAAAAAGATACCAGAACTCAACAACAAATTTCTACTACATTGAAATTTTTTATGCCAATCTTCCCCTTAACCCTACTGAAAAAAAATGTTTGAAAGGTTACTATTTCTGGGCTGTAAGTTAAACAAAGGGAAAACATGCAAAATAAAGTCGAAAGTGGTCAAATTCTTTCAGACAAAGGACTTTTATTCCCTAGATAGTTTTCCTTCATTGCTTCTTTCAAAAGAGTTTTTGAACATTTTTATGCAGTTTAATGTTTTCAGCCCATTTATAGGTTTGTCTTTCAATGGCATGCAGTCCTACATTTGTTTTTCATAAACACCACATGAGATCTATTTAAAGGTTTATGGGAGATTCCTGTACATTTTCTTACACTCATAGTAAGGGGTTACTATTGCGTATTGATTGAGTTATTAGGTAACAGTTTTAAAGTGAATATGATTAATCAAATAAACAACTTTACTTCTAGTTTCTCCTCTAACTTATCATCCACATTTTGCTTGCTAGCTCAATTGACTTTAGCTTTCAGCTGAACCTAATGTCTCATTTACTTTCAAAACAGGAGATTTATAAGTGACCTCTGATGTCTGCCTGGTATGATAAACAAGACAACCTCAAAAGCCCTCAACTCTACAGCCTGGACCATTTTCAGCAACATGTGATTGAGCTGGTCATTCAGAATCCACATACTGAAAAATATGATTATGACTTCTCCCCAACCAGATCTACTGTCTCACAAATACTTGCAGCATTACATCATAGAATAAAAGACAATATAGATTCTCGTAAAACAAAAGGTATGAAAATGAAATTTCCACAGCTTAGTCCTTGAGAAGGATGAAGTGAAATATTTTATATAAAGAATATTTTAATATGAATGACAACTACTATATCTAAAGTTTTCTGTCTTCAATTACAATACTCCTTGAGGCAGGTTTTCTGTAATTCAATGTTTGCCAATTTCAAGCAAAGTCAATCTCCTGGGATATCCTGGAGATGACCAAATTAATTATTCATTGGCACAAGAAGTTTTCTGAAGGAAGGCGAAGAATTGTATGTTACTGCTGCCCATGAAGGGTTACTACAAAACATTAAATAGATATGGGCATTAAAAGCTAATGCTTATGTACGGGGGCAAAAATCTGACCAAAGCTTGTTCAGGTCAAACCCAGTGAGTAAAACAAAATGGAAGTAGAAAATAAAAACCAGAGCAATGGATGGATTAGTGGAGCATCCACATCCCATTTCTCACTGATGGAGCACTGCAGAAAGATGTGGATACAAGAGGGATTTCTGTGTTAGGCATTCCTTAGATATCAGCAGTGGGGTGTGCCTAGCAGGAGATGGCAAAAAAGTTCAATTTCATTCGCAGTACTATCACTTTGACACATGCTGGCTGTAGGTGTTCTTGCAACAGATGACACAGAATTGCAACTAGCTACAGTCAGTCCCTCACTGTCTTTGTCAAGCAGATTTTGCAGGGACTGCAGAGATAGCTGACATAATGTACAAAATTTGGTTAAGGCACCTGTCATGATTAATTTTAACTTGGATCATTTCAAACCAGCTCCATCACTAATTTTAACTTGGTAGTTGCCAAGGACCCTTTCCTTAGATACTCACATGAAATTTGTATTGTAATATCTCCTTTTGCATGTCCCCCGATTTTTTTCAGCTTTTCCTGATCTGTTGAAGTATTCTAAGTGCACAAGATTGCCCTTCCAATGAACAAGCAGACAGTTAGGTTCCATATGAACATTATGTACCATAAGGAGAAATAAAGAAAAAAATTGTTAAATTATTTTCTATAAACAAAAATTAATAGAAACCTATCCTGAAATGTGCTGTAGAAGAACAAAACCTTGATTTTTAACTCTAGACAAGAAGTCAGAGTGTTGTCAATACGTTGCTCACACTCACTCCCTGAGGCCTGGGCCATGTTAACTCCCAAGTTTCTTCAGCATCGTCCAGCTCCCACATTTTTCTGAAGCCAGTAAGAATGATGGGGAACCTGCATGCAGGAGGTGGGAAAGCAGATCAACTACACACAGCATCAAGGAGCTCAGGTAAGATAAGAGTTCATTCGAGTTCAAAAGTGGGGCAATACATCACACAAAGGAAGATGTTTGTAGTTGTTTGAAGCCAATCATTGTAGTCCCAGGACATTGTTACAAGAGTAGCTCTAGGAAATATCAATAATTCGAACATTTGCAGCTGCTTCGCTAAATATTTTAAAGGTGCTACATCAGTGCAAATTACTCTGCTGTCACTAACAACACTTAATAAGATCTTTTTTCTCAATGTTTTTAAATTGAATTATCAACAGTTTGAGATATTGAAATGATTGCAGTAATTACAAACATTTAGAAAGCTCCAGTGGGATACTAAAAGTGAAGTTAACTATTTCTCATTGAATATTGCTCCAGCAGCCCTCGTTCAGTTCAACCAGTGATAAATTGACATTTTGCTTAGAAGGGATAGGTTCCAGTTGACAACACTGGGAGATTTCCTCAGATAACTGAGGTGATGCATGAAATATTTGTTGGTACTTCATGTTGGTTTTAGACCACCACAGGATGTTGACATACAACTGTGTACATGGTATTGACTTCTAAATTTGGCTTAATGAAGACTGGCCCTCATATGAAGCACTGTTTTGGGCTGCATTAGAGCCCTTCAGTTGGAGTTTGGTGAGAGAGGGACTTTTAAATGTTAATTTCTATCTAAAGTCTAATCTTTCTTTAATTTAGCAATTAGCTAAAAGCTTCTCTTTGGGTTGGGAGAAGGTGAGTTTTAGTTCAGCCTTAAAACAAGATTTATGTAGGTTCTGCTTGCAACTGCAGCTTGTAAATTAGTTAACTGGCTTAAACAGGTTTTCAGAAGCTAGATTCAGACAACATAAAAGCAAGCCATCTACAGTGCTGCTTTTGTCTCCATTGTAGTGCTGCTTTGAGCTGCATTAGAGTGCTTCAGCTGATGTTTGGTGAGAGAGGGAGTTCACTGAAGAGGAAAGGAGGTGATCCTTTCATTTTCTACCTTTCCTCAGTAAGTAGAGCAGTGGCCTTGGTAATTAGGACCTGGTAAGTATTTCCTCTGTCCTTAATATTATCTAAACAGGAGGAAGTAAAAATAGAGGGAGTAATTTAAGGGTATGTCATGGCAGGGCAGCTTGGCCAAGTGGAATACTTCTCCTGTGCAATATGAGAAGTCAGGACAATTTCAGTGTCCAGGACGACGATGTGTGCAGGAAAGGTCTCCAGCTGCAGCTACTTGAAATCTGTGTTTTGGAGCTGGAGTTACGCCTTGAGTCATTGTGCAGCATCTGCAAGGATGAGATCTTCATGGACAGCATGTAAAGTGAGGTGGTCACACCACAGGTAAAGAGTGCACAGGCAGAAAGGAAATGGGTGACCGCCAAGCAGAGTAAAAGCACCAGGCAGGTAATGCAGGAGCCCATTTCCCTCTCCAACAGATTTTCCGTTTTGGATACTGCTGTGGAAGATGGTTTCTCAAGGGAATGCAGCAAGAGCCAAGTCCATGACACTATGAGTGGTTCAGTTGCACACAGCAGGGCAGGTAAGAGTGGGAGGGCAATAGTGATAGGGGATTCTATCGTAAAGGGAACAGATAGACTTTTTTGTGGCTGCATAAGTGACACCAAGATGGTATGTTACCTCCCTGGTGCCAGGGTCAGGATGTCACTGAGTGGCTACAGGACATACTGAGGGGGGATGGTGAAAAGCCAAAGGCTGTGATCCATATCGGTACCAAGCAGAAGATAGGGAGCTAGGAAATAAATTAAAAAGCAGGACCACAAAGGTAGTAATCTCAGGGTTATTCCCGGTGCCAAGTGCTAGCGATATCAGCAATAGGAGAATGGACAGATGAATGCGTGGCTGGAGAGATGGTGCAGGAGGGAGGGATTTAGATTCCTGAGGCATTGGGACTGATTCTGGGGAAGATGGAACCTGTACAAGCTGGGTGGGTTGCATCCCAACAGAACTGGGATCAATATCCTTGCAGGGATATTTGCTAGTACTGTGGAGCGTTTGTGGGGGGGGGGGGGCGCGATGGGTTGGTTTAAGAAAGATTGGCAGGGGGGTGTGAACCTGAGTGGGGAGACGCAAGAAAGGGAAACAATGATAGGAATGAAAGACAGAAAAGTAGAAAGCAAAAATGGAAGGCAAAGGAAACAAGGGCTAGCAGCAAATAGGGCCATAATGCAAGTAAAGATGTGTAAAAATGTTAAAAAGACACGTCTAAAGGCACTGTATCTTAAAACACGGAGCATTCACAATAAGGTAGATGAATTAACAGTGCAAATAGATGTAAATGGGTACGATATGATTACGAATACAGAGACATGGCTGCAGGGTGACCAAGGCTGGGAACTGAATATCCTAGGGTACTCGATATTTAGAATGGACAGGCAAAAAGGAAAAGGAGGTGGTGTGGCGTTGTTACTTAAGGATGAAATCAGTGCAATAGTGAGAGGATATTGGCTCAGAAAATCTAAATGTGGAATCAGTCTGGATGGAGCTAAGAAGCAACAAGGGGTGGAAAACTCTAGTGGGAGTTGCCCATAGGCCTCAAAACAGTAGTGGTAAGGTAGGGGATGGCATTAAGCAGGAAATTAGAGATGCATGTAACAAGGGTGCTGCAGTAATCATGGGTGACTTTAATTTACATATAGACTGGGCAAACCAAATTAGCAATAATACAGTAGCAGATAAATTCCTGGAGTGTGTATGAGATGAATTTTTAGACCAGCATGTTGAGGAACTGACTAGGGAACAGGCTATCCTAAGTTTGGTATTGTGCAATGAGAAGGGTTTAATAATCTTGTTGTGCGGGGCCCTTTAGGGAACAGTGACCAAAACATTATAGAATTCTTCATGAGGAAAGTGAAATAGTCCAATCTGAACTAGGGTCCTAAATCTTAATGAAGGAAAGTATGAACGTATGAGGCATGAATTGGCTAAGACAGATTGGGGAACTTCATTAAAAGGTGGATAGACAATGACTAATATTTAAGGAATGAATGTATGCATTGCAACAGTTATACATTGCTTTCTGGCACAAAAACACAACAGGAAAAACCGTCCAACCATGGCTAACAAAAGAAATTAAGGATAGTATTAGATATAAAGTTGCTAGAAAAATTGACAAGCCTGGCGATTGGGGGTAGTTTAAAATTCAGCAAAGGAGGACCAAGAGATTGATTAAAAGGGGAAAAATAGAGTATGAGAGTAACCTTGCAAGGAACGTAAAAGTGGACTGTAAAAGCTTCTATAAGTATGTAAAAAGCAAAAGACTCGTGAAGACAAATGTAGGTCCCTTACAGTCTGATATGGGAGAATTTATAATAGAGAACAAAGCAATGGCAGAGCAACTAAACAACTACTTTAATTCTATCTTCACAGATGAAGACAAATAACTTCCCAGAAATATAAGGGAACCAAGGGTCTAATGAGAAGGGAGAATTGAAGGATATTAGCATTACTAAAATATTAGTGCTGGAGAAATTAGTGGGGCTTGAAGCCAATAAATCCCCAGGGCCTGATAATCTACATCCCAGGGTACTAAAGGAGGTGGCCCTGGAAACAGTGGATGTTTCGAGTCCTCATGTTATTTCAACTCTTTCTTGGACTCGAACGCAAGTTCTGTCGAAGGGTCATGAGGACTCGAAATGTCAACTCTTTTCTTCTCCGCCGATGCTGCCAGACCTGCTGAGTTTTTCCAGGTAATTCTGTTTTTGTTTTGGATTTCCAGCATCCGCAGTTTTTTTGTTTTTATTTTTTAAACAGTGGATGTGTTGTTTGTCATCTTCCAAAATTCTGTAGGTTCTGGAACAGTCCCAATAGATAGGAGAGTGGCAAATGTAATCCCACTATTTAAAAAAGGAGGAAGGGAGAAAACATCAACTTACGGACTGGTTAGTCTAACATCAGTAATAGGGGAAATGCTGGAGGCTATTATAAAGGATGTGATAACAGGACACTTAGAAAATATCAGCTTATATTTCAACTCTTTATTGGACTTGAACTCAAGTTCTGTCGAAGGGTCATGAGGACTTGAAACGTCAACTCTTTTCTTCTCCGCCGATGCTGCCAGACCTGCTGAGTTTTTCCAGGTAATTCTGTTTTTGTTTTGGATTTCCAGCATCCGCAGTTTTTTTGTTTTTAGAAAATATGAACGGGTTTAGACAAAGTCAACATGGATTTATGAAAGGGAAATCATGTTTGACAAACCTACTGGAGTTTTTTGAGGATGCAACTAGCAGAATAGATAAGGGAGAACCATGGATGTGGTATATTTGGATTTTCAGAGAGCTTTTGATAAAGTCCCAAGTAGGAGGTTAATGTGTAAAATTAAAGCACATGGGATTAGGCGTAATATATTGGCATGGATTGAGAATTGGTTAGCAGACAGGAAACAGAATAGGAATAAATGGGTCTTTTTCAGTAGGCGGTGACTGTTGGAGTACCACAGGGAACAGTGCTTGGGGCCCAGATATGCACAGTATATGTCAATGATTTGGATGAGGGAACCAATTGTAATACTTCCAAATTTGCTGATGTTAGGAGAAAATTAAAAATGCTAAAAGAGAACACTGTAAGAATTTACTGAAGAGCACTTAAAATCTCCAAGCAGCCATGGATGTTAGACCTAATGACAGCTGAGGGTAAGAAAATGGACATTGCACCCAAAACAACTTTGAGTTTGTGTGATTTACACAGTTTCAAGAGCTGAGCTAATGTCCAGCCACAGGCAGAACCATTCAAGTGGTGCAATGATGCGATGAAGCCTTGAGAGCTGGACTGGAAATAAAACATAACATAAAGTTATTTTAGGTATACTCCTCTCTCAGATAAGGATAGGGCAGATGCTTTTAGTTTAGATATGGGAAAACATACAATGGACAGAGGAGTCTTTGATGAAACAACAGCAGTCTTGAATTGTGAGAACCAAGGCCTTGCGTACGTGTTTTAATTTTGATTGGATAATATAATTATGTATACACCCTTTAGAATAATTGGTTTGCAAAATCACATGTTTATGTACTCAATAGGATAGTTTTAAAGTGGTACCTATGTGTAGGTTACCGATTGGATATATTCAAATGTACTCAAATGTATTGCGATAAGGAAAAGTACAAAAGTAGTGAAATGTAATCAATCTGGGAGCTGGTTCTTCATTCTTAGGAATGATTGCGGCTCCCTTGCATATGCTTGAATAAAACCAGTAAAGGAAGCCTGGTCGGGGATTGTAGTTTCTCCTCTTCAACTGGCCTATGTGGTAGCTGCAGGATTAGAGGGAATGCCCTCTTCAAATGGCGTAGTCGACAGGATCCTCCCAGACCTCTGTGAAGGCTGAACAATGATCTGGTGAGTATTTTCTTTTTGAAAGATGCTGTTCGGTTGTTCGTGTCAGACTAGAACGGAGGTCTATTAGGTCAGATCCGAATATTTAGTCCAGGGAGACTCAGGTGGACAGTTGTGCGTGTGGGGGAACTGTGGGTCCCTGTTTTGGAGGCGGTTTGTCTCGGGGGAACTGTGGGTCTCTGTTATGTGTGAATGTGAGTATGACTGAGAAGGATGAACTCGAGTTCATTGCAGAATGGGGAGGTGAAGGAATCATGTCCCTTCACCTCGCCAGGAAGCATAAAAGCTGATCAGTAAAATGAAACAACAAGGGTGGCTGCCGAGTGACCCACCGTTACAATCCAAGGAGTGGTGGCTAACTCAGACTAAAGATAAAACTGACAAAGCTACAGTACTCATTCTGAGTCTGTATCTGCAGCAAACTAAATTAATACAGAAACATCTTGGGAAGTTGCCCTGGTTGCAGCGGCAGGGGACCTGAAAGTGTCCCCTACTGAATTTTTGTAACTTAAAGAAAGGAATTGATCTAAGTTTCAAGAGCTGTTTGTGCTGAGGAGAGAGAAAGGGAGTACCCCTAGGGGGTTAATGAGCAAGTGACAGGCTTCAGCCAGTTTGATTATCCCTATAGATAGAGCCTCCAATATCCCTTTATTCCTCCCACTGCTACTTGAAGCTTCGTTTAGAGTTAAGTTCAATATTATAGGAATATAAATACATACCTTTATATATGTGTTTGTTTGTGTGCAATGAAGTATTTGTATGTGAGCTCCAATGTGTTTTCATCCCTAAATTGTATTTTGTGTGTGTGGTTGAGCACTTTAGCGTTGAAAGCCCCATATTAGATTAAAGGAAAAGTTTATTCTAACATTCCAAAGTTTTGAGTATAAGGTTTGAGTTGAGATTTCTTGCAAAATCGCAATTTGAAGGTAGTGTAAAGATAAAACAGGGCTTGCCTTTGTTTGAGATGAACCAACCCTTGTACCACCCCCTTGCAAAATAGTAAGGAATAACCCGCATCATCAGCTTCCAAGCTGATTGGGATTAATATATATGAGTTAGTATTCTAAAATTCTGAGAAAAAAAATACTTGAAATTCAGAAGGATTCTAGGAAAACCAAAAAACATAAACACATGGTCTAGATGGTTCCAATGGATAAAAAGGGGTTTCTTTTGAAGAGATGAATTAAATATTAAAGGAAACCTGCATTCCAACAGCACTGTAATTTGAATTTGGGACAATTTTGAGATATAAAGTGCAGTGTAATTTAACAGGTTACTTTGAATAACGATGAAGCTATCCAAAGATAAAGAATGTGTCGATAAACATATGGGACTTCTAATCTGGATACAAATCATTACACATGAAGAGAAAGGTTGTTTTAATTTTGATAGTGTAAATTAAAGTTCTTACAAAGTTTAAAATTTGAGGTTTGGTTCTTGATAAAGTTCTCAAAAGGGAATTTTCATTTTAAAAGGCTTTTGATAACAATTGGCACTAATTCAAATGCTGCAACCTTTTGTATTTGTAAGTCTGTTCCCAAAATGTGAAGTTAAGCTCAAGACCTTGACAAACTTTGGCAGAAATCCAATTTTTGGCCGAGTTAATGAATCTGGGATAATGCTTAAAAAAAAATGTCAGACATAATTTAGTGGATTACTTTTGAGGCAATAAAATGTTGTTTGAGAAGAAGATAAGGAAGCAAAACATGTCAATGCTTGATTTCTGTTTTAAAACTTATGAGAATACTCTATTGGACTGTAAAGTCTCTTCAGACAACCTGAATAAGATAAGATGGTAACTATTGCATGTGTAAAATGGTATGAAGAAAGGAGGGAAAGAGGACATAGTGTACAAACTGTTTTAAGGGAACTGAATTTGATAATCTGGCCATTAGCTGAGACATTGGAACCACACAGGTGAAGAAAAGCAAAGATCTAGAGACAGAGATCCCTGTTGACATGGAATAGATAATATGGCCTAAAGAGTAAGACCACAGGATTAATTCCCTGATGACAGGCCGAGTTAAGTGGCTCCCAGAGAGAACTGCCACTAGAATTGAAGATAGTGAGCCATTGAAAGATAGGATAAGAAGGTGCATTGTAGAACAAAAACAGAATTACCTGGAAAAACTCAGCAGGTCTGGCAGCATTGGCGGAGAAGAAAAGAGTTGACGTTTCGAGTCCTCATGACCCTTCAACAGAACTAGGTGAATCCAAGGAAGGGGTGAAATATAAGCTGGTTTAAGGTGTGTGTGTGTGTGTGGGGGAGGTGGGGGGTGGGGGGGGGGGGGTGTTGGGGGAGCGGGGGTGGGAGAGAAGTGGAGGGGGGTGGTGTGGTTGTAGGGACAAACAAGCAGTGATAGAAGCAGATCATCAAAAGATGTCACAGACAACAGAACATAAGAACACATAGGTGTTGAAGTTGGTGATATTATCTAAACGAATGTGCTAATTAAGAATGGATGGTAGGGCACTCAAGGTATAGCTCTAGTGGGGGTGGGGGGAGCATAAAAGATTTAAAAACATGTTTAAGGAATGAGATGAGACAGCAGCAGGAGAGAATAAACTGGAAGGAGTGGGGCTGCCTACCCAGATGGATTCAGATCAGGGAACTCAGTTCACATTAAAGAAGTGTGTAATCTTATGGAGATTAAACAGAAATTCCATATACCTTACCACACCCAGAGTTCAGGGATAGTGGAAAGGATGAACTGAACTTTAAAAATATCTATAGCCTAAGCAATTCAGGAGACAGGGAACAGCTGGACCACCGTATTGCCCAGCATTCTGATTCTCCTTAGAGTTACCGGGTTCACCCCATTGAATTGATAACAGGAAGGACCGTGCAATTACCTGAAGGCATTATAGTCAGAGGTGTAGGGCCACCGAAAGGAAAAATACAGGACAATGTAGAGGAATTAAATAAGCAATTACATGAGTTGAGAGAGCAAGTTAGAGACTGACAGATGATTAAGGATATGGAAACAGATAAATCTAAAGAGCAACAATGGACCCCCCAAGTGGGGAATAAGGTGATTGTCAGAGTGAGTCCTGAGCGAACAGGGTTTGGCCCAGGTGGCATGGACCATATGAGGTAATTATGACAGGTGAAATGTGCGCACTTGTAGATATGAAAATGGGAAATAAATGGAGGCATTACACATAGTTAAAGGTATATAATGAATCACTAAGCGGTTACCTGGACAATGGGAGCCAATGTTAATGTTTCCACAGGTCTGTGATCCTGGCTATGGGCGTGTCAGCATGGGAAGCACCAACGGTTAAAGTCAATAACGACACCTGCTTTCACTCTGGGCAGTATGTACTACTTCCCCAAGGAGGGAGTAGGGAATGGATAAGAAAGCCCAGCACCTGGATTATGGATCAAGTCACTACATGGACACATCAAACGAACAATTGGGAACAGGAGCCCCAAGTGTGATCACACAAAGAGTTGTAAGAGTACTTTATATTTAACAGCACCAGTGCAGCCAGTTCAGCTAACACCACTCGGGTGTAACAACGAGAACTAGATTGGGTTGATGATATGGGGGATGTAGAACGTACGTGCCTCTTACCAGTTTTTCATCAACAAGCGTTTGGATGTATCGAGGTTAATGTGACCACTGGATGGACAGACCCTTTGTTTGGGAACCGGGTCTTGAGGGACAATATTGTCAAGAAACATGTAAATATGTAATAGATAGGCATGATTGTTATGATACACAATTGTTTTATTTTGACTACATGTGGCTATCAAAGACCCTCTCAATGTCCAGATGTAGTAAGTCCCCCCACCCGGATGGGATAGTCAGGCTAGGAAAGTCAAAACCACTATTACATGACGTAACTATGGTCTACCTGGAAGTGACATCTAATATCTCGGGACTACTGTCAGTATTGCATACCACTTGTCACTGCCACCAGAATTCCATAAAATGGGCTAGAAGCCAACTGAAAGAGGATAGTCAATGACTATAAATTTTGAATTGTTCCGGGAATTAGAGCAAAAGCACAGGTTATGTTAAAAAGAAGTATACTAGGAGACCTCGGAGGACTTTTTGAGAATGCCGATTCCAGGCTTAATTCAGGTCAGATCTATGACTTAAATGATTATGCCTCCTGAGTGGCTGCTGAGACTGCCCAAGGACTGCACTACAGTGTGCATGGGACAGGATATGCCCTGACATCCGTGGAGTTACAAGGAGAGGGTCTGCTACGGATTCTTAGGCAGACTGCAGATGGGATAATAGACACAGCTGAATCACAAACCACAGACAGGGCACGCGATATGCTAGCATGAGATTTAATTGATGGGGTAAAATCCGACATTGAGGATATCAGGTTCGGAACAATTCCTGAACACATGTTCGAGTCAGTTTACCAGTTAAACCTCATATATTTATGCAAAGAGCGGCAGAAATCAGTGATCACACAGCCCCAAGGTGGAAGAGAGGATGAAGTTATAAAACTTATCATGGCCATTCTCCAAAAACATCATCCAAACGGGGCTTTCCTGAAGAGTTATAGGTATTCCGCGTAGGGCTACGTGGATATATATATATTATATATATATCCTATGTAAAAGACAAGGTACTGATGAGTACTAGAGACTGTTGTTCAGAATCAAGAAATTACATTGTGTGCTCGTGCCTAATGCTGGAGGTATTTACAAACACAAGCAAAGTTACATTCACCGCTTTGCTGATGCAGGAAGGATTTAAGGCAATTCAGGTATCCTCAACTCAATGGTGCTTCATGACGAGTGAGACCGAGTTCCTTTATGGGGACTTACTTTGTGCTAGCAACTCGAGTTTCTGCTTACAGGTGACCGATCCATTTACTATAGGAGACTTCCATTTGCCAGGCAGAACCACAGGATACTTGTTTAGTCCTTGGTGGGATGACACATTATTCATTGATCAAACTCCTGTCAGAATAACACGCTTAGCCATGCAGGAAGCCACAAGAATAGATCAATCATATGTAGAAGCTTCTAGAAAGCAAATCACAAGGGGCTGTGTGCAAGTGGATTTAGCCACCCAATCAGCTATTTCCTATGCTACGGCTGGGAGATTGATGAATTGGTGGGAGATGGTTAGAATGGGTATGACGATAGCCATAGGAATTATGCTCTGATGGGCTATCGGACTCTGCTGTTACCAATGTAAAATCTGGAAAGGGACTTTCCAGGCACAGACAGTAACAAACCAAAGGTGTGCATCAGTTCCCCGACCTATGCATATTTCAAGAGGGAGGACAGGAAAAGGGAAAGTGATGTTATACAACCAGGTGGTTTAGGATTCCTCTGGCAGTCTGGATGACTGGCCACCCGAAGGACCAGAAGAGGAATTCTCAACTGAAGCTGTGGCCAGCTTGGGCTTTGCCAAGGGCCAAAAGGGGGGACTGTTAGGGGAAAATTAAAAATGCTAAAAGAGAACACTGTAAGAATTTACTGAAGAGCACTTAAAATCTCCAAGCAGTCATGGATGTTAGACCTAATGACAGCTGAGGGTAAGAAAATGGACATTGCACCCAAAGCAGCTTTGAGTTTGTGTGATTTACACAGTTTCAAGAGATGAGCTAATGTCCAGCCACAGGCAGAACCATTCAAGTGGTGCAACGATGCAATGAAGCCTTGAGAGCTGGACTGGAAATAAAACATAACATAAAGTTGGTTTAGGTATACTCCTCTCTCAGATTTGGACAGGGCAAATGCTTTTAGCTTAGATATGGGAAAACATACAATAGACAGAGAGGTCTTTGATGAAACAACAGCAGTCTTGAATTGTGAGAACCAAGGCCTTGCATACGTGTTTTAATTTTGATTGGATAATATAATTATGTATACACCCTTTAGAATAATTGGTTTGCAAAATCACATGTTTATGTACTCAATAGTATAGTTTTAAAATGGTACCTATGTGTAGGTTACCAATTGGATATATTCAAATGTACTCAAATGTATTGCGATAAGGAAAAGTTCAAAAGTAGTGAAATGTGATCAATCTGGGAGCTGGTTCTTCATTCTTAGGAATGATTGCGGCTCCCTTGCATATGCTTGAATAAAACCAGTAAAGAAAGCCTGAGTCTCTCTGGTCGCTATGTGGTCGGGGATTGTAGTTTCTCCTCTTCAACTGGCCTATGTGGTAGCTGCAGGATTAGAGGGAATGCCCTCTTCAGCTGACAACATGAAACTTGCTGAGAATGTGAGTGATGAGGAGGATGTTAAGAGGCATCAAGGCGATTTGGACAGGTTGAGTGAGTGGGCAAATACATGGCAGATGCAGTTTAACATGGATAACAGTGAAGTTATCCACTTTGGTAGGAAAAACAGAATGGCAGAGTATTATTTACATGGTGACAGAGTGGGAATTGTTGATGTACAAAGGGATCTGGGTGTCTTTGTACACCTGTCACTGAAAGCATGCATGCAGGTGCAGCAAGCAGTTAAGGAGACAAATAGTATGTTGGCCTTCATTGCAAGAGGACTTGAGTACAGGAACAAGGATGTCTTACTGCAGCTATATGGGGCCTTGGTAAGACCACACATGGAGTATTGTGTGCAGTGTTGGTCTTCTTACCGAAGAAAGGTTATACTTGCCACAGAGGGAGCACAGAGAAGGTTCACCAGACTGATTCATGGGATGCTAGAGTGGTCATATGAGGAGAGATTGGGCCGACTAGGCCTGTATTCACTGGAGTTTAGAAGAATGAGAGATCTCATTGAAACATATAAACTTCTGACAGAATTTTAAGAGAAATTAAAGAGAAAGACTTACCAGTTCAATTCGCACTGTGCACCAAATTGCCAACACCCACATTCCCTCTGACTGTGTCTCACTCAGGATGAGCTCGCTCCCCTGTTCGTGTGCAAGCACACTGTAGTGTGCTTCTAAATAGTCCCTTTCTTAAATCGAGCCAGGGGACTACAGGCCAGTGAGCCTCAATATTGGAGAAAATTCTGAAGGAGAATCTATCTCCACTTGGAGAGGGAAGGTTTGATCAGGGATAGTCAGCATGGCTTTGTCAGAGGGAGGTCATGCCTAACAAATTTGATTGAATTTTTTGAGGAGGTGACCAGGTGTATAGATGAGGGTAGTGCAGTTGATGTAGCTTAAGCCTTTGACAAGGTCTCACATGGGAGACTTATAAAGAAGGCAAATGCACATCGGATACAGGGTAATTTGATAAGGTGGATTCAAAATTGGCTTTGTTGTAGGAGACAGAGGGTGATGACAGAAGGATGCTTTAGTAACTGAAAGCCATTGTCCGCTGGCATACCACAGGAATCTGTGCTTGGTCCCCTATTATTCGTCATTTATATAAACGACAAAGATGACTATGTCGGGGGGTAGGATTAGTAAGTTTGCGGATGACACAAAGATTGGCCGGGTGGTTAACAGTGAGGTTGAGTGTCTTGGGCTAAAGGAAGATATAGACAGGATGGTCAAATGGGCAGATAAGTGGCAGATGGAATTTAACCCTGAAAAGTATGAGGTGATACACTTTGGAAGGAGTAATTTGACAAGGAAGTATTCAATGAACGGCATGACACTAGGAAGTTCTGAGGAACAAAGGGATCTTGGTGTGTGTGTCCACAGATCTCTGAAGGCAGAGAGGCATGTTAGTGGGTTGGTGAAAAAGGCATATGGGATACTTGCCTTTATTAATCAAGACATAGATTACAAAAGCAGTGAGGTCACAGCTGGAGTAGGATGTGATTGCACTGGAGAGGGTGCAGAGGAGATTCACCAGGATGTTGCCTGGGATGAATCATTTAAGTTATGAAGAGAGGTTGGATAGATTTGGGTTGTTTTCATTGGAGCACATTAGACTGAGGGGCGACCTGATCGAGGTGTACAAGATTATGAGGGGCATGGACAGGGTGGATAGGGAGCAGCTGTTCCCCTTAGTTGAAGGGTCAGTCATGAGGGGACATAATTTCAAGGTGAGGGACAGGAGGTTTAGGGGGGATGTGAGGAGAAACTTTTTTACCCAGAGGGTGGTGACGGTCTGGAATGCACTGCCTGGGAGGATGGTGGAGGCAGGTTGCCTCACATTCTTTAAAAAGTACCTGGATGAGCACTTGGCATGTCATAACATTCAAGGCTATGGGCCAAGTGCTGGTAATTCAGATTAGGTAGGTAGGTCAGGTGTTTCTCATGTGTCAGTGCAGACTCGATGGGCTGAAGGACCTCTTCTGCACTGTGTGATTTTGTGATTCTGGATGGACAGGCTGGATGCAGGGATGATATATCCTCTGGCTTGGGGATCTAGAACAGTGGGTCACAGTCTCAGGATATGTGGCAGACCATTTACACTTAGATGCTGGTGAACCTATGGAATTCCCTACCACAGAAGGTTGTGAAGGCCAAGTCACTGAATATATTTATGAAGGAAATAGATTTCTGGGCTCTAAAGATGTCAAGGGGTATGAGGAGAGCACAGGAATACCGTGTTGAGATAAAGGTTCAGCCATGATATTGAATGACGGAACAGGCTCGAAGGGCCAAATGACCTACTCCTGCTTCTGTTTTGTATGTTTCTATGTCACATGGAAATAATATGGTGGAAGCAGTGGGCAGGTCAGGCGGCATTTCTGGTAGAGAACAGACACATTTTGAATGTGATCCTTTCAAAATTCTATTGTGTGATCTGTTTATGAAGACTGAAAGAGCATCGGCGAAGAAAGTATTAAAGGTAAATTACCCCATTCAATCCAGTGGCTTTGTAATATACTGAATCCAAAAGCAAGAGCAGATATTTTGCCACCAATTGCATAGATAATATTTTATCACTGGGCAGGTATGGGGCTATCAAGCAGTAAGAAAAACAGCCCCTGTTGCATCCTGCCCCCGCACCCCCGCCGGCCACCACACCCACCCCCCCCCCCCACCCCCCGGACATTCTTCCTCCTCTTCTTCAGCAGAACCTCAGGATCAAGGATGATTTGCTTCCACTTCTATTTGATAGGTTCTGAGATGACTAATCAGACCAATCCATGATCTGCAGACTCTGCCACATGCAGGGCAGGTGGTGTTTGAAGGATGGGTAGATGGGATGTTTGGAAGTTTGTGCGCTCCCTCCGACATCTCAAATTCTCCCCTCCACATCTCAATAAAGTCTCTTGATGTGTTCAGTGCATTCCCAGATGAGCCTTCCCCGTTTTGGTCAGTTGATCACAAGCCTGGGATTCCCAGGGGTCAGCAGGGATGTTTGAGCTCTTCAGGGATGCTTTGAGGACATCCCTAAAATGTTACCGCTGTCCTCCTGGGAGTGTCTTGTCACCACTGAGTTCCGAGTAGAGCAGTTGCTTCGGGAGTCTGGTGTCAGGCTTACAAACTGCATACAAACCAGCAAAGTTGGTTCTGAGTGATGAGCACTTTGATTCTGAATAAGTTGGCTTGGGAGAGGATGCTGGTCTTGGATCACCTTTCTTGCCACCAGATTTGGAGGATCTTGCAAAGACACCACTGGTGGTACTTTTCCAAAGCTTTGAGACACCTACTATAGGTTGTCCAAGTCTCCGTAGCATAAACAAGCGTGGGAATCACTGCTGCCCAGTAAACCATGACCTTAGTTTCGGGTTTGAGATCCTGCTCCTGAAATACTCTTCCTCAGTCAGCCAAAGAGTGAGCTGGCACACTGAGGTGATGATGAATTTCCTTGTCTATGTCTGCCTTTGTCAAGACAAGGACGTCCTGAAGGTATGGAAGGAGAAGAAGAAAAAGAAGAATGTTGCCCCTCTGCCCACCCCAACCCCCAACCCCCAACCATTCTTTTTATCTCGCAAAGATATTACCAATGAAACTTTAAGACATTGACAAATATCGAATAAAAATATTATGAGGGGACTATATAAACATTGGCAAAAAACACTTGAAACTTTGACACTTAAGCAGTTTGTTTGTTGATTAAGCTTCCATTACTTTCATTTTAAGTAGTTGAGGAAATCCAGGGCAAATTCCACAGCTTCATGCGATTTTCACACGGGCCTTAATGAGACAAAGAAACAAACTCAATGCAGATGTTGCAAATCGTAACTCTGCAAGCCTGGAGGAAATAGGCACAGGTCCCGCTCTCCTAGTTCTAAAATTTCATTGCATCTGGAAGCAACTGCTTTCCCAGTGTATATCAGAGCAAAATGAACCACAGTCCTTGAAGCTGAAATTACCCATAGCAGCTGAATTTTGGGGATGACTAGTATTTCCAGCATTTTAACCCACTTGTTTTGAGAATATTTTGGATCTGTTTGCAAAGCCTAGGTATTGAATGCTTTTAACTGAATGGTCACTTGGCACTCTTATTGAATAGAACATCACAGACAACCTTACTGATCAGTCTTACAGGGCGGAATTTTCCCCTCTTGCCTGCGGCAGTTTTCGTGGTGGGCGGGAGTGGAAAAGTCAGAGAGATGCCAAAAAGTTTGGAATTTTCCCCTCACCACTCTCATGGCGGGTCAGGTTTCCCGCTGATCCATGGTGGGAATGTGCATGCATTACCATGTCATGAATACTTGTTAAAAACATCATTCATCAGAATTACATACCCACCCCCCGAATCTAGCGCTACATCTGTGGGAAATTTGACCGGTCTGAATCAGTTGCATATAAGTGGCGAGCAGCTGTCGGTCCTCACTTCACTTGTGACTCTGAGGTAAGTGCAAAATTCAAAGCCTACCTGCAACAACTCTGCTCCGGGTTCTCAGCAATGCCTGTGAGACGCTACACTGGTGGGGGTGTAGAGTTGGTCTGACCATTGGTTTCCTTCTTTCTCTGGGAGTGTGTCTTCTGCAACGTTCAGGCAGGGCTGCATATGAGACAGAGTCCAGCATTGGGACCAGGAGTTTTGCGGGAGGGAAGGGGGAAGGAAACAAGGGGGACAATGGGCTATAGTGGGGTTGGGATGAGTAAAGAGGAAGGAGACACTGGGGACAATGGGCAATGTTGGGGTTGGAGAGTGGGGACGGGATGAGGAAGGAGACATGGAGGATAATCAGCAGTGATGGGGTTTGAAAGTGCAGGGAGACAATGGCAGGCAGAGGGAAGACCGAGAGTGGGGAAGCTGGAGCCCAAAATGGAAGACTAGAACACAGACACAGAAGAGGGTGGATAGGAACCAAACTCTAAGAATAGGAGGGGAGGCACGTAGAGTCCAGAATACGAGAGGGGGGATTGTGTTAGTGTAGCACGAGAGGGGTGGGTTGCACATAGACTCATGGAGGTTTGGGAGGGTGTAGTAATTATGGTTTTGTTTAGTGTGCAGTGTACCTTTAAGAAAAGCATTTGTTAGGAAAGATTGCATGATCTGTAGTAACCAATAGGAGAGTAGAGCAGGCTAACTCAGCAGACAGTGTAGCATTAGAATTGGAGTTGAAAGCACACGTGTAGTTGCTACTGAGTATATTGTAAATAAACATAATGTTTCCACTTAAGAGGCGTCTGCAGATCAATTCTATTACTAACGCTACAACTCGGCCACCCTGAAACAAACTGGCGACATGGATGAAACAGGATTGAACAGCAGAAATCAAGTTAAAAAGAAACCAGCACCATATCTCACCCAGTTATTGTAAGTAGCAAGCTCCGTTAAAGTTAAAGAAGTTTTCCCCTCTCAAAATGCCACAATTTGGGAGAATTGATCCTTTTGGACTTGCCAGAGATGATTGGTCTCAATACATAGAATGCCTCATGTGCTTTTTTCAAGAGGACAAGATTACAGGGGAAGAGAAGAAGCGAGCAATCCTCTTGAGCACTTGTGGGATCAAAACCGATGGTTTGGCTTGAAGTTTGATGGTAACCAGTGCCCCAAATTCAAAGAATCTCAATGAATTGGTGGACATCTTGAAGGATCACTTTCAACCCAAGCCCTTAGTCATGATGCAGAGGTTCAGGTCTAATTCGTGAAATAGAGCTCTGGGTGAGACGATTGCATGCTATGTGGCAAATATAAAGCAGCTAATGGAACATTGTGAGTTTGGCATGACTCTGAACAACATGCTCAGAAATTGTTTAGTATGTAGTGTGAAAGAGGACACTATTCAGAAAAGATTATTGTCCGAAGCGAATTTGGATTTTAAGAAGGCACTAGAGATAGCGCTAACCATGGAAAGCGCAGTAAGAGATTCAAAAGCAACACAGGGTGCGCAAAATGGTGCTGTCCTCCACATCGGTCGGGAAACTTCAAGCGAAAGTGGTGCGCAAAAAGCAAGACTCTGCAGAGAAGCAGGAAACAGCCCCTGTTAGCCGAAGGATAAAGAAAAATAACTTAGCAGCGAAATCGAAGAATAATTTTAGTAGAGCTGGAATCAATCAGTCTTTTAGCAATTGGCAGTTTGAAAAAATCAAATGCTACTATTGTCACAGAAATGGACATATAGTGAGGCAGAGCAAGGAAAGATTCAAGCAGGCTTGTAAACAAAAAAAAGTCCAATGAAATCTACAATATAGAAGAGCCTGAAACAACATATACTGACATTTATTCGTAGTTTAATCTGAAAATTGGAAAGACAGAACCAACATTTGTTAAAGTGAAAGTAAATGGCAAACCTGTTAAAATGGAAATGGACACAGCAGCTTCCACTACAGTGATTGGGGAAAATACCTTCAGATATTTGAATAATGGTGAACATCAATTAAGTTTAGAACAAACAGCCACCAAGCTAAAAACATAAAAGCCAATTGGCTTCCATAATGGACCACAGTTGGCATTGATAGGCAGAGGACCAAGCCTTCAAGGGTGAAATTGGCCAAGGGAAATCAACCTTGATTGGCCACTGAGATCCCAAGAGGAAGCTGGAAGTGTTCCTGTTTTTAAAAAGGAGTGTGTGAAGACTCAACAACCTAAAGAAATGCAGGCTGTCTTAAGCCAAATCCTGGAAGAACAGCAGGAGAAACTCGAAGAGACCCTGTTTGATGACAGGGTTCGAGACAATGTGAGCAACCTTTGAAAGGAAAAAGAAAACCTGTTGAAATACCTTTTCACGCTACAAGATTCCCTCAAGTCAAAGTTAGTACCTCTGGAAAAACATGAAGAGAAACAGAACGCATTCAGCACTTCTCGGAACAAACTGAAGACTGAGTTGGCAGAGAAGATACAACAATGTTCAATTTTCCAGAAACAGCAAACAAATACATAAATGAGATGGAAGAGCTGAAGAATCAGCTAAATGAAGCCAAAGAGGCTTTGGAAGCAAAAGTTGCAGAATTTTCCAAGAAGCAGACAGATAATGAAGTTTTGTCTGGGCTCAGTGGCTGAGTCTCCCAAGTTGATCTTGCATCTGAAAGAAGCCTGGCCAATAATGAAATTAGAAAGATAGCCAAGATTAAAGTCTGCACTAGCAAGAAGAAGGCACATAGAAAGAAGATACAGAAATAATAAAAGGGCCTTAATTCTGGCAGCATACAAATACATTTTCAGACATATGCCTGGCAATGAAATCACAAATGCTGATGCCCTTAGAAAATGATGAGCATGTCCCAGTTCCACAGGAACTTGTTTTACTGTTAAATTTATTATATTCCTTGTTGGTATGTGCACGACAGATCAGAGACTGGACAAGTCGGGACCCAGTCTTATCTGAAATACGAGAACAAGTGCTACATGGTTGGTCACAGGAGCCCATATCTGATTAAATGATTCAACAGAAGACGTGAAATAACCAACCAGGATGGCATCTTATTTTGAGGGGCACGAGTGATAGTTCCTCCAAAGGGAAGGGAGCCTCTTTTAGTTGAACTACACAGTTCCCATCCAGGAATTTCCCTAATGAAGACCATAGCTTGCAGCTATCTATGGTGGCCAGGGATGGATGCAAAATAGAGAGTATGGTAAAGCATTGTGGGCAATGTGAGCAACTGCAAAAGTTACCAATGACAGTTCCATTACACCCATGGGAGTGGCCAGGTAGACCCTGGGTGCGGTTATGTATTGACTACATTTGTCCTTTCCTGGGAACAATGTTTCTGCTCATTGTCAATGCCCATTCAAAATGGTACAACTTATACACTGACAGGGGGAGTGTCGAAGCTGGTCTCAAAATAAAAGTGTATCACCACTACTTTGAAAGCCCAAAGTTGTTACGCAGTTTAAAATCAAAGCTGGAAAAGAATCTGCATGGGAGAATTCTGAGTCAGACAGGAGGAGCCCATCCAGAAGGAAAAAACAGTAAAAACTAGGAAATAAGAATACCGGTCCGAACCGGTCTTGTATACCTTTGAAAGGTCCAAGGACTACTCTGGTACAAAATTTCAACATTCGGAGTCCAGATGCAATATTCAAGTGTTTCCTTTATTATGCATGTGGGGAGCAAACGCTGGGCAATCCAGGCCCTTCTCCCTCGAGGTTCAAATGAGCAGAGTTTATATATCTTTTACTATCAGTTACAACTTAATGGTATTAGTTAGACAAAGGCCACAGCACAATGACGCCCCCCCCCCCCCCCCCCCCACCCGGTGGGCTGATAATTGTGTTCTTGTATAGTAATTGCAGTGCAGAGACTAAGCATTGTCCTTTTGAAGATGGCTATCAGACTGTGTGATATGGCCTTCCCCATTTCTTGATTGAGTTATCCCATGTCCCCACCCGTGTGTGCCTCCCATTTCCAAATTGCAAATTTACAGCTGAGCCTTTTGTACAAGTTTTTAGCTTTCATGTAAGGCTGTGATTGTCTGTGTATGTTTTGGCACCCTAGCTGCTGGTCCTGGCTGGCATTTTAAAATAAATCCTAATTTTCTGCATTTTCGGTCCCCCCCCTTTTGGGTGCATAACTGTTAGGTTAAGCTAGCCAATTAATCTGCGTCTGATGGTTCTGTCATGGCTCCAGTGGTACCAATCCGAACAAGTTCTACGGGCCGTGGCATCACCCGGACCTCTCCCCAAGTTTTTAAGCTTCCTAATGTCTAAGCCTCCTGTCTTTCCGGTGGTGTGCGGCCACCAAGATGGGCGACTGAGACCCTACTACATTAATATTTTGTCCTGTCCCAGCAGCCGTTGTTGCTCTTTTAACATTATTTTTGCCCAATGCCTAAGGGCTTTCTTCTTACAGGTGCGACATGCTGCAATTCCCCATGCCATTGCTAACACTAGCTGCACTGCGACAAGTATATGAGAGATTATTCTTATCCAGGGGTGTATATCCAGACTTAGCCCCCAGTCCCACACTTGCTCCCACCATGTCAGATCTCTCAATTGCTCTTCTGTATCATTGATTAGCCTTTTAAACACCGCCTGTAACACGTAATACTGTTTCATCAGATGCTGTCAGACCTACTGAGTTTATCCAGCTATTTTTGTTTTTGTTTCAGATTTCCAGCATCCGCAGTATTTTGCTTTTATCTTATTGTTTCCATTCACATCAGATAGTGTCAAGCGCTTTCAGGTCAGGTCTAACCAAGGCTGTGCCAGTATCAGTCCACATTTTACATTTTATTGATGGCCACAGGGATCGTTGAAGCATCCTCAGATCTACTTTGTGTTTGGTCCTTAATTTACATATTTAAGGGGCCTTCTGGCTATTTTAGGTTGTCACCTAGAATGCCTGCAAAGCTGCTGTTACCAATAAAAGAAAGGACTTGTATTATGCCTTCTGTGACCTCAGTATGCCCCAAAGCAATTTACAGCCAATGAAGTGCATGTACTTTTTCTTTGAAGTGTAGTCACTGCTGCAGTGTATTCTTGTAATGTGTTGTTCTGAGAACAAAGGTGCAGATTGGGCATCAGGTATTGTATCCCAAAATTAGTCCTTTATGACAGAAAACAGGCCAAAAAGGTCCAATTTCTCCACCTAAGTGTCAAAGTGATACAAAATTCTAAGTGATACCATGTAATTCACCTGAATGCCAGCCGGTGACAGTATTTATTAATCCTAGTTTGCACCCAATCCCCCCATTGATATAAAATCCTTGGATTCAAAATGACAACGTGGGATAACAGTTATAAATGCTTCATGCATTTGACTGGAATTCCTTTCTCTGTTATTTTAGTGTTAATCCATTTATTTTAAATGGGTAACTGGGTTAATACCTCCATTAAAATAACAGAACAGGAATTTGAGGCAAATACATTAATGTGTTTGTGCAATAATATCCCATTGTGTATTTCAAGGTCTAATTTTTAGACTAATTGCTGCTTTGGCTCCCTGTGCTCGAAATTTCATGAAGGTACTTTAAGAACTGAGCTTGACCCTAGAGGCTAGCCCTGATACCCAGCCTCCAAGGCAGTGTTTGCTGATGTGTGGATTGCTGCTGGCACTTTCCTGAGGACCAGTTGTTTCTCGCTCTGTGAGCTGAAGTTCCCCTTTCTCCCACCTTGATATACCATGACAATGCTGTCTCTATCCACACCACTTGCCATGATGAAAATGGGTTACTCCCTCAATTGCTCACAGTTTCAATGAGTGAAAGAACCAGAGGACACTTTTGAGAGACTGCCTTTCCACATGCTTTGATGACTGTCTGTTATAACTATTGATAATAATACCACTGTAAAAAAGATTTGGATAACTCTATCTCATTAACGTTCTCTGTACCTCTCTCCTGTTGTAAGGGACAGGTGAGGGACAATGCTCTTGTGCACAGTCAAATAAAGGAAAGAAAGATTTGCATTTATCAGCACCTTTCATGGCCATAAGATGTCCCAAAGTGCTTTACAGCCATTGAAGCTCTGTTGTAATGTAGGAAACATAGCAGCCAATTTGCATGTAGCAAGCTCCTACAAACAGCAATATGATAATGACCAGATAATCTGTTTTTGTGATGCTGATTGAGGGATAAATATTGGACAGGATATGAGGGAGATGCCGCAGAATCTTTTATGCCCACCTGAGGGGCTGATGAGGGTTGGTTTAATGTCCCACATGAAAGACTTGTCCAACAGTGCAGCACTGCCTCAGTACTCCACTGGAGTGCAAGCCTTGAACTTTATGCTCAATTCCTGGAGTAGGACTTGGACACACAACCTTCTGATTAAGGCAAGAGTGCTCCCAACTGAGGCAAAACTGATACAGATCAGAAAGCGGTGGAGATTTTCACCTAGTTGGGATGTCTGGGGAGCCCTTTAAAAATGGCGGGCATATCCCAATTCTGGAATTCCCGACTCCATTCCCGAGTTTCTGATTTTCGGGAGTGCCTTTTAAAGGTGTGGGCTGGTTCAGATCGCGAGCCCACACTCTGCACTCCTGACTTATCCGGCTCTATTGTGGGGATAGGCAGTCCTAGTCGTCTCCAATTTTCATGGAGTCAGGCTAGCTTTTCAAAGGTTCACAGTATCTGAGAAGTGTCGTGAACCATTGTCTGCATGAGGGAATCTTTTGAAACGTAAGATTGAAAGGTCCTTCTTGTGCTCCCCCCACCCTGTTGTCAAGCTATTCCCCCCACTCAACTCTATGACCTCTCATACCTCCCATGTCAAGGTATACCCCCCCACTCACCACCACGGCCCCTCATGTTCCCATGCCAAGCTATGGCACTTCCATGCCCAATCACACACCATACACTGTGTAGAAGCAATTATGTATTCTTGGCTAAAAGCCCAGTAATCTACTAGCCTGTCGAAAAACCTGAATCCCAGGGAAAACATTGCATGATTGACAGCTCTGTCTTTCTGATCTATGCTGTCAATTTCACAATACACATTTACACAAGATCAAGGAGTTTCACGTGCTTGCAATCTCTGCTGTTGATACTTTAAAGGGTCTGGATGATTAGCACTTTTATTGTTCTGTAGTAAAAAGGATTTTTTTTGTAAGTGGAAAGTTATCAATGAATGTTTTTTAAAGCTTTTTCTTAACACCACCTACTGTCACTATAAGGTTCATTGCTTTTATACAGTGTATAGTGAATGACTGCCCATGGTACTCTCATAGCTTGGTATGGGGGCATGTGAGGCCATAGGGGTTATTTTGGGGGCATACCTTGGCAAAAGGGGCAAGAGGGGCCATGGGAGCTGTTTGGCGAACATAGCTTGGCTTTGGGGTGAGTGGAGAGTATGAGGTGGCATGGATGTGGCATGGGGATAAGGGGTGTGAGGAGTGAGGGCTAGAGGGCCTTTCTGTTTTTATTATAACTGGGATGAAGTCCCACATCACCCAGACAGGCCTTTTAAACAGCCTACCTCTGCACCCGGCAAGCCCCAATGGCTGCCTCTGAACTTTTCCCTGCGTCGGCTGGCTCGACTACAGTCTCCGCCCACCATCCCGTCCTTGCAGGAACTTTTTCCCGAGGTGGGCAGGCTAAGCCGGGAATTTTCCTGACTCCCGCTGCCCGCCTCAAGGATGGAAATCCAGCCCCATGGGATTGTGAATATGAAAGTATCAGACGCACTGGGACCAGAGGGATGAACAGCAACATTAGTGTGGTAGTATTGGGGAGGATGCATGAATTGTTAGCAGGATTCTTCTTCAGTTAATTCTTAACCAGATAGTAACTAGAACTTAATCTAATTCAGGATTCAGTAAGAATGGACAGTAATTATAAGGAATGAAAAGAGAAAATGCTGGAAATACTCAGCCAGTCAGGCAGCATCTGTGGAGAGAGAAACTGAGTTACCATTTAAGGCTGATACTTATTCATTTTCTCTTCTTGTTTCAAATTTTCAGCGTATGCAGTAATTTTTTAGTAATTATAAGAAATGGCTTACAAATTTCTGTTTAGGAATACTTGAAAAATGCAAATAAGTGTATAAAGAAGTAAATGACATGCAAACACAGAGATACAGAGAAAACATTTTTAATTTGTTGAAAGCAAAATATTGTGGATGCTGGAACCACCCTGCTCTCATGCCCACATGTCCGTCCTTGGCCTGCTGCAATGTTCCAGTGAAGCTCAAAGCAAACTGGAGGAACAGCACCTCATCTTCCGATTAGGCACTTTACAGCCTTCTGGACTTAACATTGAGTTCAACAACTTCAGATCATGAACTCTCTCCTCCAACTCACCCCTTTTTTGTTCCCCGTTTTTCTAATAATTATTATATATTTTTATATATATTTTTTCTTTTCCCACCTATTTCTATTTCTATTATTATTTTAAAAATATATTTCCATCCATTGTCTTATCTCCACCTTTTAGCCCATATCAATCCCTTCCCCCCACCCCACCTCCACTAGGGCCATCTGTCACTTGCTCATCCTGCTTTCCACCCTTAATGTCACCATTAGCAAATCCTTTAGCTAATATCACCACCGTCAACACCCGTTTGTCCTTTTGTTTATGACATCTTTGGCAATCTCTTCTTTGCCTCCACCTATCACTGGCCCTCTATCCAGCTCCACCTGTCCCAGCCCCCTTAAACAGCTTATATTTCACCACATTTCTTATTCCTCTTTAGTTCTGATGAAGAATCGTACAGACTTGAAATGTTAACTCTGTCTTCCTGTCCACAGATGCTGACAGACGTGCTGAGTTTTTCCAGCAATTTGTTTTTGTTTTTAATTTGTTATTCTTTTTAATCCTTTGAAGCAACCTTAGGGCTTATCTTAATAAAGATTGTTCAGTTTCAAATATTATTTTGAACTGATTACATAAACACACAAATCTTAAAATTGCATTTCTTAATATTTTTATAAAGTGAGGTATAAAACTAAATGTGCTCTCAGAGGCTAATTTATGTGCTATATGTCGTTCATTCTAATTAAACTCATATATCAAAATGTACTTAGGATTTCACTTTGAAATATTAAGATATATTTCAATCATTTGGATATTCCTGTCAAGTGAATGCAATTTTACGACAATTATTTGTTTGTAAAGGGCCAAGTGTACCAATATCTCAGCAGTCTGGATTGTCCTGGCTTTTAGTTACATGGCAGAATTTTCCATTTATTTCTCCTCACCACTCAAGGCCCTATAGTTACCAGCTCTTGTTTTGCATGACTCCAGACTCCCTCTAACATATTCCAGATGGAATTTTTCCCCACAGGGATGTTTTTGCATATTTCTACCAGTCCTGAATAAAACATACAAACTTGGATTGCAGCACTAAAACCACTGCTATTCAGTAGAAGAATCTAGCAAAAATTCTAGGTGCTGATAGCGCCAAATGGCAACAATGCACAACCATTACTACATTGTTGGAAGTATGAAGATTATAATGTTAATGTTTATCAAGCAAGTTTTGCTTAATTACCTTAGTGGCATTTGGAAACAATTTCAAAGGATTTTCACTCACTACAAGTGTTGTGTCTGAACAATTTAGGTTCGCGAATACAAGTTGTGCCTTACCAATTGACAATAATAGGCTCAATGGACTGAGTGATTTATTGCATACTTTCTCAACTAAATACTTATTTTGTTGCTTTTACAAAACCCCACACTTTCCTCCTCCCCCCTGCATTCTCACTGGGTTTCAATCAAGGCTCATCACAACAACTTGCACCCCAACACAATCTTTCTCAGAACTTCAGAACTCTGGAGCTCCTTACTTTGTTCGAATTTGCTTACCTCCAACAATGTAGCTTTTGCCTGCTTTTTCTTTATCTTATGTTCTGCATTCTTTTTGATATAATATGCTCAGAGCTTTGGTTTTTTGCCCGTTTTTTTTCAACAGTATAACAAAAGATCTACAGCAAATGTTACATAGAATTATATAGAATGTAAACAGACCATTTAGTCCAACCAGTGGCAATGTCTATGATCCTTTCAAGCTTTCTCCCATCCTACCTCTTTCAGCTTCATCAGAGTAACTCTACTCGCTTCTCCCTCATATGCCTAGCTCACATCCCTTTAAATACATCTATATTAGTCACCTCAACTGCTCCCTGTGCAGCAAGTTCCACACTCTCACCACTCACTGACTAAAAAAAATTCTTCTAAATTTCCTATTTGATTTCTTGGTGATTATTTTATATTGACAGCCTTAAATTTTGCTCTCCCTCATAAGTGGAAACACTCTGTGTATAGCCTATCAAATTTTCTCCTAATTTTAAAGATCGCTATTAGGTAACTCCTTAGCTTGCTCTTTTCAAGAGAAAAGAGAGCCAACTGAAGAGAGCCAACCTATTCATCATTTCCTGTTATAATTAGATCTGAGTTTTCACTTTTTTTTAATATGACACCCCTTGTCCTTCTGCTTCTGAAGGTGTCAACTTATTGCTGCATACAGCTCCATGGGCATTGACACCCTCAAGGTCTTTGTCTGTCTAAATGTTCATTACTTACCTGTGAGACTTGACAATGAGTGTCAACATGCTATTTGACAATTAGATCATCAAAGCCGACCTCTGATGTATCCTCACCCAAAATCCAAATGTGAATTTCCAATAGGGATAACTAGATAAGAATCAGCAGCTGGGATGCTGATCGATTCTCTCCTCGCTGAGCCACTTGTATTCCTGCTACTGCCACCATATCTGACATCTGGGATTCAATCTTATACCTTTTTTAGTCTGTATATAGGCCGTTAGGGAAGCTCACCAAGGTGCCTCTTTCATACAAGTACATTGACGAATAAAATGAGCTTCAGGCTTTTTAAAAGAAAGATTTGTAATTACATAGTACTTTAACAAGGCATTTAGCAATGTCTCTAAACACTTTACATGCAATGAGTTATTTTTGATGTGCAGTGACTGTTATGTGGACAAATACAGCAGTCATATTGTGCACCATATTATCGCAGACAGCAGTGAACTGAATAACCAGGTCATTTGTTTTTTGGTGGGATTATACAAGAAACTAGTGTTGATTGCGAAACTAGAAGAACCACTTGCTCTTTGAATGGAGTCATGGAACCCTTGATAGGCACATGAACCATTGGAAAAGACAGATGCAACCTTATCTTTAAGGGTGGTATCTTTGACAATGCAGCACTCCTTTAGCACTGCAGTGTCGTGTCAATCTAGATTATATGAACAAATGTTGGGGTGAAACTTGAATCTACAAATTTTTGAATCAGAGGAGTTTATTACAATAGGTTCACATGTATAACATAATTTTGTCTGGATGATTCTGTGATGCAGGGGATAAGTGTATCACTGTACCACTGTACCAATGTTGATTTTGCCTCCTTGTTTAGTTTCTTTCTTCAGCCTGCTTGGGTTGGGGAAGTGTGCTGGTGAGTGAATGTTGCTTGCATCTGCCAGTCCAATATTTTATCAGGACATAATTCATGCTGTATAGGTGCCTGATAGACAGGGAAGATAGCTAAAAGCCCAAGTGAAAATTTAACATTCATAAAGGTAATTTAGACTTCAAAGAATCCAATGTTATTTTCTGTATATGACCTGAGGGACTTATTGTGTGAAGGTTTGTATTGTAAATGGCCTATGGGGTGAATACTAGTGTTGTATAAGTATTGCACAACAGTGGTCACTGTTGTTTTGACAGCAAACATGACAGCAATGTCACATAAGCAGCAAATTAGTAAATGGCCAGGTGATGTGTTTTTGTTTTGAGTGGTTGGTGGTCAGGACATCTGAAGAATTTATGGCTTTTTTTCTAGTTTTGCTATGGAACCCTTTTCCAACCACAGTGGTGGGGGATTCAGTTTAACTTTGCCTCAGCATGCCAAAAATATAGCAACTCCCCCATTACTGCACTGAAGTGTCAGATAGATTCTGTGATAAAGCCTGTGCTGGGAGTTGAATCCATTACTTTACAACTCACCAAATGAAGCAAACTGACATTTAAATAGTGTTACAAAGCTATTCTTTGCAAAAAATGACTTCATTTATTTATGTTTGAAGGGTCACGAGGACTCGAAATGTCAACTCTTTTCTTCTCCGCTGATGCTGCCAGACCTGCTGAGTTTTTCCAGCGAATTCTGTTTTTGTTTTGGATTTCCAGCATCCGCTGTTTTTTGTTTTTAATTCATTTATTTACTGGTGAAAATCACCGACTAAGTTTTAAAAAGGACTAAAACAGTAAGCTGTTCAGATGGTCACCGAGTGTCAGGTACTTTTGAAACTAAGAATTAGCACCAGTCTCCAGGAAGTTCTTGATTAAATGACCCTGAGTGATACCCTTCTTGAATGGACATGCTGAACCAAAACCATCTGTGGAATTCATAAACTGTATTGTCTATGGACTTACCAAAATTCAAAATCCATAGACACATTGTCTCCAAACTTAGAACTTAACAAGGAGAGCTGTAGAGAAACTAGTTCATCATAAGAATGTGTGAATAGCCACCATCCATTCCCCATTGTGTAGCAATGACTTCTAACTTCTAATAATTTATATGGACAATGGAAGTAATGATCAGGTTGTCACCTGACCTAAACTGACTTAAGATAACAAATCTTACTTACTGCAAGCACCAGGGAGAAACAAGCCAGTATGGAAATGAACAGTACTGAAGAACCCTGTAGTGTCTCTCTCCATTCCCACCTATTTTTACAAGCTCAAACCCTGCCTGCTGTTTTGACTATCCATGTGCCGCAGACAGAAATATTTTTAAAGAACTCAACCCAGCAACTGCTGTTTCCAGAACAGATAATGTGTCCGTCTACATCTTTAAACTGTCTGAATGCTAAAACCACAAGGACCACTGATTCCAACTTGGATCCATCCAAGTCATCAACCTACAAGAAACATAACACTTTAATCTTTACTGAAATTTAAAATGACCCCTTAATCAATCCTCCCACTTTGTAAAATATTTCTTTGTATGTGTGAACCTGATTGTGTGAGTGTAAAATTTGGAACGTTTCATTATTTTTCTTGGACTGGGGTAAATACAATAAATGCTGTTCTGTTTTCTTTTAAAAAATCTCAGAAAAACATGTCTGTGTCTTTTATATTCACCACAAGTAAACAGCTAAACACTTAATTGACAAGCATATTCTTTCAAAAAAAACTGTTGTGGTCAAACGAGGAAAGAGGGGAGCGCTTCCACCTGAAATATTAAACAAAAACAGAATTACCTGGAAATTCTGTTCTTGTTTTGGATTTCCAGCATCTGCAGTTTTTTGTTTTTACCACCTGAAATATATTCTGAAATACGCTGAGGGAACAATAGCTGGAAAATGGCTTTCATGACATTTATTGTAAGTATTTATATGATACATTATGACAACACTTTGTTAGCAGAAGCTGAGAAATGATGACCCTGGTATTTAGGGGCAGGTGGAGAGGCTGATAATAACTGCAGAACCTGGAAAGGCCAGCGGCGGAGGTGCCTTCAAAAATGTAAAGACAAAACCTCATTAACATGTTTTCTTCCACTTCCTGCCTGACAGCTAACCAAAGCGACAGGCAGCTGAGTGGAAAAACCTGTGGCAGGAGGCCACAACCAGGTGCCCTTGGGGATGATCCCTGGTAATTACAGGAAGGGAAAGGCAGTCAGGAGCTCGGGAAAGTTGGCATTCGATGCTTAGATGTAGGAGTGGGCGGCTGTAATTTGGATTGGGGTGAGAGAGGTCATTCTGGGTTTGGGGAGAGGGTCGTCGATTGCAACAAGGGAAAGAGAGAGGCCATGATTGGCTGACAGCTTCCTTGAGGGACCAGGAAAGCACCTCTGCCCTTCCTGGTGCACAAAGGGAAAATACCTGGTGGAGCCGGCAGCTCCACCTTCCTTTCGCTGCTGTTTTTCCCTAATGCATTTCACTGTTGAAGTATTTTGAAGATAAAATAAGGAGAACATGTGGGAGAATGAACTTAGGAAAACTTTAGGAAGTTTTTTCATTATGTCAGTTTTTCATTCTACCTTTTTTAAAGAATTTTAAAGTTTACATTAATTAACAACATGGATGCTGGCTCAGTAAAATATTTATTTTGAAGAGTGTATTTTGCCCAGTGCTTTACACTAATTTTCTATATATTGGCTTAGTTCTGTTTGGGTGGCTTCCAACATTTTTAGAGCCAATGTGATAATCTTTATTGGTTCTTGGTGGGATTTTTTTTAACATGAAATTTTTTTGCCATTGATTTATCTTTACTTCTGTCATCTCATAAAAGTCCAGCCATCATCAAGAACTTTAAGATCACTTCAGAAGCCAAGGGAAATTGGGTGGCGCAGTTGGTTATACAGCTGTTTTTCCATTTGACTCCGGCCCAGGCTGATGAGATGAAAGTTTCCTCCATCTGCTGGTAATAAAATTTCTGTCTGAATTAAATGGGAGTAACCACAATCCAGCAACATGAAGGATTAACTAGATTTGCATAATTTATAATATAGATTAACAGAAATTGGCGCATCGATATATATGAGAAATGTCGTACAAGATACAGCAAACCTTGAAATGGAAAGTATTTCATTCCATTTCATTCTCTAAAAGTGACATCCCTCACCCTATGAGTACAAACATAAACACATAACATTAAATATAAACTAAGCTACAGAGAGAGGCAGTGTAAGTCCTAGATGGGAGTTCAAAGTGACTGTGCAGAAGTGATGGGAAAGAAATTCAGGTTCTGAACCTAAGTATTCTCTATAATGCCATACATCTGCTTATTTTGCATGCATGCTCTGTAATGCATGCAGGTGTGGGCCCGACAGGCTGACACACGATGACACCAGTTGTGCCTCTCGACATCATCGCGCATCATTTCGATATTTTGTTCAGTGGGCATGTGCCAGCCGAACTGTCAACAGCCTATTAAGGCCACTAAGGAAGTAATTAAAATTGTTAACAACACTGCCTGTCCAACCTTAAGGTTAGCGGGCAATCGAAGAGCCCAAGCGACATTTGCGTTTTTCAGGAGACCTCATCAACGGGCTTATAAAATAATTAAATAAATTTCGCAAATTGCACAAACATGTCCCAGCTGATGTGACACTGTCAGATAAGGGGACATGTTTAAATAATTTTTTACTTCATTTGTTGAAAAGTTTTATTATCAACTTGATCTCCCTGAGGCCACCTCCCCCTGCCCGCACAGTTAGCGCTGAGCGCTACTGCCCAAACGTTACACTGGGCGGGCCCGTCTGCGTAAAATAGCCAATCTCGAGTGGCAATCGGCTCCGCACCAGCCCCAGCCCACTCTCGACAGCCAAGGGAAAGATTGTTTTACTGCGCTGATAATCAAAACCTACCTTTTTGTCTTCCGTCTTTCACATCTGTAACAAGTTGTATAAGTGACCCATGTAAGGAGAATGGTCTTCATCACTGTCACCGTGTCAAGTCGCTTCTTTTGAAATTTCACCCACCAAAAGCGTGAACTTTTTTTTGTTTAATTCATGAAATGTGGCCAGATCGGAATTATTGTGGCCACAAACTCTTACAGATAGTTAGTTACCTGCCATCTTTTCTGAAAACCAAACTAATGAACCGATTTTTAGTGCATAAAATTATGTAGAATCTATGCATGGAAACAGGCCATGCTTTTGAATTGGTCTATGCCAGTGTTTATACACTGCCTGCTTTTACTTTAATATCCTGTACCCACCCAGGCCTATATTTATGTATTTGGTAAATAATAATGGTCCTAGAAGGATACATTCAGGATACCACCTCCTATTTTCCACCAGTCTGAGAAACTTCCCTTTACCCCGACCCTTTATTCTCTGTTCTGTAGCCATCTTTCAATTCATTCTGTTACCAATCACTGACTTCACGTGCCTTAACTTTTGTCATGAATCTCCTATGTATCAGGAACATGTTCATGGGGTGGGGTGAAATTCCATTTTGTCTGATCCACCCCTCAGACTCTAGCCCAAGAATATCCAGGCTTACAGCTGTATGTTTTCATGAGGAAAGACCCAATATGGTCACATGCTAGCAAATTTAATCCTGAAATATTGTTTATGAGTATCATCAAAGGCTTTCACTCTACATCCTCTTGATGAGATGCTATTAGAGCAATGGGCTGCTTTGAAAGCACACTTTTTGAACGTACCTTTTGAGAGCAGTATTCTAAAAATTGGCATTTGAAATGCTATGTAATCTGTGCCACAAAGTTCAGCTAATGTCAACAACCTCTCATATAGGTTTACCTAATCACATAATTTTACAAAGTCGTCAATAAAGCAGGCAAAAATCTTCACATCCTCCAAATTAAATTGGTTTTGGTAAAGACCATAATTTGCTGGTGCATAAATTGGAGGAAATAGACTGTTCATATTTCTATCCTTGGTTCAAAAGTTCTGAATCCAAACAACATTGTAGATGAAACAAAGGATGTAATGAGCAAAACCAATGTTTAAGATGTCAAAGCAGTTTATTTGGAAAAGAAGTGCATTTAATTATTGGCTCTGGCTGATAGGTTTGCTGAAAAAGCTTCAGCAACATCAGGAAGCATCTCATGGATGAAAACCTGAACTGTTCACAATTCCGGAGGAAAGGATTGAATTCCCTATTGGCAAGTGCTGGCATTACATAGGCATTATGAAATATACTAAGAAAAAATCACACATGCTTAGATTCTCCCTGTTGCACATTTTGACATTACTGGTTGTGTCCCCATGGAAATTGGAATGATGAAAGACTGCTCAGTGCATTGAACAGGCCAAAGTCTGGTTACTTGAAAAGTGAGACTTCAAATAATATGCCATGTGTGAAATTTAATAAGAATGAAAATTGGTGTATCTGTCTCATAGCCTCAAAGGTTATATACTTCTTGTAACATCTGAGAAATACCATCTGATATTTACCAATATAACATTGCCATAACATTAACCATTGAATAAAACACATTTTTGATACACATTTAAATTACATTTATTTTATTAAAATATAATCTATTTCATGATTTCCATGGTTGTCCTGCCAGACACTGGAATCAGTTAGTTTATTCGAGAGCACACGAGGGGCCTTCTGATAAACCAACAGGCTGACAAGAGGATCAGAAAGAGAATGCAATAAATTTTTTTAAAGGTTTCTGGTGGATGTGAAGGAGTAGAGGTCCTCCGCTGGGCCCCACAAACAAACTTTGGACCTCTTTTACCCTGAACTTTCCATCCTGCCCCAATCAAAAACTCCCCCACAACTGCTAGATACCGTCACCATGGGTCCACCAATGGCAGATTCCTGCTGCATTTGTCCTGACTCTGCCCATTGGCCCATCATTCCTGATGGTTTCACACACAATCACAGAATCACAGTGCAGAAGAGGCCCTTCGGCCCATCGAGTCTGCACCGACACGTGAGAAACACCTGACCTACCTACCTAATCCGATTTATCAGCACCTGGCCCATAGCCTTGAATGTTATGATGTGCCAAGTGCTCATCCAGGTACTTTTTAAAGGATGTGAGGCAACCCGCCTCCATCATCCTCCCGGGCAGTGCATTCCAGACTGTCACCACCCTCTGGGTAAAAAGTTTTTCCTCACAGCCCCCCTAAACCTCCTGCCCCTTACCTTGAACTTATATACCCTTGTGACTGACCCTTCAACTAAGGGGAACATCTGCTCCATATCCACCCTGTCCATGCCCCTTATAATCTTGTACACTTCGATCAGGCCGTCCCTCAATCTTCTCTGCTCCAACGAAAACAACCCAAGTCTATCCAAACTCTCTTCATAACTTAAATGTTTCATCCCAGGCAACATCCTGGTGAATCGCCTCTGCCCCCCTCCAGTGCAATCACATCCTTCCTATGATGTTGGGACCAGAACTGCACACAGTACTCCAGCTGTGCCCTCACCAAGGTTTGATACAATTCCAACATGACCTCCCTACTTTTGTAATCTATGCCTCGATTGATAAAGGTGAGTGTCCCATATGCCTTTTTCACCACCCCACTAACATGCTCCTTTGCCTTCAGAGATCTATAGACACATACGCCAAGGTCCCTTTGTTCCTCAGAACTTCCTGGTGCCAGGCCGTTCATTGAATACTTCCTTGTCAAATTACTCCTTCCAAAGTGTATCACCTCACACTTTTCAAGGTTAAATTCCATCTGCCACTTATCTGCCCATTTGAACATCCCGTCTATATCTTCCTGTAGCTCAGGACACTCAATGTCACTGTTAACCACCCAGCCAAGCTTTGTGTCATCCGCAAACTTACTAATCCTACCCCCCACATAGTCGTCTATGTCGTTTATATAAATGACGAATAATAGGGGACCGAGCACAGATTCCTGTGGTACGCCACTGGAAACTGGCTTCCAGTCACTAAAGTATCCTTCTGTCATCACCCTCTGCCTCCTAAAACTAAGCCAGTTTTGAATCCACCTTATCAAATTACCCTGTATCCCATGTGCCTTTGCCTTCTTTATAAGTCTCCCATGTAGGACATTGTCAAAGACTTTGCTGAAATCCATATAAACTACATCAACTGCACTCCCTCATCTACACACCTGGTCACCTCCTCAAAAAATTCAATCAAATTTGTTAGGCATGACCTCCCTCTGACAAAGCCATGCTGACTATCCCTGATCAAACCTTGCCTCTCCAAATGGAGATAGATACTCTCCTTCAGAAATTTCTCCAATGGTTTCCCGACTACTGACGTGAGACTCACTGGCCTGTAGTTCCCTGGCTTATCTCTACAACCCTTCTTAAATAGCAGAACCACATTAGCTGTTCTCCAATCCTCTGGCACCTCCCCCGTGGCCAGAGAGGAATTAAAAGTTTGGGTCAGACCCCCTGTGATCTCCTCCCTTGCGTCCCTTAGCAGTCTGGGACACGAATCATCCGGACCTGGAGATCTGCCCACTTTTAAGCCTGCCAGCACCTCCAATACCTTGTCACTCCCAATATCAATTTGCTTAAGAACCTCTCAGTCTGTCTCCCCAAGTTCGATACCTTCATCCTCATTCTCTTGGGTGAAGACGGATGTGAAGTATTCATTCAACACTCTAGCGATGTCCTCTGGCTCCACCCATAGATTGCCCCTTTGGTCCCTTATGGGCCCTACTCTTTTCCTGGTTATCCTCTTCCCATTGATATATTTATGGAATATCTTGGGATTTTCCCTACTTTTACCAGCCAGAGCTTTCTCATATCCCCTTTTTGCTCTCCTAATTGATTTCTTAAGCTCCACCCTACACTGTCTGTACTCCACTAATGCCTCTGCTGATTTGCTTCCCTTGTACCTGTCAAAAGCCTCTATTTTCCGTCTCATCGTAACCTGAATATCTTTGGTCATCCATGGTTCTCTGGGCTTGGTACTCCTTCCTATCACCCTAGAGGGAACATGTTGAGCCTGTACCCTCCCCATTTCCTCTTTGTACACCCCCCACTGTTCCTCAGTAGATTTCCCCACAAGTAAATGTTCCCAGTATACCTTGGCCAGATCCTGCCTTATTTTACTAAAATCCACTCTCCCCCAATCCAAAACATTTTTTTGCAACTTGTCTATTTCTTTGTCTATAACAAACTTAAACTGTACCATGTCTTCATCGCTATCGCTAAAATGCTCCCCCATCACAACCTCAGCCACCTGTCCGGCTTCATTCCCCTGAATTAGTTCCAGCATTGTGCCGTCCCTTGTTGGACCCTCTATATATTGATCTAAAATGTTCTCCTGTACACATTTCAAGAAATCCACTCCATCCAAGCCCTTAACACTGTTTCTATCCCAATTAATGTTGGGAAAGTTGAAATCACCTAATTACCCTATTGTTATTGTTTTTACACACCTTTACAAATTGTGCACATATTTGCTCCTCAATTTCCTGCTGACTATCTGGGGGTCTATAATAAACACCTAATAATGTGGTTGCCCCTTTTTTATTCCTAAGTTCTACCCACAAAACTTCATTTGATGCCCCTCCAAGATATCATCTTTCCTTCCTGCGGTAACAAACTCCTTAACTAATAATGAAATGCCTCCTCCTTTTTTAGCCCCTACCCTGTCTCACCTGAAGATTCTATATACCGGAATGTTGAGCTGCCAATCCTGCCCTTCCCTCAACCACATCTCAGTGATGGCTACTATATCACAATTCCACAAGTCAATCCTCGCCCTTTCCTCATCTGTTTTATCTGTAATACTCCTGGCATTAAGGTAGAGGCCATCCAGCCTTGCCTTACTCCCTTGAAGCTTATTGCAGCTGTACTCCCTCTGACTTGATTGTTTTACTATATTATGATGTGTTCCTATTCTGCTAACATTCTGTGTCCCCTCCCCTGCCGAATTAGTTTAAACTCCTCCCAACAGCACTAGCAAACACGCCTGCAAGGATGTTAGTCCCATTCTGGTTCAGATGTAGACCGTCCCGCTTGTACAGGCCCCACTCTCCTCAGAAACAGTCGCAGTGATCCAGGAATCTAAAACGCTCCCTCCTGCACCAACTCTTACACCACATATTCATCTGTGCTATTCTTCTATTTCTGAGCTCGCTGGCATGTGGCACTGTGAGTAATCCAGAGATTACAACCCAAGAAGTCTCGCTTTTTAGTCTACTGCCTAACTCCCTGAATTCTTGATGCAAGACCTCATCTCTCTTTATACTTATGTCATTGGTACCAACATGTACCATGACCTCTGCCTTATCACCCTCCCTCTTCAGGATACCCTGCAGCCGTTAAGTGACATCCCTGACCCTGGCACGAGGGAGGCAACATACCATCCTGGAATCACGTTGACGGCAACAGTAGCGCCTATCTGTTCCCCTGACTATAAAATTCCCTATTACTATTGATCTTCCTCCCTTCCTGTACAGACAGGCTGCTTATGGTGCCACAAGCTTGGCTCTGTCCGCACTTCCTGGAGGCCATTCAGTCCCTTCTGCCTGTGACAGGGCTTCACCAGAGCAATTCAAAATAATTCCACTGCTCTTCTCTCTTTCCATAACCCTATATTTTCATCTGTTTCAAATACTTAGCTACTCTTCTATTATAAATGTAAGTACAAAGTTTTGCTTCAAATTAAACTTTAGCAGAAGGCCAAGGGAAGATTGATTCAACCCATTCAAATTTAGGATTGACATTAAGATGGCCTTCACACAAAATGTCATGAATGTCTGGAAATGGGCTCCTGTCTATATTATTGGAGGCAAACATCATGGAATTATTTAAGAAATAGTCAGGCACAGTGACTGGGAGGGGATGGGGTTGGGGATGCTATCTTCTTAAGCAAGGGTGGGTTCAATGGGTTTCCTCATCCATTTCTATCCTGGAAGCTGCATGGAGAATCTGAAAATTGCATATGCACAATTTCAGCTCAATGAGAGGTAGTATAATTACATTTTAGATAGGAGAGATTACAAGATATTAGCTGAATAATACAATGTGAGAGCTATGTAGTTTGTGTTTCAGCTGAACTAAAGAAGGCTATGTGGAGCTTCCCTGCTAGTTTATAATAGGCCAAGGGAGAAAAGAGCCCTCAAAGAGTGAAAATGGGGAAAAAAGCCAAAAAGCTTATTGATAGATGTGGCAGAAGTAGAAAATCAAAGGTACTGAGACCTCTGGTAGTTTTGTTAGGGAATGTTTTATGATGAAATACTTCTTTCATTTTATCTGCAATCAAAAAAACTAAACAGCTCTTGTATTTGTTGCAGTTGAAAGCTTGTAAAATGAGTGGGAAATCTAAAACATGGAAAAGTCGAATAGGTATCATTTATTACCCTCGTCTAAGATTGTCATAATTGCACTACAAATCCAAAGATGGTTTGTTTGACATGATAAAAGCAGTTTTGGTAGGAAAATTATGATTTGTCTTAAATCGAACGCTGGGAAAAAGTTAAACTCATGAAATGTTTCACTAAGTCAGAAATTGGGGTTTATAGTTGGAAACGTTGGGCAGAGTTTTCCATTTATGAGACTCAGTGGGGTGGCGAACAGTTTCGGTGGCGCCTAATCTGCTGGCGAGAAAGGTGGGAACTTGCGCCCGATTTCACACTTGGAAGCTCATTAATTATGCACAGGCGAGTATCGGGCCGACTCACTGGCGGATGGGGTGCCACTTTTAAATGCCAGTCCAACACATAGGGGAGAATTTTCTCCCTGTCAGGCGGTGGTTCAGGAGTGGGTGCAGGCAGGCGCGCAGCTGATCGCGGCCTGTGATTGGCTGCGCGCCGCCATTTTGCGTGGGCGAGCCAATTAAGGCCCGGAGCTGCCTCAGGGAGATTACTTTGATGATGAAAGTTGAACAAGAGAATAAAAAAAAATTTCAGACATGTCAATGTATTTTCGTAAAAATTTTTATTAAACTTATAAACCCTTCAGGAAACCTGATCCCGCCCATGGATGAGGTTCCATGAAAAATGTGAAGGCTGCCTGGGCTCTTTGCCTGCCCGCCAACATTAAGGTTGGACGGGCAGCCCAGACAAGTATCTCAATTAGTTTAACAATGACCTTACTAGGTCTTTGACAGTTCGACTGGTGCTCAGCTGACTCCGCTGCTCACCTGCTGAGGTGAAGATCGGAATGACGCGCGGTGATGTTGGGATGCACACCCAATGTCCTACGTATTATTTTACGCATCAGCAAGCAGGGCCCATCCCCGCATGCTAACCAGAAGACTCAGGCAATAATCTTACTTTCTCCAGCCCATCTATCTTCAAGACACCAGCAGAAATGTCTTCCAGCCACAAGACGAAGATCAAAAGCCTCAGGAAGAAGGCAGCACTCTGCTTCACCCACCAGGCCCTCCAGCCCTTGACCAGGGGAGTGTGGGCACACAGACATGTCCTGTATCCCAGGGATGGCTGCAGGAAACTCACCAGCCTCACCTCTCCGGCCTGGGAGGCAATCGCAGAGCAGGTCAGTGCAGCTGGAAACGACGCCTGACTTGCCATCCACTGAAGGAAGAGGATGAATGATATCATCTAATCCAACGGTGTAAATCATCCTTCAACTCCCTCCAAAATCAAACTCTTATCATGGCATTATGCACTCAAATGGCTACTCTCTTCAGGGATCTCACACAACCATTGGTGGGGGACACATATCAACTCTCATTCTCACCGAGACTTTCACATCACAATCATCTCATCTATCATGTTGCTCACACTCCATCCGCTGGCCCTTCTGGGGAAGGCTCGCCACACACAGTGGACATGGATCTCACCCAATCTCTGCTCCATCCCTTCTCATCAAGTGCCTTTCTTTCTTCTTCATCAACATGGAGGTGACATGGGGACAAGACACCTTGACTTCCCTCCAGGTGCACCATCTCTGGCAGGAGTGAGGGTGGGGCCCTTGGGCACCCACAGTAAGGATGTGTCATCTGGACATCCCAGGGATCTCTTCCAAGGGTGTGCAGCTGCTCACAGCTCCCTCTGCCTTTGATCCCATCCACTCCTGCTGCTCAGGTCGCCAAGAGCGTTTCTGCCCCTGAACAGGTGACCCTCATCAGGCCGGGGCCCTCCAGGGCTTGGGCCACCAGAGGACGTCCGCCAAGGTCATCACGGACATCAGGATGTGGCAGTCAGCGGGCTGTCTCCACCTCCGCTGCAAATGTCGGGGCTGCATTTGGGTATAGCGGTAGGGTTAGGAAAGTTAAGACAATTTTATGTCACTGTTAGTCACGTGTGTGCTATACACGTAAAGCAATTGCACTTTTGTGAATACATTCCATGATTATGTGAATGTTTTGGGCACATAAAGGCATTGAGAATTTGTACATTGGAATCCTCTTACGTCGAGATTTAGCCATCCTCCGACTCAATGAGAGTGTCCCACTGTGAGATTAACATTCCTGTGATGTCAACCACAATTGAACTCATCTCTGCACCTTTGTGTAATGTCAGGGAGATGTGTTTAAATCTTTATTTGAAGAGTGTGATGTAAGTGTTTCTGACCCTTCTTATTCAGGAAACACCATTGAGTGAGCGTAGCTCGTCAGCATTGATATTCTAGCAGCATTTGTGTCTCCTCAATGGTAATGGCAGAAGACAAGTCATGCACAGGAGTAGGAGATCCCTAGGTATGTTCACATCTCAGTCCCAGCGTTAGATGGTGGCGAAGGCTTAAAGTCTTCTCTCGCATCGCTCTTGTTCCTAAGTTGAATCTCAGTTCCCAGAATGAACACACTCAGGGCACCCTGGACCAAAGCAGAGATTATGGCTTGGAAATTCATGAGGCTAGAATATGCAAGTGTGAATGCTGGGCTCGTTCTCACTGTAAGTGGTTGGATGTCCCCTGAGATGAAAGGCAATGGCATTGAGGGCCAGGACAGATGTGTCCATATGCCCTCAATTCATTTTATTCTGCCTGGAGTCTGTCAGCAATTAAGTATCATGAGCACTTTTCCCACATCTTCCTTCCTCATTGGTGTGATCGCGCTCATACTGACTCTCAACAGCCTCCCGAGGTTCCTGGGCCTCTGGATCTTCATCCTCCAATGGGCTCTCATCCTCCTCCAGTTCATCCTCTGGCAGGGGTTTACTTCTTTGCATTGTCAGATTGTGAAGGGGAGTGTACTGAAATGGGTCACTTGAACGGTCCATGCATCTAAAACGCATCTTCAGAAACCCTATGGTCTGGTCTGTAAGGGAGCGTGTGGAGCTGTGATGCTGCCTTGACCCTGAAACACTAGCACAGAAATCAAGGGAACGAAGATGGCATCGCAGATATGTAACATCTTGAGCCCCGCGTGGGATATTAAGGTTAAATTGAGATGATTGACCCAACCTAGCTCTGTGCTCCAATCTCAGCTGTAGCATATTAATGACTAGTCAGTTGCTCATGTTCAATGAGTGGATGCCATTTGGTCTGTTAGGAATGTCAAGTCTGGTGAACACATGACAGACCTTCATTGATGGAATAAGACCATAAGATGTAAGAGTAGTAATAGGCCATTCAGCCCATCGAGTCTGCTCTGCCATTCAATGAGACCATGGCTGATCTGATAATCCTCAACTCCATTTCCTGCCTTTTCCCCAACCGACTCAACATCTCCTCATAAAAAGATTCTTCCGTACCCGGGATCAATCTAGTGAACCTTTTCTGGAATGCTTCCAATGCCAATATAACTTTCCTTAGATAGGTGTACCAAATTTGTTCACTGTATTCTAGGTGTGGTTTAACTAGTGCATTGTATAGTTTTAGCAAGACCTCCTTATTTTTTATACCCCATTCCCTTGGGGGCCCCATGAAAATAATCTGGGCTGCTGCCACCCCAGGATACTTTGCAGCATGGGTCTCCTGAAATCCCAACACCCTCTTCCCAAAGGGTCTTGATATCAGGAAATCTCAATCTGTTAAGCTGGATTTATGGTGTACTACAGCTCACCAGCCTGATATTAATAAGGCTCCATGCCTTAATATCGCAGCCAGCCCATCATTGCAGATATGGGTAATCAGCAATGTGCATAAGTCAAAATTGACCTCTGAATTTGATTCCTTGATTAATTTTGATGGGTAATATTAATTTAATTAATCAGCTCCATGATCATGATTTCCCAAGATTAAAAGTTAAGTCCATGCCACACCATTGAAGGTTACATCAAGAAATCCTCCTCCAATCTAGAACTTTTATGCCATAAATTTTTGTGGAAGTTCTCCGAATTGTCCCCTTGTTGTAAGATCCTTGGAAACCCTGGTGACATTGATATAATTGTCGGATACATAATTTCTCTGATATTTCTGTGGATCATCCACCAAAGGTACAACAAGTGATCAGAAGAACACTGATGGAAATTCAGTACCAACAGTGCTTAATAGGGCTAAGAACATAATTAGACAATTCATTTAATATCTTTCTACATTTTCTCATTCAAAACTCTGCCGCACCTCAGGAACATCATTCTATGATTTTGCAGTATCCAAGATCCAATAATGTAAACTTTCAAAATGCTTGGACACGAGATCCTGACAAATAGGAGTGAGGACTTCAGAGAACTCACAGCAGTGCAACTGTCTGTCTTATGGATCAATGGCCTCTGTCTAGACTCAACAATGACATGATTGCAGAAACATGTAGCTTGGTGTTGTTATCACTAGCAGCTGCTTTGATCAGATGACAAGAGAACCCTCACAACTGAAATAGGAAAGGCAGAGGCTGCACAACACATCCCTGAAGAATTGTTTGACATGGTCCATGCAGGATTGCTTTCTTGACTGGTAAAAAATGTTAAAGGGAATAGAGGAAAAAACAGAAATCTGAAGTTAAAAGAGTTGCCATAACCAACAAAATGGCACAGCACACTTGGATTTCCTACTCATCTTTTAAACTAAATAATAAAAGGCATGGATTGCTGACTTCAGGTATAATATCATTTTGGCAATGATTAAGATCCATACATTAAATTTCATGTCTTATTGGTTGATATGTGGTGTACACACCTTGACGTGTATCAAGGATACTGATGTGCATGCTGTAGCAGTATAATATATATATATATATACTATATTATAATATAATTGAATGTAACTTTAAACAAATGTTCTCCCTTTAATTCCAAATATAATGCCAATGCCAGTCACAGATGTTTCAATACCCTAAGAAAGTATATACATATTGTCATGACTCACTGAGGATAGTGTGCTGCAATATCAAGCTCCGCTGCTCCCTGAGCTGCAACAAATGTGAAAAGTTTGATCAACCCACCTAATTGTTTAATTTAGCACAGGGTTTGTAAATTTGATAAGTAAGGAAGTGTTTATTGACCAAATTGTTTTTAACTAGTGGCAAAAAAAATGAACTGCTAATTTCTAAATCTATAACCTAAACTCTACGCCTTCTTAAATCCTTATACACACATATGCCAAGACACATAAGACACACAAAAACATGGATTTTAAGGGCGGGATAAAACATTTCAATAGTACTGATTCCAGGGTACAGGATTTAATGGGTTGATTTTGATCTATGTCTTCCAAATTCCTTTCAGTTCTTTGTTGATGAAACGAGGTTGTCTTCCCAGTACTTTCAGTCTTTAGTTCACTGTGTCTTTAATGGTGATTTTCCCCTTTTCCTCTTGACAGGGATTTTTTAGAGAGAGAGCAGGGTATAGAGATATGAGGGGGAAAAAAAACCAGCTAGCTATCATTGTAGAATTACTGGAGTCTTACACACACAGGAGGTCTTTTCTCTTTTCAGGCTGGGAGCTTCTTTTTGCTGCACTGCTGTCACACAAACCCTGGTCACCTGGTCAGGAGCCAATTAAAATGTTGTTGCCAGGCAGGTCCCCATTAGACTGGACTCCTCCTCGGCACCATCCTGTCTTTTATGGCACACTGTTCGAGGACAGCAACATTGTATAAATCCCTCACACAGTTCCAGTCTTTCAAACTGCAGATGATCTTTACAATATATCCAGTTTATTCTTGTCTTCAGCATGATGTGGATGTTTCAATTGAATTATTTTGAGTTTCTGATATACTTATAATAAAATCTTATTTCTGATCACCCCTTAAAAATCTCCTACTGTGCATCAGCATTCCTAAACAAAGAGGTGTTAAATCCTGAACAAAAACAGAATTACCTGGAAAAACTCAGCAGGTCTGGCAGCATCGGCGGAGAAGAAAAGAGTTGACGTTTCGAGTCCTCATGACCCTTCGACAGAACTTGAGTTCGAGTCCAGGAAAGAGCTGAAATATAAGCTGGTTTAAGGTGTGTGTGTGGGGGGCGGAGAGATAGAGAGACAGAGAGGTGGAAGGGGTTGGTGTGGTTGTAGGGACAAATAAGCAGTGATAGAAGCAGATCATCAAAAGATGTCAACGACAATAGTACAATAGAACACATAGGTGTTAAAGTTAAAGTTGGTGATATTATCTAAACGAATGTGCTAATTAAGAATGGATGGTAGGGCACTCAAGGTATAGCTCTAGTGGGTTGTTTTTTTTTTTATAATGGAAATAGGTGGGAAAAGGAAAATCTTTATAATTTATTGGGAAAAAAAAAGAGAGAAGGGAGAAACAGAAAGGGGATGGGGATGGGGGAGGGAGCTCACGACCTAAAGTTGTTGAATTCAATATTCAGTCCGGAAGGCTGTAAAGTCCCTAGTTGGAAGATGAGGTGTTGTTCCTCCAGTTTGCGTTGGGCTTCACTGGAACAATGCAGCAAGCCAAGGACAGACATGTGGGCAAGAGAGCAGGGTGGAGTGTTAAAATGGCAAGCGTCAGGGAGGTTTGGGTCATTCTTGCGGACAGACCGCAGGTGTTCTGCAAAGCGGTCGCCCAGCTTACGTTTGGTCTCTCCAATGTAGAGGAGACCACATTGGGAGCAACGAATGCAGTAGACTAAGTTGGGGGAAATGCAAGTGAAATGCTGCTTCACTTGAAAGGAGTGTTTGGGTCCTTGGACGGTGAGGAGAGAGGAAGTGAAGGGGCAGGTGTTGCATCTTTTGCGTGGGCATGGGGTTGTGCCATAGGAGGGGGTTGAGGAGTAGGGGGTGATGGAGGAGTGGACCAGGGTGTCCCGGAGGGAGCGATCCCTACGGAATGCCGATAAGGGGGGTGAAGGGAAGATGTGTTTGGTGGTGGCATCATGCTGGAGTTGGCGGAAATGGCGGAGGATGATCCTTTGAATGTGGAGGCTGGTGGGGTGATAAGTGAGGACAAGGGGGACCCTATCATGTTTCTGGGAGGGAGGAGAAGGAGTGAGGGCGGATGTGCGGGAGATGGGCTGGACACGGTTGAGGGCCCTGTCAACGACCGTGGGTGGAAAACCTCGGTTAAGGAAGAAGGAGGACATGTCAGAGGAACTGTTTTTGAATGTAGCATCATCGGAACAGATGCGACGGAGGTGAAGGAACTGAGAGAATGGGATGGAGTCCTTACAGGAAGTGGGGTGTGAGGAGCTGTAGTCGAGATAGCTGTGGGAGTCGGTGGGTTTGTAATGGATATTGGTGGACAGTCTATCACCAGAGATTGAGACAGAGAGGTCAAGGAAGGGAAGGGAAGTGTCAGAGATGGACCACGTGAAAATGATGGAGGGGTGGAGATTGGAAGCAAAATTAATAAATTTTTCCAAGTCCTGACAAGAGCATGAAGCGGCACCGAAATAATCATCGATGTACCGGAGAAAGAGTTGTGGAAGGGGGCCGGAGTAGGACTGCAACAAGGAATGTTCCACATACCCCATAAAGAGACAGGCATAGCTGGGGCCCATGCGGGTACCCATAGCCACACCTTTTATTTGGAGGAAGTGAGAGGAGTTGAAGGAGAAATTGTTCAGCGTGAGAACAAGTTCAGCCAGACGGAGGAGAGTAGTGGTGGATGGGGATTGTTCGGGCCTCTGTTCGAGGAAGAAGCTAAGGGCCCTCAGACCATCCTGGTGGGGGATGGAGGTGTAGAGGGATTGGACGTCCATGGTGAAGAGGAAGCGGTAGGGACTAGGGAACTGGAAATTGTTGATGTGACGTAAGGTGTCAGAGGAATCACAGATGTAGGTGGGAAGGGACTGGACAAGGGGAGAGAGAAGGGAGTCAAGATAACGAGAAATGAGTTCTGTGGGGCAGGAGCAAGCTGAGACGATCGGTCTACCGGGGCAGTTCTGTTTGTGGATTTTGGGTAGGAGATAGAAGCGGGCCGTCCGAGGTTGGGCGACTATCAGGTTGGAAGCTGTGGGAGGGAGATCCCCAGATCCTGATGCTATCTTGTAGCATCTATTACAGGCTACCAACTTAGCTGCGAAGAGTTCTTTTTGAGAAGTCCCCTGATTTTATCATTGTAAACCTGATTTGAATGTGGGAAAGTAACTACACTGAGTCAACCATTCCTACAGCTCATCTGGGCCCAGTTTATGTGAGAAAGATACTTGTACAATTAGATCCACAAGCAGCAATGTACTTAATTCAGATTTATTTATATGACAGAGGCCCTTCTCAGTATAACTTGTCAATTTTTTTACTTACGATTTCCTCAGCCAGTAAGTAGGGCATAAACTGGCTCAAAGAGAGTGCGGGCATTCAAGACATATGGCATTCAGCTGTGGAGACCTTTGTTCTTGTTTATTGCCCACAATTCCCAGATGTTAGAAATCTCAGGCATGATCTGTCTAAGGAGGGTCCAGGCAGTTTACACTTTGGGAGCTCACACTGAAGACCTAAACATACAATTTATAAAATTCCTATAGATGCTGATGAGTTTGGCTCTTCTTGAAGTAGTTTACACAATTCACAGTATTTATATTGTCCACATCAAGCAAAGGATTTGTTCCCAAAAAGATCTTTGCTGAAAATCATTCCTTGGCCATTATGTGCAACAAAAACCTGACACATTAGCTGTGTCAACATAAAATAGAATACAGGACTTTATTTCACAAAAGATGACCCAGGCATTTTTAAACACAGGGTACAAACTAATAGATAGAAACCAACTACCATATTATTACAGTGGAAGTTGGAAAATGATCACCAAAGAACATGTTTTATAGAAGTTCGAGAGCAGCTTGGAGAGTGTTCAACTCTGTTGTACTGCATAAGTACTGTTCGGATTTGTGCTTTTCAAGCTACAAGGATTATTGTTTTGCTGTACAAAAGTAATTTCAATGCATACACAATGCTAGTTAGGGTGTCACAGTTCAGGTTCTGTTCTTACTCAGTTTCATGTAAAACGATGCATTAAAACCATCTTCAGTAGTACATTAGCTTCTGTACCAGTGTGAAAGTTCAGTATCACAACCCTATTAACATTAATTAATGTGTAATATAATATGTCAGTTTGTCTTCCTTGACAAATAGACTCATAAATATTATCAGAGGGAAAAGTTCTTCACTTCCTTATCTACACTGACTGGGTTTAAACCCAGGCTCACGAGATGACAGAACATAATACTTATGTGAGCATGTCAACCTTCATTTCCATTGCCAATGTATACCCGCTCCATATCAAAAAGAGGTTGCACACCTTCCATCTGCTGAAGTCTTATAGTTGATACGAGAATGATTTAACATAAGGTCTTATCCATTATCCTGCTGTTGGACATATATTTGTAAAAAAAGTGTTTACATGGCAGACATGGATTGGCACTTCCCATTTCTTATTTACAATTTTTGAACATCTTGAAATACAAATGCAATTCTTTCTTTTAATATCTTGCAAGCGAGGATGATCTGGCCATTATCATTTTGCAGTTTGTAGGAATTTGTTTGGTGCAAATTGGCTCCATTAAAATGTCAAAAGTACTTAGTTGGCTTTGGGACACCCTGAAATCATGGCTAGTGCTAAGTAAATGTAAGGCACTCTCTAAAGTACAGATTAACAGTGCAGAAGAGGTCCTTCAGCCCATCGAGTGTACACCGACACGTGAGAAACACTGGACCTACCTACCTAATCCCATTTATCAGCACTTGGCCCATAGCCTTGTATGTTATAATGTGCCAAATGTTCATCCAGGTACGTTTAAAGGATGTGAGGCAACCCGCCTCCATCACCCTCCCAGGCAATGCATTCCAGACCGTCACCAACCTCTGGGTAAAAAAATTTTTCCTCACACCCTCCTAAATCTCCTGCCCCTCACCTTGAACTTATTTCCCCTTGTGACTGACCCTTCAACTAAGGGGAACAGCTACTCCCTATCCACCCTGTCCATGCCCCTCATAATCTTGTACACCTCGATCAGGTTGCCCCTCAGTCTTCTCTGCTCCAAGGAAAACAACCCAAGTCTATCCAACCTCTCTTCATAACTTAAATATTTAATCCCAGGCAACATCCTGTTGAATCTCCTGTGCACCCCCTCCAATGCATCACATCCTTCCTATAATGTGGCGACCAGAACTGCACACAATACTCCAACTTTGACCTCGCCAAGGTTCTATACAACTCCAACATGACCTCCCTACTTTTGTAATCTATGCCTCGATTGATAAAGGCAAGTGTCCCATATGCCTTTTTCACTACCCCACTAATATGCCCCTCTGCCTTCAGGAATCTATGGACACACACGCCAAGGTCCCTTTGTCCCTCAGAACTTCCTGGTGTCATGCCGTTCATTGAATACTTCCTTGTCAAATTACTCCTTCCAAAGTGTATCACTTCACACTTTTCAGGGTTAAATTTCATCTGCCACTTATCTGCCCATTTGACCATCCCGTCTATAACTTCCTGTAGCCTAACACACTCAACCTCACTGTTAACCACCCAGCTAATCTTTGTGTCATTCACAAGCTTGCTAATCCTACCCCCCACATAGTCATCTATGCCGTTTATATAAATGGCAAATAATAGGGGACTGAGCACAGATCCCTGTGGTACGCCACTGACTACTAAATATAAGTCTTTTTTCCAGAGCCTCGCTTCCTTTGTTATTTGTGGTTTATTGAATGTCTGGGATTAAACAAGCTTCAATATTTTGATTGGTGATGAACACCCACCCAGCACCAAGAAATCGCAAGACCCCCAAAGTGCAAGAGGAAGATCAATGTCACTGCCCTAAAGCAGCCCAACCAAAGAGAAGAATTCCATGTGCAGCTCACAACCCATTCAGAAAATCTTCACACACCCAACTCAATTACAGAAGAATGCAATCAAATAAAGTCAGCTGTACTAGGTTCCCATGTCCAGATCATTGTGTTTGAGCATCTTCGTCACCACAACTGGTTCAATAAAACATTGCTGAAATATGTGACCTCCTGGAATAAAAATCAACAGCCTTCATTGCCTGGCAAAGGTTGTAAGTCAAGAAAGTAGCATTCCAACAGCCCAAGGCTGACACCCAAAGAGAAATATGGAAGCTGGGATGAGAAAGCTCGACAGATCCAACAACATACTGACCATCATGACATGTGAAGCTTTTTTGAAGCCACCAAGGCCATCTACAGACTAAGGTCAGGTGGACAAAATCTCCTTTGCTCACAGGATGGTGTTTCTCTTCTTAAGGATGACAATGCCATTCATCAATATTGGAAGAAGCTTTTTCAACAACTCCTTGACTGTGAAACCACAGTGGCAGCTGATACTCTCCAGGTTATCCCCTAGTACCCTCTGGTAGAATCCATGGGTGAACCATCATCGATGGGAGCGCTGCAACAAACAATCAAATAGATGAAAAATAACAAAACCTGCAGCCCTGATGGTTTTCCAGCTGAAGTCTTCAAAGCTGACGGGCTTATGCTCATATCAAGACTCCAAGCAATTTAATGATGGGGTAGTGTGGTATCAGAGAAGAAAAGAAAAAAAATCAAATCCTTCACCCTGGATACCACTACCTCATGGGATGTCCTGCTCCATGTGCCCAAAGATCTGTGGGTTGAGAATCAGCCTGTTCAGTCATATGAGGACCCATGGCAGAAACTCACGACCCAGCGTAGGCAGCATCCTCAAATCAAGGGACAGCCGATGAATAGTTTCATTTATTAGGACATTATTCCAGAACAGTGAATGCTTTGTAAGGTACAGAAGAAAGAAAAAATTTATATTTATATTGCATCTTATTACAGCTTTAAGGTGTTCCAAAGTGCTTTCAACCATTTATAGCACAAAAAAGTTTGAGCTGAAGGGTGCAGGAAAATGTCTAACCAATGGCATAAACATTGATGTCCTATTCCAGCAAGATTTGGTTCATTGTATCACATGCTGCATTTCAACACATTTTGTTTGGGATTTTTGAGAATGGGTGTAATGAATAAAAGCTATGAAGAGGACTATTATGGTGAGTGATAAAGCTGTATGCTATAAAATGGTTTTAGAGCTTCCCCACAGGGCAAATCCATTTAGAGCTGATTTCCATTTAGTATCCTGTATGCACCACACACTTAAGCACAAAATCTTTCTTATATTTTCCAATTTTAGTTACATATCTAAAGAAATAGCTGTTTTACAAGGGGAATAGTTGTTTTTAATGCCTTATATTAAAATAATGGCTTTTAGAAGTGGGAAAGTGTTATAAGATCATGCAATAATTGTACTAGATTAGATAAATATTCCCCATAGTTATGACTGGTAATTTTATGAAGTAATTCATGTCAGAGAAAGAAACTCAGAAATTATGTGTTTATCTGTAAAATTAAAATCAGCAGCCATGTATATTGTACCAGAAATCAATAAGGAATTGCTTTTTTGTCAAGTTTCTTCATTTCCAAGTAGTTTACTTTTTGCCATCTTTACCACACTTCAGGGAAAATGTAAGTAGTACATAACCTTGAAATACTTAACCTTCAAAACAAAAGAACTTGAAGTGCTATGTTCATCTGCTTAAGTGTCAAATCCTAATGGGAATGTCATTAGCTGTTGATCTTTACATTCATAAATGAACTATTGTTGTTTACCTTCTATGGTAAAATGTTCTCTCTTGACTCAGTTGTTTCTTCCAACCCAACCAGATGTGCTATGCTCATGCCATTACATGAGACATTTAAAAGTGAGAGATTAGAAGCCCTTTGGATGAATAAGTTGCAGTTATTTTTTTGCAGGGCAATAGAAGAAAATTAATAAGTCTCCTCAACATAATAGGAATTTATCCAAAGTAGGAGTCAAAATGTCCTTGGAGGAAGTTTTGTACCTTCTTTGTGCTGGGAGCAGAAAATGGGTAGAAAATGGGTAGACTCTGAAGAAGGGTCATGAGGACTAGAAACGTTAACTCTATTTCTCTCTACTGATCTTGGCTGCTATCCTATGTTGGGCATGCTCCACTATTCTGTTCTAGGAATGGTGCCTTGGAGTGCTCAAAAAGGCATTGTTCTATATTGCAGCACCACTTTGCAAAGCCCATCGAATAGGGGAGTTTGCAGTGCTACTCTATCACTTTCCCAGATTCATTTTGCTACCTTCTTTTCTACGCTCTAAAGAGAGCTGAAAATGGATTTGGTGCTGTAATGACTTTATGAGTCGACAATTTTTACATTTATTTTGCCAGTCACTGGTTTTTGACTGGTTTTCTTTGTGTCCTTTAGTGCATTCAGAAAGACTGCAAAGATGTTTTACGAACATGCAGCCATGTACTTTCAATTTGGCTACAGCCCTTTAAGGTTTACTAATACATGCAATTTACTCTCCACCTAACAATTTCGGGAGCTCCCAGTACTGGGTCCAAAGTACCAGGAGCTTTTCAATAAATAATAAAGGCAACCCTAAAGTTTGAGGAGATAGGGTCAGTGCAAAACATATGAATGAGAAAGAGATTCTGTGTGCGTTGTGCTGCTCCAACTTGACTTTTTAATGGTTATAATAATTTTAAGGGAATTATTTTTGTAGAACTTTTCAGAGAAGAAAGATTGTGCAAGTTTTAAAGATATGCAAGGCTTTACTGTGCTCTAAGGAATTTCCATATTTACCATGTGAAATCATCAAACCTTCACATCTGTGTGCTATTCTCAAAATGATATAGACAGAAAACAGATGTGGTTTCATAAAATTAGTAATATTATTTTAGAAACTGATTGAAGTAATAAACAGAAGAAAATTTTAATCATCAGCTCTCAGCAGCCAGAACTCTGCCATATTTCAGTAATAGCTACAGGTCGCAAAGGAATCAGAAAAAGTTAAACTTATTTGTTCAGGCTGTGTGTAAGTAAATCAACAGTCACAACCCTCGCAATAAAGCCATGATTTCTGCCTCCTTCCTGAAAACTTCCCTCCCTCTCCTGATTGCCTTCTTAAGTGATCCCCCCCCCCTCACTTTTCTTCCATTCATCCTCGGGTGTCTTTTGCTCTCCAGTCTGACATAATTGAGGCCCAATGCCCAATATTAGGTAGGCCTTGGGCCAAGCCATTCCAGCACAGAGATCAATACCTGCTGCTGGTGAAAGCCAATTTCCTAGCCATTAAGGTCTATCTTTTATGCACTTATAGCTGTCAAATCCTACGAGCTTGCTCCACCATTCAATAAGATCATGGCTGATCTGATTGTAGTCTCAATTACACTTTGCTGTCTGCCCCCATAACCTTTGGATCTCTTGTCTATCCAAAATCTGCCTAACTCTTGCTTGAATATATTTAATGACACAACCTTTGTTGCTTTCTGGGGAAGAGAATTCCACATACTACCAACCCTTTAAGAGAGGAAAAAAATCTCCTCATCTCTATCTTAAACAGTAGACCTATCGTGTAGACCTCTTCCAGTAGACCTCTTCTTCTTTAACTGTATCCCCTGGTTCTAGTCTCTCCCACAAGTGGAAACATACTTCCAGTATCTACCCTACCAAATCCCCTCAAGATCTTATAGTCTTGAATTTTCTGTGCGTGGGCAGGCTCCGCTCACCAATGCATAAAATGATGCATGGTGTCGTCAGGCGTGCGTCCCGATGTCACTGTGTGTCATTCAGATCTTCAGTTCGGCGGGCACACACCATAGTCAGATGTGCGCCCGCCGAACTGTCAAAGGCCGATTAAGGCCATTTAAGTAGCAATTAAAAGGATCAACAGATGCCACCCTAAACAGATGCTATGGATCTCTCATCAACTCCCCCTAGATGCTTGTCACACTATGAGCCTACCCAGCTCACTGAACTCTGTCTTTCACACGAAGGTTTCCAATCTCCACTCTCAAAGAACTCACTTTGGAATGCTCTCCCAAATGACGCTTTCTCTCAGACATCTTCCATGAGGGTCCACCTCCAGGGTTGCAACTGTCCTGGATCGCCATCTGTGGTAAAACTTCCTTCCATGCACTCTCTCAAATGCTCAGCTGTGCCAACAGAACACCAGTGCTTCACATGCTCATAGTAAAGAGTTACAGACCTTTGGCTGTCTCCTTGGATCTTCTGGCTTCTCGCAAGCCTATTTTGCTTTAAGTCTGCATCCTATAGCTTTCTCCCTTTAAGCTGAAAGCCTTCCTCTCTGCTCCTTACTTTCACTTTCACTAAACACGATCTTGTTCCAGATTCCTGTCCTTGTCTTTTGACTAGGCTATCCTCTTGGGTCCTTTCCTATTTCACCCCCTGGTTTTGGGGACTTTCTTTTTTAGTTTTTGGGATCTTCTCCTGCAATTCCTTCCCCTGTGTCCAGCTCCTCCTGGTTTCAACTTTAGTTTGGGACTCACAATCTGTCCCTCTCCTATGCTGTGTCCGCTGGCAACTGCTTCCAGCCTCAGAGCATAATCACCAACTGAACTCAAACTGCTTTTGGTCTCTCTGTGTGGGCCTCCTGTTGCTTGGCAACAGCCCAGTTTTTTTCTACCTTTTGTTTGTTTTAACTCCCCTTCAAGAGTCGTAAAATCTAATTAAAATGCAGGCATCTTTTAAAGTGAAATTAAAACTCAAGTTCCCCCTTTCTTAACACACAAATACAAAATACAAATCAAACTTAAACTCAAAGCTAAAACTCATTCCTAGCATCCAGAAATGCAAAATATAACTTGCTTAAGCTATTTTTAGTTCCTAACAGCCTTTTTGCCTGCTGGTGGATTCTCTGCTCTTACAAAATCTGCCATGGGGAAAGATGGGAAATTTCAGCTCTCCATCTCACTCACCCACTAGCAGCCAACCTCTTCCCCCCTGCCCTCCCTCCTTGGGGCCCGCAGTGTCTGTCATTCCTGAGCTGCACAGCCAGTCTCTCTCCCCTGGGCCCTGTAGCCAGTTTCTCTCTGTCTCTCGCGCTCTCTGAAAACCTTCCTGAGCACACTCACCACCACTGGTGTTCGTTGCTCCTTCAATCACAGACTGTTGCTCTCTTATATTTGCTGCAGATAGGCTCACTAGTGAGCCAATCAGAAGCAAACGTGGGAGAGGAATGCCCTGTGATTGGAGGAGCAGCTCCTTGCAGAATCTTCCACTCCACTTACCCGTCTAACCGGCAATT